>NC_053460.1:6625679-7259846 GCF_015227805.2 Hirundo rustica
CGGAACCCGCGTAGAGCTGTGCCGGGCTGCACCCTCTGCATGTTGCCGAAGCCTGTTGGTCCTGCCAAAAGCACGTTCTACATGCTTCTAAGAGAAGAATACCCTCCCTGAAACACTTTGTACTTCTTAATTTAATTGCTAAGTTCTTAAGACTCATCCCAGCAAAGTGTCTGGATTAATTTTGTACAGTCTTGGCCCAAGGTAACACTAAGCAGCCAGGCCATGCCTTGGTCCTGCTCTGTTGAGTCACTTTTCAGTATTGAATGTACTTTGTATAATTTCAGTGGTACAGGATACAATTTTTATGATCAAAACTTGCTTTTTCCAAGCAATGAAATGCTTAATATATTATTATCATTCAATGAACTGGTTGTTGTATAGTTCATGTATTTGTGTTGTACCTGTTCACCTGTCAGGTTCTGTGTTCATTTTTATACTGTGTACATGTTATATTTGTTATACTCAGGTTAATAAAGAAACTTGGACATTTAAACGAAGTCTCTTAGATGGGAAGGTCTGGGAGCAGCTTACACTGTCAGCAGTGCTGGGTGTTTGGAGTTACCCTGTCCTGGTCCCTCAGGTGCTCTGCTGGCTCTGCCCCACGCTGTCAATGACAGCATCCCAGAGGGAGATTTAGTGAAGGTGGATATCCTGGGGAAGGCAGCATGCCATTAATGCCTGCCTGAGCCGAGTCTGTCGTGCTTGGGAAAACCCCGGTGACCCCACAACAAACCATCAAAGGAAGTTTCATGGTTCACTGCTGCATCAACTCTTGAAAATTTTCCGAGTCTGAGTAACAAAAGCTCCCTGCTGCCTGCGAGAAGATGGGCTGGGTAATGAAATCCTGCTCTCCAGCAGCTCCTTTGAGCTGCTCATCAGCAATGTGCTAATTGCTGCTTTATGCTGTTCCTAACTAGATTAAGGTCTTTTGAAGCTGAGTATGCTGTTGAATATCCGGCAGGGATCACCAGCCCTACTCCAAACTCAAGTAGACTTGACTTGAGTCTCCTCCCCACCGATGGAAGCTTTTGAGGTGGGAGGTTGCTGTCCCTGTATAAAGCCTGCAGCTCTTTCTGCCACTGGTTGTGCTCTCTGCCAGCAACCTTGTGGCTCTCACTGCTGCCACCGAGGCACTGGCACACAGATGGCTCCAAGCACGGCGCTGGGTGAGACCCCATCCCTTGGGAGAGGTGGGACTGCTCCGAGAAACATTTGCCTTGCAAAACCTCCTGGAAGGGAAAATAAACAACCAACACCACCCTTTTCCAAAGGGAGAAGCAGCCTTTGAAGGGTGGCTTGTTTAAAAATAATGCTGTATCCAGCTCAGCTTCCAGATCGAAGTCTGTGGCTTTGGAAATTTTTTTTTTTTTTTTTTAAATTTCCATAAGAGACCCTCACACGCAGCTGCAGGAGCTTGTAAGCTCTTCTGCTAGTAGAGTGTTTGTGGGGGTTTGTCGGTTTTTTTTTAACACCTCGCTGAAGCTTTAACAACTAGCACAGACAACAAGCAGTTTATTGAGCTGTCCCTGGGGAGGGGATGAAGCACACACTATGCAATCATGCTTTTTCTTAAAAATAACCAAAAAAATATAGCTAAATCCACCCGTGAATGAGAATTGCTGGAGCCAGCCAAAGCTCTTCGTCTCCAGTTTGGCAGCCTGGGGCAAGGTTACTGCCACAGCTGCCCTTTTCAGGTCTGATTTATCCCATGCACTCCACTTCCCAGCACGTCTCCCAGGGCACTGGAGTGTTTTGATGTCAGATGGCTTCTGATGTACGAAGGTAAATGGGACCAAGAGATGGAGTGAGGAGCTGGGACAGCTCTGCAGTTTGTTTACACGGGCCAGGCCCTGAGAACAGCAGAGCTGACTCAGACTCAAAGGCATTCCCCAAGTGTCCTATTCCATTCTTCTAGGAACGGCAGAAAGGCAGAAGGCCCTCACATCTGCTTTTCCTGGATTGTGTCTCCTCCTGGCCTTGCACAGCCCCATATACACACCATAATATACACACCATCTCACCTACAGCCCACCACTGCATTTGCCACAAATTGGCTGGAAACTCCCACTACAGATTTCTGTCTAAATCATGGCATTTTGACTGCAGCTGTGCAAGATACCACTCAAGAAAATGATCCCAGCATGCTGACAGCTGGGCCAGGCTGCTCTGACTCTACACTCAGATTATTGATCTAGCTTAATAGCAGGGAAGGTCACCAGCAGCTCTCATACCAACTCCTTGAGGCTCTCGCCCATGCAACTTTAATTAAAAAAAAAAGGGGGTTTTTTGCACACCACTTCCATTTCATTCCGTAACTCAGTAAGATGAAAGTCACCAAAAGCAAAGCATTAGGGAGGGTGTATGAGATCTACTTATTTTCCACCTGAAAGTGCCATAATTACAGCAGCTAGAGAAGAGGCAGGAGCAACTCTGGAGCAAACACAGGAGGTGCCAGGCAGCCCAGAACAGGGGAGGAATTTCAGTGTTTTAAGGACCTGACTGTGGAACAGGGCTGTGCAAACAGAAAGCGTATTTGGCTAAGGATAGCTTCATTGTGAGCACAACTCTCCCCATTTCCTTTGGAAAATTCAACACTCGAGGCATGAATCCACTACAGGCCTTGTTTTCTCTGCTCTTAGCCCAGCTGCTCCTGACAAGTCCCTCAGTGTCACCTCCAGGTAACTGCTCTTTGGAGCACTCTGACCAGCTGCTGTCTCACAAGGGTCGTACAAAGAGCAGGATTGCTGTGGGGGTTTGGCAAAAAGACACTTCCACCCCAGAGCAGCTGAGCTGAGCTGTTCCAACCCTCCAAAATCCCATCAGCACACTGAGATTAAAAGGATGGACCCTCAGCCCTACTTCTGGAATTCTCCAAATTCCCTACAAAGGAGTTTGGCTGAACAGGGGAGTCCCACTCACCCTGGATTCATGTCCTTCAGGACACTACTGCTGAAAAGCTGCGTGACTTGTCAAGCCCTGGTGCTGGAGCAACAGGCTTTGAGCAGAAAAGCCAGCTGCAGTTCCTGTGAACTCACTCAGTCCAAGTTTTCCATCAACACCTCTGCTTTTGTGGGAAACCGACCTCCATTTCTTCTGGATGGTGGCTTGAGGGAAGGGCTGGTTTGGCTGAGCAGAAATTGATTAATGGAATGAGAACAATTATGAATGGCACACGCAGAGATAAAAAATGCATTCAGAACGTCTTTAATCATGTAACACTAAAACTTCTTTACAGTGTCATGGCAATCTACACTTCACCATCTGCTCCAATTTGGTTCTGCCCCCATTTTTCAAATACAGAATAAAAATGACATTTTAAAACAGAACACATGGCTGCTTCTACAAGACTTCACTGCTTCAAGTGATTATTTTTTGCCTGTTAGTCTTGTATAAACGTCTTAAATCAACATAATTCTTTCCGTAAGAATTGTAAAAGATAAAGCTCTCTCCTCCATACTCTCAAGACCTTTGTGACATGGTTAGGTGCGCCTTCTGCTTTAGGATGGCAGCTTTTCTTCCAGGCTCAGTATGCACCTCAGAAATGGAAAGTTGGGGATGGGGGTGGGGTAAATGAGTTACTTTAGGAGTATCTGAGTGTATTAAAGTTGAGAGGTTAGCTAGAAAGATTATATTTGGGGCAGAAGGATGCAACAAGCATCCATCAGGGCTTTGGAAGATATTCTGCACTACGTTACACAAGGAGGGATTTTGTTATGGACCATCAAAGAAACTGTTGCCACGAAAGACAGAAGAGACAATCTTCCCAGTGGAATTGATTGTGCCTTCGCTGTCTGAGCTGGACTCGGAATCGCTGCTCCCCGAGTAGGCGCCCAGGCCAGGCAGGATCCCGATGCACACGGCTGCTGAGGGACAATGCACTGTGGAGCCTCCCACTGAGCTGCTCCCCAAGGGAACACAGGAGGGTTTTTCTGGAAGAGAGAAACCTCAGTCACAAACTGGAGTGCAGGAAAGGGCTTTCAATCAGCCCAGGAACCTCCACGTGTCACTCACCTGCTTTTCCCACACAAGCAGCGGATGATTTCAGGATTTAATTAAAGCATAAGGCAGCTTTATGCTGCAATAAAGCCATTCTGACAGGAAGGACTTGCTACCTCAGGGGATTTTTTTCTTCTCATCACTAGTTTAAGCCCAGCTCTATGCTGGCATTACAGATTTTTTATTCTTAAGTTGTCAGTTTGATGCTTGTCAAGTACCAAACTGACTAAATAAGAATAAATGGTTCTGCTTTGAGCAATTGAGTATTTTTTTTTGCAATACAACAACATAGTTGAGAAGAAGTTTTATTCCATCATTCTGCTAGTCAACATCGCCCATCTTCCATGGCTAATTAATTATTTCTGCTGTTCTGAAAGTTTACTGAACAGAAGGAGATTCAGGAAGCGCCTTGGGTTGTCGTTACACAACTGCAGCTCGCCCGATTTGTGTCAGAGTATCTTGACAGCAAGTCAATTGCAGCCCTGACAGCTAAAGCTGAAACACAACTTAATTCTTCTTCCATTTCCCCCCAATTTTCTGAAACAAATTGATTTCAGGATGGACTGAATCACTTCAGAGCATAAAGCTAAAGTGGATGTATACAAATGCATGCAATGCTGCTGTGAACAGGAACGGGGTGATCCGTTCTCCTTGTCTCCTGCCCACAGAACAAGCATTAGGCTTGAAATGCACCTAAGGACAATTCCATTAGTTGTCAGGTTAAACTCTTTCAGATTAATAAACTCTCCAAGGAAGATGCACAGTCTCTATCTATGGAGACTTAAGAGCCCCTTAGACAAACATCTGTCAGGACTGGTTTGGGCAGGGAACATCCTGATAACCGGCAAAGGTTCCCTGCAGCCCTGTTTCCCACAAAGGCTGTCAGCATCCACATTTCCCATTTCTACTGCTTTAAAAGAGAATGTGCCAACCAAAGCCCATGCTGTCTTGCCCAGTGAAGGAACAGAAAAGCAAAGCCTCTCTGAGACTGAACCCCAACTCAGCTGCTGTTCAGTGACAGACACACAGCTTCCCACATGCAGAAGTTGGGACGTACCTTGATTCTTTTCATCGTGGTCAGTGTCTAGTTTCAACCTCTTCACACTGTTACCACTATCTGAACTGTAGAAAAAAATAAGAAAGTGTTTTGCTCTTCATAGGCAACCACTTAATTACCATGAAGTCATCGTTACATCTTCGCCTCAAATGCTACAGCAAATGCCAGCAGGGTCCCCTGATGACCACCACCACTTCCAACTGCCATTAACTGAGGCTCCTTGGGGAACATGCAGGATCCAAGGAAGCATCAGCACCCACACTACAAGTATCACCTGTTAACCTGGGAAAGGAACACACCTCTTAGAGTTCAAATCAAACCCCTTGCACAGCAACCCAGAGCTGCCTGTTCAGCAGGATGTGCCCCATAGGAGACTGGGAATGAGTGCCTGAGCTTCAGACACCCACATGACCACAGCCTTGCACATGTGGATGATGACCAACATTCATGGCTTTTCCCTTGCAGGGCTTCATTCCTCTCCTTCAAGCACCTAGAGAGTCTGTTCTAAAACATCTAGAAATCCTGCACCCAGTAAGCCCAGACAGTCTTACAGCAATTCACAGAGCTGCTGTGTCCAGAAAGGTCCTTTCTGGGTCCAAAGTGGCACTGGGAGAAAGGAACAGAAGTTGCACTTCTGACTCTTCAGAGCTTCTATAGCTCTCCCCTGTCACTGCTGAGATTTCCCTGCCCCTGGCTCCTGTATGTTCCCAGTTCTAAGGCATCCACATCAACAAATGCTTCCCAGATTCAGCAGTGATGAACTGATGAAGCATGAGCATTGTTATGCATTAACTCTTTTTGGTCCCTATCAGAACATGCAGTACAGATGAAAGGTTATTCTGTGCAGAGAGCTTTTAACAGTAACACATCCTTTACAGGAAATTACAAAGCTCAGGGAGCAGATGTTGAGCTCACACTACACTTGCTTTGGGCCACTTTGCAATAAAAGATAAGATGGCAAAAATAGAAGACTGCAAAGCAAGTCTGCAAAGGCACTGACATGTCAGTTAAGATGCTCTCTTTAAACAGATGCCATCTGCAGACTTTAGAAGTACCATTAAGCACACCCAGCTCCTTTTCTACATCCCACTGGGTTAAGCACTGTTAGCTACAAGACAAAAACAACATTATTGGCTGCTTGTTATCAGCTCAGGGTTTTTCTTTTCTGCCTTCCCAAAACCCAAACTATCACCCAAGCCCACAGACATTAGGTGGTGGAAGTGCTTACTCCAGTTTTCAGACATGCAATTACCTGCTACACTGGGAGCTAAACATCACCCTACAAGATAAGCTTCTAAAATAATCTTGCACTCCCTGAGACGATCCAAACACACTGAATTTTGAGATGTCAATAATCATCTTAAGTATTAGATGATTCATCTGTGGGAAATAAGTCTGGTCCCACATGCCTGGTTTCTCCATAACCTGTAGCACAGCAGTAGCTGTGTTTGCAGGCCAAGATCAAAGCAGCAGAAACATCACAAACCCAGCTGTCACCTCCCTGGGATGGGAAGGGTGTGGATGTATCAGTGCAAATCACTGAGGAACAAGAGAAGTTTCTCTGATATCCCCAGGACCAAACTGGTACACAAAACTCCTCTCTTGCAACCTTGTCTCCCCCATGCTGTCCCCAGCAGCAATTAAAACCATCCATTTTAAACACAGGCAGAATTGGCTGATAAATCAGGCAACCTGAATGGAATTGCATTTGTGAGGTGACACTGTTATCTACAAACAGAGATGTAAAACAGATTCCCTCGAACCCCAAGCAGGATTGCCCAAGCCTGGCACTCTGAAATGAAGATCCTACTCACTTGCTTTACACACACTTATCTATTTGATTTGCTTCATGTTTTTCCCCACAGTTTGTGAGAGCCTATAGAAACAAGACTGGTCTTTTCTTATACCTTCCCCCATTTTTCTTTAGGGCTAAGGTTTACACCTCACTCTCTGGAGGCAGTTTTGGCCTGTCTCCCTTTACACTGCTAACTGGGTTCCGTTCCTCATGAATTTATAGAGGTGTGAAACTAACCTTCTGTGTTTCACAGCTCCTGCCAACAGCTTTGCCTGAGAAAATTTGTTCTTGTTTTCCACTGACTTCATGGGCAATTTCTTCTCAGTTTCCTTCTTTGGGTCCATACTGACTCCCACTTTAGCGAGAGTGCTGTGAATTAAGGGTTAAGGATCAACTGGAAGGAACGGGGAGAACAGACATTTCCTCCCTGATATATTTAGCCAGCTCTGCTGACAGCAGCGACCGAAGTTCATTCACATATTCTATCAAAATAAACTTATTTGTAATGACATTGAGCTGGTAGCCTCAGCCAAGAGAGAAGACACTTCACTCTCTCGGGTCAGAGCTCTCTCAGGTATCAGGACCAGCTTTCCCTGTGAAGATGTCCAGGCAGCAGCTTGGGAGCTGCTGTTCTGAAGCCAGAAAGGTGTAACACAAAACACCCAGCACCTATGAACATATCCACCATCCTGCCTTTTCCTAAAGGCCTTAGAAAAGCAAAAGAGGTCAGGCTGGACCACAGCAAACCAAACAGGCAATGCAGTACTTCTATGTTCTATCCCCTTCTACGGGGATCAACACATTTGTAATTCAAATTGGCTGCTCCACACTCTTATCTTTACCAGAAAAGCTAAGCAACAATTTATGCACTCATTTCCACTCCTTGTACCCTCTTTTTGCTGAGCCCAGCAGATCTCAGCAAGAAAGAATCAAGACAGAACAGTTCCATTTTTTGGGTCTGGTCTTTAGCACTTCACCTTTTCAGCTCATCTCTCTGTAAGGACCACAAGGCTTCTACCACTGGTCTGAGCACCAAGAGAAAGGAGACATTGATTAAGGGGAGCTGTGGTCCAAGATTCACCCAAAAAAGATTGCAACTGCTCAGGAAAGCTAAGTAGATTAAAACAGTGTTAGCAAGGTGGAACGCAGCTGAAAAATGAAGTGGAGAAGCTTAAGCACGTTCTCAGATGGGATAAGAAGGAGCTGGGTCTGTTTGTCAGGGTACATTCTGCACACACATCTTGTGTGCTGAAGAGAAATATGGCAAAGACCCTGTTTGTAGATGAGGTGCCAGGAAATTCACACAAAATTCTGCAAAAAATTTAACTGCACAAGCAAAGGCAATTTAACCTAGTTTAAAAGCATGTTTATAAACTCAAATCTAGTGTTCTAACAGTTTCTCCTCTGATTATAATTCCACAAGCAGGAGTTTCACAAGTGCCCCGGTCACTGCAGACACATATTGGATAGTGAATTTCACGTTGATGGCCCATATATTTGAAGCCATAGCTTTTCCCCCCCCACTGAACATCTGAAAATCAAAAACTCTTAGACTTTGCTTTGAAGTGACACTCAGTCTCCAATCACTTTACAGACAGGGATGTTCAAATGCCATTTATTATTTGATTTTCCTAAGGATACAGCAGTAACCCAGACTGTTCCTTACTTCAACCCAAAGTCTTCTCAGCCCAAACCGATGTTCAATTTTATCTATTTTTGAGATGGCACAGGAGTGCCATCCTGTGGCTGTCTGAAGTCATCTGAAAGCTCCTTGTGTCAAACACTATTTGATGTTGCCACATAATTCTTCCACACACTGCACTGCTCAACTGCCACATTCAGGTCCATTACCTTGTTATATTCTAAGCCTGGCTGAGGAGCTCAACGGCTTTTCTTTTAAAGTATACCAAATTAAAGGCTTTTAGCTTCCATCCAGGATGGCATTCTCCTAAAACTCAACTAGAAAGGCACAGCACATTTTTAGTAGGTATTTTATACATCCTGCTGCCATTAGCATATGTAATGCTATACCCAGCCAAGAAGTGTTCCCTCTCAGGAAGACAACATTAGAAACAAGCCTCTCAATCTTAAATATCAACTGCACTAAACAAGCTGTCCTTCAGTAAAGCCAGCTTCTTGGAGGGGGACTGTTCCTCCATTTAGACAGCAGTGAAGACAAGATGATCTTGTTCTCCTATACTTCTTGGAAATGGCTTAAAAAAATATTTGTAAATCTTTATCCAAACAGGGGGGTCTGGATAGGGTAAGGAACAAACAAACCTAGTTGTTCATGCAGGAGAAAGAAAAATTCCTATTCATCTGTGCATGTGAATTTCTTATGCTCAAGAGTACATTAAAATATTCCAAGGCATATTTATCCTGAAGATGTATAACTTTGTGATTGTTCAACCTGAAAAATTAAGGGGGAAGAAAAAAATCTCTGTACTTGAATATTGATGCAGTTTTTACCATGAAATTAATGCCTCTGGGTAGCTTAAATTAGATACTATACCAGGAAAAAGAGCAAATAATTAAATCCATTGGCTTGAAATTCCTCTTATTTATTTGGAAGAGCACTTAAACAGTACCTATAGATGCAGCACAGTGGTTTTTGTCACTGCAGTGATAAACCATTAGTAACAACCTGCAGAATCAAAAAACACTTTTGCATTTCAGAACACCACCAAAAATCTCAAACACAAGTCATTGTGCTCTGAGTTTGCTTGAAATATTTAAAAAAGGAAATAAAATGGGCAACAGTTTTGATTTTCTTATAAGATGAGGTGACTATGTAACATTCTCCCTTCCTGCATCCCATCACCAGTAAGTTGTACAGTTTAATTTCTACAGCAAGACTACGGATTCAGAGCCACCAATATTACTGAGAGTGCAAAGACTTATGAGGTAAGATGGCCTGTACATCTTCATCAGGCTGTTCAGGGATCTGTGCATTATGTGGCTAATTCAAGGCAATTTAAATTCTCCCAGGGCTGGTATGGTTCACCCCAGAAGTACGTGACATAACGAGAGCTGTCAGCTGCTGGATCAGCCGGCCCCGCGAGCAACCATCACCGACACTAAATATATCCCAGAATATCCCATGATTAGACCCAGCAAATCAAGAAAATACTCCAAATCCATCAACTAACTGCAGCTCTGTTTCTGGAGTTTAAAAAATGCATCAGGATTGCTTTTTCATAAAGGCATTCCTGAGCTGATTGATACGCTCTTCACAAGACACACAGTCCAAATTGTAAATCATTGACTAACACAAGGTAAGACCAATCTTTGTAGTATCAACACTATTTAATTTTATTTGCTGACTGGTTTTGGTCACCTCCTTGTGTCCACAAGCTCTTTCATTAACACTAAAGCTTCCCCAAGAACTTGTGTTTTCTACACCCATAACTCAAAAGCAATGGAGACAAGGAAATCATCAGATTCTGCATAAGTTCAGTAAACCTCAAAAAAAGCAACATTTTGCTTCGCACAAAAATTCTCAAATCATTCCAACCTCCTTCAACTGTCACTAATTAGAGAGGAAAAGCATCCTGTATGACTTTCTAGCATATCTGCTAGACTATAAGGCATTTAACAGCAAAGCCAAACTGTCCTGCTCTTAGTCCTGCCTACGAGTGTGTATTACCTAAAGGAGCTGAGACTCCATGGGCACTGACTCCCCAGAAGAAAGCCAGCACATCTGCACAGATTTATTTAATGTCTCATCCTGCAGGTATCAGCAAGGGAGAAAGTATCTAATGCTCCAAGAAGAGCAACAGAGAGAGCAATCCACACATTATTTCAAACAGATATGTTAAAAACAAGCAATATACAGTTAAAAAATAGAGCATGTCGTTTTCCATGAGAAGAGAAAAGTAAAAGATTAGAAATAATAGACTGTTTTTTCTTTATGTTCTCTTTCTAGTGATGGTATTTCATGACCTCAATAACAAAAAAGCCAAACCACAACCAAACCCCAAAACATGGAGGGGAGAGAAGGAAAGTATCAAAGAAGTGGGAGGAATATCAAACATTGCAGTGGTCTATCAAAGCTACAATGAAACCATTCAATTCTGAAAGTGTATCATTATGCAGGTTCTGTAAAAGTTTTATACAAGGAATGTCAACTACAGCCCACTCTTACCCTCCTCTAGGTAACCACCAGCCATTTTAGTGCAAAGGATATTCTGTATTCATTTAGTTCTTTCAGCTCTTCTTCCCTTCGTTGCTTTTCTAGTAGCTCTTGCTGCCGAGAAACCTCATCAAGGAAATGCGTCTCATCTTCATCTAAGCCTCTTACCATATTTTCTGAATAAAGAAAGAAGAAGTTTATTGCTTTCAGGCACCAAGTCTAAGTCGGTCTCCTCTGAATGTTCTTAAACCAACCAATAACTAAAAAACCGCATTACATCCCTCAAAAGAGGAAGTACATTTTCTTAGAGCAAGCAATTCCTATCTAATTAGTTTTAACACCTGTTCAAAAATTTGATAAAAGTAGAAACAAGAGAATTCCTAATTCCCAAACAAAATAAACTCTTTCTAAACATGCTACCCTTTAAGGAAAGTATATGCTAGTGCAGCAGGAAGGTCTTTTATCTCCTGTTCAGCAAATGTTCAGTGCCTCTTGAACAAATGATTTAATTAGAATGACAATAAATGGTATGTTTTAGAAACACCAAATTGCTGTTTGTAGTCATCATCAGAAATCTTAGCCCAAATCACCTTTAGTCTTCATTAAAGTTTAATTCCACAGGAGGATTCTCAGGCCTTTACATGAAGTCACCATATTTTTAATCTTCACCCACACAGGCAAGGGGGTCACTTTGAGGCCAAACTAGGAAATCCATTTATACTGATAATTGGCAAACTTGTGTCTGACAGAAAAGCTCTGGAAATCAATTATTATTTGAGGTTGCTTTATAAAAGCCAATCCTTGCCACTTCCAGCTCATGCAGAGCTGATTCATAAATCTTTAAACAGTAACTTGTAGCACTCACTACTGCTGAGGGCCCCTTCAGAGAGCAAAAGTAGTGCAACTCGGGACATTTTTTGAAGCAAGTGACATGAATTAATTTCATTTTCTGCTTGCCTCATCTGCAAACTAAGAGGAGCAGCCATTGAGATCCTTTGAGCTGAGGTTTTCCTGAGGTTCCCTCCCAGGCACTCTGCAGCAGGGTTTGTTCTCCAGATTAGCTAGTATCTGATATTCTGCTGTGGTTGCCTTAAAAGCAGAAGTGGATTTACTTCTCAGGGCTATTTCCCATTCCAGTACCTGGATTACCAAAGCAAAGGTGTTGCAGATCTAATATAACAGGGCAAGAAAAACTACTCATTTAGACAGTTATCAGAAGCCCTTCCCATTCAGGCTGACAGCAGTCAATTTTGGGGTGGCTCCTTGGGCAAGAATTGCTTAGTCATGTTACCAAAAATGACTGGGATCAAAAGTTCACTGAAGTTTACTGGAAACTTTCTGGGTAGAAAGAATTCTGTAGGTCCAGCTGGTGATTATAACTCATCAATGGTGACATCTGCACTTGGAACTTCTCGAAGGGGTTTTCTATAAAACCAGAAATTTGAACATCAATAGAAATGAGGTTCCCATTTCATTAGGCGAGTCAAACATCTACTTTTGAAGAATCAAAACGTGTAAATTTACTTCTTCCAAATCATAATTTTAACTCTCCAATCACTTTTGATTATGGCTTGGAAATATAATAGCTGCTCTAACAGGATTTCTTTAATTGATTCAAGCATGTGTTAAAGCATGAGTTCAAGAGTCACAAAACCACAATACAGTTCCATGTTCTCATGGATTACTATCAAGTTTGTTTGGGGTTTTTTGCTGTTGCTGTTTTTTATTTTATAGACAATATAAGCTCAGTATCCAACACTTCACGGGTATGCAGCTTGATAACTGAAAACACCTTTTGAGTTTTGCATGTGTGCAGTGCTGCCTCAGCGTCCAGAAAGCGCTCCTTTAAAAATCCAGGATTTCAACAATACTCTCCTGAAGCCTTTATTTCCCTCTCAGAGAGGGAGACACAGATATGTCCTTTACTCAGAAGTTGTGTACAGCTGTTGCACACAACACATGCAGTTTGCTGCTGGTGCTTACTGAATTTAAATTGCTCCTCAAACTCCTGCTGCTTCTTTTCTCTCTGCTCCTGGAGCCTTTCATACAACGACCGTGGGTCATACGCCTCCTCTGGGCATTCTGAAAGGAACAAATCAGGAAGGGAGACCACATGTTAGAAACAGTCCCCAGTTTCTTCATGTAAAAACCTTTTAAATTATAGAATATAAAAAGCCATTACTTTTTAAAAGTGAAAATTTCTCAGATCTTTTCCCTGTAATTACTAAAGTTTAGTCCATACCTTTTGGGTCTTCAGGTTTTCGGACCTTTTCCCATTCCTCTTGCCTTCTCTTTCGTCGCTCCTCTAGCTCTGCTTCAGACACGAACCTCTTGTTAATCACCAGGTCAGCAGTACCATCTCCCCCATCCATTGTGGAATAATGTCTCCTAAAAACACAAAATGCAAAACATCAGGAGTCTGATTATGCTTTTCAGTGAGTGAAACAGTATGAAATATCCTGAGAAACAGACCTGCTGTCCTATCAATAACTTCGGTTCTCTAAAGAACACTGTAGAGTAAGCACTGAGACACAAACTCACTGCACAACTGCTAATACTAATCACTTACCACTCCTTCTTTACTCCTTTTTCATAATTATGTCTTTCCTGCTAGTTGTCTGCCTCAGGCTGTTTTTCTGAAAGTCATGTTTTAATGGATTTACTTTGCTTAAATTAATATTTTTTAAAAATTAAACTAAACACGCTCACCTACACTCTCATCCCTTTATTTCTGCTCCTTCACATCTCTTCTGAAGAGAGATAAAGTGATGGCAAAACATCAAATCCCAAGTTCTTTTTGCCCAACCTATGAAAATTTGAGAGAGCTTGCCTGTTTTCAGTTGTCAAATGCATGTATTTAGAATTTAGAAGTGATTAACAGCGAGATTTCAGAAATTAGCAACAGTTCTGGTTTTGGCTGGGACAGAGCTAAACTTCTTAGGACAGAGCTAAACTTCTTAGGAGCTGGTACAGCTCTGTGGTTTGGGTTTGGTGTGACAATAACATCGATAACACTCTCACAGTTCTAGCCTAAGTCAAGAACTCCTCAGTGTCTCACACTCTGCCAGCGAGGAGCTACACAAGAAGCTGTGAGGGAGTGTGGCCAGGACCCCTGTCCTGAACTGGCCAAAGGGATATTCCACAGAATTGTGACCACACAACACTGTGACTGGTATATAAACCAGGGGAACCTGGCTGGGAGGTCAACAGAGAGTGAGAGAGGGAATTCCCCAGGGCTAAAACAGAGGTGGGAATAGAAAATGAGCAGCACTTCCCTTGGAGAGAGCAAAGCTCCTTCCCACACAGTGCAGCCACCCTCTGCTTCAAGTGCAGGGTGGAGATGCTCCAGGTAGTCAGCCTAACAAGGAAACTCGTGGTCTTGATGCCTGTAAGCCCAGGATGAAACAAACTGCTTCTGTACATCCTAGGTGTCTCCTTTCAGAATTATTATACACAATGAAGCCCCAATGCCCGTTTTGGTTTCAAAACTGTACACAGAAGTACAACATAAACACAACACACAGAGCTGTTCATTCAAAGACACACAAACATAACTTTTTTCTACTTTATTATCTCCCTGGTATAACTGCAGCAAGTTAAGGACTGCCCACAGTTCTGCCAAGTACTATTCATTTGGGATCTCACCCTGTCTGCATTTCAGCACGGAAGAGATCTCAGAACAGTTACTCTCCCAAGGAGGAAGGGATGCAGTAACCCAGATAGGGGAAGAAACGTGTTTATCATCCTTCCTTCATACCACAAGGAATCAATTCTGCAGGAATTCCTGAAATCCTTACAAAAACTGATAATTTTTTGGGGTGTCATTTGTAACAAAAATGAAAAAATTGAGGTCTCAGGAGAAATCCAGGTTAGAGCGCTGGACACATATTTGTTACAGTAGGATGCATTCTTAAGGTTAGTATTATAAAAAGAAGCTAAGACTAAATAATTCTCGTAAGAGCTGGGGACAGGAAGGACAAATCCAGGGCTGGTGATTTTCCCTTTTTTAGACTTTCTTTTTTAATATCTAACAAAAAAAAAAATCCACTCTAAGACAAGTCCACTTTCCAGAAAGCATGGAACCCTTGCTCTCTCAGTGTAATTTCTGAAGGTGGTTCAAGCTGGAAACCTACAGAGAAAATAAAAACTGAATCTCACTGCAATACAGGTCCTGATCACAAGGCCAGCTTTCCTATCCAAGTGCTGCGTGAACAACATAATTCGTTTCTCCACTTGTGCCATCTCAGCCTCTATATTTAGAGAGGAAACAAAAGGTTCCAATACAATGGTGACAGAAAGTAATAAAAGCTAACTGAGAGAGGGGGATTCTGCAAGAGCACAGTATCCTCTGGGGACTAGAGCAGCAAACCATCTGGATCAGTCAGCTCATTCAGACAATATATTTTAAGATATATCAAGTGGATTAAGGTTTAATTATGGCCTGAGACGCAGCAATGGTGTTTTCAACATCATCTTGAAAACTGGTGTCTGACTCTGACAACCCCATCCTGAGGAAAAGAGATGTGAGGGGGAAAAAAACCCATCAAGCAGCATCAGATTAAAGTTCACTTGCATTTATAAAGTTTGCTAATCTTGCTGTATTCGTTGCTCTCTCCCATCTAAAGCAAACACACACAAACCAAACCTGACAAAAAACATGCACTTGGCAACTTTTCCCTACTTATCTATGTTTTTGTCTGTTGACTGTATTCTAGGGCTATGCCGGTACTGCAAATGACAAAAGTTCGTCACAGTTGTAAACCGCAGGGTTTTATAATGCCAGATGGTAACACCCCGAGGATCAAAAACCTCCCAAACTTCATAACCCTTGCCACCACTTAGGCTGGAACAGATGCAGAGCAGCGACGGCGTCTTGGATACCCGACTGCAGCATCCAATATATTCGGCCCTCATTAAATAACAAAGGTTTTTTACCTACCCATTTCATCAACCCACCACCGAACCAAGTCGGGCGGCGCTCCCCGCACCACATCAAATAAGGCGCTGTGTGCCGAGCCTGGAGCCGCCCCGGAGACGGACGGGATGAATCGCTCCCCACCAGCCCGAACCCGCCCCCGGGCCCCGCTTCCTGCGGGGCAGCTCCGTGCGGGGAACCCATCCGGGCGTGCCGGGCTCGAGTTGCTCCGGGCACTGCGACCTCCTCTCCTTCCCTCCAGCCCCTCGTCCCGCGATCGGCCCCCGGCCCGCCGCGCTAGCGGGGCCCAGGCCCGGCCCTCTTCACCCCTGCACCCCACGGGCCCGGCGGCCCGGCCACGGCCGCTATCCCCGCCCCCGGGCGCTCCCTCCGGCCCCACCGCCCCGGGCCCGCCCCCGGCACGTACCGCGGCCCCTCACAGCGAGCGGCACCGCCGGGCCCACAGCGTCGCCATTGACCCCGCTCCCCTCCGCCGGCCGCCCCGCCCCTTCCGCCGGCCGCAGCCAACCGAGCGAGCCCTTCCTCCGGCGGCCCCGCCCCCGCGGCAGCCAATCCCCGCCGCTCCCGGGCCGGGCAGAGCGGCGAGCGGAGCGGGCGGGGGTTGGCTGCGGGGAGATCGTCACGGCGGCCCCGCGCCCCGATTGGGCGAGGCTCGGAGCCGGAGGCGGGGCCGAGGGCGGGGCGGGTCGCCCGGGAGACGGCGGGGGGCGCGGCCGAGGGCTGGGGCGGGGCCTGGGGCCGGGGCGGGGCCGCTCCGTGAGTCGCCTCCATCTTTCGGCACAAAGGAGCGGCGGCAGCGCCGGGCCGGGGCCGGGCAGGGGCGGAGGGCGCGGGGTCCGCGGCGGCCCCGAGGTGAGGCAGGGCGGGCGCGGCCCGGCTGGCGGGTGCCGCGGGGCTGCGGTGGTTGGGACGCGCGTCGGGCTGAGGGGAAGGGACGGCGCCGGGCTGGGCGCCGGTGGCCCCGTTACCGGCCGTGCGTTACTGAGCGAAGGCGCCGTGCTCAGCCCACCCCGCCCTCCGCTCCCGCTCCCCCAGGGCCCGCCGGTGGAGGTCCCGGTTGGGGGGGCCGGCCGGGCCAGCGCAGCGGCCCGGGGTCCCGTCGGCTCCGGTGGTTGATGCAATCCCCCCGGCGATTGTAGGTACCCCTCGGCTGCCTCGCCGGGGCCACCGGTACCTCCCCTCCTGGGCAGGGCAAGCGGGGAGAAGAGGCGGGTGGCCAAGGCGCAGCCCCCGAGCTCGCTGCGCTCTCCCGGAGGCCCCGGAGCTGGGCAGTGCTGGGCTGGCGTGTGGAGCCGAGAGCTCGCTGAAGGAAGCGGCAAAAGGTGAATGAACGGGGGGTTTGGCGAGCCGGGGCGCCCCGAGTCCGGCGCTGCTCGGGGCCGGGAGAGGTTGGAACTTCCTAACGGCGCCTCCCGGCTGCGGGGAGCGCTCCCGGTGCTCGTATGACTTGCAAAACAAGGGCTCGGCTGCGGCGGGTTTGGTGTGCGAGGGGCTAAATGACATGGAATCGCGGAATCACGGACCCGCCTGGCGGCTCGGAAACGCGGCAGTGGCGTTGAGCCTTTGAACGGCGTTGCGTCAGTGTGAGTGAGGAGTCAGAGTCCTGGAAACAAACTGTTTATCGCTCTCAATGGGAAGATGTTTCTCCGCGGCAAGTTTTCTGTCTTTACAGAGGAGATGTGAAGGTGTGGAGCGGGCCACCGAATGCTCTCGTTTACCTGGGTGTTTTGTTTTGCGTTCTTGGGCGATAGGTTAGGCAGCGGCACCTGTCCCACGGGTGCGGTAACACCTGGGCTCTGCTCTGCTCTCCCACCTCAGTGCTTGTAAAGAAGGATTTTTTTCATTGCTTGTATTATGCCCGTATCGCTCCTGAGTTTCTCTTTTAAGCCCTTTGATTCTGTCCTGCTGATCGCTGTTTCTGGCTCGCAGGCCTTCATTGACTCCCTCTTTTTAGGAACTGCCTTTTTTAAAATATGTTCTGCTGTGTAGCAATAGGTGCATTCTCCCTTCTAGGTACAATCTTAATGTAGGTCCCAAGAATGACTGTAGTCACCTTACTTTTAATTTTCTGTTGTTTCCGTTATTGCAAACTCTCTTTCCTGAGCTCAGAGTTCACATTGGTGCTCAGCCAGTGTTACCAGGTTTTCTCACATCGTGTAACTTCGGTCCATGGAGAAACACAGGCATAACAACTGCCTTTTCTTTCCTAAATTTATTCAGCTTGCTCTGTTTTCTGAATGCTGGTGTGTTTGGTGGTTGGAGGATTTTTTTTTGTCATTTTATGTCTGTGTCAGTGGTTTTTTTCTTCAATGTAAGAGGGTTTTTTTTTTCAACTTAGCACTAGCTTTGCCTCAGGATTTTAGTTTTTCTGTCCTTTGTCTTGCATTGAATGCATGTATTTGTTTTGGTGTTGTTTTCTTTTCTCATGCTGGTCCTCAGCTCAGTTCTGCTTTTCTACTAATTTTCTGTACATCTATCACTGCTATGAGATAATTGTCATGTGGAAACCTACATCCACTTGTGCACTGTGACTTTCCCTTGTTTTCTTCCTGGTATTAAATTTTTTTCTATTTTCTTGTTAATCTATACAGATTTTTAAACAGTGAATGTTCTCACCTGTGAGCCATCTGAAATATTCCCTTGCACCTCATCTCCTCTTGAACTCCCGTATTTGACTGTGGATTTCCGGAGGACCGTGCATTCTCAAAACTTGCCATATTATTTTAAGAGTCTGTGATGCTGTTAAATGCATTTTTGTTTTGCATTTACCCAAATGCACAGAATTGATCTGTTCTTTGATCTAAATCTGTCCCATTTGTCTGTAAGCGCTTTTGCCTGTGTCTTTGTTCTCTGCCGAAGTCCACTCAGCAAAAGAGGCCCTTTCTCCTCCTGGCACCCATTCCTCTGTCCCTCCCTTTAGGACATTGCTGTTACTGCTTTGTGCCCCAATCTCTGCTCTTGGTTCCTATTTATAGGTCTGCTTGAACAGATTGTGAATTTCCAGTGGTGTGTTCTTTTTCAGATGAGTGAAGCACAATTGTAGCTGCGTGATCGCTTCTTGTCTCTTCCCTTTTCATCCAGACATTCTCCTGAGGTTCCTGCTAACTGAAAGTTTTCAGCCTCCCCTGTCCATCGCTTGAGTAGGAAGCTCCTCCAGGGTATTTTAATGCTGTGTTTTGTGTTCTGCACAACTCTTGCTGATGCTGATTGTTTATTAGCTTAGCCTTGGTTGTTTACCCACTCGTAGATTGCTGATAGACCTAATCCAGCTTGTCCACACCACTCCCTTATCATCAGCTGTGATACCAGTGTGTGTTTGCAGGAGGGTGGGCTTATTGGTTTCCCTGTGGTCTTTAACTTTCTTTTTTATTTACCTTCAGCCTCCTATACATGGAGTTTCACTGCAATGCTTTGTGGTAGCCACTGTGGTATCCTGCTCTGGGGCCTCATAATTTGGAGATCACTCAGTGGCTCTCTTGTTCTC
The DNA here is from genome assembly GCF_015227805.2 of Hirundo rustica. Taxonomy (NCBI): domain Eukaryota; kingdom Metazoa; phylum Chordata; class Aves; order Passeriformes; family Hirundinidae; genus Hirundo; species Hirundo rustica. The sequence goes on from NC_053460.1 coordinate 6,645,080, forward strand.
TCACTACATTATTCTGTGCTTTTCTTAATGTTCTTTTTTTATTCCTCTTAGAGGGACATGATGGTTTTCTGCACAACCCTGCAGTGCTCTCCCTTGGTACATTATCAGTGTTTTCACAGAGGAGGTCTTGGCTTGAAGTGCATTTCATTTGCTATGAGTCTTAATGGATAGGACTGAAATAGATCACTTACAATGTTTTGATCCCCTCCTGTAAGGTAAGACATCCCTCATATTCTGCCCATCAGGTGGAATCAGAGCCAATTCTCTCCAGGCTTTTTGCTTGCTTGTTAAAAGGAGGGAATAGCGGGAAGATATTTATTAGTGTAAGCAGTATGTTAGTGATAAAGGCAGTGGTTTGTCATAGAGCACTTACTGGCCTGTAACTCTTTAGGTTTCCTTATTCAAATTTCCTTTCATATCATTTTCTCCCCTCGCTGGCAGTGTGCTGTGTTTGGAAATATCCTCTGTTAGTCATGTAGCTGTGTGGTGATAGCCTCACAAAGGGGAGCAAAGCTCATCATGAGCACTCTGTGGATTCTCTCTCAACTTAAAGTGCTGTCACCTTGTAGTAAATTGAAGGCCAGTTAATGTCATATTTGTCCTGTTCTGTTATCAGTATGCTGTGTTCCGAATTTCAAACTGGCTTTTGTGTTGGTTTTTTTTTTTCCCCCTCTATTGAACTGATTGCTCAGCAGACTTAGAATTTATTCATTGCTTTAAAGCACTGCAGGCAGTGGTCTTACACTGGGATTCCTCATCTTTCAAGTGTCTTGTGTGCTTTGTATTTCCTTGTGTCCTGACAATATGTTTTATTTTCCTGGTCTGTGTGTGGCAACTGTCAAGTTCGCATTGCAGGGCAGTGGCTGTGACAGCATGATCTTTATTTCCTTTTCTATTCTTCATTATGTTGCTGAGGTCTAATAAAAGTCAAATGTTCACACATGACTCATGAGGTTGCATGACTGACCAATGGATCACTGATCTCTCTTCAGAAGTGCTTGTAATTACCTGCCCTTGATCTGCCATTCCTGTGACCAGACTTGTGCTTAGGAAGCAAAACTCTGCCATGGGAGCTTTGTGGGCTCTGCCTGTGCAGCAGGGGTACCTGGCAGTCCAAAGTCTGGGATGAAGTGCAGCTCCTTGGTTTTTAATGCACGTTTATTAGATGGAATTCAGTGAGTTACCATGATCAGTAATAAGAAATCCATCTTTTTCCTAATAAATCTCTCCCCTCAGGGAAACAGTGGGTTTTGAGCATATGAAACACAACTGTAATTATTTTTCTCCTTTTCTAAGGCTGGTTTTTTTCCACAGAAAATGCTTCCCTTTTGCTCTCAGTATCTGAATATCTTGGTGTTTTGTTAGGTGGGAGAAGGACAAGTGTCGAGGACATTTTGATCTGAAGTGTTGGCATGGCTTTTTGGAATGCTGGCTTTGGTGCATGTGCACTAACTGGTACAATTAGAGCTTGAATCATAGGTTAGAGGGCAGCTAGCAAACTACGAGCCAGGAGGCTGCACCATTCATGTGTATCTTACACCTTCCTGCAGACAGTGGGGCATGCTAGAAAGTCATACTGAAAAAAGAAAATCCAGCAACCTGCTGATGTTTTTGGGTTTTTTTTTTTTTTTTTTTTTCCCTAAAGGCAAAGCTGTCTGGCATGAGCAGACTTAGAATTGTTCTCCCTGCTTTTAAAAATGTTCAGCTAATGGTGCATGTGTTTGCACTCCAACTCTGGTTAATGTATCAGTCCTGAAAAAAAAGATTTAAGACCAAAATTAACAATAAGTGAGTTATTCTCTCTTTAGAGCATTACACCTTTGTAACATTTAGTGAAGTGCTGTTTAAACGTAATTATCAAAACAATTTAATCTTAATTCTCCTGAAATTCCTCAGAAAGTTATTTAGCAGAAGCCCCAGGTGGCTGAGACTCTCTGTTCCTGGTACTGTTACAGGATTTTGAAAGCCTCTTAAATAGTTTTTGAGCTTTCTACCTTTTCTGACTAAACTGGGTGCACAGCCTTGTTTAAGCCACATTCCGACTGCCTTGTGAGACACGTCCGTGCTCATCATCCTTCCTGTTCCTAACCCACCTGCACCCATCCGAGCCACCTCTCGGGCAGTCAGGCCCTTCCCCTCCTTGGCCACGGCACATGGAGCAGCTTCCTCTGGGTTTCTTCACACTGGCAGAGGCCCTGAAACACTGTAAAAAACCACCACAGCTCAGTGGTTGGAGCAGGACACCTGTGAGACCTGGCAGGAGCACTTGGTACAGGTGGCTGGTGAATCCACGCTGGGCTCTCCCCTGCAGCGAGCTTTGCTGGCAGACTTAGAGCAGGGCAGAAAGGAAAGGTCCCGGAGAGACAGATGGGGAGAAATGAAGCTGAATTCTTGTGTGGGTGGGGTTTTTGTTGTTTGAAGTAAGTTTTGTGGTGAAAGTATCACAGATACTATTTGGAACGGTCTGCCCGGGGAGGTGTCACCATCATGATATCGTGACCGTGGTGTCACCATGATTGGAGTCACCATCCCTGGATGTGTTTAAAAAAGACTGGATGCGGCACTCAGTGTTTAGTTGAGGTGTTAGGGCATGGGTTGGACTTGATGATCTTGAAGGTCTCTTCCAACCAAGTGATTCTGTCAAGCAGGTGAGATAAAGGGGTTCCAGTGCTCTGCCCAGAGCTGTGTTTCAGGTTCTGTATTCAGCTCTGGAAGCCCCAGGTAGTTGAGGAATTGTGCTTTCCATGAGTGCTTCTGAGGCAGGTTTACTAACCTAGTGACCTACATGTTGTATTGGTCTTAGATGACAGTCTCTTGAGCAGCTGTCACTGTATCCACTCGCAGGAGGAAAGAGAATTAGAAGGGCATTTCCTGCTCTGTCAGTACAGTCCTGAACTTTCTCTAGCGGAGAACAGCCAGCTTTCCATGGCTGGCAGGGAAAGCCACAAAGGTGGCTCTCAACTCTGGCCACTGAAAGATCAGGCCTGATGCTGCCTCAGTTAATCAAGACATGGAACTTTCTCCGGCCTGTTTCTAGACGTTGCTCTGTGCCCTGCTTGCCAAGGCAGTTGTCAGACAGCTGATAATGGAGGCTTCCAGCCGAGGCATTGCTGAGTTTTTCAGCAATGGTATCAAAATTTTGCACTGAAAACAGGGTTTGGATGTGTTAATTTGACGTGTTTGTAATAGCTTAGTCATGCCATGTAGCTGGGCTTCGTTCTGTGGTCTACAGCAGGCGATTGTTCTGCCTTCTACAGAGTAGTTCTGCACCCAGTGTTCCTCTGAAAACAAGCCCAGCTGTGAGTTAGAAGAAAGAAAAGCACTAAGATTAGTTTAGATAAGAAACAGCCAGAACCCTGAGTTGCCACTCTTTTGGCTCAGTTACCTGAAGCTGGTGGTTTGCTGACAAGAATCTGCCCCTGCTCCCAGCAGTCCCTCCTTGAAGCATGTCCCACAACGTGATGATTGGATGCCCCTGTGCTAGCTCCAATCCTAGTTCTCAGGGCAGGGCTGCACTGTGGCTGAGCTGCTCAGTCTCTTGACTTGCCCCTCAAAGTGCTTTTGTGGTTTAGATTTTGCTCATGCACAAGGTTCTTTAAGCATTGCAAGGAGTTGATCTCCATGTGACTGAAGAGAACTCTTTCATTGGCTTCTGGATACTGATATAGATAAAGCTTTATCCTTTCTGAAATGGACTATTGTAAATTTTACTAGATAAAACTTAAAAAATGCCTTTTTTCTTTTTTTTGTGTGTGCGTGATTTCTTTGCCATTCTACACCTCTGCTTGGTATTCAAAGAGTCACATTCCTCCCAGCATTGTCTATTCTGGAATTCCTTGTGGATTTTTTGGGGAGAGTTTTGCCTTTTTTGTGGGGTTGTTTATTTAATGTTGAATCCTGATATTCATGAATGCTTTTGTCAGAATGGTATTGTTGATAATGCCTTTGACTTTCTGGGCAGCAAGGAAGATTAACTTGAATTAATTGAAAGAGTTATTTATAAGCTTACAAATGAATGTCTGTGCCAAAACTTAATAGGGTATAGCTAATCGATTTTATTTCATGTGCTTGTATCCCTGCAGTTTATAGGATTAGTGTTCCTTGCCATCTACAGGGCATTATCTTTATCTCCCTGCCACTTCTGAAGCAGTGCATTATACTCTGCTCCTTGGGCAGCTGCTGAGCTTGTTCAGCTCTGCCAGACCACATCACCCTGCTGGAGGCACTCCATGTTCAACTTCATTGGGCTGTCAGATACCACTATCTTTTAAAAAGATCATTATCTCAGAAGTGCTTTCATCTGCCTCAAAGCATAACTTAAGCTCAGTCTCTGATAAGAAATTTAATGATCCATCTGTGGCATGGGGAGCTGAGAAGCAGGAAGCGTGATCGATACCAGCGCTGGTTTAGATGTGAAGCAGAGCTGAGGTTTTCTGTAGTACAAAGGACAGTTCCACCTAAATGACTGTGAGATGACAAGTGATGACCTCTGAGATGGGGAAGCTCAGAAGGTGGTAAATGCTTTAGTTTCCTTCTCAGAAGGAAAACTGAACAGTCTGATGCCTGGCATGTCATGAGCACTGGTATCCAGAGGTGAGGGAAAAACTGCAGGGAGGGATCCCTACCAGGCTTTCTCTGGCAGCACTCATTTAAGTGAGAAGGTGAAGTTCACTTTAAATCCGTGTTGCAATTTTAGTGTCCCTTACCAGTTTAAAAAAAGGTGTTTAAGGGAAGTGAAAAGACAAAGTAGTGCAATGTGCAAGTGACTATAAAATCTGACTCACATTGAGTCTACAGAAAAAGAAACTTCTGTGGTGGTAGTTACTGTCTGCTTTTTTCTGCTTCACGTCGAGTCAAATGAGATCAGATCCTCCAGCTCTGTGTTTGTGACAAAGATGAATTACCTAGAGGTTACCAGGGTTAAAGCCCGATTGTTTGCGTAAACCTTGCACAACCCTGGGGGTTTTCACTGATGAGCACTTGTGCAGAGGCTGGAAAGCTCTGAGACATGGGTGAGCCTCCCTTTCTGTGAAACTGGCACACTCAAGGACAGTCTGCTTTTGGTTTAGGGTGCTCTTGCCTCAGCAAGAAAGCAACCAGCTGTGGCAATGGCTTTGTGAAACGCTGCATGCCAGTAAAGGCTGCTTCCCATCGTGTTTTGACGCTAGTCTTAACCCTCCAAGGTATTTTTAAAGAAAATAGAACTGAATTAGGGGTTTGCTTCAGATTACACAATATGGTGGTTGGTTACCACATGCAAAAGTCCCAGCAGGGTATTTACTGGCTCCTCCCAAAGCCTGCAGTCCCCTGGCTGCGTGCACTGCGTGGTACCACGCTGGACACCAAGCAGCTGCTTCTCTTTAGTTGCATAAGTCTCACAGGTAAGAGGTTGACCTTGCATGTGAATGGGATCTCCTAAGAAAGTCTCCGTTTCACCTTCTAGTTGTATGTAATTTACTGGAAATTCTTGGATCTTCAGTACTGTCCCCATCATTTCAAAGCTGAAAATTCTCCTTATTATAAAAGCTTGCTTTTCAAACAGGCTTCTTCCTCTTATTCCTGTATCAAAGTTGATTATCTTGCAGCAATTGATAGATAGCTGTGTTTCTTTCTGGTTTGAACTTTCATCTGACAGGCATTACAAGTATTTCCATCTCTTCCTTTTTAGGAGCATCATTTCTTTGAGAAAGAAATGCTGAGTAAATATTTCTAATTATTTTATCTCCTTAATAGGAAACTGCTGGCCGAAACTCTTCCAGTTTTGCTTTTGAAAACGTGTCAGCTTTACTGTGTGGTTTGTTGACTGAGCTCCTGTGTTAACTCTGCTCAAGAGGGGAAATCACTCTTGTAGCGGTGGCGGGAACTGGAAAAGTGTTTTTGGTAGCTGAAGCCTTCCCCATTTATGTGCACGAGGGGTTTTTTGTTTGCTTGGCAGTGCACTCCGTTTCATGGAAAGAAGAGGCATTTTCCATCATGAGGCAGTATTATGGTTGGCTGTAACCAAATATTTGAGGGGATGAATCACCGACTCTTGGGCTGCACATTGCAGAGAAATGATCCCAGTGCCACTTGGAGCCAACTCCTCCCCTGGCATGCTCGGTGGGATGACCCAGGGGAGGCCTCTCCGGGGCAGGCTGGGCATCTGCACTGCCAGGCAGGTGCAAATCCACTGCCACAGCATCCCTTTCAGTGGATGATGATTTCATCTTTCCCTCTTGGATGCCCGGGTTGGTCGGGTGTGGAGCTCGTAACTCCTTTGTGCATCCCTGCACGTGCCCGGAGAGCAGCTGCCCTCTGTGCTGGGGGTGGTGCCAGTGGCCAGTGGAGGTGTGTGGGGGCACAGGAGGCTGCAGCTGGCACCTGCTTTTCCCCCATGCAGGGAAGGTGTCCTGCTCCGGCAGCACCTGATCCGGGGGCTTTGTTGAGGGCGGGATGTGCTGGGGCACATCAGTGAGAGTCCCACATGGGCTCTCTGGTGTAGAGGAGACATTGAGCATTGGCATTTTGTGCCTTTTGGTGAGAGCTGGAGTACCAGCTGCTTCTTATAGAATAAAAACGTGTACTTTTATTAGTTTCCTTTGCACCTCAGAACCTTTCTGCCTGCATTTGTGCTCTATCCAGACAAGCTGGTTTGTGATTAGATCTGTAGCAATCTCTCCTACCTTGTGTTCCTAATTATTTAGCCTTTCAGTTTGTTTGAGGCTTGACAATGAGCTCCTTGTGTGTGATGGTGAACAAGAGCCAAGTGAATGCTGTCAAACCCAGCTCTTTACTAAATAAGGGGAGTTTATCCTGTCATTTCTCTCTTCCTGTTATCTAATCAGCTTTTATAGTGTACTTTTCTTTTCTGCTCTGTCTACTTGAGTAGGATCTGGAGCAGATATTATTGCTTCTCTTCTTGCTCCAGTAGGGAGTAGTTTGAGGTGAGGAGTTGGTCACTGGCTCTGCACTTGGTGCTGTGTTGTCTGGAATACCAAGGCTGTAGAAACAGGTTGGGTGTTCTGTATCCATGTCTAGTCCTGAAGCTTTTAGATGACAAACTGGGTTTTGAAGCCTTGAGAGAATTCCCTCTGTAAAGGCTGGATATAGCTGAAAATAACAGCACGGCTTGATGTCGTGGCAGGTGTGGGGAGGAGGTGGAGTTACATCCACCTTAGATGCAGTTTCCAAGTGAATTCTCTTTTTTTTTTTATTTCCATCTCTCCTCAGGGACTCCTCAGCTAGTTCCTAGGAGTGAAAGCAGAGTCAGGAATGACTCACTGCCCACCATAAAGGCTTACAGAGCGCTGCCTTTTCCAGATCCAACTTTGTGCCCTGGAGCGGAACAATCCACTTCTGCCACAGCACTTTGAGCTCCCCCAGACATTCCTGAACCAAGCAAACTTACAGGTGAGTTAATCATAATTACTTGGTTTTAATCACGCTTTCAGTTGTCAGCCAGAAAAATTCAGGCTTCAGTAATCAGCTTTAATCTTGACATATGTTTGTTTTTGTTTCTTTAAGTAGGTTCTTACTCATTGCTAATCTCTAAAACACAGCTTTTCTGTTCTTGTATTGGTGACAAGATAGATTCACTGTGTTATTTCCATAAGTTACAGAGCAACTTTATTCAGATTCTAAATCTGTAACAGTTTTACATTTTAGTATTATCTTGCTAAAATGCCCTTAAATGACCCAGATCCATAAATACATACATATTCCCTAGAAAGACATGTTTTGCATTTAACATAACTGGTTCTTTTTAAAATCAAGATAGTCATTTGAAGCAGTTGTGAGCTCAGACAGTTCTGTTTGAGGTCTTTGCAATCTGCACTGGCACCTCTCATGTGCTTGTGACTCGCTGACTGAGAAGGTGACAGCTGTGTTGGCTCAGATGGAAGTGCTCTGAGCCTGATGGCCAAACTGCTTAGGGCATAAAGCAAGCATGATGTGATGCTGAAATACTTTTGATGATCTGTGGTTTAGGAATTTCTTGACCAAGAAGTCAAGATCTTGTATTTTTTTCCAATTTATATCCCTTGAGGAATTGATTTTTTTTTTCTTAGTTAGCCTCCAGTTCATTTCTTAATACTGAACATTTTGCTGTGCTAAAAAATGATGTGCTTTAAACTACAGAAGAGCCTGTGAGAGCTTGGTTGCTTTTCCAGTGACAGCTGACATCCCAAGACTTGCTCATATGACCATTGGCTTCCTGAATGTTGTTGTGGTCTTGTCCCAAAGGGCAGCCAGCAATTGCAGAGTGCCAGTTGGCTCTGATGGTGGGGGCCTTCCATATTTAAAAGGTGTCAGATCTCTGTGGCTTTCTTTTGAATTTAGGGTGCTACATGTCTGCTGTTAATGAGATTATTTAATAATTGAAGACTAGTAATAACCTATTACAGGATATTCACCATAACTTCTAGTATAAATGTTAAACTTGATTCTTGAAAGGATAAAAATTACTTACTTATTCTGACATGCTTGAAGCGTGTAAGTAGTGAAATTATATCTTTTGTAGGGTTTTATTTTACCTGAGATGTTTAAGTAATGTTCCATATAAATATGCCCTATGGCTTGAAACATAACTAGTTATGAAATGGGGTTTTGAATCCTTTTTCTCTTGCATTTTTGATTTAATGATTGGGAGAGACTTCCCTGTGGTCTCAGTTGCTATTGGGCCTGCATGTGATCCAAACCATTTGAATGAAGAACAGAAGAATGATTGAATTGGTCTTTGTTCCCAAAAAGGGAAGACTGGTTTGACACTTGATCCAAACAGGCACACAACACCCATTTCAAAATCCCAGTTAGATTTGTAAGGCATTAAAATGGTGTCTATAATTCCTGTTTAATTCAGTGTTGGTGCTTCTTTGGGTGAGAACGCAGGGGATGTAGGCATGTTCCAAAAATGTGTTTATGCACAGGTGGACCAAATTGTTCTCTGTTAAATCTATTGTTTGTTGAGATAAACCGTAACTGTAAGATTAGTTTCTTTATTCGGTTTTGTCTATTTTACTGTTTGGAAGTGTTCCTGATGTGAAATGAGAACCTTAAGTGTATTCTTTTATTGGGGTGGCATAAGCCTTATGTCCCTGTAAAAGGTAAATGAAATTGGTTTGTTGATGCTTAGTGTTTAAAGGGTAGCAGTGTGAGAGATTTACAGGCAAGCTTGTTCCTCTGCATCCAAAAGCCATGAGGGAGCTGGAAAGTAATAGGTAGAGTAGAAAGGAATGGTGTGTGGGCGAGAGCTCCTTTCCAAGGGAACTTCCTCCTCCTCCTCCTCTTCCTTCCTTTCCCTTTCCCCACAATAGACTTCAGGTAAAGCCTTGTGTTTCTTAGCTGCTTTATCCACCGAAACTGGCGGTGCTTGCTAAAATAGGAATTGCTCTGCTGTTTTCTAGCAGTAGTAACACTGACTCTCGTTCTGGGTTTGCTTTTTCAGACCTCCTTCTGGATGACCAACGTGTGTTTTATTAAGCGATTCTGTCGGCAGCTAAGCCTCCAACTTCCCGCTCATTCCAGCCGGTAGCAACGTTTAAAATGCAAAAAGATCACAATCCTGGATCACACAAACATTTCTCTTAAAACTTCCTAGATGATCGTAGTTGCTTTGGTTGTGTTCTATGCTAGCAGAAGCCTTTTCCAAGGTCTGCTGTTGGCTCTAGAGCGCCGCGTTCCCCGTTCCCTGGGAGCCTCGGGGGCCGGCAGCATGGGGAACTCGTGCGTCTGCCGCGACGACAGCGGCGCCGAGGACAGCGGGGACCCGCGGGGCCGGCAGACGGAGAGCGGCAGAACGCACATCCCCGAGGCGAGAAGCCACCCGAGGGACCCTGTCCGTCCGCCCAGGAGGGGTCGAGGGCCTCATGAACCACGGAGGAAAAAACAGAATGTGGACGGGCTGGTGCTTGACACGCTGGCCGTAATTCGGACGTTGGTGGATAAGTAAGTACCTCCTCAAGGAGTAATTCAACATGAATGAAAGTGTTCTTGCCTCCTCTCAAACTGTGGCTCCAGCCTCTCACCGATCTACACCTGACCCTCCCTGAAGCAGCCACGTGTTTCCAGCTGGAGGCTTAGGAGAGGAGCACCTTTCCTAGGTAATCCAAGTAGCTCCTGAGCACCCAGGTACCGACTCTTCCAGGAGCTGAGGAGCTTTCTCACGGTTCCTCTGTGGGCCTGCGCCCGTGTGGGATGAGGAGGGTGCTCAGGATTTCTTACCTGGCACAGATACGCAGTTTAGGGAGCAATAAATGCTCCAGAGGCTGGGAACTTCTGTCCTAAAAACTGGTTGTTGTGCAGTTTTCTGTTTGCAGGCTGGATTTACTTCTTTGGAAATGGTGAAGCAAAATAGGGAGCTTTGATCTTTGTTAGCCTGGATAAACAGACTGAGGTTTTCTTTCCAGTTCTGACTACTTTTTAAAGATCACATGTTGTGACTGCCCAACTCGCAATCCCAGTATTGCATTCCTGGCATGCTCAAAGCATCCATTAAGGGCGTGGGGGCTATTTATGGGCTCATCGGTTTTTTGGTCTTATTTTGTTTTTGTGTTGCTTTCTACAAAGCTTTAAAAGCACCTTAAAAATTATGAGTTAGGTTAGCTCCACACCTTTTGGGTCAGGTGCAGGCTAGGAATTGGAAAGACCAGAACTGAAGGTAAAACACTATTCCAACCTGGACAGCTGGGGTTTGAGTTTAGGGTGGATGAGGCTCAGAATAAGTGAGCCTCGATTCATATTACCTGCATCATCTCTGGAATGTGCCTGCAGAAAAGGAGTTTGCCTTCCTGCTGTCAAAGGCTTGAAGTGAAAATACCAGGACTGGTATTTTTCATGGAGATTTAAATCTAAGGGGTGTCTTTGGTTGGTTTTTTTAACAGGTTTTATTCTGTGCTCTGTCTTCACCACGATCTGAACACTTTTTAAAGTCTCTGCCCAGTCTCACATGCTGTCCCCTTTCCCGCAATTTCAGCTCCTTACGCTGTTTCACAACACTTCTGTGCACAGCTGATCCTGTTCCTGTGGGTCTTGCAGTCAGTTTTGTAATCTTGTAAGCACTTTCCTGTGCTACTCAGACAATAAGCGTGGTTATTTCACTGCCCATGGAGTCCTGTTTCTGACAAATTCCTGAAGCTACTGTATTTTTACGGGAGCTTTTTTACGGACTATAGTAAAATGCACTGTGATAAGCAATGAATAGTTGCTTCCCCTGTTTGCTTTTTGTTTGTTTTTTCTTAGAGCTTGGTTTTTGGGTTTTTTTCTGTTGTTTTTGGTTTTACCAAATCCCAAAGTTCTGACCTAAAACATACCTGAAATTTTCTTTTTTTCTCTCCTATCTATAGATAGCTGCTTCTTAGAAGTTTTAATTTCATAAACTCCAAAGGATAAGCTCTCTGTTTTGGGGCTTATATGATAAGTTGCCTTGCAAACTAAGAAACTACCAAAATGGCAGTTCTGTTTCAAAATGAGGAAGATGTGTCCTGGAGGGGTAGTTGAAAATTAGGTGGTTAAAAGGGCAAATCAGTGGGGCAGGATTGTCCTTTGCTCAGTGCCAGTACTGTGAAAACCTGCTACTCCTGACAAAATCAGAAATCTTGCAGATAAAAATGTCATCCTGTTTTATCATAGCCTTTATTTGCACTTACGGTTGGAATTTTTGTTGGGTTTTTTTTCTCCTTTCTTTGAATCTTTCTATCCTTTCTCCTGGTGTAATTCTGGCTGCAAAACTGCACTTCTTTTTCCTTCTGGGAAGATTACTTTCCAGAAGAAAGATGAAGATGGCTCAAGTTAAAAAAACAACCCAACTATTTGTTTCAAATGTTGTGGCAATATAAAAATGTGTTAAACTTCACTTTAGCATTTTTTTGTGGAAATATTTAAGAATGTGTTCACCTTCTTGTAAGAAAAAAAATGTATTTATGTCATATATATTTTATCAAAGCTTAAATTTTCTTCTTTATGACTAATCTCTCAAATTAGGTGGTTTTATTATCTCCATAAGTAATGTCTGTTGAAATTTTATAAAATTCATCTGTATTTCATATTTCCAATTTCTTTTCGGAGCTGTGTGATAGAGATTAAGTGTGGAACATTAAAGTCTAAGTTTGGGGTTAGTTCACAGTGCCTAAGGAGCGCTGAATAAAGTATTTTAGGACATGCTGCTGGGTAAGCTTATTCTGAACCTAGAGGTGCTTACTGAACAGGATTTTGGGGTCTTGCTTTAGGCACTTTCACTGGCAGTGCCTGCTCAGATGCACAGATGGTGCCCATAGCTTTGTGTCCTTACTCCAGCAAACTGGACTGAGGATCTGATCTACTGAACTTCTTGTGCTTTTCTTGTTGGAAAATGGGTTGGATTAAACATTTACTTTTAAACTGCCTTAACTACTTCTTTTAACAGCTCTTGTTGAAGACTGTGATGCTGTTAGATGGCTTCCTATTTAAATTTTGTGGTGTTTTTTTTTTTAATATCTCTATATTTAGCAGAGAATTTCTGAGGGAAAAAAAAAGTCCTGTTGAAGCGATGCCCCTTGTGCACTGCTCTGGGTTCACTTGGTGATCTCTGCTGTGCAGTGCCTCGTTATGTACTACAAGGAACCTGCTAATGAACAGCACCAAGGCTAGGCATTATGTTCACTTTTAGACATGCAGATGTGGATCCCAATTTCATTTGCCAGCTGTAGCTGTTGCAGACATGCAGATGTTGATGTTGAGCCAGAGAGAGGCTCAACTCCCATCTGTGTTTCAGATCTGAAAATTGCATTAGCAGTCTGCAGCCTGGGTAACTTCCTTTTGTTAAATGGTTACTGGATTTCTGTTCTGTCTGTGTATAATCATTTTATTCAGTGTATTATGTTGATGATTGTGTGTGAATTTTGACCTGTGTAATATCTCTTTCAGTGACCAGGAGCCTCCTTATTCAATGATCACCTTGCATGAAATGGCAGAAACAGGTACCGAGGCATTGTGTTGGGCATTTCAGTTGTGACTCACAAGCAAAAGAAACAAAACAAAACCCCAAACCCCTCTTTTCTCAAAATACACCTCAGCCAGGTGTGTTGGGTTGTGGTGTAGCTCTGGGGCTGTGGGAACCAGAGCACAGTTCTGCCCTGCTGAGCTCATGTGCTGGCCTGAATTTCTTTGAATTCAGTTAAACTTCCCACGTGAAATCTCCAGAAGCAGGCAGTGCATGGCCACAAACACAGTGTGGTGGCATTAAGCCATAAGCCACAAAGAATGGCTGTTTGCAGCTGAGCAGGAACATCCTATAGATGTCCACAGATGTGGGCTGAGCCCGTGTGCTCCAGTGTCGGTGGATAGGATGCTCCTTTTGGTTTGGGCCTTGCTGACCTTTGACCTCTGCTTTACTGATGTATTTGTCCCAACCCTGTCCCTAAGTGCTCCAGCAGGACAAGCCACATTTGTGCAAGGGTTGTTTCATCTTTGTTACAGCAGGAGAAATTTTCCCACGTTAAGACTTCAACACAACTTATGGTTTGGTTGAATTTTTCTCTCTCTACTTAGTAGTGTTGCTAGTGGTCTTAGGAAATATACTTCTGTATTAAAGTAAATTAATCAATCTGGTTAGATATTGCAGCAGTACAATAAAATATTTTCCAAGGGAATGTGCTAACATAACTCAACCCCCACTATATTACTGCTGTGGTGTTGTTGTAGGGAACACTGCTTCTTCAACCTTACTCACCTATACACAGATACAGACTGTCTTTATTTTCACTTCTATGGGAGCTGTTTTCTTGTAAATCCGAATCTGCTTACTTTAGCAGTAGTTTAACATCCTAGTGGATGTTTGCTTGCTTGTCTATTCATTCAGCAGTGAGAGCTGCTCCTTAGGAAAACATTCTTTTGACCAGCATGCTTGGGAAAAACCCACTGAGTTTCTCTGAACCTTGTGTTAATTCAGGGAGCTCAGAAAGAGGGATCTGATTCTGATTAAAAGATATATTTCCTCAGTGCCATTGTGTGCCAACACTTAAGAGTTGGCATTGGCTGCTGAACTCTGAGTATCACACTAGAACAAAGACTTGCCCATGCCACCATGAGTATTCCCTCCTAACAGTAGGAACTAAAGGATGCTCTGGCCTGGGCAAGACTCTTCTCCAAACCATAGAGATGTTCACATTACCCAAGCTGCTCTTGACGTTTTTTTTTCTTGAATTTAAACTTCTAAGCTACTGCAAACTAAGACAGTGGCGTAAAAAGCAGACTGTTTTTCCTGATGTCTCTCAGCTCACTGGGTAATTTAGAGGATTTTTCAGTTTACATTCAGGGATGTGTTTTGAACACTTCGGAATTGCACTGTTAATTCTGAGTGCGACTTCTGTTTTGTGGTTGACAGATGAAGGCTGGTTGGAAGTTGTCCAGTCTTTAATTAGAGTTATTCCATTAGAAGATCCCCTGGGACCAGCTGTTATAACGCTGCTGCTCGATGAATGTCCGCTGCCAACAAAAGTGAGTTGAAAGCAAATGCGTTTATCTGTGGCTGAACGTCAGTTGTTTGTGGTTGCCACACCCATGATCTCTTTGAGTGGCTTTCACCAGTGATGCAAGACTGATAGTAGTTCAGAAAACAGGTGTACCATTCAAGTGATTTGGGGTGACGTGGTGTCTAAACTCCAATTAATACTAGGAGCATTCCCAAAAAAAGAAAAATTTGGTCCATGGGGCAGGAGCAAGAGTCCCTTGGGTTTTGGCTGCTTTCCTTGCCACTCTCTCCTGCTGTGTGGTACTTACACTGTGCAGGTGCTGCAGAAGCTGCCCAAGTTCTGCCCTTTTGTTCTCTCATTTGCAAAGCTGCACGTTTACAAGTCACTCTTGAATTTGTTCCTGCCCTGCACATGAGGAATGCAATGCAAGGGGGTGTGCTAAGCGAAACAAAGGACATTTTTCAACTATGAAATACCTATATATGGTTTTGGCAAATGAGAATACTTTTTTTTTTTAGTGGCTGCTAATCTGGTTTTGTGCAGAAAGATGACCCGAGGTGTTCATGCTGTGTTGGTATAGGTGTGTAACAAAGCCTCCAGTGCTTTAGGATGCTAAACATGTTTGCACAGAGAACTTGTCTGTCTTCAAATGTTTGTCATTATCTCATTTCTTCAGAAACTGATGATCACATCATTGCTGCTTTCATTTCTCAAGCTCCTGATACTGACAATTTTAGTTTTCCATTGGTGTTGTTAGGGATATCAAGAGCTGGTTGCATCAGTGGCTGGAGAATGGGTCAAGCTCTCAAACTACCTGAAGTGGGTTTGTTTCATCTAGGCTATTGATTAATCTGGGACTTTTAAACAAGAGAAACATCTTATGACTGTCACAGAGACGGCTGA
Source organism: Hirundo rustica (assembly GCF_015227805.2). Taxonomy (NCBI): domain Eukaryota; kingdom Metazoa; phylum Chordata; class Aves; order Passeriformes; family Hirundinidae; genus Hirundo; species Hirundo rustica. Next base: position 6,660,406 of record NC_053460.1, read on the forward strand.
ATTATTTTGACTATATTAACTATGACTAGAAAATATTAGAAATACTAGAAAATATTAGCTATGACTAGAAACTTTGCTTTAAAAAATAAATCGGGACACAGAGACCATTGCAAATGCACCACAGGGAGAGTGATTTGGGATTTTTTGTTTGGCTCTACAATGTCCTTGGCAATCAAATGATTCGTTTTTCAAAAGCCACGTGACTTTTATTTGGGTACTTCTAAGGAGTTTGCTATAAAATAGTTGATCTTATCAAGACAAGCAATGAGGTGCCTGTTTTTCTGGGGGCACAGTGGTTTTTCCTGTGTAGCTTCTTTACAGCACTAGGAGCTGCAGCTGTGGGGTCTGCTGGCCACATGCAGCCTTGTAAAGTGTGTGTTGCTGTTCATTTTCTTTCTATACAGCATAAGTTTTAAGTTTGTTGTCTTAGGGATTTTAAGTCAGTGCCTCACTTCCATGACAGCTGGAGAACAGCAGCAGGCTGTATTTCATTTTCTGGTTTTGCAGGCTATAAAGTCCATAAAGTTAAAAGGGCAGTGCAGTAAACTGTTTATTCTATAAAGTCTTTATTTAACTCAAAATACTTGATCTCTGACAGTTCTAATAATGGCTAAAAGCAGTATCAGTATGTCAAGAGTCTAATTTTAGTGAGTCCTTTTCATCCCAAGTCGGTAGTTCAGTCATTCTTTCTTCTTTCTCTGCTCTTTCTGCTTAGCTCAGTCCTGTTCATCAGTTCTGTTTTTGTGGCTTTCCTTTTAAGAACATAACTACTTTTCAGTGTGATCTCTGTACAGACCTCAGACTCCAGCACAGTCAACTGATTCGAGTGTGGCTGAGAACAGAGTTCACAAAAACACATCTATTCAACTTGAGCAGTGCTCATTTTTCCTCCAAATGGCTGCTGATGACTTCAATATGAGGAGTTCTTCTATTTTAATTAGATCCTTGCCTGAGATTATGCAGTTTCAATTTGAATCAGCTGAAACTTTCATGAAGTCTGGAAAGTTGAGGAGGATTTGGAACTTTTCAGGGTGGGGTTTTCCCTGTAGGATGACTTGTTCTGGCTCTAGATTAACCCCTAACTACCCTGAAATTGCAGAGTATGCTCCAGACCCATCTGGAATTGTTTTCATACCATACTGCCTGAACAAAGCAAGTCAAAGCATGGCATTTTAGATTTATTACCTTCACTGGTTACTTCCTAAATTTGTGTGACTAGAGAAAGCCACTTAGGCTCTCAAGAATACAGTTTGACATCCTGTAAAGCTAACAACATCCTAAATTTATGTTGGGAATGTGACCTTTTTGGGGGAGGGGGCGTGTCTCTGTAGTCTTGAATTCTAAAATCTGGAACAGTCCTTTACTTTTGAAAAGGGTGTGAGTTTTAGGACACTGGATATAGATCAGATGGCAGCAGTGCCATATTTGCTAATTGGTTCCTGTTGCCACGGGGAGCTCGCTTTGGTATGTCCAGAAGTGTCCTGAGCTCTTGATCACAACAACCAACAATCCGGTGGTAATTTTAAAGTTACAGCTCTTGGGTCTGTTAAACTTTTCTTCTCCTTCATTATCTTAGAAGATAACCACCCCATGCTGTCTGTAATACAATGCTGACTTTAATAACGCGTAAAAACAATCTTGTTTTTACGATACTCAGTTGGGGGAAACTGTCAATAACATTAAAGAGGTTTCTGATTTTCCTTTTGCAGGACGCATTACAGAAGTTAACTGAAATATTAAACTTAAGTGGAGCTGCTGCTTGCCAGGACGCCTGTCACCCTGCCAAGCACCGGAACACGACTGCAGTGCTCGGCTGCTTGGCAGAGAAATTAGCAGGTAAAGCCCTGGGCTTCTCCTCGCTGCTGCCATTTGGCTTTCTGCAGCACCTTCTGCTTTAGCACCCACGATGCCCACTAGGTCAGAGGTGTTTTCTTAGAGCTGAATAACGTTCTGCGCCGCAGGGGTACCAGGTGTGACAGGATCTGGTTGATTCAAATGTCTGAATGAGCCGTTCACAAATCCTCCTGACGTGTGCTTAGTGATCACTGTTTCTTTTATTGCCTTAGCACTGGTAATCAATCTCCTCTGCAGACCCACTCTGGCTGTGAATTACTGAGGTTACATTCTCTAGGCAGGAATATCAAGTTAGTGGTCTTGGAGGCTGTATAGAAATAAAAAAGAAATACGCTTTTTCCAGTAGACATGTCTTATTCTATTGTAGATAGCTGAAAAGATTCTCTTCTGCGTTGCTTAAAAGAAAATTGCTGAGATTCTATTTTAACGTTTTTCATACAGAATTTTTTATTCCCTGTCATTCCTACCTAGTACACTGTTGGAAATTGATGATTAAGTTTCCTTCCTGCTGATGATCTTTTATATCTAGTTTTTTTGGCTCCTTTTCTGAAAGTGGACAGGAAATAGAGGAAAATAGTTGATTGTCCAGTGACACCTAATGGTTGTTAAAACCCAACTACCTTATTTCTGTGAAAAAAATATGAAATAAAGAGCAAGGTCTAGTGCTTTTGTACTGTGATATTTCTACTGTATTATACTAAGTCAAAATGAGATACTGGGTCTACTTTCATTTTAGTGGACACAGATCTCATCATGTCAGCTCAGGCAAGAAATTTGTTAATGAAGTGTTGGAACCCACTGCAATTTCTTAAGAGCTTGTAGATGCCAGAGTTTGATTCTCTTGTGTCTCTCTCTAGATTAAGTGGACACTCTTTCAGGGCTTTTCCATTTTAAATTGGCTGCTTGCTCTGGTGCTGCTGCATCTGTATAATTAACTATCAAGTTGGCTCTATCAGGTGCTCAGTTTTGCTTATTTTGGGCTACTGATAGATGGAGCTGGTCTTTATCAATTGACTCTACAAGTAAGGGGGAGACAGTATCTTTTCAGAAGTAAAGAGCATGAAAATGCTACCTGGAGGCTGCTGGAGTCTTACTGCAAAGTCTCAGAAGCATGGCTAGAACTCTGTACCCGCTTAAAACAGTGAACTGAACAGGATTGTAATGTGCCAGTGACTCTAATTATTAAATGTGCACCAAGTCTTTTACTGGGAACAATGATAATTGGTTTATATTACAGTTTTGCTTTGCTGTGAAGTTGTTTGGTGTTGTTTAATTTGTTACCTTGTGTTTAAAAGATCTGTGGTGATGGGTATGTGGTACTTCCCATGGAGGGGTTTCATTGCTGATGTTCTTGCAGGCCCTGCGAGCATAGGCTTACTCAGCCCAGGCATATTGGAATATTTACTGCACAGCCTGGTAAGTATCTTTGATCTTTTTGTATGTATCCATACATAGCAATTAGAATGCAAATTTTGTTGTTATTATTATTGTGAAAAGTTGGAGTCATGTCTGCTAAATATTGGCAGTGTATGTTACAGAAAGCTGAGATTCCAGAGCCTGTGGGATCTCCATCTTTGGAGATAATTGGAAGTCAATGGAACAAGGCTCTGGGTAGCCTTCTCTGTTTGAACCAGTGTGCCACAGGAGGGTGGAATACAGGCACTTTGCAGGCTCCTTTGAACTAAAACCTTCTGTGACACACTTGCAACTCTTCTTGTCTGTCTCTACTGGGTATTTATTAATTAACTTCTTCTTACCACCCATGTTTAGAACTTCCAGTCCCACCCAACAGTGATGCTTTTTGCACTAATAGCACTGGAGAAGTTTGCACAAACAAGTGAGTATTGGCTCTTAACACCATGACTTCTGCATTACTGTCACTTGCTTTGCCTGATCTCTTGTGAGCACAGGAGTCTGCATTGGTATTTATTGCTGTAGTGAATCCCTCTACGCCTCACACCCCCTGAGATACTTGCTGAAACTTATTTTCCTAGTCAGAAATTGCTGTAGAAGGATTTGTGACATAGGGCCTTTGTCACTGACATACATCTGTATTAGAGTTGGACAACAGATAGGATTGGCACTTTGTAGGCAGGAAAAAAGAGTTATTGCTTTAATGACACCCTCGCCCACAAACCCTTAAGAGATTTGCTGAAACTCAGTCCTTCTCATCTTAGAAATTACTATATAATGACTTATGACATGAGACCTTTGTTACTTGAAAAGAAATCAATCAGTATTGGAGAGATGGAGAACAGCTGTGATCAGTTTCCTGATGATGCAGCTCCATGCTTGGAAGTGGTAAATCTGAATGAAGATAATTCCACATCTGCTTGGGGAAACAATTTCATGCTGCTTCTAATAATGAGGTTTAGATGTGTGTAGTGTTCTACTGTATTTGTAGCATGTCATTATTTTTAACTAAACCTATCCCTAGCTCATAGCAATTACTCTTTTTCCTCTTAAACTGCAGGTGAAAATAAAATGACAGTTTCTGAATCGTGCATTAGCGACCAACTGATCTTGCTGGAGAAATGGACAGATAATCCAGACTACTTAAAACGCCAGGTTGGATTCTGTGCCCAGTGGAGTTTAGACAATCTGTGTAGGTATAACAAAGGGGTGGATTAATTTAATAGTAATCACTCCTCCAAAGAGATGGAGGACTGCTTTGTGTTCATTTTGTATGAGCACTTAGTGTACCTGGCTGCATTTGTAATATCTCCTTGAAAAACAAAACAAAACCAAAAAAACCCACACTAACAAATATATCCAGTGTAATTGTATGGAAAGAAAATTTTGGCAAGGAGAATGTTTTTGAAAGGAAGTGGTTTGTACTCTGCAAGTTGGAGCTGCAATGAAAATTATTCTTTGCACCAATTTCCTGTAGCTCACGCTTCAGCAAATTTGCTGAGTGGCTCAACAGTGCAGCTCTGTCTCTGTGGAACATCTGGATTGCTGACACATCCTGCTGATGGCCACTCCTTTGGTCATCCCCACTGGCTCAAAGAATTACTGAAGACTCTTTAAATTAAATATACTTTTTCATTTTTTGTGATGAAAAGTAAAAAGTGTTTGGCAAAGCACTTCTCTAGGTTGATCTTCTGGATTACTAAAAATCGCTGAATTTGCTTGGCTCGTTGTGATTTCAAGGGTGCAGCAATTCTAATGACCTTGTATTTTCTAATGCCTTTTAGATAAATTCGGGTAAAAGGTCTGTTGGGCTTTAGTCAGCTTATGGAAAGCCAGTGTCAGCTGTGTTTAGTAAATGTCTGTGTAAGTGTTGTAGCAAGTTTGAGTTATATGAAGGGTCCTAAGATAAGATCTTTGACTTGTAAATTAACATGAATGTGTCAACAATTTGACACCTGGCAAGAGAAATGCTTCAGATCCTTCCATGTAGAAAGGGTAGGCAGGGGGAGGGACCACTTCTTTGGTTCAGTTCAAGTTCATCACCTCAAAATGAGACAGTAAAAACCTTTAAATCTTTGTTTTCCCCTTCTTCCTATCCCCATATCTGTTTCCACTGTCATTAATGAGAAAAACTCTCCCTGCTGAATATACAAATACAATGGTAAATCCTGAAACGGTGGCATCTTGGTGTAAACTTGGATGCCTTCCCTTTGCCTGTTGGTTTCCTGCAAGTATTAATTAGATTGTGGGAGCTCTAGTCAGAGGCACAGGTCATGCTTTCATGTTTGGAGGGTATTTAACACACACTGGACTGAAAGCTGTTTTCATGCAGTCAAAATCTCAGTGTTTCGTTCAGTTATGCCAAAAACTACCTGGATCCTAGAGAGATTATCATTGTAGGAAATACTTAAGATCAACTTTTGCAGCAGCAGTAACTAACACTGGTTGGGATTTTTATTTTGTTTTTCAGTTTTAAAAGAAGGCAGGCAGTTTACATATGAGAAGGTTGACTTGACCAACATTAGGGCTATGCTGAACAGTAACGATGTCAGCGAATACCTGAAGATCTCACCACATGGGTTAGAGGTAGGAAATTGTTTCATGTTTTCAACCTGAAAAAGAGGCTGAAGAAAAAAGGCAGGTTGTGCTTTGCACTTGCTCCTGTGATTTTCAAGAATGATTCCATGTTGTCTGCCAGCTTTGTACAGAAAACCTGCTTTGTCTTCAAAGGGTTGTAACATCACTGCCCTGATCTCAGTTGTAGAAATGATCACACTAAAGTGAGTCCTGTGCCCCAAAACTTCAGGGAAGTGAGGAGGATTCTTAAGAGTCAGATGGCTTTACACTTACTTTGTGAACAGTTCTAGTCAAACTGTCATTCTATTGTTTGTCTGTCTCATCTTGAAAAGCTCCCAGCAGTCAGAGGGTTGTCTCAGCCACGTGGGGTTTTTTCCTTCCTCTCGAACTCCTAAAAACTTGTTTGACTACTTAGAGATGAATTTTCGTGAATTGCCAGTGAATGCCTCCTCGTCCTTCCTACCAGGAATCAGTTAACAACCAATGATGTAGGTTCTCCTGTCTTGGTTGTCTTAGTCTTCAAATTGTTTGTCAACTTTCTACTTTTTTTTTTTTTGCCCATGGCTTAACCACTGAACAATTTTTCAGTCCTGCCTACTCACTAGTTTGTGTGACAACTGCTGCTAAAACTGTCCCAAATGCCTCTAAAATTATGTTGGCATATTCTTATATGCAAGAAACTTGATCCAGGGAAGAAAGGTGTTTGTTTGCATGCTGAATTTCTGTTTGGTTTTGGTAGGCGCGGTGTGATGCCTCGTCCTTTGAAAGCGTAAGATGCACGTTCTGTGTCGATTCTGGAGTCTGGTACTATGAAGTTACAGTCATTACTTCAGGAGTGATGCAGATAGGATGGGCAACCAAAGACAGCAAATTTCTCAACCATGTGAGTACCTGTGGTGCCATCGAGCTGGTGATGCAACATCAGTGTTTTCCTTCTTAAAGCATCTGTGAAAATAGCTCTGGTTACTCTGTGGTTGTAACTGAGCACTTGGTTGTTTCCTTCAATTTTTCTGTGTCCATGAAGAGCTGTTTTTGCTGAATTTGGTGGTACAAGAGGAGTCAGTATTGTTATTGCTACAGACTGACTGTTCACCAAAGTCATGCAGAGCTGCAGCAGAGAGCTTGTTTATCTCTGGCTGTTGTCTGGAAGCTATAGGGAACTTACTTCTTATTTCTTGTAGCATAATCTCCTGGCAATTCTTTAGACAACAGTAGTTACTGTCTGTTTTTGGAAGCAAGCAATAAGTCACTAGGAGCAGTAGTTTCTCATACACTGTCCTTTACACAGGTCACCAAGCAGCCATTTCATCATCCTCTTTAACACATTTTCCTATTGAATTAACTTTCACAAGGGAAATAACTCAAATTCACTCTGGGATAAGATGGTGTCATTGGACTTGCTGGTAGCAGCAATATGGGACAGTCTTGGAATGCGAAAGCTTTTTAATTAAAAATAAGGATTACAAAATGAATAAACCCTTTACTTTCTTGCCTTTTCCTGAGATTACAGAACAAGTCTGCTTCTTATTTTATAGCTTGCTTTACTGTCCTTTTGTATCTTATGCTTAGTTCTAAGTATTCTTCTCCCTACTATTTACTTGTAAGATTATGTACTTGCTGACACTAAAGCAAAATGTGCCACGTGCACGTGAAGTCCAAATATTGTCAATCATCATGGAGGTGTCATTAGGTCTTCTTTCTTCTTAAATCTTTGTGGTAACTCTGCATGGCTGTTAGAAACTTTGTATGCTTTTTATGCTATGGTATGACTTGTTTCAGTATTTCCATAAGAAGAAAGAATAATGATTACTACCCAAAAAACTTTTCTACCTCAGCTTAAAGATAATTTTCCATGTTATCAGCCTTCTAAATGACCATTAAAGTTCACTGAAGTGCAAGCCAGAGTTTTAGGACAAAAGGTATGTTAGGCCTAGCCTAGTGCTGAGAATGGAAATAGTGTGGGATTTTAAGCTGACACTTCTACTGGTTAAGCTTGAGTGAGAAATTCAACTGTAGCCCTTCTTTACTGTTGTGATTACATGGCTTTCTGTTCCTACTTGGAATTTATTTTAGAAGAATTTTATATTTAGTGTAGAGGTAAGCAGTTAAAACTGCTCATTTCTGATTATTATAGAAAAAGTCATTTCTACAGCTGGGTCAAATACAGGAGCTAATTTGAAGATAGGGCAAATACATACATGTGAGTAAATATTGATTGTGAAGGTATGAGATAAATACATTAAGGAGATTAAACAAACACCAGTGGCAAGAAACCCAATGGGAATGCAAGAGTAGCTTCTCTCACCATTTAACTTAGGTATTCCTGTGAGTTCAGAGGTCTTGCTCCATTTCTTCTAATTATTCATGGAAATAGCATTGTCTTCTGCTGATGTATAACATGCACATAATCTGTCACATTCAAAGTCTAGTCCCACATTTTTAGCATGGAATTGAAGCGTGATTTAAGTAAAAAATATATGAACCATACACAAAATCAAAAACCACCACCCATACAAAAATACCATGTGCTGAGCACAGTCCTTGTAGACACTGAGTGTAACAGAAACTGTTTGAAATAAAAGGCCATGTGTCTGCCTTTAGACTGCTAAGAGGCTTAAAAGATTTTTTTTTTTCCCATTTACTGTTAAGGAGCTTGGTGTATGTGCATTTTTCTGTGTGTCCTGTACAAGGTATGAAAATGGGAGATGTTAACATCTCTGAGTAGGATGGTTTTGCTGTTGCTGCAGCTGTTTTGCTGGTGGCCAAATGCTGCTGTTATTTAAGTTCATCAGGTGTGTGCCTGAAATACAAGGCTATTATCCTCTGGGTATGTCACAAGCACAGGCCTCAGAAGCCATATGCTCTTTATTTACAGCATCTGTAACAAAAAGACTAGTCCTAAATATGCCATTAAACACCCATTAGCTGGGCTTAGCTTTAATTTGGGGCATGGGAGGCTTGTGTAATCAGATGCTGTCTGGTATTTGCACTCCAGACAAACCATGCTGAGCACAAGGAAGTTACTTTCCATAATGCTTTTGGGCTTCACGCTGGGCTCTGCTGCATGATAGATTTTTCTCCCACTCTGAAAATGCTTCAGTTTTGTGTTTGCCTTGGACCTTAGGACTATCACTTGATAATGCTTTCACAATTTGAGGGAGGCTGGCAGTGAAAGGGACGCAATATGCAACAAATGAGGTGAAGGGGCTGTGTGTTTGTTCTCTTGGGGTACTCTGGGTTCTGGTGGCACATGGGTATCTTGTAGGGAAGGCATTACAAGTTTGGTACTGGGACTTCAGGATAAGAGAATGGTTGTTATTCTGTGGTGACTTTTTAAGAAGCAAAAATTCAACCTATCTGGGTGCTGGCCTTCTGATTTTTAAATACTTTAAAACAGACAAGAGTAATTTGAGGTCCCAGAGAACGGAAGGCACTTCGGAAACAATATCCCCTTCTCCCTTCCTCCTCACCCCAACAAATTCCCTTTTGATGTGAAAATGAAACTAAAACTAGTTTGAAGAAAAATATTACCTTCATGGGGGAGAGAAAGAAGAGTGGTTTGGGTGAATGAAGATAGACTTCAGCCCCTCTGTGTGAGGAGTGGCTGCAGGCTGAAACGTTCTGCTCTGTCCCTAAAGGAAGGTTACGGCATCGGCGACGATGAATACTCCTGCGCGTACGACGGCTGCCGGCAGCTGATCTGGTACAACGCCAGAAGTAAACCACACTCCCATCCCTGTTGGAAAGAAGGTATTCTGTCTGTCTTCTGCTGTTTATCCTTAACTGGATTTCTGCACAGGATTTTTTTCCCCTTGCAGGTGTCTGTTCATAGGCGTGAAGAAAGCAGTTACTGCCTAATTCTGATGATCAGAAAGGTTTAATAATTACTGTGTGGTAACAGTGATTGAAATGAGCACAGTGGGCACTACAGTCTTGTTCCCCAGTCTGTGTAAAGAGACTCCCATTGGTTAAACACTTTTTCTTCTCAAATGCAAAGTAAAAATCATAGCACCAATTAACATTGGACATTTAATCATCAGATTTTTTTCCATTTGTTTTTACTTGTGCACAACAGGGTTGAAATCTTCCTTTCTGAGTTAAGAGTTGTTTTAGAGAAGGGGAAAAAACCTTGATCTCTGAATTAGACTTTTTTTTTTTTTTCTTTTTTAAGGAGGAGTTGCACTGTCTTGCTTACTTTAAATTCTTGGATAACTACTTGGACAGCCAAGTTCTGTTCTTGATCTCAGCTTTGAAATCTTGGTAGGATTCTGTGCATGCCATGCTTGTGTGAACTGTGCCGCCTTCTCTTCTATTAAAACTTCCCCCCAAGGATGGCTAAATTAAAACACCTCTTAAAAATAAATAGCACAAGCATATTGGAAATTTTTCCTCAGGACACCCACTTGCTAAAGTCTATTTTCAACAGGAGTAAAATAGCCAAGGAGTGACAGAGTGCAGCTTTCTTCTGGCTTTGGCAAATATTCTGCAGTACTTCTACAACTATGTAGTATTAATGCTCTGGCAGACTAAAATACTTAATTTTTTTTACTATTTTCTCCTGGGTTTTTTGGTTTGGGTAGGTTTGTTTTGTTTGGGTTTTGGTTTTTTTTTTTTTTTTAGTTACTGTCTATCAATGTTTCTTCTTTTGTGCTTTTGCAAACAGTTCCTTTTAAGTAAGACAACTCACAGTGACATATGTGATACTTGAAACAATAACTGTTTCAGCTGTTGGCATTTAACAGAAATGAAATCTTTAAATTATTTTTGTTTTGCATGTAAGGAGACACAATAGGATTTCTACTAGACTTGCAAGAAAAGCAAATGATCTTCTATTTAAATGGAAACCAACTTCCTGCTGAGAAGCAAGTATTTTCATCTGCTGTGTAAGTATCTGCTCATTTGGAAGGACATGACCTCTGTGGATAATTATTTTAATTATATGAAGAGTTTACCCTTTGAGATGTAAATTCATATTTACTTACCTGAAGCCATCATTAAGCAAGTTTCCCCGTTGAAAGTTGCTTAGAAATCAGTAAGAAGGATATAATTTTACAGGTGGATTTCAGGGTCCCAAAAAAATACTTTTAGACTTTCCAAAGGTATGTTCAGCTCAGTGTTTTATACTGTCAAATTAGCATAGCATTAAAATAGAATGAGGCTGCAGCAAAGACAAACAATTTTCTGGTGCCTGAGAAATTTATCTTCTAAAAAATAAAGCCTGACTTGTAAATGTTGGAGAGGGCTTGTTAACTGCCTGCCATTCACTGGAGCCAGCTCCTGGAGCAGCACGTTGAATATTCATCAGAGGATGTCTCTTGGTAGCATTGCAGGCAGGTGTTGGGCTTACTTTGCCAACTGTTGTTAAAATTAACACTTGGTGAACTCCTCTAACTCTCATAGGGAAGTTCAGCTTTTTACTTCAGAAAAGATAAGTTGGTGTAATACCTGAGAAAGCAGCTTCCTATGCAGCTTAATTAAACATTACAGTACTTTGTCAGTTATTCCTAGCAGGCTAATAATTTCATCCATGTTTTCTCAAAAATTAAGTTCAAGATGCAGGCAAAGACTAGTTCAGTTTAAAGAGTTGCTGAGCATCTTCTCTTTTCAGCTTTTAGTGCTCTGTTCTTTGAGTATGGGATTGATAAATGTGAGTACTTGTTAGAACTTGGGGTATTACTGAACTTTGTCCCTTCCAGTAAATTTGAGAGGTGATATTTGGGGTTTTAAAGGTGTGACTAATCCTAGTTGTACAGTACAGTTGCACAGTAGGCAGCCTTGGCTGACTCAGTAGGAAATTCAGATAAATCCCAATAGTAAATTCCAGAGTTGAGAACTGAACAAGGTAAGTACGTGCAGCTGCAACTTGATGCTCTCCCAGTAAGCTCCAAAACACTGGTATTAAACTTGTCTGTGTCTCAGGGTATATTTTCAAATGGTAATAGTAACATGTCTGAAGGCTCTACTATTATTTAAGTCATTCCAAAATGCCTGTTCATCATGTTGCAGATCGGGGTTTTTTGCTGCAGCAAGTTTCATGTCCTATCAACAATGTGAGTTCAACTTTGGGGCAAAACCCTTCAAGTACCCACCACCAATGAAGTTTAGTACCTTCAATGATCACGCCTTTCTGACAGCAGAAGAGAAAATCATTTTGCCCAGGTAATCCTCCTACCTCGTGTGTTTGCACGCAGAGAGAGAAAATGTTTCACATCTGAGTTGCAAAGTCTTTCCTCGTACTCAGCAAAATTATTTTCTTATGGGGTCATACTCCATAGGTTCTTCTAAACGATAAGACAATAGGCTCCAGTGCAATTTCATCAGTGGGGCAGGAGATATGCAACCAAAATCCATCAAGTTAAAATATATTTTGTGATATTAAGCTAAATTAAAATGATCTGGTATCATACAGTAAGCTGTTTTAGTAGAAATACCTTCTGCCATCTAAGGATTATTAGGTTGATTGAGGAGGTATAGTGTTAATTAAAAAAAGATGTCCTATTTAAAATTGACCTAATTTGTGGTGTTGGCAGCATGGAGGTGCTGAATGATTGTAAGTCTTGAAATTGTCCTGATCCTGATGAAAATTTCCCCATTTTTGAATGATAGTACTGACAAAGGTTATTCAAATTTAGAAGTGTTTTCCCACCTAAATATAATTCAACCCAGATAGAAACAGATCTGGATACATTCTTCATTAGCTTTTACTGAACTTCTGGCAGGAATGAAAACTGATAGCTCATCTGATTGAAGTTCTTAGTAATAAAATAACTTACTGGAACACAAGCAGTAAGTGTACAGTGTAATCTGTGTGGTGTACCCTGGATTTCCAGCTTTGTCTGAAGATGGCCCTCAGACCACTGCTGATGTATGTGACTGAAATAATCTTAAATTGCAACTAATTAAGTGGGGGTGAGGTGGTTGGAAGGGGTACCCCTGGCTGTAATAAAATTCAGAGACTGGTCTTGAATGATCTAGCTTTGATCAAGTGTATTTGAGGTACTTAAGTATCTTGGTATTTAAAAAGAAAAAAAAAAAAACCTGGGTTGGAGTCACACATTGGCAAAAATTGAGGCTCAGGATCTTGTATTTATGCAGAGAAAATCAAATACAACTTGCAAATTAATTTTGTGCCTACCTGTAGCCAGAGTAAATTATTTCTGCTTGTGACTGCAGGTGCTTTGGAAGAGTCTGATGTGGTCTTTAAGATGATCTTTAAGTCCAAATTTGTCACCCTCCCTTTTCAAATTAAGGGAGGGTGTTCTTCTGTCTTGGTAGGGTCCCACCCTGGATGAGAGGTTTGTAGTTGCTGGCTGATGCACAGATGGGGTTGATGTTGTTCTGGAACTGCTCTTGCAAAGTTCAAGCAATAACTGTGAGAGCTGTTACATGATTGTTCCAAATGATGAGAGACAAACTGGGGGGAACTGGTTTCCTGTAGGAGCTTGACTGGTGAAATTTGGCCTCCTGTGTTACAGACTCTTCATTTTGCAATAGCACTGAAAGGCTCCATTCAAGGCTGGACACTGTTGTTCTTTGTGTAAACAAAGATCATCCCTGCCCTACAGCCCGAACTGCTTGGAAATGATACGCCAATCCTAAATTAAAAGATAGCTTTGATCATCTTAAATGTGACAGGAGATAAGGCAAAGGCCTGTATGAGTGAACCCTAATTATCCATCACAGGATTTAACCTAAACTCATGCAGAGTTGTGCTGAATTTGGTGCACGTGGTGTTGGGGCAAGACACATCACCCTGCCATTGAACAGTTGTGATGGGTGTTGTGTGTGAGTTCCAGGTGGCAAATGTCTTATTTCATCAAATGAGGGATTTTTACTTATTTTCTCTCCCTTTTGGCTGATTTAATTTGCAGTTTTTATTCTTTTAAACTGTGTTAGAGCATTATAGGGTTTCTGTATATTGTTGATACCTGGGTTTGTGAGGTTTATTTGTTTGGGGTTTTTTTCCTTAACTCCCAGAAGTACCCTGGTACAAAAAAGCAATTTCTTTAAGTGTTCAACTGTAGGAACTAGGAAAATTATTATTTAATCCCCTCTTTGTCCCTTTCTGACAGACCAGAATAGGGAGTCAGGCTGTTTTGCAGGTCTCTGGGTATGTTAAGCCTTTTTTTGTGGGCAGTTGTGATTGATGTTTATCAGCAGTGTGGTGCAGCACTGCTACAAGTGTTATCTTGTTCTTGATGCAATTCTCAGAATAGTTTTGAATCTATTGCTTTGGGTCTAACTAATTTTGGGGGGGTCTGTCTCTCTCTCCCTTCAGACACAGGCGCCTGGCTTTGCTGAAGCAAGTGAGTATCAGAGAGAACTGCTGCACACTTTGCTGTGATGAGGTAGCAGACACAGAACTCAGGCCGTGTGGACACAGGTAAAACTTTAAAAAAACCCAAATCCAAAGAAATAAGAAAATGTGTATGTGATGTTCAGCTTAGATGAGGCCATATGCAGTCCCTGCTCATCTTGATTGACTCCCCAGGATAAAGGAAATAAACTTCCTTCCTTCCTTTTAAGGATGGGTTATGTAGAGGTTAAACACAGTATTCCCACTATTCCCCTTATCCTAGACCTGAACAGATGGAATCCCTAATTGTGTGTTTATTTGGAGAAGTACAGAGGCTGCATCTGTGGGCTGCCCTGGGCTACTGAGTCTTATTTTCCTGATGTCAGAATACTGATTAGTACTTGATACTGGTGCTGTGAAATCCAGATCACATGAGGAGAGCAGAACATTCATAATATACTCACATACTCATTAAATGCTCAACAAATGGATTGTCTCAAGTCACAAATTCCTCTAAAAGCTAAAAATGAGACAGCAGTACGAGTTATACCATAAAAACACTTTCCTGCCTTTAAGCAGCCTACTAGGAAATTAATCCAGTTAAGTCCAATTCCTTAGCATTTTAGAGCACTCGTGGAAGGAGTCTTGCCATGTGACTATAGGTGCTGGAAAGTTGAAGATGTGCCTGCTGTGAGCCAACAAGAAGGGGAGAAGTTGCTGCAGGGCACTGGCTCTCCAGACCAGAATGAGTGCTAGGATTAATGAGCACAGGGAAGTGGAATCCAACCAACTGCAGGGGCAGCTGCAGGTCTGGGTGATGCTGAGCAGCAGGAGCTCCTCTCAAAGCCTGTAAATGGATCCACAACACCTGACTTGCAATGCCTGATCTCCACACTGAGGGACTGGACTGTGCCTCTGGCAGGCCACCTGAACTGCTTAGTGCTTGTATTATTTTGTTGTTGTTGATTAGTTTTTTGGTACTGTAAAAGCAGGCTTTAACTGTTTTTTTCTTCTCCTTCAGTGACCTGTGCATGGAGTGTGCCTTGCAATTGGAGACCTGCCCTTTGTGTCGACAGGAAATACAGACCCGAGTCAGACAGATCTCTCACATTTCATGACACACGTGGAAAAATACCACAGACTTGTTTTAATGAACTCCAACCAATACTGAAAGGGGAAAGCATCTCTAACCAATCTTTATGCACATAGAACCATAGCCACGGCCAGATTTCATGCTAACCTGTAATCTGTTCATCTTAAAACCGAGATCTTTAATCAGCTCTTTCCAGCTGCCAGCGATGGGAGCTGGTTTCAGCAGGCAGGAGCTATGGCTATTGGTTCCTCCGAGCAAGAGCAGAGGGAGTTGTCTCTCCTTCCCCTTTTCCTTCTCGCCTGTCGCAAGTGCTGAAAAAATTTGCACTGGAAGTACACATACAATGCATTTTAGAAAAGGAGAGAACATAAGTATTTCCTAAAACAGGGCCGTGCTGGCTTGTGCTCGAAAGTCTCTATTTTTGGCAGAAGTCAGTACTAAAAAGAGAATGCCAATGTTTTCCTGTTCAATGTAGCCTCCTGCTGGTCAGAGACTCTGTATTTTCCGATCTTAAACTGCTCAAAGACTGAATCTGTACACAGATTGATTTGAAAAGACAGTGTGGAGACTGTAGAGAAACTCACAGGTTTTAATAACTTGGTGATTCCAAAGAATGTTCTGATTTGTTTTTAAACGTTAAAAGATCAGTGGTATTTTCAAGTACATAATATTTCTGATGCTTTTAACTTCAGTACCCACATTTTTTTGTGAGGTTATAATTTTCAGGAGGTGTTCTTAACTAATTATAATGCTGGACTGGAATTAATTTGATATTCTGGGTATTTTTTAAGGTATCATTGAACATCTTTTTTAATCAGTGTTGTTTTTGAAAGTTAGCTCAATTTTTCCAAAGTGAATATATCTTAAAATATTAGAGGAGAATTCTGGACCGGTTTATTTAAAACAAGGTTATTTGGATAGCAATTTCAGTCTTATTCTTAACTCTTTAAAAATGCACCTTGCTTGCCACATGTCAGTCCTGCTCTGAGCAGGTTTGGGGCCACACTTCCTATTTTTAGTAGGGATCATACAGTGGGAATCTCTGCTCCACTTTAATTACACATTTGTGATGTTTGTACGTTAAGGATGCACTTCAGTAGGCAGCTCTTGACTTTTACTAGGTTTCTACAAGGAATCAGGGTTCACAGCTGGTGTCAGTGAAGTAGCACAAAAATCGTTTGGGTTCTGCTTAGTTTGCACCAACTGAGGATATGACTCGGTCTCTTCCAAGTCTTGCACCGGTTGATTTTTAAAAAATATCTGTCTGTATAGTAGAACTTTACTAATTCACACACAACTTACACCAAAACCATCCCACCTCTTGGCAGTGATTCAGCAGCAGAGGCTGTTGTAGTGAATTCTCATGGTGTGATGTAGGTTATTTTTAAGATCATTTCTTATCTTTATTGTACTATGAAGTACTGACAAAGCAGAGCTGAGGTTGCTTCTTCCTGCTGAGCGCGCTCTGGCTTCTTACAGACCTCAGCAGGAGCTGAGAGCTCTGCACACAGGTCCCACAACCCAGCTCTCTAGCAACTCCTTTCACCTTCTGCCTTTGCTAACTCAAGGGTGCTGAACTTCATCCAGAGATGTGTGAATTAGGAAAGTTCTGTCCATCACTTTCATGTTGACTTTTGTCCAAATGTAGACTGAATCCAGCAAGAGAGTGCTGGTTAGTGTTTTTGCTAAAATGTGGGTTCTCTTCCACCTTGGATGCCTGGTTTGGTTAAAGTCAGACTGGCAAATCTGTGCCACAGGGATCTCATTTCCTCGTTGACTGTACTTTACAGAGTTTTGCTGTATCCATGGTTTCAGTCAGGGCCGAGTCCTTTCCAGCTCCATGTTCAATGAGCAAATGTGACCGTCATCACTGCCACAAGGGTGTTAGAAATTCAGAATCACCTGAAGTTTTAAGCGCTTCCAAATGCAAGGGTGAGTTTTTATCCCTAAGGTACAAAGTCACAAATCATACTTTAGGGAAGAGGTGGGACAGAACCATTTTGAACTCTGCCTTAATAGAGTCTAGTAATTTCAGGGCTTTGGTTTCCCTGGCCAGGATTAACTGAGGTAAAATTTTCAGAAGTGCCTAGGACTCCTAATTTGTATCAATTGCTGTATGAGATTAAGGTCTTCAGGCCCAAGTCCACAATGGTTTCTAGGCATCTGCTGTCCCCTTGGAATGCAGGTGACCTTAGAGTCTCGCTGCCTTTGTGGACACGGGACTGTCTGCATTCCTTATGGAAAACGTGAATGCTTTGGAAAATTTTGCCCCAGACCGTCTTCCATGCAGCTGGTGCTGGGCAGAGGAAGCCAACGGTGGCAGAGGAGGGAGCTGTGTTGCAGAGAATTGTCCTGTTCATTTCACAAAGGGAAAGACTGTACACTTTGACTGGTTTTCTGCCGCCATCCACGCCGGGGGCGTTTTTGTTAAGCTGGATGCTCCATGACCAGTGCGGTGTCACCCTCGCTCGCTGCACCCCCACGGCTCTGGGGACGGGAGGTGGTGACTCCGCAGGCCCTCACAGGGGGAAATGAATTGTAGCAAAGTTGTCCATTCAACAATAAAAAACATCTTGAAGGGGCTGTTTGTTGTTTTTTAATTTCTTCTCGGTTGAGACCGAGCTGCGGCTATGCCCTCGGTGGGATATTCGTGCCTGGGGGCCTTAGGTCATCGCACTGGTCGCTGGGCTGCAGCAGCTGGGGCCTGTCCCCAACCCTCGGCGCTCTCCTCTCTGATGGGAAACCCGCTTCACCAACGCCAAGAACAAGCAGGTAACGCTGTCTCCCTCTCCCTCCCTCAGGCCCGGACGCGCTCCCCAGCCCGCCATGGCGGCGGCCCCGCCTTCCCGCGCGGCCCCCGCCGCGCTCTGATTGGGCGGGCGGGCCGGGGCCGGGCCGGAGCCGCGCTGTGATTGGCCGCGGGCGGGCCCAGCGGGCCGGAGCCGCGCTGTGATTGGCCGCGGGCGGGACGGAAGAGCGCGTTCCCCAGGAGACGGCGCAGGGGAGGGGGCTGCGCGCCGGCCTGAGGGCGGTGGGTGCGGGCGGGGGGCGCGGGGCCGCGGGCCCGGGGAACGGGGGGGAGCCACTGCCGGGGCTCTCTGTGGAGAGAGGGAGGGTGATGGCCCGCTGCCCTGGGTCCCTGGGCGGAGAGGGAGGGAGTGAGGCGGGCTGTGGGTGCCTGGGGAGGGACAGGGCTGGAGGGCTTTGCCCCCTCTCGCCGGGACTGGGGATGGGGACGCGGGGGACGCGCTCAGCTCCTGCCGTGCTCGCGGTGATGCCCCGGGACTGCTCCGGGAAGCAGAGGGCTCCCATCGCCAGCGGCCCGGGGTGCCGTGTGCCCGGGACCTGCTCCCGGCCGCGGGCCGAGCGTCCCCCCCGCCACACAGCCCCTGGGAGCGCTGTCCAAAGCCTGACCTGCCAGCCCGGTCTGGGACACGCTGCAGCACCTTCACCCTTCTGGCTTTATTTCTATAACAGTCAGAAATGTTTCAGGAGAAAAGATGTAGATGTGACCCAACACCCCTTTATATGGAATGGTTGCATTTTGAACCCGTTCTCTGAATAGGCAGAGAAAGTGTCCAGATTATTCGGGTTATTACAGAAAAGTAGTAGTAATAATTTTGGGAGAATGGGATGTTGGAATTCCTGTGTTTAAGGATTAAAATTTATCACCTGATTTGCGTTTTGGGAAATGTATGGCAGCTTAGCACTTGAATTTTTATTAACACTAAGTCATGTTATTCCTTAGCACTTTGGTCAAAAAGAAGAAATAACCACTAACAGCTGAAACATACAGACTGTCTCTTTCACTCTGGCTAGGCAGGAACAATGGACACTTCTGATGGAGAAAGTTTGGATGTAGCCACGTGAGTATGCAACATTCTCATGTGTCAGATTTTCAATAAGCTAATTGCTAATTAAAATACCTTGATAGGAATATAATTACACGAATGAATTTGCACCACAGTGTTTAGCAGATTGTGCCTCAGGAGAACAAAGGTGCAGAATGCAAAGCTGCAAGAGGGAATATCAGTGCGGAGTTTAGGTGAAATTAAGTATCAGTGTGTTCAGTGGAGCACTGGGTAGCTCTGCTGAGGGGTCAGAGCAAGCCTTGTAAGGCTGGGAATTGCCTTTTCTGGTGTTCATTTTAAATTCAGAATTCCTTCTTTTCAAGAGTGTTTGTTGTCTTATGTCACTGATCCTGAGGGGAGACTCTTCCTCTGTGTTTGAGTGTTCTCCTTCTAAAACTCAGCCCATTCACGGGTGACCTCAGCCAAACTTCACACTGGCAGGTCCTAAGGTGCTGCTTCACCCCACAGGTGTCTGCCATCCCCTTCTCCCCAGAGCCGTGCAGAAGGGGATGTGTGACTGTGCCTCTGTCACGCGTGGATTTAACTCTTTCAGCCTCAGAATCCGAACAACGACCCGTGCCAGGGCTGCCTCAGCAGGGCTGTGCTGCCCCGAACTGGCTGTTACGAGGTGACAGGGAATTAAACCGCAGGGTTGGTGAGCCCGTGTCTCTGCAGGCGTGTGGATGCACGTGTGTTGTATAAAGAGACGGAATCGCCTTCTTTTGCAACAGCTAAAATTCCATTATTTGCGCTGACTTAAACCAGCGTCTAAATTAACACCTTTTCTGTTGCCGTTAGGATAAGCTGTAAAACTAGCAGTAGCATTTGTTTGGAGGGAGGGAAAGGAGTGGGAATTCTCCCCGGCAGAGTCAGCGCCTGCCGAGGGAAGCGCTGAGCCCCGGTGAGCTGCCCGGGGCTGTCCCCTGTGCCGCCCACTCGCGGGCTGCCCCAGCCCCGGCCCCGCTCGGCTCCGGCAGCGGGGCTGCGATGGTGATAGGATATCGCTCCCTGAGCAGCAGCCTTTTTAAAAAAATCAAAGGTCTCTTAAGTTTTCCTAACCAGAACGAGCCTCATTATAGTTAAACTGTCGGCTAAACTGCTGTTGGGTTAATTTCACTGGAGTATTCTCTAATAGCAAGGTAACTTCATTGAGCTTTTCAAATCTTAGTCTGAAGGGCTGTGCTACTCAGTTTACTGATGAGAAAGAGACATTGAATTCAATTTAAATGGTGCTCTCACTGATTGAAGCGACTTTTTTTCTTAAAGACAAATGTCCCTGTTTCTTGGAGACTTCTTTCCCTCATGTGTGAAAGAAGTTTGTCTTTCATCCCTTGGAGAAAATAGGAAGAGTTCATCTCCCACTAAAGATGAGCTGTGAATGACAAAGACATCCTATGGATTATTTACTGTGTCTGAACAAGTTGCACAATAATAGATCCAGACTCCTGATGCTGGCACCAAAGATTTCTTCCCTGGATGAATTCAGATCCATAATGGTGTTTAATATTTGCATGGTAGAATAACCTTAGGAGATTATCTCATTTATTTGGATCATATAAGGATGTTTCTGGCATAAGAAAATTATTTAAGTTTCTTCAGTTATGTAATACTTGTTTATACATTCAGTTTAAGTTGTTCCACAGGACCAAATATTTTAAAATATTCTCCAGAGTGTCTGTAGTTCTGTGATCACCATGTGCAGGAAAGAGAAGGGAAACTGGTAGCAGCTGGGATTTGTGGGTTGGAAAAGGCTTAATTTGCTGTTCTAATTACACTCTTTACATTCTTTTGCACCAGAACTAGAATTACCTTGACAGTAACACCAGTAAAACAACATTTATTCTTTCTTGCAATTAGGCACCTTACTGGGAGGAAATAGAGTAGAGGCCTGATGAGAATCTCCATGGAGCAGTCTTCTCATCATTGCCATGGATTATTTTGTAGGTTGAAACTAGAAAGTTTTTCAGTTATCTTGTAATTACCAGGTTTATTTGTACTTAGGCTTTTGGTAACACTTTTTAATTTAAACTTTAATTCCTGCTGTGGTCAAAATATATACTTATGGAGTCCTGTCTTCCTTTGCTTTCAGCTCCACCACTTCTGATGAGTTTGATGTAGTTGTTGGCTATCTGGAGGATATCATAATGGGTAAGGTCTGCAAGTAGGTACAGACAACAACAGCGCTGCTAAACCTGTAGCCAGCTGCTCTTCTGTTAAGTAGCCAACATACAGAGCACCCTGCCTGCTTCATGGAAGCTTTCCTTCCTTTCTTACCATGAACCCCTGACCTGGTAGAGCAGTAAAAATACACATATAATATACATATAATTTGCATATAAAATAGTAAATAGTTATATATACACACACACACACATATATATATCTGTCTATATAAATATAGATATATACTGATACAGTTCTCAGGGATGTGGTTTTAACTGAGAAGTCAGTATGTGCAGGGAAGTTTTTTACAAGGTGCCAAGGCACAATTCATGCTGATCAGCCATCATCTGCTTTATAAGAACAGCACATCATTTCTTTGGTCACATCCTTGCCAGAGAGATGGAGATTCTGGAGCCTCAGTTGCCTGGTGATGCAGCTGAATCTGGAGAAATGCTAACTAAATTAATTTGGAGTGTGTCAGAGTTTGGAAGGCTGAGATTAGTGTCTTTTATAAGTGTTTATAAGTAAATTTTTTATTTAAACCTGTTCTGTGGAATTCCATGGTGACCTATCATATTTGTTTTTACTCTTTATTCTTCCACAACTGGAAAAAAAATTCTTTGGCAATTGAAAATTGAATCAGGGAGTTTCACTAGTATTTTCAAATTCAAAGAAAAAACTTACTTTGAGTTCTTGTAGGGAAGAGGTATTCACTTAATAAAAAATACAGACATTTTGCTGACTTTAGAGCCAGAACAGAAAGAGTTTCAGAATAAATAACTATTAATAAATGTAGGGCAGAAGGACTGTTTTGGTAGTATTTCACCAGCAGCCTCTGTCCTCTCCCAGATGGGTAAGAGGTGGTGGTTTGGCAGCAGCTGTGGTGCTGATGTGATGAACTCTGCACGTGTGCAGGGCTCTGTGGTTACAGCAGGGAAGCAGAGGACCAGTGAATGTGGGCTTTGTGTTACAGAAAGAATGACTAAATTCCTAACTCTGTGCTGCATTTCTGTTGTGGCCCAGATGATGATTTCCAGCTAATACAGAGGAACTTTTTGGAGAAGCACTACCAGGAGTTTGATGACTCAGAAGAAAACAAGCTCATCTATACGGACATTTTTAATGAATATGTAAGATACCTTTTCCTATTTTTCATAGGTATTACTTTCTTTTTTTATTTTTCTTTTGTTTCTTTTTCTTTTTTTAATATAGTTCTCCATTTATAAAATACTGAGCTTTCATGGAACAGATCCCAATATGTTCCTGTCTCCTTCAAAAGCACAGCCATGATCTGTGAGCAAGAATTTTTTTTCTGAAGCTTTAGGTTCCTTTCTCATTGTTTCACACAAAATTTCCTGGAGATATTTTGGAAGTTGTGCAGCTCTCTTGAATAGAAATTTAGCCAATTACTGTAGTAAATAATGTTTAGCATGTGTGCAAACAAAGTTTCTTCTTCTCCAGTTGTATTATTTCTTGTATCAGATAATTCCATCACATTCTTTATGCAAAGCATAATCAAGAAACTAGACCAGTCTACTTTTCAGTACCATTAAATGAGTTGGAAAAATATTTGTTACTAGGTACAAATAGTCAGTGTTTGTTCTCCCCAAGATCCCCAGCCAAACATGTGCAGCTCTGTGCCCCTGGGCTGGTGTGAGAGCAGAACCTGCAACACCCACTGAGGAGTCTGCAGTTGTCCCCAGTGAGGATCATAAAAGTGTCAGGACGGTGTCAGTGTAAGGATGCTGTTTGAAATCTGCTTCTGAAATCCGTTGTGATCTTACTGGGGTGGTTTGTCTGGGTTTTTTTCAGATCTCCTTAGTAGAGAAGTACATTGAAGAGAAGCTGCTTGATCGGATTCGTGGGTTTGATATGGTTGCTTTCACAGTGTCATTGCAGTAAGTCTCTGCTTTGCTTTTGGTTGAGGAGTGGCTTATGTGCCTCTCAGTACTTTTTATCTAGATTAAAGCTTAGGTTTGGCTGTTTTCCCTTTAGATAATGGTTCTGTTTTAATTTAAAATAAGAAGTGTTTGTGCAGGCAGTCGCTGACCATTTTTCTTGCATTCAGCATGTCCTGCTACTCTAAATTTCTGAACTGTCACGCTGAAATATTGGGTTTGAAGGGGTAGGAAGAGAAATCAGAATGAGAACACTGGAGAATTTTCATATTTCTTGTCACTTTGAAGTTGGACCCTTAAAAGGTTGGGTCTTGTTTATCTCCTCCAGTCACCTCAGTACCCTGGTGGTGTTTGTCACGTGGTCAAATTCCTTTACTGCAATTCTCATATGGAGCATTCAGAGAAGAGTTTGGTTTGTGCTCAGCTTTTGCATTGGATCATTTTAGCTTAAACAGCTTCCTGAAGAGCTGGGTTTTGAAAGATCACTAGTTTTCTCCTTGAATAAGGAAATCAAGTGTAATTGGGGACTGAGTATCTTAAAATATTTTAATCTGTTTAATTTTTAATGTTTCTTAAATAAACGGGTCTGGTTTTCAAGGACTGATATGATACTCATAGGTCTTGGATGTAGGTAAATGTCACAATGTATTTGGATTGGAAATACTGCATGGTAATATTTGGCTGCAGTTTTGCTATATGATAACCTGCAATAACATTCTTGTTTAAATACTGATATTGTTCTACTTGTCTTTTTTGACCTTGTACCATTTTAAAATAAAGAATTTTTCTCACACAATTTTCTTATTTCCCAACTTCTTTTCCTCTGTAGACAACACAAAGATGAAATGCCAGGTGATATATTTGATCTGCTTCTCACATTTACAGACTTTCTGGCTTTCAAAGAAATGTTCTTGGCATACAGAGCTGTAAGTATATTGTTCATATTGTTTATTTTCATTGGCACAGTGGCTCTTGGTTTTGTGTATCTCCACCTGAGATTGCCAAAGGAAAAGTTACTACAGTAGGTCACAGTATTTAATCAAAGACTGTAATGGAATCAGAAGAAAAAGTACTTCACTCAGGGGCTTTTTAAACCCAAACTGCACATTTAATAATTTCTAGAAAGCATGAATGAAGCTGGCATGTGGAGCAGCTCTTCCTGCTTTTGTGAACTTCCTGCATTTGTGAACGTTGTTTTCCAAATGAACAGAAGGGAACACTTCCTCACTGTGATGGTCTCTCAGCACTGTCACAGCTTCCCTGCCCAGAGAGATTGTGGAGCCTCCATCCTTGGAGATATTCTAAAGTTGTGTGGACATGGTCCTGAGTGACCGTGCCTGAGCATGGGGTTTGGCCCAGATGACCTCCAGAGATCCCCTTTCACCTTGGCCATTCTGACTCTAGAGTATCTTCTTTTATTTTTTATTCCTAGTCTATCCAAAATTAGCTTTTTAAGCCTCTTCCTTTTGTTTTCTCCTCCTCTCTGTTCCATCTGGAGAAATAAACAAAACTGCTAAGATTTTTGGGTTAGGTTTTTCTTAGCAAAATGAAAATCAGTGCTCTCCAGTGTTGGCCCAGTCCTGTTTTACAAGGAGCAAAAGAGTCACAGTTGTGGTTATGCCTCTGCCCCTTCCCCATCCCTGTGAATTTTGTCAAATGGGGACAGGCTGAAGAGAAAGAGTCAGTCCATGTATCAGCAGCAGGAAGAGTTCCAGTTGGGATTTCAGTAGATCCCTGAGCCACCGGCGCAGCATTCCCAACCCGGTGGGAGCAAGACTCTGCTCCGACATGGGCGGACGCTGGCAGGGTGACAGCCCCCTCACCCCAGGGATTCCTGCACAATCTTCTTGGGTTCACATTCACTCACAGGTGCT
This sequence comes from Hirundo rustica, assembly GCF_015227805.2. Classification (NCBI taxonomy): domain Eukaryota; kingdom Metazoa; phylum Chordata; class Aves; order Passeriformes; family Hirundinidae; genus Hirundo; species Hirundo rustica. The sequence goes on from NC_053460.1 coordinate 6,685,425, forward strand.
CAATAATCTGTAATTTTATATTGGTTTGATGCAGCAGAGAATGTATCCCCTATTTCATTTTTTGAAATGCTTATTCCAAACCACCGTGGAGTCACGGATTTCTTTTGTTTCCCCCCATGTTTCTAGGAAAAAGAAGGTCGAAGTCTGGATTTAAGCAGTGCGTTAGTGGTGACTTCATTAAACCATTAAACACGTCATTCTGAAGGGAGTTCTGTTGTATTTTAAGCTAGGTCTATTCAGATTTCAGGGGTGAGAGGCAGCAATTCCCAAGAGATGGTCGGGGCAGAGGGGCAGGGACTCGGCTCCACAGCGGCTGTGAGGGACGTGGGTGTGCGGTGGGGCAGGGCCAGGGCTGTGGCTCCCTCTCCAGGGTGTGAAATCAAAGCTTTCTGGAATTTTTAAACCCTTTTACAAAACGGATGGAAGAGACTTTGAGAGGCAGTCTTCCTTTCCCCAGCTCTACCCAAACTTCTCTTTACGTGTCTGCCAGGATCTTCAGAAGCTGCCGAGGTTTGTCTGGGCAGTTTTCTGCAGTGCCCAGCTGCTGCTGCTGCTGCAGGGAGCCTTTTGCACTCTGATTTAAAGTGCCTGAGCTGCAGTTTGAGCTCCTTGTTCTTTGTCCTGTCTCTGCTGAACACAGAGAATGGTTTATTCCTTCTGTTCCTGCAGCACCATTGCTTATCTGGAAATCATCCAGTTCCAACTCCCCTGCCATGGTCAGGGACACCTTCACTAGAGCAGGCTGCTCACAATCCCATCCAGCCTGGTCACCTGGCAGTAAAAGATGCTCAGTTCTCAGGGATGTGGTTTTAACTGAGATGTCAGTGTGTGCAGGGAAGTTTTTTACAAGGTGCCAAGGCACAATTCATGCTGATCAGCCATCATCTGCTTTATAAGAACAGCACATCATTTCTTGGTCACATCCTTGCCAGAGAGATGGAGATTCTGGAGCCTCAGTTGCCTAGTGATGCAGCTGAATCTGGAGAAATGCTAACTAAATTAATTTGGAGTGTGTCAGAGTTTGGAAGGCTGAGATTAGTGTCTTTTATAATTGGTTATAAGTAAATTTTTTTATTTAGACCAGTTCTGTGAAATTCAGTAACATGATCTCCCATGTTACTTTTTTCCTACTGTTCCTGTTTTATATATATATATATATGTCTATATATTCATAATTGTGGAAATTTGACCCTTGATTACTCACTGACAAGCAAATAAAGGCAGCTCTGTCATGGGCCAATGCCATGTGTCCAGTTCCTTTTCAGTTCTCACCTTCCATCAATTCAATTCTGTTTCTTGATCCTGCCTCTGCAGACAGCCTGGTAAAACTTTTCCCATGCAGAGCATGCAGTAAATTTGCAGTGTAGCTCACCGTGCACCCGCTTTTGAACTTGCTTCATCTGCTTTTACTACCTTGTACAAGGAGGGTGTGAAAGGAAAAGCTGCTCTGCCTGGCTGGGCATCACTTCTCATTCTGACAAACACCCGGAAGGTGAATTTGTGGTCTGCAGCACTCTGCAGGGGGAGTACTGTGGTTCTTCCCTCTCCTGAGGCGCTGATCCTGCCTGTGTTCCCAGAGCTTTTGCAGACCTGATTGTAATTTCTGAAAATGACCTGCAGCTAATGGGCAAAGTTGACTTGCTGTTAATTAGGTGAACTCAGGAGTGTGTGGTGCTGAGCCAGGAAAAGGGAGTGATCAAAGCCTTGGCACCTCGTTTGTATTCTTGTGGTCTTGGATGCACACTCTGAGCGTGTGTGTGCATAAAGCAACGAGAGGTGAACGCTGTGCCCTTGTTCCTTCCATAGCCCACGTGGGCTAAAACCCACATGGAGTGGGAAGGAAGAAACACCTCTGCAGTGACATCTCTGCTGTCCCCACCATGCTCTATGTGCTGCCTCCTCACGGGTTTGCTCATGACAGACTCCAGTGTTGGATTTAGGAATGTTTTTATTTAAAGCATAAAATTTATATTCAAATTGTTAGAAATCAATACAAGAGCAGCTATGACTGCTTCCTTTGCTTTGCTTCCCATCTTCCAGCTCTGCCACTGTTTCTGCATCCCGTTAATTGCATTACTTACACTGTAGCTGTGAATGAGCAGAGAGGGGAGCCTGGGCTTGGGTTAGTGAATTTTAGTATTGGACTGTGCCAGATTGGCTGAGCCCCCTGCGTGGAGCTGCTCCAGCGAGGATCCAGATGACCCCTGGGGACGAGCAGGAGCTGCAGCCCCAGCGAGTCCGTGTCCCTCAGATGCCGGTGGGGTTGTGCTGCGGGCACATCAGCTGGAAGCATCATCAGAAACCACAGGGCAGCATCCAGGTGTCCCAGTGCTGACCACTGCTGCCAGCACAGGCTGGTCCCAAAGCGAGCCTCGGTGGCACACGAGGCTCCAAGCCACCAAGCCTGGCACAAGCTGGCGCAGGGTGCCCCGTGGCTGGGCTTTGCTGTCCCCTCCTTACGCGTGGTCGGTCACTTGGCTGGTGGCCGCGTTGCTGCCCAGCCCTTTCCAGGCACGGAAGCTGAAGAAGGTGCTCACGCCGTAGGTGATCATGGTGACGCAGGCGAAGAACTGGAAGAGGAGCACACGTCACGTGTGACCACGGCGGCTGCCCCGGCCCCTCGGCCCTCCCCTGCCCGCCGGTACTCACGGAGGCGGCGGCTCTGCGGTTGTAGTCCCACTGCCGCCAGGACGTGGGCTGCACGGCGGCCGCGCACGTCACGAAGGCGGTGATGTACAGCACGGTGGCCACGGCGTTGGAGATCATCAGCTGGGGAAAGCAGAGAGGAGGTTGTCAAGTCTGGGCTCGGGCTCGTGCATGCTGGAGTGAGGCAGGAGCAAAAGGCTCAGGTTCACGTTCCTCCCCGTTCCCCAGGAGAACACATTAAATGCTCCCCAGGTTGCGCTGGGAGGTTTTTGGATGACACCACAACTGCAGTAGTTGGTGGCTGTAACTTTCTGGATTGACAGAGGACTTTCTGGGTGAACATTTTCTAAGGGCAGAATGAAACAATGTCACTGCGCTAAGTGTGGAGGACGCGATGCCATCAGCCCAGAAGAGACTGAAGCCTTCCCAGACTATGTTACCAAGATGTTTCCCTCTCAGGATCCCCCCTCACTCCCTCTCAGCTACGCACCACGAGGGGCCAGGGGACCATGTAGAACTTCTGATGAAGCTGCAGGAGGTAAACCACTAAGAAAAGGAGTGTTAGTATCCAGAAGAAGAGGGACACAAACATCACCCAGCCGTAGGCCGCGTGCAGGTGGTACGTTGTGGCGGCGATGAGAGACCACACCAGTAAACCCAGCACCTGTGGGGTGAAAAACGGGGAACGCATTCAGGGCTGGCTCCCGCAGGAGGAACACAAAACATCACCCACAAGTCCAGGCACACCGGCACCGACAGCAGCTGGGCTCCCCTCACTCCAGGAAAGCAGCGGCACACTCGGCAGGAGAAGGGCTCCTCGGAAAGACGCTGTGCCCCTGTGTAAGCCCGCACCACTCATTGTCATGGAAGAAACACAACAGCCTTTGTCCTGCCCGCGTCCAACGCCCTGGCTGGCGCTCGGCTGCCCCGACAATGCCTCCTTGTCCGTCACATCCATTTCTAACACTCGTGATCGCAAAATATGTGCTGGGGAGAAACATGTAGAGGGGGCTCCTGCAGGGTGGCAGGTGGTACGTGTGAGCTGCCCCACTCTGGCCGCTGTCAGGGGAAAGCAGGAGCCTGTTGAACTGTCCGAGCAAGGGGCTGCAGAGGTGGGACCAGTGCAGAGCTGAAAGGTCTCTGCAGAGCTGCTGGTCTTGCTTCCATCTCTCTTTCCTGATGCTCCTACATGGCACCCCCAGCAGCATCCTTCCCAGCCCCTTCCCTGAGCGTTTGTCCCTATGTCACCGCCAGCACAGCCATGCCTAAGGGCTGGAATCTGGAGCCAGGAGCCAGGTCTGTGCCAGCTGTTTCACAGCGGCTGCTCAGGGCACATCCCACAACGCTGCCCCGAGGAGAGAGGACGAGCGAACAGGCTCCCACGTAGCGGGGCAGCACCGTGGGCAGGTCACAAGTGGCCCAGCACGCAGCTGAACACCCACCCCGTGCATTCATGTGGCACCCGCGGTCCCGGGGAGAGCCTCCCATGCTGAAGGTGATGCTGCTGCTCGATTTGACGGCGCAAGGACCCTTGGGCTCCTCTGAGTGCAGCCGCCAAAGGAGCCTGGGAGGACAACCTGGAGAGCTGGGTGTTCCAGGGAGCATGAGAGCAACCCCAGCACGCCTCACCTGGAGTCACCGGGCTTCACACACCCCCGACCCACTGGCTGTGCCCTGCGGGGATGCCCGCGTAGATCAGGCCGTGCCTGGCACTGGGAACCACCCGGCACCGAGCGGAGTCACAACCGGCAAGGGGTGTGAGGACAAGAATCCGGCTTTTCCTCTGGCTTTCCAGCGGGAAGGAGGAGAGAGGGGGCTGCACTGTCTTAGGGCTGGGGACTAACTAGGGTTAGCCGGTGGAGATGGGGTCGGAGCGGCAGCCAAAGAGAACCCGGGCTGTTTCCAGCTGAAGAAAAGCACCGAAGTGGGTGATGCCCTCCCCTCTCCGCCGCGCCCCCTCCCCGGTACTCACGGCCTGGACGCCCATCAGCCCCCCGAGCGGCGAGAGCAAGAAGGAGCCGTCCAGGGCCGGGGGGGAGCCCGGGGAGGCGCTCCGGGCGCGCACGGCGCCGGGCAGCCCCGCCATGCCGCGCACCGGCCCCGGGACGGCCCCGTTCGGCCCCTCCGCGGGCGGGGCGCGGGCGGCTCCGGGGCGGCCGGGCTGAGCCCCGCGGCTGCCTCCGCCTCCGCCCGGCGCTCCCGGTGTCTCCCCGCGTCCCCGTACCGGGATACTGCCGACAAAGGGCACAGCCCCCGCTCCCTGTATCCTGGCCATGCTCTGCCTGGAGCAGCCCCGCTCACCGCGAGCCTTCTGTGCAGCCGCGTCCTGCTCGGTGCTCAGCGGGGACATTTGGTGGCCCCCGGCGCATCCTGGTATCTGGCGTTGCTCCTCTGCGGGGGCCGGGCGACACGCGACTCCTTGATAAATCCTGGAATAATTTGGGTTGGAAGTGATCTTAAAGCACCTCGTTCCAACCTCCTGCCATGCAGGGACACGTTCCACTAGATCAGGTTTGCTCCAAGCCCCCGGCATTGCTCCAACCTGGCCTTCAGCACTTCCAGGGACGGGGCAGCCGCAGCTTTTCTGGGCAATATTCGCAGTGCCTCGTCACCCTCCACGCCTGGGATTCCCGTATCTCGGGCTGGTCCAGGTCCCTCTGAGCGGCAGCAGGACCCTCTGGACTATCAGCCGCTGCTCCCAGTTTGGTGCCATGTGCCCAGGGCGCCCTGGGCCCCGTTCACGCAGGTCGCTGATGCAGGCCGTGACACGGGGCTGTCCCCGGGCTATCTCCGGGCTATCTCCGGGGTGTTCCCGGGCTGTCCCCGGAGTGTTCCAGGGCTGTCCCGGCAGTGACCAGACCCGACAGCTCGGCCACGATCTGCCATGGGAGGTGGCTGCAAAAGCGCGATGGCGGCGGGTCAGGATGGCCGAGCGGTCTAAGGCGCTGCGTTCAGGTCGCAGTCTCCCCTGGAGGCGTGGGTTCGAATCCCACTTCTGACAGCTTCTTTTGCGCCGCCCGGCGGCTGCTTTTAGCTGGGGAAGGTGGGTGGGAGCGTGAATTAAAAAATAAACAAAACTAAACAAAAAAATCCCAAACAAAATACAATCGACCGAAAGCGCGCGATTAAAAGCGACGAACTAATTAACTACAGGCGAGCAAAAAACGCGAAGCTGTCAGAAGTGGGATTCGAACCCACGCCTCCAGGGGAGACTGCGACCTGAACGCAGCGCCTTAGACCGCTCGGCCATCCTGACACCGCTGGCCGCGCTTCCCTGCCCGTGCTACACTTGAGGGCGTTGCGCGAGCGTTCCGTGAACGCCGCGGGCTCCGAGCGCGGCCCTGGGGAGCTTTTCCCAACGTCCGTCCATCCTCTGAGCGAAGAACCTTTTGCTAACACGCAGCCTAAACCTCCCCCGGCACTGCGGGTCCTGTCACTGGTCACAGACAGCAACGATCGGCATTGCTGCTCCTGAGGAAGCAGCAGCCCACAACGAGCTCTGCCCTCAGTATCGTCTTTTCTAGGCTGAACAGGCCGAGTGCCCTCACCCACTTCACATGGCTTCTGCTCTAGACCCTTCAGCATCCTCACGGCCTCCTTTGGATGCTGTTACAGCTTCAGATACTTCTTATACTGTGGTGCCCAAATCTGCTCCCGGAACTCGAGGTGAGGCTGCACCACCACAGAGCGGAGTGGGACAATCACCTCCACATCCTGCAGCTGCATTTAACATTCCCAGTTCAACCCAAAAGCGCAATGACTGAGGCACAGCTGAATTTTTTTGCTGCATACATTTGTTTGAGACTAATAGTGCTAAACCAATCTGAAACCAGGAACTTTGGCAAGCAGAATTACAAGTTCTAGGAGTACATCTTAGACGTTCTTCCCTGCACTAGGATGGTTCATGGGAGGCCATGCCTTCTCCTTCCTCCACCAGGCATTAGACAGAAGAATGTCTAATTCTGGGGGAAGCACTGTGGGAAGCCTGGCTCCCTGTTCAGATCCTTCCTGGTTACACAGAGAGCACCCTGTGACTGATTGCTCATCAAAATGGCTCAAGCCTCTGCACAGGTAGGTGTGTGGTACACTGAACGGACCTCAAACTCCCTACATGAATGTAAAGATATTCCCGCTGTTCCAGCTGTGGAGCTCACAAGGAATACAAAATGTTGCAAAAGAGAAGACAAAGCTACACCACAAACCTTTCAGAAACAGATACATAAACCACAAGGAGACGGGAAACATAAGAAAACAAAATATACTTTATTAAAATTAAGCATGTTAGCACCTCAGTGTAACCTGGAGAAGTCAAACAGTCCAGCAGGTAACCAGTCCAGCAAGGCTGAATGGCTGAACATCCTGAAGTGCATCCCAGTGGTAGAAAGAGTACCATGACTGCCATGACATGCACGTTCTCAACACGCTCAGATGCACAACCAGCCTCGCTTGCAAGGAGGGACGTTGTGCTGCCTACTGCCTTGATGGGAGCATCTAGAGCTGCTGGACTAATCACATACGTCAGATCCCATGGTGGAACAGGTATCTGCTTGTCCTACAAAAAAAGCCAAAAACAAACCAAAAACAACAAGCCAAACCAACCAAACGAAAAAAAAAAATTGCCGCTAACTCGACTCGCAGAAAAATCAGGATAGCACAGAGCTGGAGAGCTACATATCAGATTGGGGAATAAATTAAACTGAAGTAACAGGAAGTACTTAGTACATGGATAGACATGTAGTATCCTTACAGATGACCATCCCACTTGGCACACACGTTAATAAAAATGACCCATGCATCACATTAGCAGGCTGTGACAACCTGGAGCTGAACTGGCTTCAGGATCTATAGAGAAACCTCCGGCTACAAAACCCCAGGGTGCCCTTTTGTTCGGTTGTATACAGTGTTGAAGCTGATGGTTGTAAAGCTACATTAGCCAGTGTTACAAAGATTACATCATTTCAAACTAAGGATACTTTTTACATTTAGAAAATTCCTCTACAAAACTTAGTAAAAGTGACATCCCAATCCACTGAGTGCAACGCACTCTGGTTCCAGAAGGATCTCACAGACCCAGGGAACACCCTGGGAATTCCTCCCTCGAAGGTGAATATGGGCACACTGTGGTGAAGTGCCTTTTGTTCTCAACATCCATCGTCATTGCCACAAGGCCGTGCTGGGGCACCAGACACTCCTCTTCTCCTCCTCCTCCTCCAAAATGCTGAGGGATCTGTTCCACCAGCCAGGCTGGAAGTGCATAACCAACCCAAACCCGTGGTTTTGCTACCCTCACTCCACCCTCTTTCTAGCCAACGCTGATTTGGTTTCCTGTTGCAGAAAATGAAGGGACTGATGCTGGCTAGAAACAGAAACTACACGACCATTCCACACAGATTTGTTACAATACTCTTAAATCTTGGTTTAGAACACACAAGCAGGTTTTAGTATGGTCTTGCCTAATGTACAGATTATTAGTCATGCCAACTAGTTTAGGATTAGACAGAAAATGTTTGCAACCACTGCAGGTAAAGTCATTTCTGTTTCATCCTGGTTCTCTGAACAAAAGCCAAGGATTAAAATTCCAATGTGTTACAAAGCCTCCGTTTCATTAGATGGAGTCTTAAGCCAATGAGATAAACTACAGCTGTTAAATGCCACCGTGTTCTTTGTACCAGACTGTAATCCTTACTGGTGTCAAGAGACATCCGTAACCAATACACACACGCTGCAGAGAAAGCAGAAACTACACGGTACAAGAACACTCTTTAATCTGGGGGTTCTGTCACGCTAGGAACAGCAGTCTTTTATGGCATCAGTAATTTACTGAAGAAACACATCACCCTGAGAGGGTTTCTAAAGCTTTCCTTCGCTGAGCGAGGCTGAACGCGACATCACCGATCATTCCTATGATGGGTACAGTGCCCACGGCAGTCGGACACGCCTTCTCCAGGGTAGTGTTGCTGTTACCTCACTTGACACAGAGCGAGTTTATTTGCTGAAAACCGATACCCTACGTCCACTTAGTGACGACTCGGGTCCCATCCGCGCTACGAGCAGCGCGTTCTGACACCGCACACAGCGGGTTTGATGGGCTCGGTGTGAGGTGACACCGGAGATAACGTCGGGGCGATAGCGGGGCTGGGCACCGAGCTGATCCAGTCCAGGCAAGGGAATCCGACGGCGAGGCCTCGCCCGGCTGGCGGCCGCTGTGGGCTGAGCCGGGCACCGACGGGCCGCGGTCCATCCCATCTCTGCCCTGCCCGGCACCGCGCCGAGGGCGGCGGAGGCTCCGGGATGAAGAGCCCCGCGCCGGGCCGGGCCTCGGCAGCCCTCAGAGACCGTGGCGCTTGCGGGTGCCGGCGCTGGCAGCGTGGAGCAGCCGGTCCTTCTCGCGGATCTCCTCGCGGAGCTGGGCCTCAGCCAGACGCAGGCGACGGATGCTGCCCTTCATCTCCTTCATCTTCACCTCCAGCAGCGCGATGATGTCGCGCTGCTCGTTCAGCTTCCTCAGCAGCTCCTCCGACGTGGTGCCCGACGACAGCGAGTACGAGTGATCGGGGGGGGCCGCCCTCCACCGGGCTCTCCTCCCCCGCCGCCGCCGCCGCCGGTACCGGCACCGGCAGCCGCACGGGGCTGGGCCCGATGGTGGCGGCGGCCCCGAGCTCCACCTGCACCGTCAGGTCGATGGGCTTCACGTCCTCGGCCGCGCCCCCTGCAGGGGCCTCGGCGGCGGCCGCGGGGCCCTGCGGGGCGGCGGCGGCGGCGGCGGCGGGGCGGGGGCGCCGGGCCCGCTGAGCCTTGCGCTCGTTGACGCCGCGCAGCGGGAAGATGGTGGGGACCCGCACCAGGTAGGACTTGCGGCCGCCCTGGAAGTGCTCGCTGCAGACGCGGTGGCCCGTGGTGGGCTGGAAGGTGCTGAAGCAGCCGCTGACGCCCGCCCGGGAGACGTTCTTGAGCCAGAGGCGCCGCAGCTCCTCGTCCTTGGGGAAGGTGTAGAAGTGCAGCGCCTTGTCGCGGTGCGAGTTGTTGTAGCAGCCCGGTACGCAGCAGGTGAAGCCCGGCATGGCCTCGCGGGGTGGGGGGACACCCGCGGCGAGCGGGGTGAGCGGCCCCGCCGAACTACAGCTCCCACAAGGCCCGCGCGGCCTCTCGCCGCCGCCGCCGCCGCCGCCCCGGAACTACGCGGACCACAATGCACCGCGCCGCCGGCGGAACTACCCGCCCCACACTGCGCCGCGGCCCCTCCCGGCGCGAGTCCGCGCACGTCTCGCGAGAGGCGGCGAGAGGCGGGAGGCGTACGGCCGTTACCGGGTTCGCCATGGCCGACGGGCGAGCCCGGGCCCGGCCCGGCCTCAGGCGCAGCGGCCGCCACAACGCGCGGGAGGCGGCCCAGGTACCCCGAGGGATCCGTGAGGCCGGGCGGGAGGGAAGGGAGGAAAGGAAAGTCGCTCCGAATGGATTCCAAGGGATCGATCTTCCCGTGGGATTCGCCCGGCACCGCCCGCCCGGTTCTCTCGGTTTGAGACGGAGACGAGGCCTCTAAAGCAGTTCGCCTTTAGTCGTGGACGATGAGTCGAAATCTCTGACTTTGGCGCTCGCCGAGTATGCCGGAGCTCGGCGGGTTTAGGTCGCGGCTGTGCTCTGAGGCCACTCAGGATTTCGTCCACAGGAGGGTTTTATGCTGGAATCCACCTGGATGATACCCTGAGCTGAATTATCTTCCGCCCACACCATTGTCAAAAAGCCAACATGCGCAATTTCTCTTGGGAATTTGGAAAAAGTTTCTTATCAGTTTGTTTAGCTTGTTATTAGAACATGGGTGGTGGATGCTTTTGTTGTCGGAGTCTTTAATAATGAAAATACTAGCTTTAAATTTCTTGTCTCTCGATTTTCCTCTAGACTGGATTGAGTGTAGAAAATAGGAGTGAGTCTGTCAGAAGCACCTTGGCGAAGCAGAGACTGGCAGTGTTCCCTGATCTCAGAAATGGCACGCCACGGCTTATGCTCAAGAGAGTCATGCAGAACCGTAAGTGTCTTTTTTCCAGGAGAATCGAGAACAGAAAAACAATGTTTTTGTATAGTTGAGAAAACAGGGGGTGTTTCTAGGTAGCCCATTGTCCTTTTCCTGTGACATAGAACAGAAATCAGATTGTTGTATGATTGATTTATGTAACAGGAGTCACTGCAAGGCGCCTGAATGCGGGATGCAACTGTCTGAAGAGACCAGGCTTTGTATTGGTGAAATCATAGCTTTGAAGATCCTCTTCAAAACCCTCTTCACTTGGTTTATCCTGGTGCTGCCTTTGGCTGTAGGATCAGGTGTGGGTTATAGAGGAACCTTGTGCTGCAGTGCAAGGAACCCCCGTGCTGCCACCTGTCACCGCTGGCTTTGTCACTGCCAGCCTTCCCAGGAGTAGAACCCCAACAGTTTTCACTAGGTCTTTATTTTTACCTGTTAGTAAATGTTATTTACAGCCTGTAGTGTAGATGTGACACCATGCTGCATTTTGGTGCTCTTGCTGTATTGAGTTGTGGAAAGGAAACGTTCTGGTTTCTTGGCAGAGCCCCAGGTTTCACCGCTGGTACCTCAGATATCCAACCATGAAGACACACAAGAAGCTCCTTCAGAGGTCACATCTAAGAGGGTTTCCAGCATGTAAGTAGGGGGTTTTTATAATCTACACTTCTGTAACACTGCCAGGTGTAGCTGCAGTTCCTGTGGTGGGACTGGGAAACAGGGCTTCTCAGTGATCAGCATTGCATCTTGTCAGGTGGGATTATCAGAAATGCCTCTCCAGCTTGGTTTGTTTTGGTAGGGGGGAATTGCAGCTGCCAGACGTTGCTCCTGAGAACACATCTATCACTGTGTTCCACATGACAAAGAAGAGAAGGAAACTCAGCATTTCTGAATTTGAGAGAGCAGCAGAGAGACGACTTCCGCAGTACCAAGGTAAGGCTGCACTCAAGAATTACCTTGCTCAGTGCTGTGTTTGCTGTCAGCTGGTTCTCACCTGCTCAGCTCAGTTGTCAGGAGCTGCCCAGCTGGGCAGTTGTAGGTTTAGAATCCAAGTTGCAATATCTCGTCCAGAGGGGATAATGGAGAAAGTAAAAGCCTCCATCCTATCAAATTTAAAATAAACCTTTTTAAGCCGAGTTCTGGGCTCTGCTATGACTATATATAATTACTTGACTACTTTTGCAACTTGGTGCTTTTTGAGTTTTGAAGTGTCTCCAGAGGAAGCAATCCCTGTCTTCTTCTTGGTTCTAGAAACATTAAAATACAAGCAGCTGCATACTTTCCATTGCAATTATATAAAATAATTATAAAGTTCTTTTGTGAGCAGAATAAGTTTGAGTTCCAGTTTCATCAAGAGCCTGTGAAATAGTTATCTGTGTTTCTAAAGCTCCAGCTGTGTTTGGGTTGGGTTGCTGGAGGGTGATTGTGACCAAGGCCGTACATCAATGTGATAAAATTATTAAATCTGAGGGTATATGCCATGTTAAATTTTCACTGAAATAACTATTTTCTTACCCTTTCAGAAATTGCTTATTAGATTTCTAATACGCAATTCTGAAATGCAGACAAGAAATAGTAAAGTGATCCTAATTTTGTTTGCACCAAAGTGTGATGTTTGGGGATTGTATCGTGACTGGCTGTGAAAAGAGGAAAATCCATTGGGATGTTCCTGTAGCCTGTTGTGTAAAGGCTAATTTCTCAACTAATGTGCCATCAACTTTTTCCAGCTCAGTCAACGCTGGACAGCACAATTATGACTCGGTGAGTTTAACCTAAAATGTCTTAACTTCTGGCTGTCCTAGGTATGATCACATTGGAAGGGGTGAAGAACAGTGCAGATACCTGGGTTCATGTTGAAGACTTGTGCTAGTGTTAGCAATAACACAGTCATCTGCCCCTCTGCTGGTGGAGTTTGAAGGTGTTGCAGCACAGACTTTCTGATTTTCAGAAATTGTGGCTCTGCACTGTATGCCTGGGTTGGTCTAGCTTGTGTTGCTACTATTACTCCTCTTTTTCCTTGCTAGGATCATTCCTTTTTTCCTTGTGTTCTCATGCTTCCAGCAGTAAATCAGTACACAATATACCTTAGAATATTTCCCCTGCCTGTTAATAGCTTTATCACATCAGTTGCATCTGTGCACGATTTTCTGGACTTTAAAAGCCTTTTAGTGAGTCAAAGAACTTAATTTCTGGTGTTGCCTGTGTGTACTTTGCAAACAACCCTGGCCCAAGTCAGCACATTATTTCACCTTTTGACTGCAGCCCTTGCTTGGAGTGCCACACAAGATGCTTTTTGGGGCTGCATTCTGCACTTCTGTCTTTGAACCCTCTGAACCCCCTTTTTAATTGGATTGCCTGGAGAGAGGGACAGGAGGTCATTGAGCATGGTCAGTGTTCAGGGTGCAAAACACAGTGAGAAACACCTTTTACTATGCTTTAGGTGTTGCTGTCAGCTCTCATCCTAAAACACTCACAGTGTGTTGGTAGCTGCACTTTGCTGAGAGTATTAAAACCAAGTAGATCCTGAAATTTGTTGGGAGGTCCTACCACCCCATTGTCATCTAGAGTACGTCTTTACTCACAAACATTTTTTCATTTGTTTTGTCAGCTATAGTGTTGCAGTGTCTCAGGGAACAGGCTGCTTCCTGATCTCTGTGATACATATCCTGATGTTGGATGCTAGTACGAAAACACACAGTTCACTTAAAGACTGACATATAATCTTCAAGGGCTTTTTGGGGGGAATTTCTCCTAGTTGTGCGCCATGTGCCACTGTTTGTGCCACCATGTCTGTATTCTGAGGGTGACAGTGGAGTGTGTGGTTTTGACAGTTTCTTCCCCCTCTTTACAGATCCCTCCGTATGTCTGTGGGCTCCTTGCTGGCCCCAGATACTGTTGAAAAGAGGGGTTTGCTCCGGAGGCCGAAAACCCGCAGGGCTGTTGACATGCAAGCGTTTGAAGGCGGAGTGGAACAGAACATGCTGAAGAGCAAAGGTTTCTTTTGTGTTGTTGTTTCTCTTTTGGGAGGCAGGGCCTTATGTTGAAGGGGCTTTTAGAAGCATTTACTGAAGCGTGGTCTGTATTTCAGAATTTAAGAATTACTAACACATTCACAGAAATAGAGTAGGATTTGGGAAGCAAGATTAGAATGAGGTTCTGCCTCGGCAGTTCCTTCAATTCTATGCACTTAAATGCCCAGTTTGGTCATTCAAACCACAGGAATTGTTTGGTATCATCTTCATCTGTGGGTACTAAAGTCTCTGTTGGTTTGTTACGGAGAGTTGTAGGCACAGAAGTGGGGTCATACAGTTCCAGTGTTGAAACGGGATCTGTTCAGATCTGTTGAGGAGGAGTGAAGTTTGTTAGAGTGACTTAAATCGTGAATTACGCAAGTCCCGGTAATGAAGTATGTTCCTATGACCTTGAACAGTTTTTCACATAAAATTTGTTCCAAAATTTTCTCAACAGGACAGAATTATTTTGTGGACTCACAATCTGCATCTGGGATTCGAACAAGCATCCTGACAAGTGATGCAGAAATCATGATGAATAGCACAGAGCTCTTTGTTCAGTCCCAGCTGGATGAACAGAGCCAAAATAAATTTTCTGCTCTTGAACCCCAGCTGTCAGATTCAAAAACTTCAGCACAGAGGAGCCTGATCTCTGATGCAGATCAAGAGGAAGCAAGGCTGGAGGGCCTGGTATCTGGTGTGAGCGCAAACGAGGGAAGGACCCAAAGATACTCCAAGAGCTCAAGCCTTGATCGTGAGCATGTTGACAGAATGACTCAAGAATCTCCAGAAACCCCTACAAAACAGCAAGAAGAAAAGCAAGCTCATTCCCAGCAGAGTAACCCAATGGCACGGATTTCTTTTGCTGAAGAAGAGGTGGTTTGCAGTGAGTACTGTGGGTTAAAGCTTAGACTTAGCAGGTATTATCTGAACTCACAGAGTGGTTAAGGTAGAAAGGGACCTCAAGGTTATTTTCTCTGACCCCTCTGCTCTGGCATTGCCACATAGAGCAGGTTGCCCAGGATCCTGTCTTAAGTGGCTCTTCTGAGTCTCCAGACTGCAAACTCTCTTCCTTGTGTTCAGATGGAGCCTCCCATGTTCCAGTCTCTGCCAGTTGCCTTTTCTCCTGGCACTGGGCATTACTGGAAAGAGTCTGGCTCTGTCTACCTTACAGCCTACTTTCAGATACTTGTATATGTTGGTAAGATCTGCCCCAAGGCTTCTCTGGGCTGAACAGTCCCAGCTCTCTCAGCCTTTCCCTGTAGGAGAGATGCTTCAGTCCCTTGACTGTCCTGGTGGGCCTTTGCTGGACTCTCCACTGTGTCCATCTCTCCTTGGTACTGGGACCCAGGAGTGGGCACTCTAAACTGGTCACAAAAAATGAGATAATTTGTAGGACATGTAGACAGACTTAGAAGGAATTTCTGAAAGTTCCTAGTCCAGACCTTCACTGTGATATTGTCACTTATTTGTCACAGGCAACCTCTCCGTTGTCTCCAGGGCCTTAAAAATGTTTAGACAGAGGCAGTCACCTCCCTGCTCACTTTGTGCCAATGCTTTGCAATTCCTGTTGCTTGCTAGTTTTTCCCTGGTACCTCTCCTTGGCATTCATTTCCCTGGCCTTGTCCTGGTTGTGTAAACGGGAACACATTTTCCTCATACTGTTAGGACCAGGCAAAAGTTGTTTTAAATGGTCAAGGGAAGGAATCAACAGAAAAAGGTTTATTGCTCAGAGGAGCTCCAATGGCAGGCATTTTTAGGACAAAGGGATAGATAATGCAAAATGTAGAAGATGTGGAACAGGGAAAGAGATCAAATGAGAGGAAGATGGGGGGGAGTGAGCAGATCTTTAGGATGCTGGAGTTGGTAAGGCATTCATGTCACAAGTTAATGTTGACATTGTTCTGCTCTACCACAGGAGGGGCTGCTGTTGGTGCTGCTCCTCAGTGTCAGCTGAAAAACAGTTGCAAGGATTTTTCCAACTGGTTCCTAAGATTCAATGCAAACTCCCTAAACTGAAGTACCACAAGTGTTTCTTGTGTGTCTTCTTCCTCCTTGATTGTTTTTTTTTATTTACCAGGAAAGCTAAAAAAAAAAAAAAAAAAAAAAAAAAAAAATTCAAAAAGCTACCAGGAGACACGTTAATGATCTGTTCTAGCTGTTTATAGGTGGAGCTCCTCTCTGCCCTCCACAAGTTCAAGTAATTATTTGGGATCCCCAGTCACTCTAAATGTTTCCAGCATGTCTTTGAGAGAAATTGTGTCCCATATAATTGAAGACCTAGAAATAAGTGATACAGAAGAAGAGATGATTAATACAGTGAATGGCGTGGAACGGGAAAAGATTTTCCGAGAGGGTAAGAAGTGCTTTCATTGTAGAAAGGAAATAAAGTATAATCTGATTTAAAAAGAAATTTTCAGGTGACTTGCAGTGTAAAATAAGACTTAATTGTACAGTGGATGCTGGAAATAATTCAAGTCATACCAGAGACACTTGGACATTTCCAGACAAGCTCTCTAAAAGTGAGCTGTAGCTGGAAGTGGAATGAAGGTTCATATGTTTTGTCAGGTCTGTAGTACTGCTCATCTTCCCGTAGGAAAGATGAAGAGCTCTCTCTTGGCAAGGAATATATCTGGCTAATCTAAGCTAGTTAATATTTCACTTCACTTTAGGCCCTGTGTTGAGGTAGGCAGCCCAATATTCTGGTTAGTGAATTTGATATAACTGATTTTTGCACCACCTTTGGCCAGGTTTCCTTGTGCCCCTCACCTGGGCTTGGGGGTCCCAAGGCCTTGCCACAGTTGTACTTGAGTGTGAAAACTCCCAGTCCCTGGAGAGGATGGTAGAAGTGCAGTTTGACAGCCTTTGGTTCTGGACTCAGCTGGGACTTCCAAACCTTTCTGCAAGTGACAGCTTTATCAGAGTGCCCGATTTTCTCAAAGTAATTACCTGAGTGGATTTCTGCTTAACTGAGCTACATAGTAACAGATATGTGGACTGTATATGTAGTATAAAGAGAAAAAGAATACTTAGTAGTCAGTAGCTGAAGTTTTTAAACACAAGCAAGTCGTGTCTGTATATTTCTCATCCAGAAGCTTGTCCCAGATGGTTAAAACCACTCTAGGCTCTCTTCTCTCTATAATGGAATATATCTCTTACAAAATGGTTTATTCAGAAACACAGAGGAAATGAGGAGGAGAATCTGAGCACAAACTCCAGGTATTGTTAGATTTAAAGGAAAATAAATTGGTCTGTTACACAATCACCAAAATTGAAAATGGCCATAGAGATGGCAGACCTGGAGGAGCTCTGCTTACTGTAAGCAAAATTCCTTCACTGGGATCTGATGTGCCCCTAATTAGGTGGCTGTGGAGCAAACACAGGAAAAGTTGGTAATTTCTCAGCTGTGAAGGGAACTTTTGCATCTGCTTTTCTTATTTACAGCTTATGGCTGAGTTTATTTGTCAGAAATAAATTCCAGTGATAGTTAAACTGTGCTGGTGGTTGGTTGGGGTTTTTTTGTAGATAAGATGTATGACAGAATTTCTTATTTTAGCTGCAGAACATGGTGCAAGTGCTGGATATTTAGAACATTCGGAGAAGAAACAGGCTGAAAAAGCAGGATTGCAGATAACTGCAGCACAGGACAGCAGAGGTGGAACAGAAATGGCTCCTTCAGCAGGAGAGGAAGTGGCAGAAGGCAGCATTGGCGCCCATGGCTCTCCTGGAGCTGGTGAGGACATCTCTAATGCTGGCAGCTCTCTGTAATGCCAGAGTGCTCTCATGCTGCATGACTGGCATCAGTGCTGAGAGAGACTGAACTTCCTTTGTTTTTTGGAATCTGGGCTAATTACTGGGGATATATCAAACCGATTTTGTCATTTTAAGCTGGAAGACCGCATTTTATTTAAAGGAAAGCCAAATTTGTACTGGCAGTAGTAGTAGTGTTTAGAAATATGTGGTTAGAGCAGGTATCTTTGATAAAAATTTACTAGTGGAAGTTCCAGAATCAGGCAAAGATATTTGTTTTAGTGCTTTACTTTTCCTGTTTTGGAAATCTAGAGCGTGAGATTACCAAAAGCATTGGAGCTGAAAGTCTGGGTAGGCACTCTTATGCCTTTCCCTCATCTGATAAACCTGAGATGGCTCTATTAAATGAAACTGATGAACAAGAAGATGAACTGCAGGACCAGGCTATCATGCTAGAGTTGGATAGTTCAGTAGAAGAGCCTGCTGAGGATGAAGCTGAACACCCTACAAGTCAAGGTAAGAAAGCTGCTCAGCATTTTTGTTAACATTATTTTCTTTCCTGCTTTCACTTGTTAAGAAATGAAGAAGTTCAAGAGTGAAGTTAAAGACAAGGCAGATTAGACTTGGTGGAAGCTGCTCTGGGTTCATAGCAGAGAACATGTGAGATGCTGGTAACAGGAGCCTCACCTGGAGGGAGTCATGAAAATCTGCAAACAGGGAGAAGTTTATAGTCTGGCCCTTGCAATGTCCTTCTGTAGCTCAGCTTGTCCCTTTGCTCAGGAGAATTTGCCAGTGGCTTAGCAAGATGACAGAGGTAGACTGAAGTTCTCTCTGATTAAAAAGGCTGCAGCTTTGTGGCAACCTAAGTTAACCCAGCCATCGCCCACTGCAGCCTGGTCCTGAGTGTGCGTCCCTGCAGCCTGGCCAGCACAGGGGCCCGAGGAGAGCCACCAGCCTGTGTGGCAGGAGCTGTGGGGGATGGCATCGCAGCAGCCAGCAGCTCTGCTGGCTCAGGGCGCTGTGGGGACACAGCCAGAGCACAGGCAATGTGACCAGGGCCAGGCATGTGGGGAGCTGGCTGTGTTTCTGTCTGCTGTGGCAGCGCTGCCTGCTCCAGGAGTTCTGGAAACAGACTTCAGTTCCTCAAGTGCTTTTTTCTCAGAGGTTTCCATGAAGACTCCTGCGTTTGTCCGTGCTCCGGCCAACAACCTCCTGCTGTCAACGCCACATGTTGCAAAACCTGCTGCTCCCAGGTAAGCCTAAGCCACGTCCAGCAGTGGTCTGGCAGAAGTGGGGCTGGGGGCAGAGCAGAGCCCGGCTTTGCTACCTGCTCTGGCTACTGCCACGGGGAGTGAGCCTTTGGTTCTTTCACTACGGTGGCAGCTGAGTGAAGAGTGAAATGGGTGAATGTCAGGGCTCTTCCAGAGCAAGTCTCATGCCTTAAAGCTTTCCAGTGAATGTCCTTGTAATGTTTTCTTGTGCTGAAGGCCAAAACTTTCCCTAGGAGTTTTTCAATTGGTAAGCCACTCTGGAGCCATAGACTCCAGTCTGGGATGCAGAGGCCCTTGCAGAAGAGGGGGAATTATGGATGGCAAGACACTGATCACTTGTAATGACATACTCCTATTGACTGCAGAAGCCTGAAGCTGTGTGCAGTTGCCATGTGCCGACTAAAATGAAGCTATCCTAGTAGCAGAAAGTGAACCTGTCCTCTGCATTACTCCAAATCAGTTAACACTTGCACTCTCTTGACTAGAAATTTGGTAAAACCATATGCTTCATCAGAGCCACTAACAGTGGGTCCTAGGGAACAGGAGGAATTTTCTAGCCCATGACTTTAGAGCTTTGTCTGTTAAAGCAATAAACAAGAAGACAAAATTCTGTGCCCACGTACGGGTGGACTGGATCAAGTGATCCATACATCTCTGGGGATTTTGCATGTGTTAGCCTGAGGTTCTAGATTTTTTTTGTTGTTGTTTTCCAATTCTGTACTGAGTAAATCCATGGATTTCACTTAACTCTTCCATATTACAGTTTTTCCTGTTTTAGAATGGAAGACAATTCTGATTTCCTTTAGGCCATGATGCCACATGAACTGTTTGCAAACTGTCCTGTGTGGGCATGAGAGTTTTGAAGAATTGGGAGGGAGAAAGAATGAAGAGTTCAAGGTAGTTCTTATCCCTTCCAGTTCAGCTTAGGGTTTCTCTGAATTCCTTCTGGTGTTCTCTGCCTCTCCCTTCTTCATTCAATGTGTGAATTTTCAATTTCCCTCAAAGGTCTCCCCTGCAGCTGCTGCAGCCTAAGACAGTTCCAAAGAGATTGGGAACATCCCAGAGGAAACCATATGAGCCTCAAGTACCGAGGAGCTTGATAAAAGAGATATTCAGACATTTTGTTAAAATGCCAGTGACCAGAGATGCATTCAAAATTGTTGAAAAATGGTACGTAGCAACAAACTGCTCTTTCTATTGTTTTAAGTATTGAGGGTTTTTTCTTTCTTTTCTCTCCTGAAGTAATAAATCTGTTGGGGGTGCTGCTGATAAGCTGACAGCTCTCTCCAGCTGGAAAGAGTCTTGGGAGGCCTGATAAAAATGGGCAGAAATGTGCAAAGTGCTTTGGGCTGCCATGTGAGTATCTGATCAGTGCAGCCTTGCAGGAGCATCTGGGTTTTGTCCCACAAATTGTAGCAGTCAGAGTCTTGCCATTATTAATTTCCACGGGCAGGATGGTTCTGGACAATGATCATCGTGCTGGGCACAGTGAGAATGTGCAGTGTTCCTTTAGAATCCAGGTTTCTTAGCTTTTTGTATCCTTAGATCTTGTTACCTTCATCAGTAAAATCTGTGTATTATTTGAACAGTGTCACTACTGCAGCCAGTATCTGACCCTCAGTGCTGATTTCTCTGTCAATGGTGGGAAGTTTGTGAAAGGTTGTCAGATGTGCAGCTCTTTCACAGCTGCCTTGGCACTGAAGTTCCAGGGAGCCTGGGCTGAGTTTGTGGGTTGGAGAGTTTCTTGTCCCACAGCTTTCCCTGGCAGGCTGTGACCTGCACAAGAGCAGCTCCAGTGCAGCTTGCCCTACAGAAGTGGGTGGGCAGCTGGTGTTCACACACTCCACAGTCTGATTTGTTTTCCCCCTTAGCTCTGAGAGATACTTCAAGCAGCTGAGCGATGATCTGGAAGCTTATACCCACCATGCAGGGAGGAAGACAGTGGAGGCAGCTGACCTGGAAGTCCTCATGAGAAGGTAATGGAAGGGTTGTTACTAATCTGCAGTAGTGCTTGGTGGTGCTTTGAGAGCCCGGTAACACCTGGTTGTTGCCACAATGTGCACCAGCAGTGTTTGCATAGTAAATGTGGGATCTGGGATTTACTCTGTGTGAGGCCACTTCTGTCCCAGGAGCTGTCCCTGGGCTTGGGTTGCAGGACTTGGTGATGGTGGAGAGGCAGGAAAACAGACTGTGGGATTGTGAGTGCAAGGAGTCATCTGAGCATTCAAGGGGAGAGGGATTTGTGTAAGGATGAAGCAGTAATGTCTGGGAAATGTGTAGAAAAAGTAGAGAAATGTTAAGAGGGAGGCTGGGCAGCCCTGTTTGCATCCTCAAGAGATCTCTTTGCTAAAATCATCTGCAACTGACACTGAGCATTTTCACATGTCCTGCTGTCTGTTTTGGGTGTGTGCTGAGGTTGGTATGAACAGGCCAGGAGGCTTGATGGATTAGCTGTCCTGGTTTGAGAATTCCATGTACTTGTTGTTTCACCTTGTTCTAGATGTCTTCATGCCTTTTTACTGCCTCATGATCAGGAATTGTTGCTGGCTCATGCATAAGAGCAGCATTTCTGTTCCTTCCACACGGAAAGTGTGAATAAATGTTGCACTTTCTTCCTTCCTACAAAACTGGGAGATGCTGATTTTTTTCAGGCCAGTCAGCTAAATGGTGTGCTGGAAAACTCCATGTCCTACACAGTTGGCAAATGCCAACCACCTCTGAGTTGTGACTTTAAAAAAACCTGGGTACTGAGCTATTTCCTTCTGTCACATCATTCTGTGCACGTCTTCAAAGGGTAGAATTTATCCCATGGTAGGTGGATTGTGTATTTAAAAAGCAATGAGTCTCTACTTTGGTCCTGATCAATATAGATGAATATCCCCATGGTAAACAGTGGGAAACTCTGTGGGAAGCTGCTCTGCAGGAACCCTCTGTGTCTGCTGTGCTGTGTGGGCAATCCTGGCATTACACCATGCACAGGAGCTGAGAATCTGCCTGCAAACACGGGTCTGGAACTGTTTGTCACAAGCAGCCAGAGCATTTCAGCTCTTAAATGCAAAAACATCAGTGCAAGAAAACTTTACTCTGATATGGAATGGGAACACATTCCACTAACAACTCTGGTTTCTTCTCTGCTCTCTTTTTGGACAAAGGCAAGGGCTGGTGACAGACAAGATGCCGCTGCATGTGCTGATAGAGCGTTATCTCCCTCTGGAGTACCGGAAGCTCCTGATTCCGATTGCAGTGAGTGGAAATAAAGTGATCCCCTGCAAGTGAAGGTGCAGGGATGGCCCCTGTGGGTGGGAAGTTTGCCTGCTCCCAGGGGCTGCCTGTGGGTTGTTCCATGTCACTGCTCCTGGTGGTGCTTTTCCACACGTAACCAGTCAGGCAAGGACTGCTGGATGTTCTCTTGAGTGGAGGCCGGTTGTGCTGTGGCCTCCACACCACCCTGCTGGGTCTTGCCAGCCTTTGTTACAAGTAATTTGACTGTCCATATTTTTATATGTTACCTTTGAATACTTGTACAGCTCTGATAAATAAAATGTCGTATGTATTTTGTGTGATGCCAATGCTGCTTATGCCAGTGAGCTGAGAGGCTCCTGCATTGTGGTGTTCAAAATGTTCCTAGCAGGCATTTAGCTGTGTTTGTGCTCCTCATGCCATTCAGGTGTCTGTGTTTGACACACCTGTGTGGTTTCTGTGGCTCTGCTCCCCGTGGGAGTCATGGTGCCCCTTTGTTTTCCACTGGTGTTCCTGTACAGGCAGTTGCTGCATGGAGGAGCTGGTCCCTGCTGTGCTCCTCACAGAGGAAAACAAAGCAAAACTTCTGTGTACGATTGTACCGCTTCCAGGGAGCCTAAACCATACCAGGAGTGAGATCTGACACAGCAAAGGGTGCTGAGGAAAGTGACTTTGTAGAACAGTTCAGAAGCTGGGAAAGAATAATGCCTGTCACATATCAGTTTCAGAGGGGTGGAGATGGATATTGAACTTTCTCTTCAGTGTCCTTCAGGGGAGTCAGGGTGGCACGAGTTGTTTCTCCCTGTCTTGAGGCTGTCCTAAATCCTGCTGCAAATGTGGATCCACCTCTCTGAATTATGCTGTGTGTGCAGTACAGCTTCCTCAAACTACAGCCAAATTGCACAATTCATGGGGACTCCTGGAAATCCAGCCCAGCTCTTAACAGCAGGAACTGGAAGTTAAACAGGTTTTGCACAACACTAAAGGGTATAATGGCCAATAGAGTTTAAATCTCTTCAGCAGGCAATGCCAATCCAAAGGGCAGGCATTTTTCAAGGATTGTTTTTTTTTAACATAATTCCATTAGTACAACAAAGAGCATTTTTTGCTGATAGAGTGTGACTGAAGTGTTGGAAAAAAGAGGGTCCTTTGAGAAGCTGTGCTGGGAGCAGTGACACTGCTCCAGTAGTAAGAGCACTATTGGGCTGACCCTGGGTTTGGATGTTCCACAGGAATTCAACTCACTGCAGCCTTTTCCTTAGACTGGGTGTATTCCAGACAGTTGATACCTGTTTGGCAGTCTGGAGTCTCAGAGGTTGTAACTTTTTGTATCAAACTGGCTTGTATGGATATCTAAATATATATATCATAACTATATATGTAGTCTAAATATATAACTATATAAATATTCTCTCAAGGAAGGGAGGATCATTCTGTCAAGAGAACCTTGTGTCAGACCTGTAACTTCAGTTGCAGATCAAGGGAATGCAGCTCTTGCCTTCAGTAGGTCTCCAGTTGCTCCGACAATCATGGCTTTGGAATGATGACAAGGGCCTGTTTATTACTATGGAGACATGGAAAAAGAATGGAAACGTGAAATTATGTGTGTCATTTAGAGAAGAATGAACTCATACTATAAGTCTGCTCAAGGATCTTGTTTTTCTTCCTGCTGGACGTGATTTTCACAACAGGAGTTCAGTTTACGTAGCGTACTCTCAAGGCATAATTGTATTAAAATAAAATATATATGTATATAAATACATACAATGACTGCATAGCCATATTGAGCCAGCAGAGAACCAGAGGAGCTTTTGTGAGCAGCAGCGGGTCAGCCGGGCTCTGCCATCCGTGCGGCCCAGGGCCGCCGGTTCTCGCCGTTGTTGGTGTTTCCCGGAGCCGCCGGTTCTCACTTTCTCCGTCCCTCGGCCCGTTCCCCCCGTGCCTGCGCTCTCTCCGTCCCTCGGCCCCGTTCTCCCCGTGCCTGCGCTCTCTCCGTCCCTCGGCCCGTTCTCCCCGTGCCTGCGCTCTCTCCGTCCCTCGGCCCCGTTCTCCCCGTGCCTGCGCTCTCTCCGTCCCTCGGCCCGTTCTCCCCGTGCCTGCGCTCTCTCCGTCCCTCGGCCCGTTCCCCCCGTGCCTGCGCTCTCTCCGTCCCTCGGCCCGTTCCCCCCGTGCCTGCGCTCTCTCCGTCCCTCGGCCCGTTCCCCCCGTGCCTGCGCTCTCTCCGTCCCTCGGCCCCGTTCCCCCCGTGCCTGCGCTCTCTCCGTCCCTCGGCCCGTTCCCCCCGTGCCTGCGCTCTCTCCGTCCCTCGGCCCGTTCCCCCCGTGCCTGCGCTCTCTCCGTCCCTCGGCCCGTTCCCCCCGTGCCTGCGCTCTCTCCGTCCCTCGGCCCGTTCCCCCCGTGCCTGCGCTCCCTCTGTTTACGCGTCGCCATGGCAACGGCCACGCCCGCAGGACCCCCTCTCGCGCCGCCGTAGCTGCCCACGCAGCGCCTGACGCGCGGGCGCCGCGCGGCGGCCGAAACCGGCCCGGGAGCGGAGGCGGCCGGCGGGCGCTTGCAAGCGCTGGGCGTCCCTAGGGCTCCGCGCTGTCGCGGAGCACGCTGGGAATGGGAGTCTCGCACCCAATGGCACTGATAGGAACAGAGCGGAACGCGGACACGATTCCCAGCGCGCGGCGCGCCGAGGGGAGGGACGGGGCTTTGCGTGCTCCGCCTCTCGGAAGTTGTAGTCTCTGCGATAGCCAGGGTCAAGGGGACGGGAGTGACGAAGACTGCGTTTCCCGTCGGCCGGCGCGGCCCCATTGTGGGTACGCTCGCATCCCATTGGCTGCCGGCCGCGACCGGGCCTCGCTCCCCGCCCGCTGACACAAAGCGGGTCCAAGATGGCGGAGGCGGGCGCGGGGAGCCCGCACGGCGGGGACGCGGCGCCGCCGGGGCCGCCCGAGGAGCAGGAGCTGAGCCGGCGCCTCCGCCGCCTCTACCCCGCTGTCAACCAGGACGAGACGCCGCTGCCGCGCTCCTGGAGCCCCAAGGACAAGTACAACTACATCGGCCTCTCGCAGGGCAACCTGCGCGTCCACTACAAAGGTGCCGGGCTGGGGCGGCGGCGCCGGGTTCGGCCTCGGCCCGGAGCGGGACGGCCCCGGCGCGGCCTTCGGCTCGGCCGCTCCGCGGGGCCCTCCGGGCGCGGGCTGAGCCGGCAGCGGGTCCGGCGGCCCCGGGGCAGGGGCACCGTGAGCAGCGCGGGGACGGGCGGCGCCGAGCTCCGGTCGCGGGGCGCCTGCTCGGCCCGGGGCCCCGGCTGGGCTGCTCGGGCCGGGCTGCCTCGGCTCGGGAGCGGAGGCGCTGGGAAGCCGGGGGCTCTCCCCGGCGGAGTGTGTGGCCTTATATAACGCTGTGCAGTGTCGCTCGCCCGGGCCCGGTGCAGCCAGACCGGCTGTTTACTCTGCCATCCTGCTTAAAGCCCAGCCGAGGGGTCGGATGGCCCCGACGCGCTGCGTAACTGGGGCTTTGGCTCCTCGGGTTTACCCCGAAGAGCTGCTGACGGACTTGTAGTGTGATGTTTTCCTTGCTCGCTATTGGAGCTGTTCTCCCTACCCACCCAGCGGAGAACTGATTATTCCTTTTCCTGCCTGGCTAGTAAACACTGATGTCATTCCCCTCTTGTGTAATCATTTTTGTCTTCTGTCTGTGTACATTGGTCTTCAAATATGTCTGTGGGGAGGGGGAGAGGTGGTACTGAGAGTCTTTCTCAAAAACTTCGTAGTGAAAACAAAGGGAGAACTGAAATGCTTGTGCTGTAGGAACTGTTCTTGGTGGCAGTGCAGGCTTGTACGTGCTGGTTCTCTGGGAAGTGTTCTTTAAATGGCTGGCTCCGTGTAGAAACAGATCCCTGCTGGCTTCAGATAGTGAGTTTTTAGATCAGGACGCGTGAGAGGCCAGATCCCCTCAGTACTTACATTTCTGTTCTTTCTTAGGTCACGGTAAAAATCACAAAGATGCTGCCTCGGTCAGGGCCACTCACCCCATCCCTGCAGCCTGTGGCATTTATTACTTTGAAGTGAAGATCGTCAGTAAAGGTAGAGATGGGTAAGTGCCTCGTTGCAGCTCAGTGGCTGGGGATGTGTGTCTGGCAGCTCTGCTGGACTCTGGCCTCCTTTCCGGAAGGGTTCGAGGTCCCGTGGCTGCTGGGTGCAGCAGGCAGGTACAGCATGGGCAGGTTTTGTCCTGATGAATGGATGTAAATGAGGTGGAATACCCTGGAAGCAGAGGCACTGGCACAGCTGTGTCCTGAGCTCTTGGAGATGGGCACTTCTAAAAAATTCGGTAAACAGGGGGTCTCGGGTGCAATATGAATTAAAATAGGTTTTCTTCTTGCTGGCAAGGTCTGGTCACTCTGATTTCTGGAGTTAGGATGCCTCAGAAATGACGTAAAGCAGAAGGGAGGAACGTTGAGCTTTATTTTGGACTGCTGCAGTGGTGTTGATGAGGTGAAGGATACTGGAGCACTGGGGAAGGCAATAAAGGGGCGTTTCTAATAAAGTCTGGAGTTCTCTTGTTAACGTGGATTTAATTTTTACTCATTATGAAGGTGTCAGTCTGCTCTGTGTGAATGGCCCTGGCATCTTTCTTTGTTTAAGGATGAATATGGCAGGGATATTATCTGGAAGGGAAAGCCACACAGAAGGAGGAGTTGGGTGTAATTAATTAATCCAGTCCTTCAAGTGTGACATTTGAACTCTGATGAGTTTAAGGGTTGTGGGGAAGGGCAGCAGATGTTCCTACTAAAACCCAAATGGAAATGATAGCTCGTTACAGTTGAATTTTTTTTGCTGTCATTGTTGAATTGAGAAGTGGCCTACTTGTAAAGGGACTTGTGAAGGATCTTGGGTTGTGCTGCATTTAGGCCCTTGATAATTACAAGGTTATCTGCAAAGGTGGATGCTGGGCTGAATTCCTTATAAATGTAGGGAAAAGACCATCCTTATTCCTTCATTTCACTGACCTGGCTTGTCTGTTTTGAAATACTTCCCTTGATTAGTTTATGTAACTGCTAAAACTGAAATAATTTGCAGTGAGCTTCCAGACAATTTTCCAAAGAAATCACATTACAAAAGGTCACTGAGCAGCACTTAATCCTTACTGCAGTCTAGATCAGTCTTAAAGGGAGATAATGGAATTTTCTGCATGTCTCCCAAGATCAGAGCTTTCTGTATTAATAATCTGTTGTTTTTATTGTAATCTGTAATTACAGTGACTTTCCAGGAGTAATTCCAAAGAGACAGAAACGTGTGTTAACACAACAACCTGAACAGGAGCTGCTGATAGCTCTGATCTGAGGTCAGGGCAGTGGTGAGGCTTTGAGGGCCTCTCTGATGTCTCAGCCATTCCTGTGCCTTGTTTTTCTTTTGCTGGTAGGGACAGATCCAACTTTTATCTCGCACAGGGTGGTGCTGGGGATTTGTGGTGCTGAATT
The DNA here is from genome assembly GCF_015227805.2 of Hirundo rustica. Lineage (NCBI taxonomy): Eukaryota > Metazoa > Chordata > Aves > Passeriformes > Hirundinidae > Hirundo > Hirundo rustica. The sequence goes on from NC_053460.1 coordinate 6,712,830, forward strand.
TCCACTGTAGCTGCTGCCTGGCTGTCACTTGAGAAGGTGCTTTTGTGTATCTCACCTTTAATAGTTTGAATTGTTCCTGCTGGAGGCTCAATGTGTTGTACTAGTGAACTGTGGCAGAGATCTCTTCTGAGGAGGCTCCCCAGTGTTTATTCCATCACAGTGAGTTCAGTTTAAAGGATTGAAGTTCCAGACATCTAAAGAAGGGATTTGAGGGAATGAAGTTTTCAAGCAGCGTAAGTGGTGGAGCCTGTCCCTAGGAACAGCACTGGAAGCCCTTGAGCAAGGGGAGAGGAAGAGGAATCCTTCTGAGCTCATTTTCAGAATGGGTATTTCAGCCTCTGCCCTAGAGCTGTTTATTTGATTTCTGTATGAGGCAGTGAGGTAAGGATGTGAAGTTGCTCCCTGTATATCTCCTTCTGGAGTTTGTGATGGCATTTCACATTTAGGTTTAAGTTGTGAATGATTTGATTTCGAAACAAGACTTCTCAAGAAAGGCTTTGGTGAAGTGAATTTCAGGAAGTGTTGAGGAGTCTGATTTTGCTCAAAGCTGTTGTCTTTCTGTTGCTCAGCACTGTTAGTTTAGGGCTCTGCACTCTGGTTGGATACTGACACTTGCTAATAAACAGCAGAATCTAAGGTTTCAGATAAGAAATGGGGTAGAAGCTCCCAGTGTCTCCTAATGGAGAAGTAAGAACCCCAAAGCTCACAGGATGTCTTTTTGCAGCCTGCCAGGGGATTTTGCCTGTGTGTGACATGCTCTGATAAGAGGCTTCTTGAATTGGCATCAGGCAGTGCATTTTGGATTGGTGATGTCACTGTGGGAGAGAAACCTGAGCTATGGAGATGACTCAGGTGTCAGAAGCACCTTTTTAACTTCTTCCCTGTTTTTCATTGGACTAAGGGATTTAAAACCAGTATGTTCTGGTTTTCTCCTGTTTTCTCCCACCACATCATATCCTAGCAGTCAAAGCACACATCCTTGCCTCCCCCTGTTTTCCAGGCTGAGAATTCCTGTGCTCACCCCAGAGCCAGCACAGGGGAAGAGGGAGGGACTGCAGCAGCACAGACACAAGTTGCTTTGCCCTGCCACAGCTGGTAGAAAAATGTCCTCTTTTACAGTGCCTTGTCTCCCCTGTGCTTTAATGCACCTGCCCCAGAAAGGTGCTTTTGCTAAAGAAACAAACAAAATGGTTCATGAAAACTGTGCCATCACTGGACTTTTTTGCCTCAGCATTTTAAAATCATTTATTGGTGGCTATTTCAAAGCAAGTACAGCATCCAAAAAGTCCATTTGGTGTGTGTAAGAAACTTTTAAGATAGATGAACTTTTCTTAGCTTTGTATCTTCCACTGCTCATGAGATAAAACCACAGTCCTCTGAGAGGGACAAGCGTGATTCAAACTCCTTTTTAGTTGAATGGTGGCTATTTTTTATCATGGTGGATTTACTCTTAATTGATAAGAGGTCATGTTTATTTACTGGGTTTGTTTTTTGTGCAGTTTTGGGGGTTTTTTTCTGGGAGAGGGGAGGATACCAGTGAAAAATTGCCTTGACAAGGTTTCTTGGTAACATAGAACAAATCAGATCTGTCAGTCTGATCTATTGCTACTTCTTGAGGGGGGAGATCGTTCTTATCCTCGGAGAGCAGAGGAGAACTTAGTTTGCAGTCTGTAGTCACAGGCCTCTTGTCGCCTCCTTGTCTGTGCTGAGCACACAGGGAGTGGTTCCACAGCACTTCAGGATGATCCGTGTCAGGGCTGTGGGATTCCGCCCTGCATTTGCTGTGTGTTTCTGCTCCTTCCTTCATGCCCACAGACTGCTACCCTGTGCTATGGTGAGCTGGTTCAGTGGAAAGCTGGCCAGAAAATAATGGATGATGATTTCATCTATTGATGTCACTCTCAGAAATTGCTCCTTTTTTTTTTTTTTTTTTTTTTTCTCTCTTTAAATTGAGAGCTACTTTTCAGGGTTCCCTTTATTAATTGAAGGCCAGTCAATAAAGGGATAGCCTGAGCTGGGAGACAAAAGGGTAGGATTGCAGCAGCCCTCAGTTCCATTCAAAGAGTTGTTGAACAGCTTTGTTTTAAGACTTGCTGGTGGTTAATTCCTGAGCCATTGTGTGCTTGTCTTATGAGTGTTGTCAACTGGAACAAAAGGACAAGAGGCAATGGGTCACAAGTTGCGGCAAGGGAAATGCCAGCTGGACATAAGAAAGAATTTTCCTTTGTGAAAATGGTTGTGCACCCAAACAGGATGCCTGGAGAGGCACTGGCATCTCCCTCATCAAATTTGCCTGGGGGAGCCCTCAGTCTGCTGAGTGATGACGTTTCAGAGTTACTTATGCTTTGGGCAGAAGGATGAAGAAGGAATGTCCCAAGGTCCCTTCCTGTCCAAACCTCTCCGTGAATCTGTGGGTGGCTTGCTTCCAGCATTCCCCAGATGAGCAGACTGGCAGAAATGCCTGTGACTCCTCTGTTCCTGAGCTGCCACAAATAACTCAGGCTTTTATCCCAGTGCTGTTCGTAACAGCTCAACCTTAGCTGCATTTGAAGCACTGAACTCTTGTCCTCTCTCCCTCCAGTCAGTGGATCTTTCTGGTGGTGATTTGTCAGCACATCTCACAGCCTCTGTTTCCCCACTCTGATCTCTGCTTGGTAAACAGGAACAGGGAGAGACTCATCAGGGTAGGGCAGCCAACCCACAACTTAGAGGCTGTTGTGACTCAGAAGGACAAGTCACGCTTGTTGTCCTCTTTATGCTGGGGCAAGGTGAGCTGTCTGTAGGTGACAATGCTGTTCCTGACCACCAGTTGGGTTTCTTGACTGGTTTTACCTCCCTCAGCCACGTACTGGGTTTTGATGGAGTGTGGCTGGGGAGGACATTCCAGAGGCCAACCCTGATGATGCATGGGTTCTGCATTCTGGCAAAAGTCACCTGTCCTGCTGCCTCCTCTCCATTTCTGAGCTGCTGCTGGAACAGACAGCCCAGCAGCCTGTGGATTGCCGTTGTTGTCTTTTCTGGGAGTGCTTTGTCTTGGACTGCTGCTTGCTCACAGATACTTTGGTGTGCTGGCATCCTGACCTCTGCTGGGGACAGAGCCACTGCCTGCCCATGGTGACTGTGCAAGCACAAGAGTGTTCTGTGGGCAGAGGAGGTGCCAGGGGCCCAGGCCTCTATACCAGGGCAGCCCAGTGCTTTCATGAGGAGTTTGAGCCATCCCAAGAAGCATCTCAGCATGGTCTTTCTTTTTGCCATGATGTGTTTTTGTGTGCCACCACTAGTGACTGTGTTGTGAGCACGATTGGTGCTCACAGTCTTTTTGCTGGATCAGTTCTTGAAACAGTGACTTCTGCGTTAGGTGGAGACCTAGAAAGGCAGGAGGAGGAATCTGGAAAGACATGAGCCACAGGGAATGGTGGTATCCTTCTTCCAGCACCATTCCACAGTTGCTTTGAGCTGGGCAGCCTGTTGTCCAGAGGTGTTGGTCAGCACTAGCTTAGGTTGAGGACAATTTTCTGGGAGAGGGAGAAAAGAGTTCTTTGAGGAGAGTGGCTGAAGAGCTAATCGAGCTTAGTCCATACCACAGCTTATTTAAAATCCTCCTTTAACTTTCATACACAAGTGCACCATAAGCCAGACTTAAAAATAGCTTAGTTTCTCTCTGACTGAAAAAGAAAAATAAAGGTCAGATGTGTTGGTTGGTTGCAGTCTGTACATTAGTAACAAATCATCTGCCCCTTCTCCTTGCTTATGTTTCTCCTTGCCAACTTTCCATTTCTCCTCAGCGTATGGTGAGTGTGATGACTCTGTGAAAAGCCTTTTGCTCGTGTTCTCTAATGGGTTCCAGATGCTGCCAGAGGCCTGTCCGTGGAGAGCTCTGACAGCATTGGCTGCTTATGCTCAGACACCTTGGAGTGCCCTGCCTGTCTGGATGTGGCTGTAGGGAAGGGTAGGGGTATTCTGTAGGAACTGAGGATTTCTTGGGTGATCCCTGATTTGTCACTGGCAATCCTGTAAATAATTGATTTCCTCCGCCCCCTTTTTATTTTTTTTCCATCCTGCTTTCCAGGAATCCAAAAGCAGCACAGAGAGGGGGTGGTTCTGATTGCAGGTAGGTCTGCTTGTTTGAATTTATGCTGCTCTGCAGACACTCACTTAAACAACCCAACACATAAATAAAGCCCCCAAGTAGATTCCATAAACAATTCCTGCCTTGTTCCTATTTGCAGATTGCCCAAGCAAGTCCTTCCTGCTCAGCTACCAACCGTGCCTTGGTGCTCCCTGGTGTGGAGACTCATTTTCTGCAGAGGTTTCATGTCAGTTGGTGACACCTCATACAAGTTATTTCTTTGTCATTGTCCTGCTACACTTTTCCAAAAGGGAGTAATATTGAGAGCAGCGTAATTTTCAGTGCAAAGGAGTTATGAGGTTGGAATAGCTGATTTGCAGTTGATAGCTTTTTAAATTCCTTTCTTTTTTTGTCAGTGAAGTGGAAATTTAAACTGAATGTTTTATAGCAGTATCATGGGCCATCCATTGTGATAGTCGAGTATCAATTTATCATTAAAATAATTTGTGAAATAAGGCAATGGAGTGGAAGCAGTCATGCTGATATGTGACTTTTCCACTTGTGATGTGTGGGTTTAGGTGTTTCTGAGGTCTGAGATTTCCTGGATTTCAGACTGTGATAATTATTTCTGTTGTTATTGGGGGTTTTTGTTAGCTTCTTAAGAAATTTTGTAAAGTAAAGAAAAATTTCAGGAAGGGGTTATTTTTGTTTGGTTAATTTGTCCCTCCCTCTGCTATTTCTGAGTATCTGTTAGAGAAAGGGTAAGAATGTGACAAAAACAAGCCAAGCAAAATCAACATCTTTAGAATATATGTAAAACATTACTCTGCTCAGTTCTTCAGAATATGTTTGCAGTTAAATCACAGAATAATGGGAACTAATTATTTACATATTCTAAGCTTGCAGATCTAAGGAATTCTGTTTAATTATTAAAATTTGTAAGCTGGAGAACTTTTATATAGGGAAAACCTTTTTCCTTCACTCGAGAAGCCTTGAAATGATGAACTGCTGAAGAATTTATCATGCAGTGTGAAGCTTTGGCTCTTTTTCTTCAGCTCTCCACTGAAGCTGAATTGTGTTAATCGTGTTGTATCGACTCTGTGGCCAGGTTCATTTTTTAAACTCCTTTTCTAGCAATGGGATTTACGTTGTACCTGTGATATAAGACTGGGTCTCTGTTTCCACGCTACAATCTGCCTGCTTGTTTACAAGTTCTTTGTACTGATGCTCTGGTCCACATGAAGCCTTTGTCCCTTGTTGTGGAGATGTCAGTGTGTAAAGATCTGTGAGTTCAGTGTGTGGTGCCTTCCCAGCGCTTGCCCCAGCTCTGACTCTGCTGCTGGTTAAAGAGAAAGTGTTCTTATTTTGCCAGTACATCTCTCAAAATTCAGGTGTTACTTTTTCTCTGAGATATTTTCCATGTAATTAACCCCCCCTCCAGATCTTGTGTAAATATTGCAGCTATTTCTTTCTGTAATTTCATTAATTATTAGCAGATAAATCCTCCTTTTGTAAGAGTTGTTACCATCCAAGCCTAAACCAGAGGAAATTAGCCCATATGGATGTGAGAATACCCCTTAAGAGACAGCTTAAGGTGGTGGAGTGTTTGCTTCTGACTTGGGCATTGCATTTATATTGTTCCTCCTGTTTTTCAGAGGAAAAAACAGAGGCTCAAAGTGCATTTTGAATCTGTTATGATGAACTAAAATGCAAGATTAGCCACCAGAATGAAACAATCTTTAAATAACTTGCCCTCTTTTGGATGCCTTTGTGTTAGACATTTGTGGTAACTCTTAGCATCTTTTTTTACTGTTTCCTAGGCTTTGTTCATGGCAGAAAAAAAAGTTCTGTTACTTAGACTGGCAGTCAAACACTCTTAAGTCCCTTCAGTCATGGAAACCTGTTTAACTTCCCTGATATGTTTTCAGAGACTTTGAGCAGTGCATTTGAAAGTGAGGTTTGTTAATCAGCAGGATAACCTGAACAAAAATCCTACTTATTCAGTTGGGTGTAACCAGAATAAATAATCAGAGAATGAGTATCAGTAATGCTTTGTGCTGTTCCCAGACTTTAGGCACCATTTGCCACTGAGATGGTTTGTGTGTGAACTTTGTTGGATATCAGCTGACTTGGAGAGCAAGTCAGCTGCCAAGAGTGGAAAAAAAAAATAAATTGGTGGGATAACTTTGCTTCAAATTTGCATTTGAGCACAGGGTTTGGGGTTCTGTTGGATGTGGTGGTGCTTGGGGTAGCAGATGGAGAAACTGGTTATTCCTGACAGATTTTACTGGTGATTTTATCCTGCTGGTGCTTGTATTGTGCCTTTTCTTTCTTAAACGGTGCTCAGTTCAAGTCTTTGTCTTTGTATTTTCCATCTTTCAGTGTTCCTACAAACATTGTTAATCTGCATCATCAGTCTTCCTTTCCTGAAGGTAGCACAGACAAGGAATGGGTTTGGCCCTCCTTACAGCTGGCAGATACCAGTTGAACGTGATCCTAAAATTGGAAGGGAGCTGGGAATATGATACCTTGGTCTGTCAAAAATAGCTTTTCATTCTTCCTCTGTCATTTTGTCACTAATTACTCATAACCACCCTGAGAAGATGTGTTATGTTACCAGATTGCTGCCTCCCAGTTTTGTCCTGCTCACTCACCTTCCCTTCCACGATCTCCAGCTTTTAAGGATTCTCTGCCTTTGTAAGGGCTGATGTACAATGGACTCCTCCTTGCCTCAGGATACTTGTGGTTGTTTTTAATGAGCTATTAAAATTTTTATTTTCTTCCCTTTATCCCCTTCTTTTCAGCCTTGCATTATTTCTCTTTTCTGACCTCTTCTTGGGGAATTGAGATTCTTCCTGGAGCCCATCAGTGCTGTTTCTGAAGCACCATCACAGAACAGCACAATATGCACAAATAAAACCAGAACCACTTCGACTCTAGAGATTATATTCCATTATGAAGTAGTTCCAAAATATTTGTTGTTAGACTGAAGAATCGGAGACTGTTGGAATCCAGTGTTTTACATGCCTTAGGTAATTTTTTTAAACAGATGTAACTTGTTTTTTCACTGCTTTAAAACAATGTTCCCCTTCCCCCACCACAGCTGGGGCTGTGGTTTCAAGTGGTGAGTTGATAAGGGTTATCATTTCTAGCCACTCTTTAAACCTGGCATGAAGTCAGGACCCACCTCAGACAAGAGTGATAGTTCAGAGCTTTGCACAAGAGACTGTGAAAGTCTCTGAAATGCCACCAGTGTGGTGTATTTTCCCCTCTAACTTATTAATTTGGTTTATTTATTTCAGATTTGACTGTGCATGTTGAAAGAGCGGGGTGCACGATAGCTGGGAGGACAGGATTCCTACCACATGAGCGTGGTTATTAGAAAAAACTGCAGGATACAGGAAGCTTTTGAATCACAAACCACTGGAAGAGTGGAACATCTCTTGTTTAACTCGTGGCTCAGTGGGATTGCTTGGCTTTGGCAGAGCCATGTAATAAAATGCCAATCCCAGGAATTTCTGCCGCGTGTCATGTTAATGTTGGTTCACAGCTGAGCGGGGAATGACTGCTTTACTGGAAATCGTGGCCTTCAAAACAAATTATTTAACCTCTCTGGTCTTAACTCTTTCATGTTTGGCCTGTTGGCATCTCTGGCAGTCTCGTTCCATCCTTCTATACTGTGCCAGGGTGGGACTGGCACAGGAAGGAAGAGTTCTGGGCTCGTGCCCATTACCCAGCCAATGCTAAACCAATGTATTTCTCTCCCCTTTGTTTTCCCAGCTTTCAGGTGGGTTGAATTTTTTCTGCCATCTAGGTGAACCTCTCAGCCCCTTGAAAAAAGAGTGGCAGGGATTGTTTCGCCATCCTGACTTGGTACCTTTCAACAGCTTAAACAATAAATACAGGGGAGACCTCTATTTATTATTTATTGTTTATACTGTCTTTATTCTCCTGGCAGAGCCTTAATAAATCTGCCTTGCTAATTGTCAGCTAGTGTTAGAGATGAATACTCAGTCCAGTCTTTTATTGGAGAAAGTCTTGCAGTTTTTTAGGTTGGTTTTTTTGGGTTTTTTTTTTTTTTAATATTCTGCTTGTCCCAGTGAGGACTGTGGGCTATTTGCTTTTTCCCTCCTTCTGCCCTGCCTTTATTTTGCACATAGCAGTGCTTCCCAAGTGCTGGGTGCTTTCCATGGGGATGTTCTTTGCTCCTGGGATTCTTGAAACTGAAGAGTGTAGTGCAGGTCTACGTGAGTTCTGCTGCTGTGTTCTGCTCTGTTCTTCTCAGTGAGTTCTTCAGTCCTGCACTGGAAAAGCCAAATAGATGCAAATCCTGGAATTTCAGCGTCAGTCAAAGGGCAGGTCTGTTCTGAAGTTTTTCTGCTGGGTTCACAAGGATTTTTGTGGGTTTGCTCATACAAAGTAGCTTTAGACTACACAAAAAACTTTTCTTATGTTGACTTTTTGGCAGGTTCTCTGAGTATCATGTTTGTTCTGGAGAAACATCTTTGACTCAAAGAATTGCTCCTCATATGTGTGGATTCCCCTTCTGGGACAAACTAAACACAGCCGTCAGTGTCTCTCTACTTCTGTGACTCTAATGCTTAGAACAGCCTCATTAAGAGAACTCTTTGTTTCAGTTTAGGTCAGTCAAATGTTGTCACTCCTGTGAAATAGCTTTTCTCATTGTCTTTCAGATGATTTCTGCCTAGTGACAATATATAATTCTTCCTGACTGAGACAGTGCATTTGAGATCTTTTATATCTTTAAGAGTTAAATTTCAATTCAGAAGTGCAGTCATGATTTCGGTTTTCCATCTCTTTTCCAAGGGAAAGTCTTTTATTGACAGAAACAACAACAACAAAAATCCATTTTTTTTTTTTTTAAATATACAGATTTAAAATGCAGCTTTGAAAACATCTGCACTGCAGAGTTCACCACCCAAGTTTTCTTAGGAGCCAGAAGTGAATGCTGTCTTGTTTCGATGTCACTGTGCTGGAGCAGCTACATGTTGGTGTTTACTGCTGAAGTACTTAGGAACTGGGAAGGGACCCAAAGAGCTTTGTGCTTTCTTTGAGCTTAATCTTAGCACAGTCATGGTGCTGTAAGACCTAGAGGGAAGAATCCTGGGAATACTGCTGGTTGTGCCTGGAGCCAGCATCCTTTGACATGAGAGCTTTTTCCAGAGGTCCTTCATCCTTCTGCAGCCAGGGAGAGCCAGGGTGTGGATGAAACAGGCAGAGCTGATGTTGTGGCTGATCCAGTCACATTTTCTGAAGCAACCAGTACTGGGCAGGGCTGAGGTGAAGTAGGAGTCTGGAAAAATTTGGTGCTATGGTAACTGCCGAGGCTGCTGGTGAGTGGAAACAAGACTGTTCTGACTGAATCACCAGCATGTGTCTGTGTTTATTTTTGTCAGTCTGCTCTATTTGGAATTGATCTACTGATGCAGCATTTTCAAATTAGGTGTGGGGGGCAGTTCCAAGTATTCAGTGTTCACTGCTGAGAAGGTGGTTTTAGGAGGTCACTTCTGCTTAGCTTTGCATCTTACCTATGATGGATAATGGATATAAATGTATTATTACCCCCATAATTATGTTTTTCTCCGTTTGAGACTGGGTGCTGACATTCCTGTGCATCCTTTTTTTTTAAGAGGCTCTCAGAATCTTTCAGAAAGGAATCCAGTTAAGGGATACCCCACAGAGAGTCTGTCCACACCATTATGGTCCAAAACCAGGGGTGATACAGGCAGGCAGGCCATAGAGATATATGTTGAATGACATTGAATATCATAATTGATTCATTAAAAAAAAAAAAAACAGGGCAGTAGTTTGCTCTTGCTGATGCCCACAAATACTGTTTAACTAGTATTGCATTTGTTGCATACGCAAAACTGATTTGGAGCATTTGGAATCGAGGAAGTGAGAAGCTGTTTTGCACCAAGAAGTTCAGAAAGCATCTAGTGCTTTTGGGGGTGGGGGAGTTGAAGATTAATTATATTTTTTCCCTCCCAATTTTCAAGAGAATAGGGTGATTTTTTTTCTTTGAGGCTTTATTGATCTTAAAGCTCGTTTCTTCCATTACTTCTGGATGTAATTACATAAATTGATTGTAGGTGGGAAAGGCAAAGTAGCACTTTCTAAAACAAAACCCAGCAGTCAAGTCTGTGACAATTTGAGGTTCTGGATATAAGCTGTGGGCTGTGGAGTTGAAACTCAGCGTGATGAGGGAGCCTGTTTTTATTTCATGTTGCCTGCAAATTCTGTCTACAGTTCTACAGCCATTATGGTCTTATTTTTAAAGTTTGTCTTGAGCTTTAAATGGGAACAGAAGTTAAAGAGCAAAAAACTGTGAACCAGGAAGGTTTGTGGTCATGTTCCTTTTTTTTTAGCGACATATTTCCATGGTGTTGTGTATCTAGATTAAAGTGTAATCTTAAATTTAGAATTTGTGGAGTTGTAGTCCTTGCTTTTTATAAAAATACAAGCTTCCAGTCTCTATTTAAAGCTATGTTGTCTGAAAATGGAAAGATACTATTGTATAAGTTTTGTCTTTGGTTATATGCATCAGATTTGCTGCTGTACACAAAAGAGAGGGCATGAATCTGCATAAAAAGTAATGAAGTTAAGCAGGATAAGCCAAAGTGGGTGATGACCTATTTTATCTGAGTTTGACAATTAGGTTATTTCCTCTGATTTCCAATGTTTTCCTTGGTGTTGCCACCCTTATGGTGCAACAGCGAGCGGAGACCCAGCAGGGGATGGGGACAAAGGGCACCCGTGGAAGTGCTGCAGCTGGGACTGCGGGGAGGCTGTGCCAAGGCTGTGTGCAGAGGTGTCCTCTCCTGCCAAGGCTGTGTGCAGAGGTGTCCTCTCCTGCCAAGGCTGTGTGCAGAGGTGTCCTCTCCGTTCAGTTCTAGCTCTGTTCATGTCAACAGCAGCAGATGTCCAGGCAGAGGAGCAGACCAGCCACCCTCAGGCAGTAAGGAGGGATGGAGTTGTGCTGTGTGATATTGAAAGGAAGGAATCTGACACCACCACATGACAAAGTGGCCACAGTTCTACAGTGTGTTACCTTCAGCTGAGCCAAACAGATCAGCACATAAGAAACGTTCCCTATGCCAAGAGGCACGTCCTGCTTTTTGAACAAAATTTCTCACGGCCAACAAATTCGGGAGGTCTGGAGCTTGGTGATGTGACCTGCTGAAGTTGGTGGGGATGGTCCTGCCAGAGAAGCAGAATGGTCTGCTCCTGGACAGGACTTTGCTAAGTGTTTCAGACCTGCCAGTGTCAGGGTGAGCTCTCTGGTGGTGTTGCTTCAGGCTTGGATGGTGTTTGTACCTTGAGTTGAAGCAATTGGGTACTTTGAATCACAGCTGCCCTCAGGCTTGAACACTTGGCAGAGGTGGCACTTGTCACTGCTCTCACAGAGCTGAGTGCACTTGTAGCTGTGGACTGGGATCCTGGCTGCTTGCGCATGTAGTTGGAAAAAAACCCATGGCAAACCCCACCATGTAGTAAGGGAATCTCTGTAGCACAGAAGGCTCAGCAGGAATACAGAAATTGAACAAGAACTCTTATCTGCCAGTGCACTAAGATTAAGTGGCAGGGAAGAGCTGGAGTAGTCCCTGCAGATAGATACAGGGGAATGTCTTCCATATTGTGCCTGGAAGGCTGTAAAAATATCCCCAAATTCAGTTTATTGCAGATGCATATATGTCAGATGACACTGTGAGGCTGAATTTTTAGATGCCACAGATGGTTTGGAGAGGCTCTCATGAGTCAGGGAGCTCATGAGGATACAACTTCTGACTCGTGCTCTGAGCAGCACAGAAAATGTTTACAGCAAAGGTGTGTTTAGAAGTTGCTCTGCAGCACTGACCATAATCACTCATGCTTGGTATCCTTTCAGAAGTGCTATAAAAGGCTGCCAGACCCTGCCACTTCAGTATTCATCTAAAAACCCCGCAACCCAACAACAAAGAAGCCAGAAAACAAACCTTATAAACTGAAGAAGTTTGTTTAAGGATAGCTAATAAAATCAGAAGGTTCAATACTTTGAGATAGTACAGAGACTGTTTAAGAAGATATTTTATTGGAGGATCAGACAGTTGACGAAGTTAGACACAGGGATGAGAGGCAGTAGGGATACACACCCCAAAAGTTTAAATTTAATTCAATAAGAAAAATTGACAGAACAAACTTTTAAGCTTAAAAAAACCAATAAGGTGGACCAAAATGAGTTGAGGGACATCTGGCTAAAGGTCTGAAATTTTAAAGGAATATTTTTCCTTCCCAACACATCAGGGATGGGAAGCAAGCTGGGGTGTCTAAAACCAAGAGGTAATAGAGGAGAACTTTTTATGAAGAACTCTGAAAACGTAGGAATGTTTAGAGGCTCACAAATGCCAGTGTTTTGCTTTAAAGGATTATCATTCTGAAGTAAAAGAGTTAATACAGCAACAGTGTCATTTGTCAACAAAACACATGCCAGTCTTTGTTTTTAAATGATAATCTGGTTCCTGTTGAAGGGTTAATGCAGCAACCCATGAAACACAGGAACAGATCGCTGGGGTTATCTGGTCTTCATTCAAGAGTTCTAAAGGATGAAATAGTTGAGCCAGGGACTATGGAATGTGACATTTAAAAAGTCTTGATTACAGAGGAGAGATGTGTGTCTGTGGGTTTTTTTCCCCCAAGGGATCCAGAGGAATGAGATCATGTAGTGCTTCATCTAAAGTCTCTTCCATGTTTGCAATCCCTACATCAGAGCAGAACCTTCCTTGTTGCTTTTCTTGAGGTGCCCACGAGATTCAGGAGCCGAGGGCTCGGGGCGGATGTGCTGGGCAGTCACCCAGCACGTGCAGTGTGTGAGTTCAGGGCTGTGCTGTACATCAGCGACCACTCTTTCCTGGGTGATCTCATCTCCTTCACCCCTAGGAAGAGAGCTGGGTTTAGCTGCTGTCATCACATCAGGACTTGTGTATGTGTGTGGCTCAGGGAGTTCTGCTTCCTCAGTGTGGTCAGCATCCTGCTCTGTGCACTGCAAGCCAAGAGCGTGCTGCCTCTTTGCTCTTTCTGAGCAAAGGAAGGGTCTGGGTCCTCTGGGAGCTGGTGCCCTTCAGAAACAGAGCACGTTTTTAAAAGAAGAGATTGACTTGTTTTAAAGCACTGTAAAACTGGGCTTCAGGAATTTGAATTCCATAAGGTCGTGCTACCAAAACGTGGAGTGTACAAGAGAGTTGGCCATGTTTGCAAAGGTGGTCTCTTCTCCCCGGTAACAAGTGATGGGACAAGAGAACATGGCCAGAGGTTGTACCAGGGAGGTTTAGGGTGGATATAAGGAAAAATTTCTTCATGCAGAGGTTTGTCAAGCACTGGAAGAGGCTGTTCAGGGAAGCAGTGCAGTCACTATCCCTGGAGGGATTTAAAAAGTGCAGCTGTGGCACTTTGGGACGTGCTTTAGTGGTGAGCTTGGCAGTTTTGGTCAGTAGTTGGACTCAACAATCTTAAAGGTATTTTTCCACCAAATGCTGGTAAAGAAATTATAGGCTAAGATTTGATAAACTTGTAGATCTCTAAGGATTAAAATTTCAGAGTAAACAAAAACCAATCAGTTATTGCCATTTGCATGTGACAGTGACAGAGATGAGGAAGTCAAGGACAGGAAACAGTTTCTTCAGGGGACTTAATGCACATAACTTGAAGAAATATAACTTTGGGGTAAAATTCTGAAATTATATTTTCATACCTGGTTAATGTTTCATGGAGCTGGTGGCCAAGGAAGCAACAGGAAGAAAACTGATGGAGTAGGAGAATAGCAGGACACTGCCTGTAACCCACTTGGATTCTTGTTCTTAACAAGAACAAGAGTTAATTTCAATGCTCAGTAACCTAAAAGTATGGGAGTGTATTGAAAAAAACCTGAGCTGTGCTACCAGATGATATTAAGAAATGCAAATTAACAGGAAGAAGACACAAAATGGGAATGTGCATAAGTATTACAGTAAGGAAGAAGAGACTTTATGAAGGCTGGTTTTGCCTTACTGTCCCTGCTGGATGGGTGCAAAATGATTCTTTTGAGGGCAGAATAAACAATCCAAACTTGATTAAAAAAATGGTCTCTGAGCTGCCACTTGGAATGCAGGGACAAGCTGTGTCCCACTTCCATGGAAAAGTGAGTTCAGTTCTCATTTGCAGTCAAAACATAAATGGAATAATAGAGATCAGGAGGGGGAGGAATAGAAACCAAAACAGAGAACATTGTTGTGCTGTTATCTGTAATAATCACCTTGTGTTGTGTGATGCTGGTGGCTCTGGTTATTCCCTGCTTCTCGAAGAACTGGAAGTGTAGCAGGAGCACTGAGGGCGAGATGAGCTTCCAAAAGAAAATCTGAGTAGACTGTGATTAACCAGCCTTGAGGGGCTTTAGGGGGTAGGGTGTGAATCAGGACTTCAAAATCCTTAAGAAAGTTGTCAGGGAAATGTATTTCCTCTCGCTTCCAGTACTAAAAATGCAAGTACGAAGAAAAAATAGTTTGGGCAGGAACTGAATGTGGAGCTGTAGGATGTTGCCTTTTCAAAGGGCTTACAAAGATTCAGAAAGTGAGACTGTGTAAAATAGATGCTGAACAATGAAAGAGTGTTCTTGGAAAGTACAACTGTGTGTTCTGTCCTCTGCATCCACTGTCAGCTGTTTTTGGAGACAGTGCATCAGACTAGAGAGACATCTGTTCTCATATACTGTATCTGCATTTAGGTGTATTTTTACTGTCTTGTTAATCACCTATATAAATGGGGGTTTTTTTTCTGATAGATGAGTAAAAATACCTCACAGATACCAAATTGGAAATTAAATTGCTGATTGTTGTCCTTTTCCTACCAATTATGAGCTAGAGTAGCTGTAGTTATATATTGGAAAGCTGTCAGTTACTGAAGGAGACTGACATTTTATCTTGGATTCAATAAAATACATGAGTAATGGAAAATGTTTAGTAATCTTGTAATTCTTAAATAATTTGTGTGTGGGTTGGGTTTATTTTAGTGCTGTATTTCTGTTGCAGGGAATCTCTTGCCGTGACCATTCTTTTGCTTGACTGATATTTTGTTTGGTTTTTTTGAAGGTACATGGGAATAGGACTTTCTGCTCAAGGAGTCAACATGAACAGGCTTCCTGGTAAGTCACTGTTAAGGTTTGTTTTGATTTACAATCTGTGGTAAATGTTCATTTGAAATAAAGATTTTTCTTTATATATATGAATTAGTGAATGCGTGTTTCTATTAATAATACTACATTACTATAATTGTCTTGTATCTGGAAGCTTCAGTCTGTTGAGTGTTACCTTAAATTGAGTTACTGGTGTTGTCAATGCAGCCATGACAATTTTAGCAGGCAATAGAACTTAAAACTAAACTAATGAGTAGAGGTGATGAGCTTTCAGACAGGCAAACTCTTCTTTGTGTGTGAAAAGTAAGTAGGAAAATCATTTTGCATTTAATTTGTATACTCCACTTGACAAATTTCCATGAAAGAATCTGGAAATGACACGATAATTGGCCTGGTGTATTGTCTCGCTTCTTTCCTTCTTCCCACTGGCAGACTACAAAAATGTGACAGAGTGGTGTTTCCAGTTAATATTGTCGCTTCTTTGTTTGAAATGTGTGGTTTTGGATTTGCCTCTAAGTTGGTTAAGTGGCTTCTTTTTAGAAATAAATAATTGATAATCCTTCTTTGATGATACTTATTGAGTAAAATAACAATTTCTAGATATGTATTGACACAGTGACTTCTACGCCAGGAATTCTTTCAGCCGGGGTTTGTATTTGGTAGAAAGTTAATGTTCTTCAGATGCCAGAAGGAGTGACAGCTGGTCAGTGGTGGGGGCTTCTTTGGCCTTGGGTGTTACTTCTGGTGAAGTTGTTTTAAAGATGAAATCTGTGTTCAGCCCTAGTTATGGATCTTGGTATCTCAAAAGGAGAATGTTTTGTGAATGTCCTAACAAAAAAAAGATCTGACAACTGTCTTGGGGAGAATGGTTTCAGTGACACCTGTGCTTACAAGAATTTGCATCTCACTGCAAAGTGTATTTGTTATGACAGCCGCACAGGTCAGTCCTACTCTGCACTTTCTCTCCTCACAGTCCTCCTGATCCAAGTGGGTTGTGTGCCACGTACAAGGCAAAGCATGAATCATTTCTTTCCAGGGTCGAAGTGCTTGGAAAAGGGGTTGTTTGGCTATTAATGGAGCCTGTTCTGTTCAAGAAATGACTGTGTAGCATGTGTGATGGAAAGATGGGGGAACATCTTGTAGACTTGGCCTTGAAGGTAGTTGGTTGGATTATGCTTAATTCAGGATTCTCCTGGGGTTATAACACAGGTACATACATGGTTCAATACTGACCTGAGGTGGTGTGTACTGAATGTCTCAGCTGTGCTGTCCTGAAATTGAACAGCCAATGTAATTTATTCCTTTTTTTTTTTTTTTTTTTTTTCCTTTTGGTGACTAAAAATTACCCAAACCACTTCTGATAAATGGCTTTAAAAGCCCAGGAGTTACATGGGCACCATTTGTGGCCAGTTTGAGTCAAAGTGCCTGTATACCACTATCATTTCTAGAGTGCATATGATAAACATGGAATTCTTTTCTCTCAATGAAATAAAGCTTAAAGTAGATTTGAGATGGTGCTTATTCAGCAATGAATTGTACAAATTTGATCCTATGAACCTGTTGTTTGTTTGATCACGTGAAGACGATGCTGCCAGGAGTCATTCTGTGGTCATAGTTAGGTCACTCTCCCATTATCTTTGTAAGGTGAACTGCATGGCTCTGTATTACAGCTCAGTAGTTATCTTCCTGGCTTTTAGAGAGAGAATGAGTCTGATTTTTAATTTTTTTTTTTTTAGTATATTGTTCAAGTAACTGAAGTGAGAAACATGTTTCTAGGTTTAACTGTTATCAGGTCCTTCACAGCAGAGACTAAGTGAGAGCTCACAAAGAAGTGACAGACTTTGGAGTCTTGGCTTGGCCTTGTGTCAAAGTGTAATTTTAACTTTTTGTGACCTGAAACCCTGCCAGTTTTGTTTCCGTGGACCTTTTCTAAGTAATTTCTGCTTTAACAGATTGATTTTCACTCAGTGTACTGCCAGGGAAGTGTGTAACCACTACAAGTGGCGATTGAGAGCCCAGAGCCTGGTACAGGAACCGAACTTAGTCCCTTTCTTGTTCCAGTTTCACTGGGGATCCTTGGTGGCACCCTGGGAGTCCTAATTCAAAGAACAATCTTGCTGCTGGGTTCTGTCTCAAACTCCTCTTCCCTCCACAAGGACAAACACTTTGGCCACATCCAGTTCCAAGTCAGGGCATTTGTGCTTTATTGCCAGATTTATTTTGGCTTCAGCCCAGCTGAGGGCTGGTGGGGGTGGTGCTGAGCTTCCTCTGAGGGTTACAAATGTGATTGGAGCCACATGAGCTGAGTTCCCTTAAGTATCCCTGTCTGCACTGGGAATAGAGACTGCTTTTAATTGGAGAGTTCCCTGTCCTTTTTCGACTCAGGGTTTCTTTGTGCTGTGCTTTGAAAATTCAGTCAGCAGGTCTGAAATAATTGTGGGATTATTACTAACTACCAACTTTTGTGACCCTGACATATCTTGATTTTTAAATTTTTAAGACACTTAGAGAACATTTATTGATAAGCATTCTGCTTTAAGCGAGTGGCTTCTAGTGAAATGTCTGCTCACTTCTTTCCACACATTCAATTTTTTTTCACATGTGCTCAGCATTTTGGTATTTGAGGATGAAATTACATGTTGCAGCTGAACTGATCTAACTCAGTGTCATCAAAGGAGAGAAACCTGACCCTTTCCCTCCTCCCCACCCCATTTGCACAGTCACTCTTCTTCCCTGGTGCAAGCCTTGGGCTCTGGCAGTTGTCACCTTGGCAGGAACCTGCCTGCCTCTGCTGTGTTGGGGTTGTGGTGTGCTGGTTCCTTCAGGACTCATGGAGCAAACACTCTTACTTGTGCATCCTGCATGTAACATATCTGCATTTATTTTATTTTATTATTATTATTATTACTACTATTACTATTATTTAGCCCTCACTTCAGTAAGTTTTTCTGAGCCCTGCTGAAAATGCATTGGTGGTTTGCTGCAGGTTTCACCAAACCTTCATAAAACGGGAAGATGGTGAGTGTCCTGTACATGGATGAGATTGCACACTGGAAATCAGCTCCCCTGCCTGTGTTGTTCTGCATTTGTTCAAGTCTTCATGCTGTTGAGAAATAACATTTCATTTGTTTGAGCTCTTTGAGGATAACCCAGCAGGAACAGAGAGCCAGGCAGAGAGGAAAGGAGGATGAATCTCTAAGGTAGCAGCAAGTTCTTAATTCAGCCTAAAACATTGTGAAACTACTCCCTTAGGGATACCCTGGTTCAGTTTCTTAAACAGCACAGATAGGAGCTGACCAATCACTTTTAGAGACTTTAAACATCCTCTGGTTAATAAATGACTTGCCCTGCTATGCAGCATTGTACGTGCTGAAGGGAGTGCCAGCTTTCACTCACCATTCTTTGGTTTTCAGAAACACTGGTAATTTTTTTCAGCCTGCTTTTCTAACAAAAAGATACTGCTTGGCTTATTCACTATCTGCCTGCTCCAAGCTCTCTGTTAAAAGAAAAAGCTTTCAAACTCAGGAGTGTTGTATAGATTTGAATTAGTGTGCAGCCAGATAAATCAGGAGAATTTGATGTACAGAGACCTGCTCCCTTTTGGGGTTTGGCTTCTGGGTTTGTAGTGCTGTGAGCCAGGTCAGCAAGACCAGAAACATTTTGTCCAGATGTCCTGAATCTTTTATTCAGCAAAGGGTCCTTGTGAGAACCCATATATCTAGACATAAAGATAAAACAGAAATGAGCCCTGGGAATTAAGAATTCCCCATGCTCTCCTGTGTGAAAGCCATCCTTCATCCTCCATAAACCAACACATGGACTGGGCTTTCCATTTTAGCTTTGTTCAGAGATCCTTCCCTTTGGATTTTCTTGCTGATAGGTTTCTGTTGGCATTTGTAGGTAGGACTTTATTTCTTCTCACCTTATCTTAGATGCTGTCAGAGGAGATGAAAGCAGGGGGAGCAAGACTGTTGAGGACTCTGTCCTCCTGTTCCTTTCTTTGAGAGGAAAAAGTTACTTGTTTCTTCCTTAGGGATGTTCCCAAGGGTTTTTCATGCTGGTGTGTTCCCCTCTGGGAGCAACCAGATTAGGGAGGCTGGGTAGGTGTTGTATCCTAAAATCATAGATTGTTCCAAGTTGGAAGGGATTCACCAGGATCATTGAGTCCAGCTTCTGGTCCTGCACAAGTCAAATTCTCATGGGAAGATACTATTCCTCATCGGAGGTGGGGATGGATTTTTGCAGAGGCTCTGTATTTGTATTTTCAAACTTCAATTCTACAAGGCTCTCGCAGCCTCATGTAACTCTTAAGTTAATCTGTTACAAGTGGGAAGTTCTGCTAAAGTCTTCCAGATTTTCCACTACCCAGTTTTAGTTTGGTTTTGGTGTGGTTTATTTTTTCTTTCTCTTTTTTTTCTTTCTTTTTTTTTTTTTTTCCTTTTCTTTTGTTTTCTGTGATTGCCATGGGCTTTCTACTTCAAATGTGTTTAAGCAAGTTTTCGCTTTATGCTTTGTTCTGTCACTTTGTGACTCCACTGACAAACAAAGGACCTGTGCTAAAGAGCTCAGTGCCAGTGCTAAATGTAGTAATTATAGAAGCTGAGACCTCACCAAATCATCTGATTTGAAGCTAATTCAGTTATGCATTAGTCCTGCCTGACAGGTGTGTGTCTAAACCAGTCTTTCATTATTTTTCTGGCAACTTCTTCCAACACTGTCCTTGTGTTGGAAACTTTTCCTGATGACAGAGCTGAATATCCCACATAGTCTGAGCCTATTCTTGGATCATGTGGAGGTGATCCACATGAAATAATTAATTTCTTTCCTCTTGGTACCTTTTTAGATGAAAACATCTATCACTCTCCAAATCATATATCCCTGGCTCTTCATCCTTCCCTGTTTGTCAGGTTTTCTTGGTTTATGACAACTCTTGTAGACGTTTTCTGTACGTTTAATCACCGGATGTATCACAAGCACCAGTATCTTACTTTTTGTAGTAAAAGAAAACATTAAAATTCAGAGCAAGTCCAGGAAGTGGCTTTTATCCCATCTTGCAAGCAAGGGCAAAGGAAAATCCTTGCCAAGCTTTCACAATTCTTAAGGCTTCAACAGAAACAGGAGGGGAAGAAGCTACATGGTTACCTGGGAAAAGAAGGCCTTTGGCTTCTAAAGCAATCAGCAAAAGCCCTGAAGTTTGGGATTAAATACATGAACAGTATGTGGCAAACAAACAGTGAATCAGTCTGCTTTCAGAGCCTCTTGGCTGCAGCAGCAACTTGGACACACTGCTTGATTTTCTGTCTTTAGAAGTAATTTCTATTAAGTTTATTTATTTATGCAGCTGATGAAGCTCTGGCTTATAGTACCTTACGGTGTTTGTCCTGCTGCAAAGCTCTTTCAGAGCTAGCCTTAAAAACAGTTGTCCAAAAAGGCACGTGGGATTTCCACAGGGTGTCATAGCAAAGCCTTAGACAGGTGTTAGTTACACATGCAGTGAGTCCTTCAGCTGGCTGTGCCAGTTCCTGTCCACAAAATTGCTCATGCCTCTGGTACCCTCTAATTTATCCTATCAAACCAGTTTGTGGGGCTGCATGTGCAATGGGTCACGTAATTGGGTTAATAATGATGGGTGGGGGGCACTGCTTGGGGCTGGGGTTGTTATTAACTTGCATCTGTCCACTTGCCTGGTTCACCACACAGGTAATGCAGGTTGAAACAGCTCCTTTGGGAGACTTTATCCTGAATCACGTGGTTAACAGTGGTCAGGGGTTCTTTTTGATAGAAAGATACATATGTTGAAAACCTGTTAAATTTCCCCCCAATTAACAGTTATACTGATCATGGAGACGTTTTTACAAAGGAGCATCATTCCAGGCACAGTGGGCTTAAGCTAACTTGGCTGGCTGTGTCTCCCTGAATTTTTATTTAGACTGAGAACTTCTCCTGAAACTTCACTTGGGTGACCTTTTTGCTGACTTAAATATGTTTTTACCTGAAAGCGTAATTTGTACCTCCTAAGAGGTCATCAGTATGTTTAGAAATGGCAGGTTTTAGCACAGTGGAAGAGAGCAAAGTGGGTCAGTGTGATGGGTCAGCTCTGGAATTATTGAATCCATTTGTGCAGAATGGATTTTTAGAAAAATTCTTCACCATATGAGAGCTCGCATGGGTGGGTGAAGATTATTGTGGTGCATAAAACAGTGGTGGAAAAAAACATACCCAGCCAAAAAAAGGTACATTTTACAGCAGGTTTGAGATTTCTGGCCTTTGTAAGTCAGAACCCTTTGGATTTATCTACATGAGTCTCTTATTTTTGGAGAGGGGGTTTATTGATGTAAGTGAATCTCCTGGTTGTCACCACTGCCTGTCTTTGGTTGTCCTACCCCTGTTTCTTCTGAACTAAACTGCAAGATGCGCTCCAGAATCACAGTTCGTGCACTCCAGCCACTAATAAGTGTTCAGTCCACAACACAAGGCCAATGCAGGCAACCCAGCCCCATCTGAAAAAAAAAGTAAATTAAAAAATTTCATGTTGGAGGAAGTGTCCTGAGACTGGTTGAAACTGCTTTCTTGAACCTGTTCTTACTGTACTGTACCATCTGCTGTTTTCAAAAAAGCTTTTTTTTTTTTTTTTTTAGTTTAAGTCAAAATTAAGGTCATACTAAAGAAATTAGTAAGAAATTTGGGCTTCTTGTAATAAAACAAAAGGATTTCTTTTGAACTTAAGCTTTCACATATTTTTAGTGTTAAGGTATTTTTTTTTCTCCCAGACGGAATCAATCTTGTGTTCACTGTGTGTAAAATGCCATCATAGGAAAGTAATCTGAGGAGCACTTAATTTTTGTTTATCCTGGGCATACACAACTCCGTATATTGTTTCTTTTTTCATCTTCACTCTAAATCTGTGTGTACATGTATTCTGTGTATATTTTAATGGCTGCCTTGCTGCCTCATATGTTGAAGAATCTAAGTTCCTCTGGCATTACTTAACTCACTCTCATCTTTTCCTGCTTCTACTCTCTGCAGATCAGCTGGACACCTTTTAAAATTAAAATTTAAAACCACAAAATTTTTAAAATTCGAAATTTCAGAGTTCACAACATTATATGATCTTTAGTAAAAAAAAAAGAAGTGTCTTTGGGAATCTTTGTTATTTGTGGTTGACTTGTCCACTGCCTGTCAGCTCCATCTGAGTTCCACTGAACTGCTCAGTTGTCTTCTCACCCCATGTCAGCTTCCTCTTTTTTAATCAGTTTTTCACTTTACGTGCTGAGCGCACCTGAACCCCTATGAAAACTCCAGTTTGAATATTCAAACAGGTTTGTTGCACGCGCTCTGCATTCATTCCTTCACATCCCATCTTTGTCGCTGAGAAGAACTGGAAGTTCCTTCTTTCCCGTTCATTTTTTCAGGAATCACGGATGGCCTTTCGGGCAGGAGCTGTGTCCGCGCGCGCTGCCGTGCTCTGCGCGGTTGGGGTGCTGCCCCTTATCGTGCCCAGGGCTGAGCACAGCTTGCTTGGGTGGATGTGCTCTGCAGCATGAGCCTTGTGCTCGGGGCTGATACTGCCTGAGCTGGGGGGCACGGGGGGGTTGGACACATGGGTGATCCGCGCTGGGGGGTGACGCCAGAGTGCTCAGGTCCCCAAATGAGGCCTGACCTGATGCTGTCGGGTGTGTTCAGAGCTGGAGAGTAACAAAACCAGCTCCTAAACCATAGGATTGGGATGAATTACCTTCTGAATTAAGGTTCAGTTTAATATTGTGTTTTATTTATGGCTGTGTATATGGAAACTAGGACTGTATAAAGTAAAAGTTCCTGGGTTTTTTTCCCTTTCTAACTGATTTTACGTCACGTGTTTGCTCATATTGATTGTGGTGATTGTCCTGCCTGCAGCCGGAAAAATTGCTGCCAGGCCTTTGGTTGGGTTTTATGGAAGTGTTGTGTTTCTTTTCTATTTTTTCTCCTTTTGGTCTGTTCAGTTAGACTGGCTTTGGGCACCCAGTCTTCAGGTTCGACTGGAGAAGCAGACTGAGGCTCCAGCTGAGCTCTCAAGCAGCTGTGCCTCACCCTGGAGTAGCTGGGAAAATGCTTTGCCATTAAAGTTGAATAAAACCATCAATCAGCATTTCAAGGTAGTAATCATGGCCTTGGAAAATAACGAAAAAAGTCTTTCCACTGGCCATGAAGTGCTCAGGCATCAGTGTGAGTAAGTGATTCTTATTGCTGTCCTGCACTTTTCCATGCCTTGATTTCTGTGCTGTATCTCTTTCAGAGCTGGACTGGCCTCTTATAGGTTCTGTGCTCTGTCCTCACGCAGCATATTCCCAGAGGTGTATGATGTGGGGATGCTGGAGCTCCTGCCTTTGCATGGATCTCTCTGTCATCCAGCAGGTTGTGTTGGTTTTGTGCCATGTGAAAGCAGAGCAGAGATGGCATCGCACAGCGGGGTGTGGGGTTTGGCCTTCCCCAGTGCCACAGGTTGCATCTCCAGCTGTAACACAGATTGTGGTAAATCCAGGTATCTTAGTGATAGATAAGAGCTGACTGGCACTTGAGAGACAGCACTTTAGCTGTCAACACAAGTTGTAATCACAGCACTGCTTGTTTTTCAGTTTAAAACAAATTCTTCCATGTGGCTGTGCCTATTATCGGAGCCTTTTGGTGAAAAGGTAGCATTGACACAAAGCTCAGTTTCACTAGAGCTCAAACTGCTGGGTAGCAGCTATTTCCACTTGATGGATAAATATGATCCACTTGAGAAAACCCTGTTGCTTCACCTTGACAAATAAGGAAAGTATTTCAGAAACCTCAGTTTAGAATCTAGAAGTCCTTGTTGCAACCTCTTAACATCATGAGGTGCTTCTTCTGGAAGACTTCTCTCTACATAAGGTCTTGTGTTTAGATAAGTGGGGTTTTGTTCATCATTTTCTTGGCTCATTATATACCATTTTAGGGATTGTTTCTCATAGTAACTGCACATGAACCCTCTGCATTCTGCAGTGAACTCTAACATTGCTTTTGGCTGAGTCACTAAACTGTCCTGCCTTGATGTCTCTGTAAAATGACTCTTGCCCATTACCTTGCAAGATTTTGCTGGAAGTTTCTTAATATTTTATAAAGGTATTCTTGCCCATCAGCTGAAGGTTGAAAAGTTGGCCCATAAGTGAATGTGTGAATTATTTATTATGATGAGATTTGAAGCCTGTGTATGTGATAAGCTTTTGATTGTAACTTGTTCCTTACCCCTTCCACTAAACAGATAAACAGAAAAGCTCCTCATCTGACTCTTTCTTCCCGTCCCTGTCCTGCATTATTCTGTACCCCAGCTCTGCTTCCCACCCCCTCTACTGTGGTGTGTCAGGGAATATGATGGATATAATAGTGCAGTGGTGATCTGATCATGCCTGGAGAGTTTTTCCTTTGTAGGCAGAAGCAGCCTGTTCTGTGGTTGCTTTAACCATGGTGTGCTCTTCACAGGGCTCGTAGCACATCTTGATCTCTCTGGTGTAGGGAAACCCAGATCATGTTCCGACTCTGGCAGAAGATGGACCCATCAAGCTTGCATGTTAGGAGGAGCTGCCGTCTTTATTCATTCAAGGAAGTATCATTTTTATCTTGATTACTGTATTCTGTGGTGAGGTGCATGGTAAGTAATAGTAAAATTGACTCCTTACAAATTTTTGGGGCTGGTGGAAACAGACTTTTCCTGTTGAAAAGGTATTGCATGTGTTGCAGCTGTCCAGGGCCTTCTGGTTTTGTTGGTTTTTTTTTTTTCTTTATGAGTCAGTGGGTAGTGCTTTATATAATGGTGTAGACTGTGGTTTGATGTTGTTTTGAAGGCCAGTTAACTTGCAGTGGTTGTTTAATGATAGGATTTGCTGATCTGGTCTAAAGATCAGTGTGCCACATTAATATTGTGAAAAATTGAGTTGTACAGCGTTACTCTGCTTGTTGTCTCTGTGGTTGATCAGGCAATGCTTTTTAGCACCCACATTCTGCTCAATCTCCCAGACTCTTGAGTCATACTGATTTTTGGGTCACTGTGTCCTTTTCTTCCTGCTTTCTGTTAATATGAGAGAGATGTTGTGATTCCTTTTTTTTTTCTTTTCTTCCTCTCCTTTGGATTCTTGCCACACACAAGTCTTGCTGTGGGGATTTGGTCTGAGCTTTGTCTCTTCTACAGTTGCAAGTACTTTACTGAAAAACGTGGAATAGCTTTTAAGCCAAAGCTGCAGCCAGGCCTGCCAAGAGTCCTGCGCTCTCTGCTTAGCATCATCTGCTGTGTCTGTGCAGGGGCCAGACTGATTCTGCTTCATCTGCTGGGACCTGGGGTGAGGGGGAGGCCGTGAGCAGCAGTGCCTCTCTGGGGTCTGTGTGGTGCTGCGCTGCACTGCTCCATGGCCTTGGACAGGATTCAGTGGGATATTGCAAATGTTATGGGACCTGAACCCATCCAGCCCCTACTTAGGGAAGTTTGTGCTCTGTGGGATAAAGTGGTTTTATCCTCTGTGCAAGCATTGGTAGTGTCGTACGAGGTTTGGCCTTCTACTGCAGTCAGTCATTTTGCCACGTTATAGAAGAAGGAGAAACTGTTGCAAGAAAAGTTGGGGGTGTTTCTAGCTAGGGCTTCCTCATATCCCTGGGTAAGTGGGTTTTAGGGTATTTTTTTTTTTTTTTACCCTTGACATGTTCTGGGCAGATGTCCAGGCCCTTGAAGTTATGCCAGGGAGATGCTGTAATGTGTTAAACACGCTGTTCCCTGGTCCTATTCCTGTCCTGCAGTTGGTGTTGTGACTGTACCTAGACAGTTGTTCCATGCCAGGGCCGTGCCTCCCCTATGCCCACATCACCGGTTCTATAACAGAGGTTGCTGTGGCACTGAGCAGCTGTTTTTGTAGGCTCAGTATGGAAACAGAAAGATGTGTTGCAGCACTAATAGTTGATTTGATTCTAAAGCATGATTGAATAAAAGAAAAGCAAAGCAACCACTCTGCTCTTGCTGAAACGTGTGATGCGTGTGCAGCTTCATGGGCTTGGCATAAATGCTATAGAACTGAATGACAGCTGAGATGCTCCAGCACCTCAGGTTCTTCTTGGGGCGGTAGACTTCTCATGGCTAGGCATTAGCAGACTTCTCATGACCAGGCATTTGTCTTCTGGGGCTGTAGGACCTCCAGAGCTTGCTGAGCCTTCCCTTTGCTGGGGGCAAAGACCTGTGTTCCCTGTTCTGGACTGATGTACACCAGAGGCACATCCACTGGAAGATGGGGTAATCAACAGAGGGTGGTTCCACCTCTCCTGTGGTGCTGGCTCCTGCCCCCTGTCCATGGTTGTCCTTTCCCTGCCTGGGACTGCTCAGCCCAGGACAGTGAAGAAGCAACATCCAACTTCTCTGTGCACCAGATTGCATCTCTTCAGCCTCTGTTGAGCATACCTGCCCCTCCCCTGACCTCATACTCTGCTGCTGCCAAAGACCCAGAGCTGGCTGAGCAATAGCAGCCTGCTCAGCACCGTGCATGGAGGAGGCCCTGCCTCCAACTGGAACAGGGTCCAGCAGCAACTCTGGGCTCTGCTGCTGCCTCCACCCTCCACATCCCATTCCCCAAGCACCGTACAAGCAAAGTTTGTACATCTGCTGGACTTTGGATTCAATAAATCTTATAAAATTAGTTTGTTTGGTTTATTTCAGTGTGTTGACACAAGTTCTTGTCCCTTTGCAGCTCGTGTTTGCACACCACTTGCCCTGGCATGGGCAGCTGTGGGAAGCTAGGATTGCTGGCCAGGGGAGTGGGAAGGGGAATGCTACAGGCAAAATACTGGACAAGAATAGAGAGGGGAGAAAAATGAAAAGTGTTCCAAAATATGAAAAAGAAAAGCAGACAGAGATAAAATTTGGAAAGACTGTGGAGTGGTTACTGAGGTCTGTCCTGAAGAATAAGTCTCAAACTCTCCCATTAGCACAAACCCTATTTATGAATCTTCAGCTTCTTTCTGGGGAGCTTCCATCTGCCCTTCATATACCCAAACATACTCCAGCATTCCTTACAGCTTCAGATGTCCCAGGTATCCCTGACTGCAGGGAGATTACCAGTGACTGTGTGGTCAGCAAGGCCCTGCCCTTTGCAGCAGCTTCTGCCCCCATTACATTGAATGCTTGGGCTGAGTTGCAGTAGAATGTGTTTCTCCTTTGGAATGTTCATGGGCAGGGAATGGTCCATGTGTCAGTGATAAAGTTCATCTGTCTGCCAACATCTTTAGCTCAGCAAGTGCAGAGCAGGAAGAGTCTGACGTGTCTGGCTATAACTCACTGGAAAAGTGTATTTTCCGTGATCACTGGGCCTTGCATGTCAGTTCTTTGGCATGTCATCAAAGGGGATCTCAATACAGATCCCTCTGGGTGTTGCCTTCTCTATTCCCTTGTGCCTAATGGCACATTTGACGTGTTTGAACCTTGGTGCACTGGAGGATGTCATCACTTGGCTTTCTTCTCCACCCTGTGTGAACGAAGCATCAGGCCAGAAAAGGCATAGTGAAAATATTGCCCTTGGTAACTTGCATCAGGGCATCCTCCCTCACCATCCACCCATCTGTGCATCCTCTATATGGTGCTCCTCACTTTCAAGGTTGAGCAGCTTATCCAGGTCCTGGTTTACCTAGGTGTGTGATGTAGCCATGATGCCAGGGCCTACCAGAAGTTCTGTGTTCGTTGCTGGGGCTCTTGAAGCAGAGAGATAAATCACCGTGTTATTTCTGTGGTGCTGAGATGTAAATGGTCACCCAGCTCGACAGAACTACTCCCCACTTGCTGTCTTCTGAGGCAGAGTCTGATCTTGGGTACAGAAGTCAGGATCTGACCACAAAGTCAAGAGAAAAGCAAGGCTGGCATTGAATGGGAAAGTTGGGATTGAACAGGGACAGATGTAGGACAGTCAGGGATGGTAGTAGCACATGACATCTAACTCTGCTGCTTGCTTAAGAGTGAGTGTTTATCAATTTATTCTGTAACTGTGTGCTGAAGTAACTCAAGTCCTTTCTGCCACGTGTCTGGCATTGCATAATTCTGACCTGTTTATCAAGCAGCAGCAATGGAACTTGCTGTTCATTTTTTTCCCCTATGTGTTTAGATCAAGGTAGTCTGCCAAGAAGGTCAGCATATCAGCTTTTCCTTGTTAGCAGGCCAAACAGACCTTCAGTTTGGTGTTGAGCATACAAAAAATGTCTTCTGCCCTGCTCATGGTTTTTGTTTTTCTCTTCCCTTCTTTGATTGCACAATCTGAGTTATTATGCATCTTGTTAGTAAATATATAGGTATATTTCAGGTTTGGTTGTTGAAGGGTTTAATTCAAAGGGATGTAAATTTAACCTCTTTTTGCTCAATAGCTGCCGAAGTCCTACCTGTAGTGGTTGTGGTTCTATATTTGCATATAATTTTAAGTGCTGTCTTCAAAATGAGCTGTAGTGAGAACAGTCTTGGAGTCAGGACATTGAGGTTTTGCTTTGACCACTGCCATGAGCCAAGGGGCCAAATCCTTATTCTCTGCCTGTCTCCCCTATTTAAAATGATTTTGTGCTTTTTGGATGGAGGATGGGGAAGGGAAAGGAAAGAAGGAATGAACTGTAAACTGGACCCTGCAGCCACTCTAGCTCACTTGATTTCAGTCTATGGAGTATAGTCCATCTGGAGTCCATGACCTGTGTTTTATAAGAAAAAGCAAATTCTCCAATTTTGTTCAGACTTCTGAAATTCTGAGAGGAATCTGCACTTGCACTTGAGAATTTTTAGACTTGGCCACAACTGCACGTAGGTGCTGAGTGTCCATTGCTCTTGACGTAGCCGTGACCAAGAGACCAAAATGGAATGTTCTTTAAACATCCCAAGCCTTGCAGGAATGAGCTACCAGTCACAAACTAAGTGTGTGGGTTCTCCCAGGGTTTTCTTAGGAGCAGCTGCCTCCACCTCTCTGTCCTGGGATGGACTGCTGGAGCTGCTGAGGACTGAGATTGAGGGTGGTGAGAGCTGTGGGAGCGAGCTGAGGCAACGTGCCCTGGCAGGGAGGTGTATGTGAGAATCTGTGCAGAGGGAGCATTGTCACAAGAGCAGTGATGCGTTTTGGAGTGATGACAATGACTTCATGGAAACATCAGGTCAGTGATAAAAAGGACAATAAAGGGAAAATGCTAGGATTAACCTGCAGAGAGCTAGGGAGCAGTGCAGAGAACAGCTGCAGCCTGCTTCCCTTCTCCATGGGGCACCTTCATCTCCATTCTCACAAGCAGCTCTGTAAATCCAGAGGAGGTTCAGATGATGATGGCCAGAAAAGCAGGAGATAGCCAAATAAGTTAGGAGCCATCAGCCTGGAAAAGGGATAATTATGGGGGATTTTGCAGAGGTCTGCATACTGACGTGTGTTCTGGAGACACCAAATCCGTAGTTTGTCATCTTCTCCAGTGCAAGAACTACAGGATATATCCAAGCTGTAGGAGGCACGTTTTCATTGCTTGCAGTTATGCTGGCAAACTCCTTTTTGCAGGACACAGTGAATGATATGAGTGTTTATGTGTTCTTAATGGAGGATTGAACAATTTAGTGGAAACAAAATCCCTTCAGGAGTACTGAGGGAACAGAATCTCCATCTGGGTCAGTCTGTCTGTGCTTACAGGTGGTTGGAAAGTGGTAACACTGTTCAGTCAGGGTGTGATGTGTGCACATCCTGTACTTCTGCTGTCTCACTTCTCAAAGAGCATCCTTGTCCGGGCTGACCCCCTATCCCACTGGGCCAGCCTTTTTAAGAGCATGTGGGTATCACCTCATCTCTGCCTTCCATCACAACAGTGACTTCTGCAAGTGCTCGAGTACAAGTGGCACAGAGGTTAAACTGTCCAGAGAATTTGCAGATGCAGCTGTGGGGAGGGCTTTCAGGAAGTTCTGATTCCTTATTAAATTCTTTATTAAAGCGCTGCTGGATTTTGTAGAGGAAGAAGCTGTTGAGTAACTGGAGGCTCAAAGGTTGTCGTGGGAGTCACAGAGGAGGTTGTAATATGCTGGACCCATTCCTAGGTGGCGATAGCAAATTGTTAATGGTGCAGAAAAAGCCCAAGTTTTCCTGAAGTGTTTTGAGAAAACTTGGAGTCTGTGTTTTCAAAGTACGTGTGATGAGTTACGCCCCACTCTGCTCATAATCCAGCATAATGCCAAATGCTTTCAAGAGGGATATGCTATTTAAATCAACAGGCCCAGATAACTTTGACCTAGAAGTACTAGAAGTGCTGATGGTTGTTTTGGATTTAGATTATTAGGAAATTTCAGAAGATTGGCAGAAGCTGGCCAGTGCTGGAATGACCCGTATGCCACCGCCCTCATGTTTATTTTGGGCAGGATTTTAGAAATAGGGATCTGTTTTTTTATTAATAAATAACTTAAGGTTAGGGATATAATTAATGCCACTCAGTTATGTTTACAGTGAGTACAGTAAGTTCACTCAAACAACTCTGGCTTGTTTTTTTTAAGATGACCATGGTGATCTGATAAGGCTGACAGTCTAGATTTAAAGCCCCTAGTGTGGTGCCAGCCCTGGGTTCAGCACTATACAACATTTGAGTTGAAAAAGTAAACTATATAACATTAGCAAAGTGCTGGGTGGGCGAATTTCCTTAACTGGTTATGTTAATGATTTTCTGGGGAAAATAAGATTCAAAGCAAGCTTTTCCAGGCATTGTTGCTGCATGTACCACATTTGTCATTATCTTCGAGGCCTTTATTCAGTCACTTCTCACTGGAGTTCACCACCACCATTGGTGCTACAGCAGGAAATGACACTGGAGCTCAAGTCATAAAGGAACAGGAGGAGGGCTTTTTTCAGTAGGATCAGCTGTGATCTGTAGGTGATGAAACCTTTATTTCTTCCGCTGCAGAACCAGCAGTGTCTGCATTGGCACAAGCATTCAGTGAGCTCATCCTCACAGTTGGACATGCTGTTGTGTTTCTTACCCAGTACATGATGTGTAAGCACTTCACTGCTTAGGTGAAACTGATGACAAGTTCTTGGTAGGTGCTTTGTATGCAGAAGATCTAGAACTTTTTATTTGGATTGTATTGTGAGTAGGTTAAGAGATAAATCAGTTTATCATCTGAATTGTGACTCACCAACAGCTTCATTGGTAAGTTCTGAATTGACACTCATGTAACAGGTCTGGGTTTGGGGAGACTAAAGTAATAGATCAGTGCTGGCAACAGAGTAAATAAAAGGGGTAGTGGAAAGGAGCCACAGTTTTAAAAATTCAGAAATATTTCAATGATATTTTTGCTGGATGGAGTCTTAGCAGTGGAAGTTTGACAAGAGACTCTAGAGCCCCTATCACTTCCTCCTTTGTTTTGGCAAGTGCATTTGGCATCGCTTTTGTGCTTGCTGAGGGTGCTGCCTGTGCTGCTGTCCCTGTCTTTCATGAAGATCTGAAACAGGACTGGTGCTACTGTCAACAGCTTGTTTGGAGCTGATCCGAGGGAAGACGGAGCTGACTCTTGGGACATCTCAGTCTGTTCCTGTTGAATGTGTGGGACTAAATAGAGGAAATTACTCACCATTTCTAGACTTGAATTTGCTGGGAGTCCTTCACGCCTTTCACTCCCAGACTTTGCACTGAGGTCCAGAATTTTGGACTGTGGCATGTTTCAGTCTTGCTTCATTCCCTTACTTTCCCACTGGCATTCATTTGGTGTGGCCCCCAATAAATGGGGCTTTAGATATGCACCGGCTGTTTTGTGCTTTTCTGAGAAACCCTGAGCATGTGGGTGCTGGTGCCTCAGTGTTGTAGCACTGTTTTACAAGATTAAATTTCTAGTGCCCTCATGTTGGTGGTTTTGGAGGAAAATCCTGGCTCACAGAAGTGCTCCAGCCCACCTTTGCAGGGCTCTGCTCTCAGTGTGCTCAGTCTTTTTGTGCCTCATTGCAGGATGTGCATTTCTTGCACAGTTTTTGTGTTTCTTACCTGGTCCCTTTGCCAAAGCCATCGCTCCACATTGAACAGAATCTGCACTACCCTTGGGTGTAGATGGGCAAAGCACCTTCTTTTGCTTCCCTAATGATCCAGCCATATCCATATAGAACACAGGTGTCTGTTTTTAATGTTGTTAAATCACTTTCTGGTAGAAGTCTTTCTCTCTGTGAGATGTGGCTTTGATTGTGCAGTTCAGAGGAACGCTCTAAATGAAATTACTGGGATATATAGAAAATAACCAGGGGGCAGGGTGCAATCCCTGAGCCAGCTGTTACCCTTAGCACAATGTTACTGGCAGAAGAAGTAAACTATATTAACATTAGAACTGACCACTTTACATTGAACTCCCCTTTGACGTTTGAGGGTCGTGTTTTAAGCTGTCTGCAGAACGGGAAATATGTATCCCAAGGGAAACATAGAAACTCTTATCAACTGCTAGAAGGGAAATACAGATTTGAGGATGCAAAAATTGCCTCTCTCCATTTGGTACACCTGTGACAGCACCTACAAACAAAGCTGCAACTGTCTGAGAATTAGTTTGTTAAATGCTTTTGCAGGAAGATTTTGGTTTGGGGAAACATGAATGTTTTACAAATGTAGTTTATTTCACCTCCGGCAAGAGAAAAGAGCAATGGGTTGAAATGCAAATGATGTGTTCTGATTAAAGACCATTAATTTTTTTTCAGCTATGGGTATGTGAAAATTAATACTGGGATGAATTAGGAGTGGGCATCAAATTTTAAAACTCCTGCAGAAGACAGCGTCCTGAGAGTTGCAGTAATTCCATGTGGTTTTGCTGAGCTGGCTTCACTGCCGTCCTGTTCTTTTGCCTTGTCTTTTGCAGGATGGGATAAACATTCTTATGGGTACCACGGTGACGATGGGCACTCCTTCTGTTCCTCGGGGACGGGGCAGCCCTACGGCCCCACGTTCACCACCGGAGACGTGATCGGCTGCTGTGTCAACCTTATCAACAACACCTGCTTCTACACGAAGAATGGCCACAGTTTAGGTAAGGGAAGGAAGGTGTTCTCAGAAGAGGGGTGCTCCAAGCCCTGCTCCCCCTGCTCTTTCATACTTTGCTTGTATTATAACTCTTGTCCCACACCTGTGAGTAAGGTTTAAAAGGCAGAGGAAAGGAGCAGCTGTCAGCAGTTGTAACTTGGCTCCAAGACAGAAATACTTCCAGCAGGTAAAATGGTTTCCATGCTGCTCAGTTTGTTTAGAGAGGTTAGGATTTCATCCACAGCTTCTGCTACTTTCCTCTGCTGCTGCACAGTAGGTGGGAGGTTGGATAAGATGTCTAATGGCTGGACAACAGGGAAAGAAAGAAAGAAAAAAGTGGAAGTTTAATTGGTGTGTTGTTCAACTACCTACAAAGCCACAGTACTGATGTCTTCATTTTTGAAGGGACTTGTCCATCTGAAAGCCTCAACACGTTGGTCCAAGCGTTCCCAAAGCCAGACATTAACTCAGCACAAGAGGTTTTACTTAAGCACTGAGCTATAATTTGGTTCTTTCCACACTTGCTTCAGTAACTGCCTTAAAGCTAAAGACTTAAAGATTTTGCCCCAATTAGTACCTTAGATGTTTTCCAAGCATCTGTCATATCCTGTTTGTCTAAAATAGAAATTTTTGGCCATTTTCCCCTAAAATACCTTTTCCTGAGATGACATGTTCTCCACCCCAGATAAATTCTTGTCTTTTTCTTTTTTTTTTTTTTTTTTTTAAATTACATAAGGTGTGCAGTAACTTTTTTCTTTTTTTAAAGTTCATCTCACTTTTTGTGCTGGGATTCATTTGATTTGGCAGGGAGGGACAAGCACTTCTTTGCTTCTCCTTGCTGTCTCAATTCTACTTTGTTGAATTCAACATTAAATTGGTAGAAAAATACCAAAAATACTCTGCTCAAAACACTTAACAGAGCAAAGATGTTTTGAGTTTCCGACTGGGCTGAAGGAAGGAGTGGGATTGGAGTGCAGTGTGTGCCTGGAGAGTGCAGAATTTCTGGTGAGCTCTTGAGAGCAGTACTGGGCTCCCCAATATTAGAGAGAGATGGACTTATTGGAGAGAGTCCAGCAAAGGGCTGCCAAGGTGTTGAAGGGTTTGGAGCATCTGTCCTAGGAGGAAAGGCTGGGAGAGCTGGGGTTGTTCAGGCTGCCTGTGTAAGACAAGTACAGGCTTGAGAGCAGCAGCTGATGGTGGAGAGCAGGAGCTTTTCCTTAGGAATGGGACAAGATAGAACAACAGCAACTGAGGTAATGGAATAGTGAAAGTTTTCACAAAGTCTTTCCTTTTACTTGCAGTCCTTGAATTTCAGCACGTATTTCCACAAAAGCCCTGTAGTGGTTTGTGGTGTGCTCCTCTGGGTGTTGTCTGTTGAAGTGGGTGGTTTTCCAGCTTCACTGTTTTTCACCCTGATGGTGCTGTTACTTTTCATCATAACAAAAGTGTGAGAGTCAGGAGGAGACCAGGTCTTCTATTTAATGAATACATGTTTGTTCATTTGAAATTTAATTTCTTTCTAATGACCAGAAACTTCATAGTATAAGCTGTATTAGTTGAAAAGTTGCTGCTTTCTCCTTCTCTCTTTTGTACCCAGGACTGTGTT
The DNA here is from genome assembly GCF_015227805.2 of Hirundo rustica. Taxonomy (NCBI): domain Eukaryota; kingdom Metazoa; phylum Chordata; class Aves; order Passeriformes; family Hirundinidae; genus Hirundo; species Hirundo rustica. The sequence continues at coordinate 6,747,672 of NC_053460.1, forward strand.
GTGTCTGGGCAGATGAAGCCAAATAAAGAGCCCAGTTCAGTAACTTCTGTGTTACCTTTCCTCATTACCACCCTCCGATTCTTTGCCTGGTGTCCTTGCCCGGAGATTTGTTTTGTTTGGGACATTCAAAGTTCTTTACAGCAGTGAAGTTATCTAGCCTTCCTTTCTTAAATCTAAGTGTTCCTTTTCCTTCAAAGATGGGGCTTTTTTTGGATGAAGAGCTTGTGTTCTTCTATCCTGACACTGAATGACCCCTTGAGGAGCAGCCTACCCCAGTGGTGAGCAATGCCAGTGGGAAGAAACTGGAAAGGTAACAAGAAAGTTACCGTGCTTAGGGAACAGCATTAGTTCTAAGCATTGCTGTCCCCTGGGTGTCCTCTTGAGCTCTTCAGATGTACAGTACAAGACATGAGGTGTCTGAGAAAAGGACAGATAGAAGCCTCTCCTTAGCATTCACAGCTGGCTTTTTCCTTGAGCTGTAGTGGCAGAATGGTTATTCTGAGAGGGTAGTGTGATGGTGTAGTTAGAGGAGACAGGGGTGGAACTGCAGAAGGGAGCAGCAGACCTCAGGCCTTGCTGGGGGACCCCACAAAAGCTGCAGGAACATTTTACTGCCTTTTTACAAAAGCAGAATGAAAACCTCATCTGAGGAGGCTGTTGGTAGAGGCCAGCAGTGTCTGTGTCACTGATAAAGAAACAACATCCAAGTGCTTCCTGTGAAGTGCTGAGGAGAGGAGCTCCTCAACCAGGGGTTGCACAGCTCCTCATGGGCACAGAGCAGAGAGATGTGAGGAGGAGGTGGGACAGGTGTCAGCAGAGGAACCAAGGCCAAATGGAGACAGGAGCAATGATTTATTTGGAAGTCAGAATGCTTTCTTCCCTGAAAGAAGCAGCTCCTTGAAGGTCTTGAACTTCCATGATATTTCGTGCTAACCTGAGAATCTTGTTTCTGTGTTGTGTAAACCCAAGGTTTACCAGGAAGGGCATGAATGTGTTTTTTCTAGGTGTTCCCTGACATGAAGCTGTGAAAGCCATGTGTCTCCTCCTAGGAGATGAGGTAATTGTGTAATCCTACTGCAGATGCCAAGAATGTTCATGAGACTAATCAGCCCCTTTGTGAGGCCAGTTAGCTTGAGAGCAGGGTTACAGGGTTTGAATTTGTCTTTTCTTTTAATGGAATTACTGTAGCTTTGTCTTTCCAATTCACTCTTCACCGTTTAAGTCCTCTCCTTTTCATCTATTAATTAGACACCCCCCCTTTTGTTTTCCTTGAAATTTCTTCTGTTGCTTAACTATTATCTTCCATTGTCTCCATACTTTTTCATTTAATCAGATCCATCAGGAGCACTGTATAAGAACTGTTTTCTTGGCCATCACAAATTCTGGATGTTCTGGTTGGAGCTAAGTCTTGAACTTTATTTGGAGACGTCACATGAAAACTGTTTGACATCGTATGTAGTCTTAATTCTCTGTTCTGGAAAATGTCTTGAATGTCTTCTGGCTGCTGATGAAACACTTTTGACAAGTTCTGAGCAGAGTCCTGGCAGTAAAAACCAATGAGATGTGGCTAGAAGTGTGATGAGAATGGATTTAGAGAGAAAGAGGAAGAAATGTTGGGGCACAAGCCATTAAGCTGAAAGTCTTGGACCAGGACATGAGGAGGAAATGTGACTGCTGCAGGTCTCCGGGTTTAAGTGGATAAGTTTGCTCAGGGACTAATGTAGGAGTGTCTCAGATCTCAGACTCTGACAGCAGACCAAGGTAAATGGAGCAGCAGGGCTATAAAAAGAGCATGCAACCCTCTGAAGTCTTGGCATAGAAAACTTCCCATAGTTTGAGTTCGAGTGCAGGCTCTTGGAAAGACCAAGTTAACCTAAAAAGTAAAATATCCATTCTGCAGCCAGTTTAGAGACTGGGAGGAACATGAGGGGTAATTCAGAAATCTGATGTCATAGAGAGATGCAGGTGTCAGTCCCAGGTTTAATAGGCTTGACCCCAAAGCTTCAAATGAAGTTTGCAGAGAGCAAGAGCATTGGGACGTTCAAACAAGACTTCAGAGTTTTTTAAAATCATGGAATCCTGGAATGATTTGGGTTGGAAAGGACCTTAAAGATCGTATTTCCAACCCCTCTGCGGTGGGCAGGGACAACTTCCACCAGAGGAGGTTGCACATCCACCTTGGCTTTGAACACTTGCAGGGATGAGGCAGCCACAGCTTCTCTGGACAACCTGTGCCAGGGCCTCCCCACCCTCATTCACTACCAAAACCAACAGAAAATACCAGCCTTGGCTCCACCCTTGTTCTGTGTGTGAGCAGTTTTACCCAAGTGGCCTGATTGGAGGATGTGTGTTTCCAGGGGCACGTAGAGCTGTGTGGGTTTGACAGTGCTTCTCCTCAGCACCATGTTGGAGAAGTATTCAAGTATTTTCCTGGGCTGGCATTTCCTAGTCTGCTCTTTAGGATGCCCACACTGCTGAACGTGTTGTGGTTATTGCAATCCACCAGCACTGCTTAAGCATTCTGTGGATCACAGTTCCCTAAACAGATGCTGGAGGAGTGCCCTGCTGTGCAGGCAGTGGAGTGCTGTGGCTGATGACCCAAATGTATGTTGTCTTGTGCAGACTGAATTCTCTGAGTGGCCAACAGCCAGTCATGAGGCAGACAGGGTGATTGTTGCTGGGTGGAGAGCAGAGGTGGGCTGGAAGGTCCACAAACACGTTCTGTGCATGGGGTCGTGTGTAAGTGCACTCAGTTATGGAAAGTGGAAGTCCTTTGTTTGGTTGGCAGGTGAAGATGTCGATCACACTGTGCCCTAACAATGAACTTTCATTTAATGTCTTTCTGTCGTTGCCTTGATGATCACATTAACTTCGTGGACTTAGAGAGGAGGCCCCTCACACACTTGCTCTTGCTTCCTGACATCTTGATTTTTCTGGTCCTTAAATATTTGAGAAGGTTGTGGTTTTAAACTGGATCCAGGCTTTGGAGGGACTGCAAAGAAAGAGAACAGTTTCACATTCAAGCTGTGATTATTTCACTTTCTGCTGTTGGCTTTCCTGGATGCAGGTGTGTAGCAGTGCAGGTGCAGAAACTCGACGTAGACGTGTCTGTGCAACAAACCAAGTGCTTTATGCAGATAAAGCATTTTATTAGTCTGAGTTATGTAACAGAATGTGGAAAACATACATTTGTCTCATTGTAAAGGCAATGTAATAAAGTTTATTTATGGAATCATAGAATTATTTTCTCTGGGAGGGATCTCTGGAGGTCAAGCATCCAATACCCTGTTGAAAGATCATGTTACTCAGAAACTCATGAAGTGTTTACTGTCTCCAGTAATGAAGATCATCTGGGGGCTTTTCTGGTCCTGATTCAGTATTTGACCAAAATTCGTACGGAATTTTTCTAATTAGAATTTCCCATGTTGCAACTTGTCTCTGTTGCCTCCTGTCTCCTGCCACCGTGGATCTCTGAGAAGAGCCTTTTTTATACCCTCCTGTATGACAGTTGTAGGCAGCAGTAAGTGTCTGCCCTGCTGTTTTTAACAGAGACTTTTCCCTTAGCCTGTCTTTGCCTTGCTGTCCTCTTCTGCACTCACACCAGTCTTACTGTGTCCTTATTGGGGAGCCCTAAAGTGAGCATCATAACCGAGGTATAGACTAACAAGTGTTGGAAAAGGAAGAAATCCCATCCTTTAACCTACACTCTCACTAATACAGCTCAGGATCTCCTTTGCTGCAAGGACCCACCTCTGGCTCCTGCTCTATTTGTTGCCCAGCGGGACCATGAGTCTTTTCTGCAGATCTGCTTCTCTCCAGTCAGTCCCATCCTGTCCTGTTCTCTGGGAGTATCACAACCTGGTGATACTGGTGGCAGGGATCTTAGCTTGCTTTTGTTGAGCTCTGGGAGGCTTGTGCTGGATCATTTCCCCAGCCTATTGCCCACTCTCCTGTTTGGTGACACCCGTGAGCCTGCTGGGAGCACACTTCATCCCTTTGTCCAGGTCAGTGGTGAAGACATGAAACTCTGTCGGCCCTGCCATTGATCCCTGAGGGACAGCTCTTGGACTTTGAGCTGCTGATCACAACTCTTCCATCCTGACAGTTCAGCCAATTTTCCACCCACCTTGCAGTCCATTCAAAAGCCGTGTGCTTGTCCAGGTGCTGGGAGCAGCTTCCAGGCACACAGCTACACAAGGTTGGCCACCTTTGGCTCTGAGAGGTGCTGGGGGCAGAGGAAGAATCCAGTGGACAGCAGGTTCAAGGAGATTTGCCTCATTCTGGCATAAGGGTAGGAACAAGCTCTCATCCACCTTTTCAACCAGCTGAGCAAAATAATTGCAAAGTGAAAAAAAGGTTTGAGTGAGGAACAATATCTGGGCAAGGTGACAAGGTGAGAGAAGTGCTTACTGAATGTTTTCCTCAGCCACGTGTTCAACATCACCTGTGTGCGCAATCTTTGGTTGGGTTGTAGAGATGGCGCTCAATAAACAAGGTCCAAACTGCCAGGATGTTCATTAAACCATAGTGACTATCTGCTATGATGTTAATTTAACTTTATTGGCTGTTTATTTAGTAAAATATTCAGGATTTCTTTCCGAGCATTTGATTTGGATCTGTGCTGTGTTGAATAGAAATTACTTGTTTCCTATCTTGACTCCTAAAACTGGTTTAAATTATCATTTCAGGCTGATCTGGTAGCAACATTACATTGCAGCTCTGGGTTAAAATAGTCCTAAAATTAAAACCAGAGGGTGGTGTTCTGCTTCTGCAGTGCCTTCCAGTGCCAGGCAGAAGGGAAGGAGGAGAGGTGGGACATGTGTGAGAGCTTGGTGTACTGGTGTGGGTACCAGCCTTCCTCTGGCTGGGGACAGGGAAGCATTCTTGGGAGCACACGTGGGGAAAGACTGCAGCTTCCAGACTGCCTCCTGGAACGTTAGCTGGGAGTCTGGATTTAGCTCAGCCTGCTGAGGTGATGGCAGCAGTGTTCCCTGTGCTGTTGGTGAGGGTGCCCCAAAACCTGTGGGGTAGAGCTGCTGTCTCTGGCTGATCCATCTCCCTGTGCTGCTGGATCCCACCTGGCAGGAGAGGGAGGAGAGGCACCATCCTTTGGAGCAGCAGCTGGCATCTAAATCAGGTGCAGAGCTGTGCCTGGGGTAGCCTGGCTGTGCAGAGTGTTGTCTCCAGCCAAAACTCTGTTAGCCTTCCCAGGCAATGGCTGCCTTGGTTTAAATACCTCTTTTGTGATATGCCAGATGGAGATGAAAAGGGAAACCATACACTTTTTTCCATCTTTTCTCTTTGGAACTGTACCAGCCAAGCTGAGGATGAGGCTGTTCTTTGCACAGTGTTTCTCAGGTGTTCCTGGCTGCGGCTTGGTCCTGTTCCCCAGCTGTAATGCCAAGTGCTGAATATTCATTCCTGTTTCTCTGGCTTGATAAGAAGAACCAGTTACAGCCTAAACCAAAATGATTTTATACTAAAACTCTAACACCAAAGTGAGTCTTGAAAACTAACTTCTTCCTAGTAACAGAGGGAGAAGCAAAGGAAAGAGGAGCTGCTTTTAGAAAATCAAATTTTTGGGAGAGACATTGAAAACATTTAGGCTTTTTCCTGAACCTTTCTCCAGATGCAAAACCTTGCAGAGAATGGGGTTGGGGTGGGAAGTTACTTCTAAATGCATGAGGTGGTGAAATGCAGGGTCAGAGCTGGGATTTACTGAAATGCAGTAGTGTTTTGTGGAATGTTAAGGATGTAGGCAAGCAGGGAAAAAAATCCTTTGTCTTTTTAATTCTAATATTTTTTCCCCCACAGGTATAGCCTTTACAGACCTCCCTGTAAGTACACCTATTTTCAGTATTTTAATAAAGGATGCAAACAGAAGGGAGGGGGAAGAGTGTGGGGGTGTGATTTTTTTTTTTTTTTCCTGTTTGATGTTTTTTCCTGTTGAAAAAAACACATGATAACACACATTACTGAATGATGTGGATGCTCCTTTTTCTGAAACTTCATAATCCTGTGACTGGGTTTGTGGGCTACTCACATGCCTCCTCTCATCCCTCACCACCTCTAAGAACATGTTGCTCCTTCTCCTGGAATTAAAGCAAGGATGCAAACTTCATTACAGGTCGTTGTCTTCCAAAAGCAGCTTCGACTCTGAGGAGGAGTACCTGTGCATAGTTACACTGGTGTCTAGTCAGGTCTCACAGAGCCACAGGGGGTCACGCACAAGAAAATGTTCCCTCTTTTCTAGACCCAAGTGTTCCTGGACAAGGAGGATGTGTTCAGTGAAAAAAGGTAAAACCAGGTCAGGCGTACACCAACACATCCACTGCATCCATCTGCCATACACAGGGCTTCTTGTCCCTAAGGTTGCACTCCTGTCTTTGTACTTAATAACCATAAATTAATTTCCTCTGGCAAATTTCTTCGTTTGGATAACTTTTTTAGGCCTCCAAAGTGATCCGTTGTCTTGGCTGACTTCCCTGTTGTGTGGAGGAAAGGTTGCTTTGCTTTGTCCTGTACTTCCTGTCAAAACATTTATCTTATTCCTCTAATTTTTGTATTGTGAGGAATAATGGCTAGCACTCCCTGTTCACCTTCCCAATGGGATTTAGGGCTTTACAGATTTCTCCCATATCCCAACTACAGCCTGCACTTAAATTGCAGTTATTTGATTGGCCTTTTCACATCAGCTGTCAGTACAGGGTGGTGGTTTTTTACGTCCTAGGATCTTTGAACTTGGTAATGTTGCAGCGTGTTCTAAGCCAGAAGCTCTTTATGTGGGTTGTTTCACAGCAGTTCATTCACTTGGTCCAAGAACAGTTTATTAAAGTACAAGAATAGTTTGCCTTTCCATGAAGATTAACCTTTTGGAGTGAGGTATTGTGGTAACCTTGCATCCACAGCAAGAAGATGTTTTTCTCTGATGTGCCCCTTAGTTTTTGGTGCTGTTAGTTTTCCCTCTGGCTATAGATTGCATTAGTAATCACAGATTTACCATGTTCCCTTTGATTTTTTCTCCAGTTTGTCTTCTCCTTCTGCAGCAGGAGCAGTCTCCATGTTGAGATAGACAGTGGGTATTTAGGCTCCTGTCAATCAAAAATAGCTGTCCACATGGAGCACTGCCCTGTCCTTTACAGCTCGAGTGTTGGAGCTTCACAGCACAGATTTGGCAGGTTGAAATTCCCTATCCTGCTTAGCTCAACTTGCATCCTGTTGATCCTGGAGTGCGCAGTGAGCTGACACAGACATTTAATGTTCATGTGTGAGCTGTTCAGCTCTGTGCTGAGTCTCTGTTAGGCTCAGGGGGTGAGCAGCGGGGGCAGCAGAGCAGGCAGAAGGGTGTTTGCTGCAGTGAGGTCTTGCAGTGCCACTGAGATTCAGTTCAGAGCTCTCCTGAGCCCCTGGCATCTCCCTGTCCTGCTGTTTCTTGATCTGGTCAGATCATCCTCACCGGATCTCAGGCTTGTTTGTCTGTGTGTCTTGTGCAGAGATGTTTTAATGTGAACTGGGAGAAGATCTGGCCAAGGTAGGTTTTGCCAGATGCCTCGTGGTGGAATCTCCAGTGGTTAAATGGTGTGTAAATGGTTCCTGTCCCTTTACCAGCCGGCTTGCTGAGCTGTTTTATCCTTCATGAGATAATTCCTCTTTAAAAAGAGGAGGAGAGAAGCTTGTCAGGGTCTTTTCACCCCTTAACTGTGGATGTGAGCAAGGGTGGGAGACTTCTGCCTCCATGTGGATCTAGGACATCCCTCTGCAAATGCTAAATCGCTCTGCTGCTCTGCTGGCAGCTTCTTCCTAAGGATGCCTGCAGCTGACTGCGGCATTCTCTTTTCCAATATCCTTCCCTTGGATTACTGCCTTCTTCCTTCACCCTTACAGGTACCAATGTATTCCATGTGCTCTTTTTGCTCCCTTGGTCCAGGGATTATTGGTTGTTCCAAACAGTTCGGGTTACCACATTTCCCAAAGAAAGGGGATGCCAAACCCAAGAGAGACTTTGGTTTAAATATAGTGAATATTGTCAGAGATTGTAGAATTCTTGCGGCAGTAAAGAATGTGCAGTTGATCACTTGCAGGTGATATTTTTCATTTTTTATTGTTCTTTGATCCAGGCTCAAACACATTGTCCAGTGATTATAAAGTAAAGAAAGTGTCCATTGTAGGACAGAGATGGAATGTAGTCTGTGTTCTTCACCTGCTAAAGCCGCAGTTCTGAAAACTTAACTGCAAACAGGAGTGGGAACAGCAAACTTACCTGAGTGACCCTTGAAGGGCCCTGGTTTGAGCAGCTCCACATGGATTTTTTTGGCTCTGATCCATTCCTCATTACTCCCCCCTCCAGGAGGGCTTTAGGGGAGAGCTTTTCCTTTCATTACAGCTTAAGAGGTGTTGAAGCTGACTGGTAACACACACCAGTGAGAAGCTTGACCAATAAGCCCCATTACTTCTACACTTTCTAAGCTTAAATTTTAGGGTTGTCCTATCAGTGAGATTGAATTGACCCTTCAAAAGGAATTAAATTGACCCTTCAAAACGTTGCCAGATTAGAAATAATTTCCTTGAAATGCCTGTTCCAAAATTCCCCTTTCAGAGGCAAATGGTGAAGGCAATATTTTGCAAAATTCACAATATTAGGAAGTTGAAGTGGATACTTTAATTTGAAAACCAGAGATGCAAATGTTGAAACATACTTGCTTTGGCTTGTTTCAGTTTCCTTTAAAGGGTATTTTCATTTGTACAAAAATACAGCGATAGGAAAAACCACATTTTGGCTTAGCACAGGCTGCAGTTAAAACCAAAATAACTGCTTGAAATAGGAGTGAATTCCCACAGAGGGAAAGAGGGACTTTCCTCCTTTCTTTTTGTTTCATATTTACACAAGCCTGGATCAGGTCTATCCTGCCTGGAGGTCTGAAGGAATAACAGGAGATGAAAAAAAAAAAAAAAATGGAAGATCCCAGGGTGGGATTCTAGGATTGCAAAGGGACAAAGGGGTTAAAAAGCAGGTCAAGATGACCAAGGGGGTTGTGAGCAAATGGTGACCAACATCAGGGCAAGAGGTGGGCCAAATGTCACAGGAAAGGTGTTCCTGAAGAACTTGGCAGGAAAAGCATCTCCTGGGTCAGTGGGCTCTGGGGTCGTGTCTGCCTGCATCTGGCAGGGTGCTGGAGATACATGCAGTTCCCAACAGCTGCTAAACAGAGAGAGCACATCCCACGTGGAAAAAATAGCATTTTACCTCAGAGATCATTTGAGAGACATAGAGGATAGGCAGCTTCTGCTCAAAGGTGAACATAGCCAAAAATGATTGAAAAATACATGATACATGTAAATTGGGGGGTGGGGAGGTGCTTCCAACTTCCAAGTATTTGGGGTGTCTGATTCCTGGCTTTGGAAGCCCTTGGATTTAAGATACTGAGACTATAATGAAGTCTTTAGCATGGATTGTGGAAAATATGTGATCCCTCATTAGCCAGTTTTGATAAATGTAATTACAGCATTTTCCTCTGGTAGCTCTTCCTGTATCATGCTGTATTTACTTTGCACATCTCTGACCTGGAGCCTTCCTTGGTGTGGGAACAGGAAAGGAGGAGGTGTGGTGAATCACCAGTAATGCAGTCATCCTGATCTCTGCTTTCAATTTCCAGCCTGTATTTATAGATTCATTTCTTTCCTTTGTTTTTTGAGGTTTGATAATTTCAAAGGTAGAGGAGATTGGTCAGGTTCTTACCCAGTTCATCCCTGTACCTTTTCTGATTCTGTTTCTCTTTTCCCAACATTTAAGTGGGCTCAGGGATTCCATATGTATCCATAAAATTCTTAATATTTTCATGTTCTTAAAAACACATGAATTCAGAGAACTTCTGATTCTGATATACTTTGAACACCTATTTTTGATTAGATCATCCTTAGAAGCTGAGTTATTGGCTAAATTTTAGAGGCACTTTCATGGTGCTAAGCTTTTTACTTTCCCAATGTTCTGCTGATGGGTCAAAGCTTCCATTTGGATCCATAGACTTATTCTTAAAATGAAATTCATCTGTCAGTAGTGTAATTTCTTGTGTGGATGTCTTGGGATCTTGGATTCTGACCTAACCTCAGACCACTGTCTGTTCCCTTTTCATCAGAGAGGTACAAAATTGAGATAACAATTTCCAAGGAATAAAAGAGTTGAGTTGAAACAGGAGGGAATACATAGATCCACTGATTGAGATGATGCACCACTCATTTATTATTATTATTGTTGTTGTTGTTGTTGTTGTTATATTGCCATTGTTATTGCTGTTGATGTTATATTATCTGCTGGCTCTTGAAGTTGGTAGAAAATGCAGAAAACTAATCCAGAAGTGGCCATCCACAGCCAGCAGTGATGGCCTCGATCACAGGCTGCTGAGGGGTGGAACCCATTGTTCTGAGGGATTGAACTCATTGATGCAGTAACTTTTCATAAATGCACAATAAGTCACAGGATTCCTTGAGAAGTACCCAAAGGGCTGTTACCTCTTCCAATTCCATTATGTTTATTTCAATTTAAAGGGCAGCTCTTTGGTTTTACCAAACCATGTAACTGGAACCAGAGGGAGAAATTTCACTGTGTTTAATACAGGTTTGTTCTTCTTCGTTCCCAGTCAAACCTCTACCCTACAGTGGGTCTCCAGACTCCAGGAGAGATCGTGGATGCCAACTTTGGGCAGCAGCCCTTTGTGTTTGACATCGAGGACTACATGAGGGAGTGGAGGGCGAAGATCCAGAGCACCATTAAGCGGTTTCCCATAGGAGACAGGCTGGGAGAGTGGCAAGCCATGCTGCAGAAGTAAGTCACTGCCTTGGTGTTCAGCTTCTGCCCTTTTGTTAGGCTTTAAATACTTGTTAAGTGCTAATTTGTGCTGTCTTATGGTAAGAATTGCCACTCTGCATTTTGCTCAGTTTGTTTTACCCTGGGTTCTGTTGTCTAAGTCTTTCCTGTGTAGATTGCTGCTGTTTCAAATGTAAAAGATAAGGGAGAAGTTTTCAGCCAAAGGTTGCATGAGAGCTTGTAGGAATGGAAGAACATACATTTTGGGGTGATGCACTGAGAGAGTGGAGAAGACACCATAAATAGTCTTAATGTAGCAGAAAAGCCAGTCTGTAAGTCAGCTGAATTCAGAAAGGAAAGAGCAGGAAATAGCCTAAACCAAAGGATTCCAAACCTAACTGAAAGCACAATTATGGCATTTTATAAATGTATGAATATTGAAAGCACTTCTCATTGCAAAAAGGATTGAGTTGAACTTGATGAGAACAGTGGGCAGGAGTTGTCAGAGGTCAGGAGTGTTATTGATGCCCTTATTTGCCTTCCAAAATGGGACTACATTAGAGAGCCAGGACCTCCCTTAACAAGAGCTGTTGATTCTACTGCAGTGGGACCAGTTTATCCCTGTATTTGTTCCTTGTGTTCTCCAGAATTTTTTCTTCTGATGTGCATGGTGAGCTCGTCAGGGTCACCCCTCTGGAGTTCCTCCTGTAGAGCTCTTGCGCAGAAGCATTTGTATTTAAAACAACTTCTAAAAATGACAACACCTGCGTACAATGTTACACCTAAAAATGATTGCTGACTGATAAAATATTTCTTCCTTGCACTGAAAGTGGCCAAGTTGAGCATGTGCTTTGAGCTGTGACTTGATCAGATGAATGCCACTTTTGAGATTCATCGTGAAGAGCTTTGAAATCCTGTTGCTGGCTTTTTAGATGTTGTTAAAATCCAGTGAGCATTAATATTGAGTCGCCGTGTCCTGGGAAGGTACAAGTGTGTTAGAAATGGTCTGTTCAGGAAGGTGGTTTTGTTGTGTTTGTTTTCTGACAGTGATACTCCTCCCTCCCCCAAGGTGTTTTGTAAATACGACTTCGAAGCTTGTTAATGTTTGTAAAATCAATGCTGACAGTCACCAGATTAAAATATCTGTGAATGTGCAGAATTCGTAAAGAGATTGAACTACTAAAGATATAATTGCTGGCTAAAAAGTGATGGAATAAATTCAGGACCAGAATCTTTTCTTCTTTTTTAGACCTACTTGAGAGCCTGGAACCTCTGAGTTTCAGATTTATGTCTATCCAGGATGTCACTGGCAGTAACACAGTATTGAGCCCTTACAAGTGATCCTTGGACAGCAGTCATGAATAAATACTGTATATGCACTGAGATTCTTACTATTTCAGGGGTTTTTTTTCCACTCTGTAAAGTGAATTTAGAGCCTCCCTCCTGTTTGCAGAGGACCAGGTGCCTGTCTTGTAAATACACACAGTTTAGACCCAGAAGTAGAACCTTGGTTATGTCCTAAGCAAGCTGAGTTTCTCACTGAAATTGCAACTTTTGTTATGTTGATTTCTTTTTTCTCCAGTGTGATAACTCCATTTCACTGGTGGCTCATCATCTCTTTGTGTTTTCTTTTTTTCCAGTATGGTTTCATCATATTTGGTTCACCATGGGTACTGTTCAACAGCAACTGCCTTCGCCAGAGTCACAGACACCACAATCCAGGAAGAACAGACCTCAATAAAGAATAGACAAAGTAAGTCTCTCAGGTGTCACTCCTCAAGTGTGTTCCCTTTGGGACTCTGCAGGGGAGTGAGTGCTGTGGAAGTTACTCCATGAGAGTACAGAGCTGTCCACAGCACACTGCTGACCACGAGAGCTTGGGAGCGCTTTTCCCATCATCACTGCGCCCTCTCCACCCTCTGCCATCTTTGCCTGGAGAACTGCCCAGTTCCTTCCTGTCCCTGTCTGCTCTGCTTGGCCTTTCCCTGAGATCACTGTGCCCCAGAGATCCCTTTGGATGTGAGCTCTTCACTGCAGGCTGTTGCAGCAGGGGCAGTTCCATTAGCCTGGGCCCAGGGACTCGGACATTTCCATTTCGTTTCGCTGCAGCTCTGTGTTAAGGACTCTTGCAGTCCCTCTGCCCATTGTGATTTCAGGTAACTTTTAAATGCTGAGGGATTTTCAAATTCAGAGCCAAAGCATTAAGCTCACACTGGGTGAAGAATCTGTATTCTGTGTCTGTTTTGGTTGCTGCTGTTTGCTCCCAAGTGGCTCATCTCTCAGCTGGTAGGGCTGTCAGCGCTTTTGGTCCTGCGAAATAAAGCTTGCAGCTTTCTCCTGCTGTACCTATTTTTTTAAGCTTTTCTATTCACAGGCTCAGCCTGCGGAGTGGCAGAACATTGGTGTGTTTTCTGCATTCTCCTGGCTGCTGAATACAGGCCACATCCCTGTACATTTCCCTTCCCTTTGTGAAGGGTTTCTCGTGTGACTGTTACGTATCGGAGCATTGTGCCCCTTTGTGGCTTGCTCTCCATACATTGCGTGTGCTTAGCCAGCATTCGGGTTCATTTGGGGACTCTTGCTTTTAAATAACTTGCAGTTGCTGCCTGTCAGTGCTGATGGGCTTTGTGCTTTGCAGGTCATGCATTATGCAACGCTGACCCCAGCCAGTGTTCCCAGTGGTGTGGGTTTAAGTGGCAGAGCCTGACGGGAGGCACGCGAGATGTGCGGGCTCGTTTGTCTGAGGACAGGTGACAAGGCAGATGGAGGGAAGGAATGCAGAGCCCTGAAGTTGGGGCTTGAATAAAAGGTGTGAGGAAAACACAGATGGGAAAACAAAAAGAGGGGGAAATATAAAAGGGAATGACATCTGTGAGAGTTGCCAAACAAGGCAAAGCAGAGCTGTCAAAAGCGGCGAGACGAGAAAATGGACGTGCAGGAGAGTGAAGTGAGAGCTCCTGTGTTGGTGTGAGAGCCTCGGCTTTGCTTCCAGATTTCAACTACAATAACAACCAGATAGACACAGAGAAGTGGGAGACAAGACAAGTCATTGTAATTTGTTACTGGGATTGTTAATGAAGATATACCAGGCTGGGCTTCCAACTGCTCCAACACTTTGCAAAAGCTACAGACTGTTGTTATCAGAGGCTCTGCTTGCAAAGCACCTCACGGGCCATTCCAAACCTTCCCTCTGCTGTTTATAAGGAGTACTGGAAAAACAATGCAGTTTTAGTTTTAAGTACATTTAATCTTTATCTGTAAGCACACTTAGGAAAAGAAATGTGAGTCACTGTAGATCAGCAGCTGCTCTGAGCTTTCAGAGATCTTGAGTTGAGTCTGGCACTTGTGTCTTCTGACCCACTGAAGGAACATGCATGGGACATGAACACCCAGCATGATAAGTGTCTTCTGCCTTGTGTCTTTGCACCTCCTAGAGGTACACAACTTGTTGAGCTGTTTCTAGTGTAGTCAATAGCTGGTACTTCTCTGGAAATACACTGAGTCAACTTGTAGAAACACAGTTTTGTTGATACAATTACTTCTGCTTAGCAGTAGGAATATTGTGGAAGCAGTACCGTGCTGTGATTTAAGACCACAGACTCTATAAGAATACTCCATTTATCTCATACTGAGCCATAGATTTGCTTCCAAGCTTCAGTCAGACAGAATGTAATATGAGAGTGACCTAGAGACTTGTCCTCTGAAACCGTCACTTCCCCAGCAGCCTCCTTGTTTCCATCCAGCTGGCATGTCCTGCTTTCATTTCCTTTACTACAGAGCTCTGTGACTAAAGAACTAAAATGTCAGAGCACCCCAGTCCTTCAGGTCCTTCTACTCTTGACGTTTTTTTGCTACTAAAAGATCCTTCTGCATTTTCAAGGCTTTTCCTCACCCTAATCCATAATAAACCAAGTCTGGTCTCCAGTTCTCCCAAGCCCTTTGTGCAAGGTGATAGTGGGGAGCTGGGTGGAGTGGATGAGACAGCTCTTTTGGCTGTTCCTGTGGGCTGGTCCTGTGTGTCACCAGGTCTCCTTTTGCTTTCAGGAATACAGAAGTTAGTATTAGCAGGCAGAGTGGGAGAGGCTATAGAAGCCACCCAGCAGCTCTATCCTGGCCTCCTAGAACATAACCCCAACCTGCTCTTCATGTTAAAGTAAGTATGAAAAGCTTTATGCTGCCTAGTGCTGAAATGTGTAAATGAAGGAGGGAAGAAGAACCTGTCCAAACATCCAGTCTGGCTGCACACCTTGCTCTAAATTCAAACTGTTTGAGCTCCTTTGGGAGCCCTTTGCACAGCGCTTGTAGCACTGTGGATGTGGCCCTTTTGTTGCTGCTCAGACCCAGTATAGCTTTGCCTCGCGAGGTCAGGCATAGGTAGGTGAATTTTAGTTCTGCTGATTGCCAGAAGTTCCTTCAGAGGAGTTTCTTCACTGGTCTTGTGGAGATCTTGCAGTGCTGGAGCAGTGTCAGTCACTGTGAAGGTTCCTAGAAAGGCAGATGTATGGAAAAGGCTGTCTGGGGGTAGAGATTGAAGGAAAAAGTGTCCCAGTTGTCCCAGCTGTACAGAGTGGCTCTCCCAGACTTCTGAGACATCTGAGGACAATTCCCAGTAAAGCTAAATGAGGACCTGTCCTCACTGTCACTGTGGATAATGCATTTTTTACTCTTCCTTCTCTGTTTTCCATTGGCCACCAGTATTTTTAGGTTGATGGAGTAGTGAAGGAATGATGGTATTTGACAGATTTAGTACCTTCTCCCTGAAAAAAACCCTCCACAGTTGAATTTTGGAGTACCTGCAGAAGAGCTGGAGGTGAAAGCTGCAAAGGAACAGTTTTTTCTTAGCACAGTGGAATTAAACTTGCTTTTTTGGGAACGTCTCAACATCCATTAGCATCAAAGGCGAAGTTTCTGAACTCCTTCGTCTGTAGCACCATCAGAGCACTCCCAGTACAAAGGCGTCAGGAGTCTGAAATGTCTTTTGGGAAGTTTCTAGGACTTCCCCAGGGGGGAGCTAAGGCAGGCTCAGTGCAGAGCATCCTGGCTGTCACGCACCCTTTGTCCCTCTTGCCTCCCATGAAATCAGGTGCCGGCAGTTTGTGGAGATGGTGAACGGCACCGACAGCGAAGTGCGGTGTTTCGGTGCCCGCAGCCCCAGATCCCAGGACAGCTACCCCGGCTCCCCCAGCTTAAGTCCTAGGCATGGATCAAGCAACTCACACGTTCACAGTACTGGTAAGTGTGTCCTGTGTCTCCAGGTGAGGAGAGCAGGTGTCAAAGGTGCATGTGGTGGTGTCTAACATTACCTGCTGCTTGGCATGTGTTATTCCCTGAAACGTTCCTTTCCTTCCCTTCCCCAGCTGAGGGGATGTTCTTTCACCGTGGGTGTCTCTATGCTGTCACAGAGTTGGTTTTGCATTAGTTATTTTCCACAGTTGTCTGCAGAGCAGGTTTATTTCAGAATAAAGAAGCTTTTGAAGGCAGTCTTCTACTGCAGCCACCTGTGACTCAGTGTTTCATGATGGAGTGCTGAGAGGAGGTCTGGAAATCAAAGCCTGTTTTCTGTACCTTGGAGTCTGCAAAACAATTGCTTTCCAGGAAGAACTGAGCAGAAACTGCTTTGCCTATGGAGCAAAAGGTCAGGGGGATGCATTGCACAAAAGCTTCTCCCTACCCCATGGACTTCCCCTCGCAAGCTCTAAACATGTGAGAAAGGAACAATTTGTTCCAGTAAAACCCAGCTCTGGAGCATCAACTCTTCAGAGTCTGGGAAATTAAACTTTAGGTTTTGAAGTGGAAAGAACAAGATAAATGAGGACACCTGAGATATCTTCCCTAGGTAATTACTGACTGCAGCTTTGGACATGGAGTGAGCCAGGAAAAAATGATCTGCAGAGCCCTTGGAAACAGGCTGAGCTGCTTCACTGAGCTGCTCACAGCCATCTGAGTGTGTTTGGGGTTGGTATTCCCACTGCTGTATGTGACAAACTGTGGACAGGCAAATATTTAAGGAAAAGGAGGACAATTACTTGAATACTTCAAAGCTGTCACTCACCTTTCAAAGCCAGTATCTTTGTTTCTTCTGCTGTGCTGTGAGAAGCCCTGGGTATGTTTTATTCTGACTAGATTGTCAGAATGATCCCATCAGTCCATAAAAGCTCTTGGTAATACCCATATCTACATCTGCAACCGCAGTGCAAGGCAGCATTTATATATATTTGTCTCTACACGTGGACATCACCTTCCACAGTTCTCTGTCAGACCTTGCTCTTTGAAAAGAGTGGTAATTTCATCAGAGCATATTTCAGAGATGAAGCAGAACTGCCGTGAACAGTCTGCTCTCTCTTTGTCTTAAAAATGCACAGAACAGCCCATTTGAATCTTTGTGTTGCTGTGATAGAAATAGAAATACACAGAATTGTGGGATCAGCTGATCAATTTGGATACATCACCATCACTTCTGGAGAGCAGCCATGCCAGGTCACATCATTTAGCCAAGGTCCTGTGATCAATACTGGTTGCCTAGGGAAGAATATGTGAAGAGGACAAACCCAGAGTTAGGTTTTTCCAAAATATTTTAGCCCCTGTCGATTCTGAATCCATATAAAACTTGTGGTAATGAATAAACATCAGTGTCTTGTGTCAGTGTGTTCTGCAGCTTGATAAGCACCTTTTGTGGAGGAGCAGGTGAAATTTCCAGCCTGACTCTCAGTGGTTTCTGTTCTGAGCAAGGAAGGTTAGCTTGTGCTCATTAAGAGGGTTGCTGTTATGTGCTGAGTGTTGTGTGAATCACGTACATCCCTAGCTTTAGATAGGTTGTGGAAAGCCTGGGCAGTTCTGCTTTCAACATTAATTTCTGTACTTGTGAACTGTTTCTTCCAATCTCTAATTTACAGCCCATTTTTAGAATTTCATGGAGCTCTGATGTTGCTGGTGAGCAGTGGGGTTCCTTTCATATTTGTTTGTGTCTTCTATAAACCCCATTGAATTTAAGAAAGGTGAACCATAATTTAAGACCTGCAGTCTTACTTTGCTTTCTTCCTTTGGGGTCTGCTGTCTTGCTAAATTGTTGGCTTCACGGCAGAGTGACATTGTCAATCTGGTCTCATTTTTCTTTCTTCTTGGCTTTCAGGAGCAGATAGTCCAACCTGTAGCAATGGAGTCATGTCCACAAAAAGCAAACAGAGTCACAGTAAATACCCAACACTGAGTTCATCATCTTCATCTTCCTCCTCCTCTTCCCCTTCATCTGTGAACTACTCTGAGTCCAATTCTACAGATTCTACCAAATCTCAGCAGCACAGTAGTACGAGTAATCAAGAAACCAGGTATTGTTTTTCCTCTGGAGACACCTGAGGGGGGTGGGATGGTGGGAAAAGTCTGATTGCTTCCTGAGGAGCCAGAAGGGCGTCTGTCCTGCCCCTTTGAGCAGTACTGGTTATCTACAAGGTCACTACTATGCCCAGCAGACACAAACCTGTTCTGGCTCCCCTGCTGTGACTCAGGCTTGGAGGTTCATCTCACAAGGAGTATTATGATGATCTAGTTTCAGGCACCAAGCTGTCCCATTCCACTGATGCCTTTGGATCCCAGTTTGCCCAGAAGCTTTCCCAGCCAGCCTGGTGGTGTTTCTGCTGCCTCAGCCAGGCACTTGTTCCTGCTGAGCAGTTTGCCTGCCCTGTACTGGGTGAGGCAGCAGCTCAGGCCACTGCTGGCTTGGTGCATTGCCCTCTTGTGGAATTTCCTTGGGCACCTGTTGCCCTGTTCCTTCCAAGTGAGCCTCTGAGCCAGCAGTAATTTGCTCCACGCTGTGGCAGCAGGTCAGACTGAGCCTCCCTTCTCCAGGAAGCCACAGGTGATCCTGCACTTCAGTGCAGTCACTGCTGCCTTTTCTGGAGTGTGGAGCAGAGTGAACTGTGATGAAAACTGAGCTTCCTTTGGGCCCACTCTCCACACTGCTGTTGCAGGGCTGTCTGAGGCCTCAGTGGAGCAGAGGGTGTCATTGTGATTAAAAGGATCTCTTGCTAATTGCAGCTGGCACTCATTCTTCAAGTGCTGAGCACAGCTTGCAGGGCAGTGTGTAGGCTCAGATGTGACCTCTGGAGAGCCACCTAGCATGTAACTGAGTGAGAAACACTTGTTCAGACTCAATTGACCAGAATAATTTAATGGTGCTGGATTTGTTGGTTTTGTGTTTGTTTTTTTTTTTTAATGTAGAGCCCAAGTTCCAGTAAGATCTTCTCGTAATTTCAGTTAATCAGTTGTTACTCACCAGTCTCAGTCAGCCTGCTGTCTTGGACATTTAAGTGTTCAGTAGTGCACTCTTTGCAAGGACTGGGGATGTGTCATAGCCAGGATTTCCCTCCTGTGCAGTCTGAGTGTGTTATCTGTTACCTGGCTGCTGTTTACTATCCCAGGGATCACTGCTTCCTGAAGGGAAAATGCGAAATGTTCTGCACCTGGAATTATGACAGACACTTAAGGAACAGAAACCTGTTTCATAAATTGTCTTCAGAAGCCTGCAACAATTTTTGCTGCACTGACTTGGACCATCTGGTCCCTGTGGTCCAACTGGCACCTTTTCTGGTGTGCAGGCCACTGCTGGGGACTGTTTGGCACACAAGCTCTTTATTTCTTCCCTTTTTCATTTAGACATCTGACCTTTCTTCCCTCCCTTCACCTCAGTGACAGCGAGATGGAAATGGAGGCTGAGCATTACCCCAATGGAGTCCTGGAAAATTCATCCACTAGGATAATGAATGGCACCTACAAACACGAGGAGATCCTGCAGACAGATGAGTCCAGCATGGGTAGGTCTTCAGAGTCAGGAGGGGTAAAGGAAAATAGGAGCTGGTGTCAAGAGTTAAAGCTGTGATTGGATTGTGGGGAAAAAGCACATACTTTGGGCTGCTTTCCCCACCCAGTGAATGAAGTGCCTGCTTCATGGAGAAAATCAATCTGTCCTGGACCTAAAACTGGCTTTTCATAGACTCACAGCAGTGCTGGTGATGTTTTGGAGCAGGGAAAGCAATAGGAGTCAAAGGTTTGTGCTGGTTATGAAGCTGAGCTCTGAGCAGACGTGGCAGAGGTGCCTGCTGGGGAGCTGAGCTGGGCTCTGCCAGGCTGGTGATGCCCAGCTGCCCAGTGGCCTCAGCACAGCTGTCAGCCATGACTGTCCTGTTTGGGAGTGCTTTAGCCAGGAGGGAGCAGATGAATCAGCTACACTGCCTCTGAAAGGGATCCATGCAGTTAAAATGGCTCTTGTGGCCACTAGTGCTGGAAGCTGGTGGTGTTGGCATCTCTGGCTGAAAGTGTTCTGAGTCCGGGATTTGTTAGACCAGGGTTTTGGGGTTGTATACACTGTGTTACACACATGAAAGGGTAACAGATTGGAATTGCAAGCTCCCAGGATTTTATCAGGGTTTCTAGGCAGTCCTCAGGCATTAAACAGAGCTCAAATCTCCCCTGTATCTACCAGGCACTGTGACAAACCCACTACTGGCAGCTGTAGGGCAGGGATCACAGAAAGCTCCCACTGGGATAAACTTAGGGCAGGAAGCAGCTACTGCTCCCGAAGGGGAAGGAGTTTGTGGGTATCCTGACACACAGTGGGCATCGGTGGGGAATGCAAGGTGATTGTTCCTTCTCCACTGCTTCTCCTTAGAAGACAGCTGCCCCCAGAGGCAGCTCTGTGGAGGGAACCACGCTGCCACAGAGAGAATGATCCAGTTTGGGCGGGAGCTGCAGATCCTGAGCGAGCAGCTTTGCAGAGAGTATGGGAAGAACACCGTGCACAAAAAGATGCTCCAGGTAAGCCTGGACCTTGTGCTGCATTGCAGCAGTTCTCTGGGGTTGTGGGTTCCTTTGCAGACACCTGGGTAACCCCCCACTTCTGCACCTGCTGAGCAAGAAGGGACATATATGGGGATCAAAAATCAAAACATGAATGTGGAGCATCTACAGCCAATTCTCAGCACGAGAAAGAGGAAATACAGATCCTGCCTGGCTTCCTGGAGCACCTGCATGCTCTTCTCTGCGGGTGACACTCTACCTGCATTCCTGTGCACCCCTGCCAGCTGGAGGGGGCACCTTCTTTGACCTCCTGTCGTGATGGCCACTGTGGTCCCTTGCTGCCAAGCAGAAAAGGGCCATTTCTTTTCAGGAGGTAGACGCCTGTCACCGTGGTGATTGCAGGAGGTGCCCCAGCTGGACTTGGTGGTTTTCCTGGGTGTTTGCAGCCCTGCCTGATCTCCCTGTGCCTTTCTGTTCTCTCACAGGACGCCTTTAGCTTGTTAGCTTACTCAGACCCTTGGAACTGCCCCGTCGGCCAACAGCTGGACCCGATCCAGAGGGAACCTGTGTGTGCTGCTCTCAATAGTGCTATTTTGGGTAAGAGCTGGTTCCTGTGGGACTGTTTCCCCAGATATACCTGCTCTCAAGGGCTGTCCTGTGGCAGGCAAGAACTTAGGGAAAGTTCAGAAATACTTATATTCGGCTTTGGCCTTCCTTTCTGTTGCTGGGAGCTGTCAGAGCAGTAAGGCAGGAAGAGGAGTAGGAGGGAGGCCTGCAGAGAACAGATCCCTTGATACACTCCTGTTTTGACTCCCTTCCTTGCATCTTCTTTAATGCTGCTCCCAAGGATGCTCCTCAAGATATTCCTCCCTCGCTTACTGAATAGAGATCCCCTTCCTGCCCCTCTCCCTTCATGCTCTGAGCCCACCAGCATAATTTTGTGGATTTTACCAGGGCTCTTTTCCAGCTGTATGGATTAGCAGAGTTCAACCCTGGTATCATCCTATTTTCTAGGAGGGAATGCAGTTGCATGCTCTGCACCATCTGGCTCACATGCCCAGGCAGATTTCCTATGGGGTCTGTGCATCTCACACGGAATGTTCCAGAAGGAGATTTAGGGATTATCTTCTGGGGAAAGGAGCAAGTTGATGGACAGACCCATGAGGGCTCCTGCTCTGACTGAGCAGAGAAACAGAAATTGCATGTGTTGGGGAGGACAGTCCCTTCCCCTGACAGTCAGCAGCTGTTTGTCCAGTGCTTGAGGAGCATGGACAAGTTGCTGTGGGGGATGTGGTGTCTGGACATGCTTCACACGGGTTACCAGACACCTTGTCTAGCTCAGCTGAGGGTTCCCTCAGTAAACATGCCAGTGTCAAGACAAGAGTGAGTTCATTCAGGCCTTGGGCTGCTGTGCAGCCTTGCACAAGTGGGAGAAATGGAGAGGTTGCCTCTCAGCTGGGACCAGATTCTCCTGCCTTTCCTTATTCCTCCATGCTTTGATAACTCATGTTTTAAGGGGTTTCTGGCAAACAGCATCAGCAGGAGCTTCGTTGCCTTTTTGTCGCTCTGGCCACCACAGCAGCACTCTCTGAAAGGCCCCGCTGAGCTGTGGGATGTGTCGTGGGAGGTGGGGCGTGCGGAGCAGCAGCACACGAAGCTGGCAGTATTTGGGAGCAGCTTCCTGCCAGAGCCAGCACCTTCTGCCAAGGATCTGGGACGGAGAGAGTCCTGAGCGCAGGTGAGGCGGCACCGGCCAGGACAGCCCTTGTAAAGAGCTCCTTCTCTTTGCCCTGACAGAATCTCAGAACCTGCCAAAGCAGCCCCCGCTGATGCTCGCGCTGGGCCAGGCCTCGGAGTGTTTGCGGCTCATGGCTCGCGTGGGCCTGGGCTCGTGCTCCTTCGCCAGAGTAGACGATTATTTGCACTGACACCGAGCGGGACGGAGCTGCCGTGGTGGAGCGCTGCCCTTCGCCCTCCGTTGCCGCCGCTCCGCGCCGCCGCCCCGTTGGAAATCCCGACCTCCCCGCCGCCGCCGCCGCCGCCCGCGCGAGGATCCCGTGAGTCCCTCGCCGTGCGGCCGCCGTGAGCCCGGGGAGATGGGCGCACGTCTCCCCGCCATCGCCGCGCCTCCGGCGGCGCTCGGTGTTTCCGCTGGTTATTCTAATGTAGCGCCTTCTGATGTAGGGATTTTTTTCTCTTTTCGTTTTGATTTGAGTTGTTTCTCATGGTTCCACCGATGTTTTAGCCGGAGAGTTTTGCTGAGCTGGTTTATGCTGATTTACCGAGGAAGCTCATCGAGATGGTGACAGCTTGTTCTTTTCTTCCCTTCTCCCTCCATCGTGCACACACAGCATCATCCATGCTAGTAATCCGAACTCTTCTCACAGTGGCAGTTCAGAGGGAATTTTTTTTTTTTTTTTTTTTTTAATTTGAATCATGTTTATTAAAAAGGTCTCTTCCACCTCCACAAAGTCACTGATGTATTTATTGCCCACAGACTCGGTCCCAGCCACACACACCGTACAACCCCTCAGGAGGCCGGGTGACGTAGGTCCTGTCACACGCTAGTGATGAGAATTGGAGGAGCCTGGTCCTTCATGGTGCCTCTCTTTGGAGCCCAAGGCTCTCAATCTTGGCTTTGTGAGTGGGAAGAGTGGAAGACTGACATGGCCTGCGTTGGTGATTGTGCTGTAGAGGCATCTCACAGCCCCGAGAAAGAGTTAAATCCAGCTCTCTGAACAGCTGGAGGGACAGGAGTGATGAATGTGAAGTCCTCTGCCACTGTATGGGTCGAAGCAGGTCATGTGAGTTGGCCAGAAACATCCGTGGGTGATGCCCTGGTGGGCTGACAATTTTTAATTAAATAACAAATCCCCCTTTTTCTCCATGGGGGAGGGCTCGGCCATTTACTCAGTGATAACAGTATTTCCTGCCCTCTGCCATCCCTGTAACACATCTAAATGAGCACTTCTAAATTTTGGAAGTGTCTGAAGAAACCTGGGCTGAGCTGTGCTGGTCCTTGCAGGTGGGACAAGCTGAGGTCAGGTTGCAGGTTGGGGTCAGTACCAGCTCTGTCAGGTCTGAGCCATTCAGAAAGGAGCAGCAGTGTTTCTTTAGGGATTATTAAGATAAATATGGAAGTTTCAGGCCCAAAAGAGACCAGCAGGGATCTGTGGGTGTGTGTAACTTCTGAGTAAAATGGACTAATGTGTCCATGCTGTGTGCCAGGCCCAGGGATTTGAGTGCTACCAAGCATTCAGAGCACCTGGGAGTGTTTCTGAGCGTGTTCTGTTACCTGGCCAGGCTGTGTGCTTTGCATCCTCTGCTGTCCCATTAGGAGATGGCAGGTTCAGCCTGGCTGCACGGGAGGAGCTGGAATTCTGCACCAAATTAATTTTAGGCCAGTAGCTCTGAGGAGGACCCAAGAGAGCTCAAACCAAACATGAATTTTACTGCTGTTCACGATTTTTTTTTTTTAAGAAGGTCAGTGGAAGATGAACAGGTTTTGTTGAGGTTTGTCCTTAAAATGGAGGTTAGCCTGTGCCAGGGCTTCAAGCACCAGGAGAGTTTGTGTGCCACTGAGAAGGAAAGTAGCAGCAGCCTGAAGCTTTAAGGATTTTCTGGGTTTGCAGGATGGATTTGCAGCTGGCACACGAGGTCTGAAATGAAGGCAGTGCAGGGGGGCATGTGCCAGGGCAGACTGTGGCAGTGAATGTGCAGATGGTGCCGGAGGTGTTTGGGAACATTTTCCCTGCCTTTTGGTGAAGGTGTGCAGTGTGCAGGGGCAGTGCCAGAGCCATGGTGGTCTAAGAAAACAGGAGGTTTCGAGCTGGAGGAGATACTTTTCTCAGATCACTGCTACCGCTGCGAGAAGCAGAGGGAGCTCTACCACAGCCTTTCTGCCAGGGAGACAGAGGCAGAGAGCTGCCCCAAGCAGAATTGAACTTGCCAGTCTGGGGCTTCTCTTCCAGCTCTGGGGAACAGCTCCTGTGCCTGAGAGCTCATCTCTTGATTTTCAACTCTGCTGCTGGATCTTAGCCCCGCCTGCCGTCCTTGCCTTGCTGCAAGTGCAGAGGTGACTCTGGGCAGGTTTCCTTCCCACAGCCTCTGGTCCCAGATGTGCCAAGGCAGCATGTGAACTCTGCCTGCTGGGATTCTCCTGCAGGCTTTCCATTCCTTACACTCAGGCTGACAGCACACTGCTGCGCTGATTCTGGGTACCGAGGTTGAAATACTCCAGGACCTTGCTTTGCCTTCCCCATTTGGCAACTTCTGCTGTTGGTCATCACTTGGCAGCAGTGTGGCTGCAGTCAGATCTCCCTCATCTTGGTAGCAACACCACCTTTATCTCTTCCTGAGGTTTTTTTTTTTTTTCCTTCTCTTTGTGATTTCTTTAAGCCAAATCTCTTCATCATGTGTCATACTGATGCCCCATTTGGTCTCTCAGCAAAGCTTTGCTGGCTGTCCTAGAGCGCCCTTTGTTTTTATTTTGGTTTCTCTACCAAAAAAAAAAAAAAAAAAAACCAACCAAGAGATGTTCCTAGGTTATTATCTGATTATGATATCTGGTTATTTTGGAGCCAGGAAATGTGTGAAGGTTGTTATTTGGGTTTTTTAATTGACTTTGAGTGTTCTGGTGGTTTCACCAGTGGTTTCTGCTCCTTGTACTCAGATTCTGACTAATGTGGCCATGACTCAGTATGGGGAAGATAAGTGAGTCTGTGGTGTGTGGTGGGATGTAGGCCCCAACCTGCCCCTGGTTCCTAGATGGGATTTCTGATGTGGTTTTCTCAGGTGGTGTTTCAAAGCCTCTTGCCTTTGAATCTCCTTGGCTGCTCTTTGATGGTTCATGTTAGCTGAAAATTGGATTATTGCAGTAGTTTTAAAAAACAGAGCTAAAGCGAAATGGGGTCTATAACACTGAATGTGGCTGTGCACCTAACTAGAGGCTACATGGCTGTTCAAAAAAGTTACATTTGTAAAAATGGTTTGGGTTTTGTTATTCCAAGTGCCTCAAGCAACCTGGTCACTGCTCCCAAGAGTCCTTCAGTAAAACCATGTAAATAACTGTGGAGCCTTTAGGAGAAACTGCTGGTTTCCCATTTCTGGTCAAGGGGACGAGGGCTCAGCTACAGCCCTGTGTTGTAGAGCCCTGGCTATAGGATTTCCTTCATGTGTGGTTGGCTCACAGGTTGCTCTCTGCTGGGCTGGCTTCAGAGGCTGGGAGGTTTTCCAGAGCTCAGCTGGTCCCTGCACAAGCAGCATTCCTAAGCTCCAGGAGAGGCTCTCCAGCTGTGTGCCCTTCCCAGGACCTGGGAAATGCCACTGCTGGGACAACTGAACCTTTTCCAGCTCTACTGTGGCTGCACACTCAGAGGATCTCAGCTGTCCCCTGATCAGTCCAGAGGCACCACCAGAGAGCTGTGATCTAGAGAGCAGCAAACACACTCCAGCTCTTTGCTCTGGACACCCCACCCACCTTCCTGACCCCTGGCACTGCAGCAAAGGCCTTGCAGAAGGAAGACATTTCACAGGGACCTGGTGGAACCTGATTTCAGGCCTGCACGTCCTGGGCTTTAGGTGTGAGTCCACTGCCCTGCCTGTTAAGTGGCCTTTTGAGAGGAGCATTTTGGGAACCCCAGACCTGGAGCCTTGGTTAAAGTGTCCTTCAGGGGTTCTGTGGAAAGAGCTTCATGGAGCTGAATTAGACCACCAGGCTTCTCTCCCCATGGAGAAGGGTTCATGCTGCCCCCACAAGCTGAGAGTGAGAGCATCAAGAATACATTGAGAGAACTTTGGAGTGAGATGCACTGGAGTAGCTGGGATAAACGTTCCCTGGAGGAGTATCCACCTCACACACCTGGTACTCCAGCCTGTGACCATCCTAGTGGCTCTGCTGGGTGCATTCCAGTGTGTGGATATCTCTCCTGTACCAGAAATCTTGTTCTTCTTGAAACCATCTTGTTCCAGATGATTCCTCTTGCTGCTCCATGAGCCTAGCCTAGCAAGTATTTATCCAAAGCTATTGCAAGACTTAGAGGGTTGAGAGAGCTCTCAGTCAGGCTCTCCTGTGAGCAAGGAGGGCAGCAGTCTATTTCCTGTGCATCCTTCAGTGTTCCCAGAGCCAGCTGGTTTTGGGAAAACTTCTTACTGCTACCAGCAATCCTTTCTTGCTTCTCTGCCTCCCACAATCCCAGGATTCCCCCAGCTGCATGAGCACAGTGGTATCTGCAGTGCTGGCTGCTGTGGGAGCTGCTCCAAGACCAGGGCCAGCTCTGTGGCTCATGTCTGTGCCAGGCATAGATGTGGAATCTCCAGCTGCCCTCCCTGGCCTGTTCCTCCCTGCCGCTGTAAAGGGGCAGGTCCACGTGTGACAGTCCCTTTTGTCACCATGCAGCATCCCGTCAGCCTGCAGCTGGGCTGGCTGCAGCACTTCTGCCACTCCTTTGCAGTCTGTTTGGAGTTGAGCCCTTGTCTGTGGCCAGCAGAGCAGAGAGGGACTCCCAGTGAAGGCTGGGACACAGCATCCAGCCCCTCAGGGGAGGCTGTGCAGTGTCTGCTCTCCCTCAGCCCCACTGAACCGAAGCTGGAGCTTGCCTTGGGATGTGTGAAGTGTGTGTGGGGAAGGATGGCTG
Source organism: Hirundo rustica (assembly GCF_015227805.2). Taxonomy (NCBI): domain Eukaryota; kingdom Metazoa; phylum Chordata; class Aves; order Passeriformes; family Hirundinidae; genus Hirundo; species Hirundo rustica. Next base: position 6,774,897 of record NC_053460.1, read on the forward strand.
CGACAGCCTGTTTCTGTTTCCAGCATCCTGCTGCTCTTGCTGTGCTGCTGCCCGCTGGATTTGGACACTGGGGGGTGCAGCTGTGGCTGGCATGGAGAATGGGCCCCTCTGGGGGCATCATTCCTCATGGTCACCTACACCTGGGATCTTCCCATGTCCTTCTCTGTTTTCACAGTGACATCTCAATCTGTCCTCAAGCTGTGTCCTTGTTTTTCACATTTTATTAAGGCATCTCTACCATTCTTTAAATAGCTTTGTTCTTGAGGCTGCCTTGAAAAACTGGAGCAACCAGAGCTGCTGGAAGTAGTCTTGGGGATTGATTGAGTCCATCATTTCCCACCTTGGGTATCAGGGATTATGAACCATCTCCTCCTTCAGCAAAGCGAACCAGGCTGGGCTGCAGCCCTGCTTTGGTACCTGTGTGTGTTAATATGTAGCACATGTTGCTTGGACACACCTTCCAGAGTTCTGCTGTTGTGGGGTTGATGGAGAAGGTGACCTGGGGCAGGCAGGCTGTAGAGCAGTGTGGAAATGCCATGATGATGATGGAGAAGGTGACCTGGGGCAGGCAGGCTGTAGAGCAGTGTGGAAGTGCCATGAAGATGATGGAGAAGGTGACCTGGGGCAGGCAGGCTGTAGAGCAGTGTGGAAGTGCCATGAAGATGTGTGGTGCACCACATGGGATGGGGAAGTTCTTCCCATAAAGAAGCAGTGCAGGCTTGAACTGTCCTGTGGCAGCAGGTGGGGAGAGAGGTCCTGGGGGAAGTGAGGCCCCGTGGAGCTGGGCACAGCCTGGGAGAAGGAACAAGAGGCCCTGGAGTCCAGGACTCCAGCCAGGAGTGGTGGATCAGGGAGACAGCAGGTCTCTTGTAGAGAGCAAGTGTTGGGTCTCCAGCTGTACCAAGGTGTTTCTGCAGAAGGACGTGGTGGGGACATGCCAGAGGATGTGCTGAGTGCTGCTGGGACCCCTCTGCCCCCGAGGGTTGAGTGATGGAGGGAACTGCAATCCAGCAGTTCTTGGTCAGGGCCAGAGCTGGCTGTGAGCCCTGTCCCATCTGCTGTGCAGGGGCAGAGAGCTGGAGGAAGTGTTGCTGGGGCTGTGTGAGGGGAGCTACAGCAGATTTGGGAAGAAAAGGGTGGAGCTGAGAGCCTGGAGGCCTCTTCTGTTAACAGCACTAGCTGCTCTCCACTACCCTTCCCTGTAACAAGAGCTGAGGTGGTGGATGAGCGAACCTGGCATGTCTGTCCCTCTCCCCACATCCCAAACCAGAGCTCAGAGTCTGCAGCTTGAGCTGGAGCAAGCCAGGGCATCATCCAGGCTTGAGGAGCACACGTCCTGCCAGCTCTTATGTCTGGGAGGGAAGCTTAACTCTCTCCTGCTTGCAGGAAACCCACAAATCCTGTGTGGAATTTACACTCAAGTCACCACAGAAACATTCCTGGAGGCCATGCAAACCTCTGCTCCTTGCTGACAGTCCCGTGGCCAGGCAGACACCATTTCTCTGGTCACTCCACTTGCGTGCAGGTGCGTGCTTGGGCGTTTTTGCTCGGGAGGACTTCAGCTGCATTCTTCCTCCAGAAGGGAGCACAGAGCAATTTCTGTATGCTGGGCTTCTCACAGTCTTAGACTTGGGGAAAGGAGAAGCAGCAGCAGCTCTGGGGATAATCCAGATTTTAAAGAAAAATTTGAAAACCACAAGTACGGTGACTTCCAGCCCACGGACTGCACCGGCGCTGGATTGGGATCTGATCGTGTCTCAGTCCCGCCTGTGCAGGAGGCAGGAGGAGCCCGCGGCCCCTGAAGCTCTCACACAGCAGTGCAAGGCCCAGGACCTGCCCAGCATTGCAGTGAACTCTTCTCTCCTGCCGGTTGCTCAAAACTCAGGTATGAAATGCTCAGCTGGAGCGTGGGGCGCGAGGTCTCCGCAGGTTTCCCGGCAGCCCTGGAGGAGCGGCCGCCGCTGGGCGCAGCTGCCTGTGCCACTCCAGGCTTCTCACTGCCTTTGGAAGGGAGTTTCACCTCTTTGGTACAACATTGGCTACGTGGACGTTACACAGACTGTGCACATTGGTTCAGCCTGCGCTTAGTATTTGTGAATTAAGTTATCTGACGCTTCGCATGAAAACTTCAAAAAAAAAAGGGGCTCGGGTGGGGGTGGATTTTAACTGAGAAAAAGCCTATGAAAATATACTGGAAATATGGTAAAGAAATCGACATTCTGCTGTATATTGACAGAATTATTTTTATTAAAATACACATCCATGTGCAAGAGCCGGTGTGGAGCCGTGTGCTTTGTCGGTCTCTGCTCGCTGTGGAAGGGTGCTCGTGTCCCCTCTGACAGGGGATGCACGGTCCTCGAGGTGTTTGTTCCTCAATATCTGATTCTGCTTCAGCTTCCCTTTCCACCATTGCTTCCTCCCATGGTGCTTGGGAGGAGTTCATGGGCAAAAATGCCATTAGGGATGTTTTTCCTGTGCCACTTGGTGTCCTAGAAAATACAGCCCTGCAGTGTTTTCTAGCCGTGAGCATAAAGCACTGATGAAGCTTTAGGCTGAGGATCATTTGCCACATTCCTTGCTTTTGCCTTTCTGAGGTTTTCCCTTGTATGTTTGCACCTCTCCCATGAGAAGATGGCCCAGCAGCCTGCTTTTAGTATCTGGGATCCCACAGTGCTCCCACCCTTCCCTGGCCCTGCAGAGGGACAGGCAGCCAGGACACCTGTCCAGCTGAAGGCGTTGTGTCCTCACCCTCCTGGCACTGTGGACATTGTTCCTTATCTCCCTCAGATACTTCACAGTGGCCACCAGCACATTTGGAAGCTGTCAAGGTATTAAGGGTTTGGTAGATGAGTATTTTCTCCCAGAACCCTCCCCTTAATTCTGGAGCACCTGCAAAGCCCATGGGGCTAGAAGCATGCCCTGAGGATGTAAAGCTTTACCTAGGGGTGAGGGTGACCTCACCTATGGGTCAAGGCCTGGCTCCACTACCACATTCCCAGTGAAGCACACCGTGACCAGGGAGTTTGCTCCAGCAGAAATACGAGCTTGTGACACAGGTTTGGGTTTTTTTGCTTGCAGCGTGCCCTGGGTTTGTTAGGATCTGCTGCTTGGTCTGGAGCATTGGGAGAAACTCAAACAGCAACTTGTGGCAATGAGTCTTTATTATAAATATTTGCTCCGCGGGCGCATCTTGGCAGGGCAGTGACAGCAGGAGGAGCTCGGTGGCCGGTCCATGGCTTGGGACACCCGATCCTGCCGGGGTGCAGGATGGCTCCTCCTGCAGTGACAGTGCTCACGGCCACAGCACCCCGTGGAGAAGAGCTGCCAGCACCGTTGGCTCCCTCCAGAGGCAGGAAGGCTGGATGGGCCAGTCACATGGTGGATGGATTTATTTTTTCCTTTCGAGCCGTTTTATGATTTTATCCACCCAGTCCTTCTTGGGGTCGGCACAAATCTCTTCACCACTGGCTGCCACGATCCTGCAATGAGGAAGTGAGGAAAAAGAGTGAAAACACGAACCATGAGCCATTCCCTTCCTGTGCACTATTTCTCCCCTCCCTTTTTGCAGCCCCATCCTGTGTCCCATGCTTGGAGCCATCTCCAGCAGCCTGTGCCCTCCTTGGGCTGATGGTGTCTGAGTCCTCCCAGACCACCAGCATTAGCAAAAACCCATTTTTTCCCCCTCTCTGCCCACCCCCCAGAGCTGCTTTCCTACCACAGCCCGCCTTGGCTGGGACTGGGGCAGGATGGGATGGGGAAGCAAAAGATCTGGGATCCCAGATCTGGGATGGGGAGCAAACCCTGGGATACTCACACAACTGCAGGGTTGGGGCAGTCTTTGGATGTCTCGTAGTAGCTCTGAGGATGTCGGATGCGTTTCTGTGCGTACTTAAAGCAGCATTCCACGGGTGGAAAGTGGGCTGTGGAGGGAAGGGGGATGTTGTGAGTGGCAGCACCGGATTTGGAACACAGCATGGAGGCTGTGGAGATTCTCAGCGGCTCCCATGGCATCCTGTGGCAGGGCTTTGTCACCCTTCACACAGCAAGCACAGGACTGGGACGTGGACGGAGGTGGGGCAGGGAACAGCCCGGGACCCGGCACCTCACAGCTGCAGCCCCCAGAGCACACGGTAAGGAAAGAGTGCTCAGTCTGGGGATGAGGTTTTGGGGCTTTCCAAGGCAGGGGCACAATTTGCAGGGTGTTTTGGAAGGCTCCGAACAGCTGCACGTTCTCCCTCCCTCCAACCCCTTGCTCATCCAGCTGAGACCTGAGGAACAACTGCCAGAGCCTCCTCCAAGCTCCTGCAGCCTCTCCCCGGGTCTGGCTTTGCTGAGACCACCCCGCCCCTTCTCCATCCATCCCTGCATCCCGGGATGTGCTGCCCTGCCCTGCCCTGCCCTGCCCGGGGGTTGCACCATTCTGGCGTTTGCTGCCTGACCTCCCGCACGGGATGTCCCCAGTGGGGGCTCAGAGCCCTGCCGTGCAGCAGAGGCCCCTGGGCTTCCTTACCTGTGGCGTGGTGCAGGGAGAAGGTGAGGAGCAGGGTGAGCAGCAGGACAGTCCTTGCAGGGAGCATGGTGCCTGTGTGGTGGCTCTTCCTCCGTCCTCGGTGCCGCTGCCCGGTGGCTGTGGCTCTGGCTCTCTCCACGCCGTCATTTATCCTCTGCCTGCCGCCCACTCGGGGCCGCAATTCTAAAAATTTCACTGTCTTCTAAGAAACCAGGGTCAAGGGGGTTTCGTTTGTTTATTTTGGGGACGCGTGCAGCGGTGAGTGGAAAAGTTCGAGGAGCAGTTCTGCATTCTATGGAGGAGCTGTGATGGGGCAAGGGAGCTTCCAGGAACTGAAAGCATCTTCCTGTGCAGGCAGAACATCAAGATAAGGGCTCTTCTGTTTGTTTCTGACAGGAGACACAACCCGCAGACCCTGAGCTGGGCCAGGTCTCGGGGGGTTGCGTTGGTTTGCTCAGTGTCAAAGGCCAGCGATGGAGTCCCATCCAAACCAACCTCCCCAGACACCCTGGCCACACAGGGAGCACTGGGTTAGGCAAGAAAGCATTATGGGATGGATTGGGATGGGATGGGATGGGATGGGATGGGATGGGATGGGATGGGATGTCAGGGAGAAGAAGCTGCACTGGACCAGTCCAGCAGGGACCCCAGAGCAGGGGTGTCAGAGGTGCTTTTGTGGGTTCAGCAGACTTCACAGAAGGGGAAGAAATGGCAGTGAGGTGTCTGAGGAGAGCCTGGGTCTGAACACAAGTCTGAGCCCACGCGTTGCCTCTGCCTCCCACGCCAGCACTGGGATTGAAATGGGAGTCGAGGGGATGGAGGCTTGTGGCCATCAGTGCACAGACAGGACATTCCTGCAGGGAGATGGGACAGATCCTACCACAGGAGTCATCCCAGATCCCAGTGGCAGCACCACGGAGCACAGCTGGACATCAGCCCAGCTCCCATGCAGGGATCTGCTCCCTGGGAAGGGAGATGCAGCTGTGTGTGAGGAACATGTGAGGTCCTGGTGGGAATCCACACAGGATAATGCTGAGTGGGAGCACAGGAGAGAACCTGGCTGTGGCTTGCGGGGGGGGGGGGGGGTGGTGAAGCAATCAAAGTCTTCTCAGAAGAGGAGAAAGGTGGAAATAGGCTTCTTTGAAGATTATCTCATGTCTGCACCACTTCTCTGAAAGGAGAAAGGAGAAGCAAACAGGGCAAATGTGCTGAAAATGCTGGTTAAGAAGAAATGGTCTGTAGGACATGGGGTCTGGTGGCCTTGCATGGGGCAGGGTGGCCACGCAGAGAGCCGGGCACAGCCCCGCTGGGTTCCAGTGCCACTGTCCCCAGGCAGGGCTGTGCAGGGAGAAAATACCTGACACACAGCAGCCCGAGTCCTCTTCCGTGGACTTTGCATCACCCCCAGGTTCTCCTGCCCTCCCTGTCCATGTCCCCAGTGCACAGACCCTTGGGGCCAGCAGCCACCAGGGTCACACCAGCTCCTAGGCACTGCTTAAAAGCACACCACCGTAATTAAGGGAGAACTGAGCTAATGACTTTTTCCAACCAGCATCTCCTGGCACAGAAAACCTTGTGTGCCAACCCTGAGCTCCCTTTTCAGGCTTGTCTGAGGCACACAGTTGCTCCTCCTTTCCCTCAGCTATTTACTCTTCTCACCAGAAGCATTACTAGATGCCTCCACTATCTGTTCTTCACAGAGCAGATCAGTGCCTGTTGGATGTTTGAAGGCCTGGAAAGGCCCCACAAGGCTCCCTCTGGAAGATTGGGCTTCCCTCCGTGTCTCTGCCCCAGCAGTGGACCTTTGGGTTTGGCTTTAATCTTCTCCAGCCCCCTCTGCTCTGCCTGGGGTGTGGAGCTCCTGGTGAGGCAAATGCAAAGGCAAGTGGAGAGAAGAGGGGGTACAGACAATGCAGAGGATTTTATGGGTGTCCAAACCACCTGCAGCCTCGCTAGAATTAACAACTGAATACAAATTTCCTGACTGAGGAAACCCCCTGAATTTAGAAATTAAAATGGATAGGCATGGACCAAAAAAAAAAAAAAAAAAAGTAGAGGTGGGAAATATTCTCTGGCTCATAAAATGCTTTGGGTTTTGAGTGCATATTCACAAAAGTTAATATTTTAACAGAGAACATGAGCTGTTTGCCTGTGATAGGTGTCGGGCTGGACCTGCCCTGCCCAGAGCGCCGAGGTCTGTGCTGCATCCGAGCCACAGCTGTCAGGAGAGGGCACCAAGTCCAAGCAAACAGGATGAAATCCATGGCCGAGGACTCCTGAAGCGGAAAGGCAGCAGTTTAAGAGGCTTCCCCTGGTGCACCCAGAGATCTCCACCTTCGTGGTGCCTGTGACACCTCAGGTTCCAGACCTGCAGGTCACCCCTCAGCTCTGGATGGGTTTTGCCTCTGCTGTGAAAGCATCCCTGGAGCTGCTGCAGCCAAAATCTCCTTCCCCAGGAGCTGTGAGTGCTGGCAGCAAGGATCTCTGGGTGACTGTTGCTCAGGGACTGGCTGAGCATCATCTGGGCTGGTGGCAAGTGATGGGTTTTTTTATCAGTTGATGGAGAATTTTTTGTAAGTTTCTCTTTTTGTTATGTTCTCCTTTTTTTCCCGTTAATGAGCTGCCACAAGGAAAGAAGGAGGAAGTAGGGGGACATTCAGAGTTGCAGCATTTGTCTTCCCAGGTCACTGTTGCACGTGAGGGAGCCTTCCTCTGCTCCCCATGGCTGAACAACTGCCCACCGACAGGAAGGAGAGAATGAATCTCTCATTTTGCTTGGCTTCTGTGCCAGTTATGCTTTATTTATTGAACTTTCTTTAGCTCATGACTTTCCCCCCCACCCTTGCCCTTCCAGTTGTGCTCCCCCTCCCAAAGCCCTGGCAGGGATCACTGCTGAGCTCTCCTTGGCCCCTGGCACGGGCAAAATTCCCAGGGCTGCGTGTGCAGGAATCCCTTGTCTGATTCAGCATCCCCTGCCTGTCCGACCTGCCCAGGGAGCTCTGAAGAGAAATCCTTCCCCTGCAGCCCAGCTCAGAGACGCCACACGCCTGGGCACACGTGGGAGACAGGCTGTGCTCCTTCAGGGGACAGCAAATGGGACAGGCTGAAACCCCTAAGCCTGAAGTGATGGCAGATCAGCACCTAAAAACCCCCAGAGGAGTCTTCAGCCCCTTTTGGGTCTCCTTGAAGTCCCACCCATTCCCCTCCCTTCCTGCCCAGCTGTGGGGCTGGGACAAGAAAGGACACCGCTCTCCAAAAATCACACGAAGTAAACTTTATTTAGTGGCTGTGATCAGCAGGCAGGTGCTGGCAGGGCCAGCAGCATTCCAGGAGCTGGTGCCCAGCTGTGGATGCAGCACAGGGCTCTGGGGAGTCAGGGAGTCCATCTCCCAGCAGCTGGAACATCCATGACCCCTTCCGAGAGGGTGGCTGTAAACCTTCCTCCCCACCAGGATGTTGGGTAGCCTGAACCAGGGCACCCGCTCTACATCATGGGGCATGAAGGCTTTTCCTTTTTTGAATTGCTCTCTTCACCCACTTCTCCTTTGGGTTTGCACAGACCTTGCCTCCTTTCTTGGTCTCAAACCTGCCAAGGTTAAATGTGGAGCTTTGTGAGGAACAACAGCTGTGATTCCACTCACACCCACATCATCCTCCCTCCTCTGCACTCCTTCTCCTTTCCCAGTGCTGCCCCTGGGTTCTTGGTGTCCCACAGGAGCTCATCCTGCAGCCCAGCACCTCTGGAGCCTGTGCAGAGCCTCCAGGAGCTCTGATGGCCCTGCAGAAGAGCCCACACAGTCACATCCTCCCCTCTTCAAGCTGGAAGATCTGGAGGTTACACAGACCTGTCCCCGTCCTGTCCCCAGACGGAGCAGATGAACCGAACCCGTGGCAGCCCAGGAGATGGCACAGCAGTAGGACTTACACAATTGCTGGGAGAAAACATTCCTTGGGAGTTGAGTAGAAATCCACGATGTTGTCCAGCCGAATAGCGCCCTTTACGTAGTCAAAGCAGCACTCGTATGGAATGTAAGGGGCTGGAGAAAACAAAGAGGGACGGTGGATGCTGGCTCTGAGAGGCAGCCTGTCTTCAGGAGCTTCCCCCATGACAAGGCTGATGAACACAGCATCCTCCAAACTCTGCAAATGCTGCCATGAGGAGCCCCAGGTGCCTTCCTCCTTCCTTCCCAGGGCAGGAGGATGCTCCAGGTTATCACCCAGGCCTGCAGCAGCTCTGCCAAAGCCACCCAGCCCCAGGAGCGGTCTCCATCCCTCCCTGCACCCCGGGATGTGCTGCTCTGCCCTGGCCGGGGGTTGCTCCTCCTGCCAGCAGCACCATCCCTGCTCCACACTGGGGTTTCCTTCCCGACCACCCCAATGGGACAGCCCCGAGTCCCAGCCAGCAGCAGTGGCCCATGAGGTGCTTCACCTGCATCAGAGCATGAGGAGAGGGTGAGGAGCACCACGAGCAGCAGGACTGTCCTTGCAGTGAGCATGGTGGCTCTGGGAGGGCTCTTCCTTGCTGCTCTGCCTCTTTGAGGGAGCTCAACTCTGAGCTCAGGCAAGGAGGTGCTGCAATTTATGCTCTCCGCTCCTCCCCAGTTAACCCTTTTCAAAGAATTTGAACCAAATTCAGGGAGAGGCTACTGCTTCATTGCCCGTAGGGATTTTCACATCACGTGGGATCATCAGGATTAGAGACAGATAATACCTGGAAAGACTAAATAATATCCGCTTCTGTGCTCATCCAGACGGGGAACACCATTGGGGAAGTGAAATCCTCCTCTGCAGATACAAACTCAAGAGCTCCCAGGCCTGCAGAGAGGGGATTCGTAGCCATAGGAAAGACAAAGCTTGGTGCTCCATGCAAGGTCGCTCAGCCCAGGGCCAACACACACGTGCTGGAGATGTCTGGATGGCTTGTGAATCCTGGAAAGCTTTAAGCAGGAGCACCGTCACTGCTGCTGCCACCAGCCCTTTGTGGCTTGAAAGCTGCAAGTTGGCAAACGCTGGCAGAGATTGCATCACGTTCCATGTCGGTACGATGGAGAGGAACACAAGCTTTCCACCAAAAATCTGATCATAACTGGGCAGTGAGGGGGGAAAAGAGAGGAGGGTGTAGTTGAGCCTTTCCTCATGGACAGGGCTGGCTTAGCTCTGGCTTCAGGGCAGGGCAGGAGTCAGCATCAGGCTGAGGGGAATGGATGGAAAACCTACTGTTCAAAGTTTTGGGGTGTCTTTCCACCATCTTCCTCCCTCCACAGCCTTGAGGCATCCCAGATCCTGCAGGGACCTGCGGAAAGGGGCCAGCCTCTCTGTGTTAATCTGGGGGACAGTTCTCCCCGTCGTGCTGGGCTCCCCCTTCCTCAGACCTTCTGAAGGAGCCCCTCTGTGGGTCCTTGTCAGTCATGCTCAGCTCAGATACTTTTTTCTCCTTTCCGTCTTTTTAACCTCTTTTTAACCAGACTCTAAGTGGATGCATGGAGCAGTGGGGTCCCATGCAGATCCCCTGGCATCACGGCCCCCCTCACTCCCTGAACTACGCAAGGGGCCAGCTCGAGCCCTTCTTCACACTGGCAACTCCAGCCACTCTCCGGAGCAGGATATTGTGCCTGGGGCTGTCATCCCTGGATGTCTTTTAAAATACTTGGGAGAAAAACCAGCCAATGCTGAGAACTGCTCTGGTAATGCTCAGTTCTCCCCACGCCCAGCTTCATCAGACATGTTTCCTCCTGATGGAGGCTCAAGTTCCACCGCTCTGGATGGACCTGAAGAAGCTTTTGCAGAGCTGCATTTCTTTTTCTGGCAGAAGATCTGGCCTAGGGTGCTCTGCTTCCCTTTTCTTAGGATTTGAAGCCATGTCTGTGGAAGCCAGATGACTCACAACTCCCTGGAGACTTTTTTTTCTTCTTTCACAGTTTGGAAAGGGAAAGGCTGATGTGAAGGCATGAATTGTTAAATGCTGGAAAGCCCCTCTACAGGCACAGGTTTTCCTTTAATTTGAATGGACTCTGAAGGATGTGCTTGTTTACATAAAAAAGGAACAGCATCCTTGGTATTCTGCAAGAGGAGGAGGAGGGACGCTGAGGGGACACATCAGATGCAGCCTTTGCCAGCAATGGTGCCTGTGAGGGACAAAGGAGTTGGGCAGAACAGCCCCGTGCTGGGTTTGGGGTCTCAGTGGGTGACTGAGCACCCCCAGCTGTGCTGGAAAACACAACCACAGACATCGTGCACTGGGGAAAGCACTGCAAGAGCAGCTGGGCTGCCGAGGCAGGAGAAAGGGGGCATCACCCAGTGCCTGAAACTTGTCCCCAAAGAGGTGGTGGGAGGGTTTGGAATAAGTTTTCCCTGTTTTCTTCTGTTCTACTCAGTCACTTTGGATCTTTTCTTGGGCAGACCAAACTCTACACCTGGGGCAGCCCATGGAGCTCCAGGAGAAGCAGGGGAAGCTGTGTGGAGGGACACCCTTGGCACAAGGTCTGTCCCTGCACTGCCAGACACCAACACCAGTGAAGCCAGGGAGCCCCCCACAGCCCCGGGACTGAGCACCCAAAATCTCCAGAGAAGCAGCCCCTGAGCAGCCCTGCTGGCGCCAGCTCTGCCTGTCAGAAATGATGGGAAATGATTCATCCTGTCAGGCCTGGCTTGTTTGCACCGCCTCCTCCTTCCTCGCCTGCCCTCTCCACGAGAGAGGAGAAATGAAATTTAAAAAAAAAAGTGCTTTCATTTCCTTAGAGTTTCCTTATCCCTCAAGTGGCCTTTGTGGCCTGGTGACTCAGATGCAGGAAATTTTCATTGACTTCTGCAGCTGTCCAGAAGGGCACGGGGCTGAGAAGTGGTTGGGATGAGAGCTCCTGAAATGTAGGGAAGATGCTCATCCCTGACCCTCTTGCTCCTGCCAGCTCCCCACTCCAGGCAAACCCCTGAGAACTGAACTCTCATCGAGTTGCCCCTTCCCACCTCTCCAGCACCAGAGAGCAGCACACAGGGGCAGCCCAAGCCCTGGCTGGGGTGGGAGAGGTCCCATCTCAGCCCTTGCCCTCTTGCCTCCTTACAGAACAGACTTGGAGTGTAGTATTTGTTGTCTCTCAGCTGCTGCTTGGCCTTAGCTTTGCTTAAGCAATGCAAAACCACAGCTGTTTGTTTTCTCTATTGCCTTAGCAAGATGGGAAACACAAATTGCTGTGAGAAAATACATTTCCTGAAAACATCTGCAAGACCAAAACCCTTAAAGGAGATGGAGCAATAGCCTGGCCACCTCCACCTGTGCTGGCTTTGCCATCTCTTGGTGATGCTGGGATGCTTTCCATGTGAGTGCTCAATCATAGGTGTTCATCTCAGCAGGGACCAGGCTTGGTAACTCAGCTCAAGGCTCAATCCCCTGAGAAGGAACGTTTTTAACATAAGGAATTTATTAGTTTTACTTCTATAAAAATCTACAGCTCATATCTCATGCACACACTCAATATACAAACGAACTGGAGCTCGTAACAGTTACTGTGCTCTACAGCAAGCGATGCTGTAACCCCCAGAAATGGGTGACACCCACAGGCTCCATCCTCCCACACTGCCCATTGCAGAGGCAGGAACAGCAGCGCCCTGGGTTTCACCTGTGCCCCGTGAGGGTGCCAGCACCCTGCCTGCAAACAGCCCAGGGACAGGAGAGGGAAGCAGGAAAGCACGAGCACAGGGCCAGCCTGGAGAAGCAGCTCCTCCTGATGAGCTCCAGAGGGATCACGGCAGCTGGGAGACGGTGGGAGCTGGTGGTGGAGCTGAAAGCAGTGTCCTTCCAAAGACTGGCAGGACTGCAAGTGAGCTGACTGGTGCTGACATCCATCTCCCCAGCACTGCTCCAAGACAAGCACTTCACCTGCAGCAGACAAGTGTCCACTCCTTTTGCTGAAGGGCCTGGAGAGCGATCCAGCTCCTGTGGACATGCACAATCCATCCAAGACCAGCAACAAAACAGACAAGGCACAGTGTTTTCCAGTGCTGCCAGAAAGGTCTCGACTCCAAACAGCTCAGACAGGACATTACATACATTCAAAAAGCTATAAAACCTTTTTTTACAAAAATAACATTTCTAGTGTTTCATATAAAAATAATGCCACAGTACATCGCCTCACGAGTTCCAGCCGTGCACAAGGGGGGTGCATGGGGAGGTGGCACTGGCAGAGCCAGATTTACCCTCCAGGAAAATCAACCCCAACCAGAGTTCCACAGCTGGGCTGCTGCTCAAGGAAGGATTTCGCTCCAAATTAATCACTGCAATTAATCTGATTGCACGCCACACTTGCAAAGGCCGAGATGAATCTCTCAAGTCAACAAGATGCAGAAGTAAGGGCTGTGTGATGGCAGAAAGCAAACACAGCTGTAGCCTGTGCTCTCCCCCTGCAGGGCCGGATGGATGCCCTGATCTGACAGATCTAAGAGGCCACATTCCTGGAGCTCTGATTTACTGCTGGCCCATCATTCCTGATGATCTTGCTAATTATGATTTTCCTTTCATTTTCCGCATGCATATTTGTACTTAGGGATCTGATCCACCGAGGTTGGTTAGGATCTGACCCCTGATATGTATCTACATGCAAAGGATCACATCATGAAGACCTTGGCACGCTCCAACAGAATCCATCCTGGAGTTAAAGTTTAATGAGGGTTTTCAGCAATTGACCACAGATAAAACGTAACACTTATGTACAGCAACGTCAGGACGTGTAAAAATCAAAATCAATCTGGGGTTAGAAAAGCCTGGTTCTGTTACAGTGCTTTCACAGCCTGGTGATCAGTGCTATCCAAAATGGAAAAATTAAAATGTGGCTGTAGGACTATGAACAGGCATTCTGTGCTTTTTTTTTTTTTTTTTTTTTTTTTTTTTTTTTTTTTTTTTTTTTGGTGTGTGTGTTTATGGATCAGCAAATGTGCTTATTTCTTGTGAGAAAATGAGATCAGAAGGATGTTATGTCTCCTGTAGTAGAGTAATTCCTGCATGACTACATCCAGAGCAGCCTTTAGCTCCACATTTCCTGGGTTTTGTGCTTGCAGAGAACAGCAAAAATGTTCCAATGGTAACACAGGAATAGTCAAATTATTGTGTGACTTCTTGTTTTCTCCCATTTGTGAAGATTCATCAGCGTTATCCTGCCCTGGTGTTGGATGCAGCTGGACACAAGGTGCATCAGCTGGCAGAAGGGGTTATTGCATAGATTTGGCAAGAACCAGCTCTCAGAATTCATCTGTAAGAAGAAATACCCATAGCCCATAGCTGCTAAAAGGAAGGGCCTGATTTCAAGGAGGAGATAGACTGTGAGCTGCCAGCTTCTCTGAATATAAGATCTGTAGCACTGACCTTCAGTCACTTGATCAGATGCAGTGTTTGTCAACTATTTCTGAAAAGCTGGGCTATCCCTCATGTCTCCAGCCAGAGAAAATGATGGGAGCAAATTCAATCAGCCCAAGGAAAGCAGCACCCAGCTGGCCACCAGCTTCACTCTTGGTCTGACAGAGCAGAGACCTGAAGTGCAAAGAAAGAAGCAGCAGAGAGTTTAAGTGCAAATTGTGTGGGTTTGGTGTTAAGATTGCTCAAGGTGGCTGAGGCCAAGTCCAACAGTGTGAGTGGGTGAGTGGCTTCTTGCCTGGGCCAGGATGAACCACAGAAAAATTCCCAACAGTGACTTGGAAAATCACATCACCTGGCAAAGAGCCATCAACAGCAATAGAAGAGGCACAGCCTTCGTCCATAACAGTGCCAGTAGAAAAGAAGTGTCTCCTGTATTTCCAAAACACTGTGATTGGTCAATGACGAAATAGATACATTGTTGGGCATTCTGCTCTACAAAAAAAAATCAGTTTTCTCAGTGATTTTTATTCCCAGGCTTGCTTCCTACTGGTCACCAGTGCAGAATGAACAGCTTTTCTGCAGCAACATACATACAGTTGAGGCCAGAAACGTCCATGCCACAAAGCATTCATATTACTTCCATTGGATAGACATTGTCTTGATGTCCTGCCTGCTGGTAGAGCAAGCCCTGTACCATTTCTCTTGATGTTTCCTCTGGTTTGACTCCAAATTTCAGGTAAAGCCATACAAGAGCAACACTGCTAACCATCAGTCCACACACCACAGAAACTGGGATGACAAAGTGCATTTGGGACTCTGATAAGAAGCTGGGCAGAGGCAGATTTTTTGGCCTGACTGTGATCATCTGCACTCTGGCTTGGCCTGAGAATGTCTGGTGACTAGAAACTGTGTTTGAAGGCTCTTGCTTCCCTACAGGCGATGAATAATCAAATGCTGTAGTACCAAACACATCTGCAGAGGGACCAACAACCCTGTTGGTATGGACAGAAGCAGCTTTGTCCATAGCACCGGTGGAGATTAGAGTAGAAATTGAAGTAGTCTGTGGTGCTGTCTCTGTGTCTGTTGTGTTCTTCATAGTGTCCCAGATGGAGGGGAGATCTGATCTAGAGCTCCTGGAAGCAGTGTCTGGTGTGTTGGCTCTGGCACTTGTAGGGTCCAGGGATCCATTTGTAGAAAGTACAGGTTGGTTTGATCCTTTAGCAGCAGCCATCAGGTCTGAATGTGAGTTAGGAGAAGCTGTACCTGGAACAGAGGGGTGTGGGCTGGGCTGGCTGGAGCCCACGTCTGCTGTAACAGTTGTTGAAGACACAGGAGAATTTGAGGACTCTCTGTGTGCTGCTGGAGTGACCTCAGAGTGTGCAGCCTCCTCCTGTGTCATGGGGGTGGATCCTGCAGGGAGCTGGGTAGGGTCCTGCCTGCCCAGTGGGGACTTGCTGGACACCTCTGTCCTGGCAGCAGGAGCATGTGTTCTCTCCCTAAGCGTTGTTCCAGTCCCTTGGAAGAAACTAGCTGGAGCAGTGGCTTGAGATGGAGCCACTTCTGGAAGACCAACACGTCTCTCAAGACTGCCAGGCTCTTTTCCTGAGGTGACATCATGTGGTGGCACCACTGTGGCCTTCTTCCTGTCCAGTTTGTCTTTGATCTTCTGCACCCAGTCTTCCCTTGAATCTGCACAAATCTCCTTGAACTTCAGAGTAATAAATCTGAAAATAAAAAGGGATCACTCAGTGAATAAAAGAAACACTGGTTCAGGTGATCAAAGCTACGGGGAAGGTGTGTAGATAGCAAACACCAGGTATTGTCTGGATGATTCATTTCAGGAAGGGGAGGTGCCTGTGATATCTGGCTGAATGAGTAGCAGGTGGACATGACTCATGGGTGGAGGGTTTTCCCCTAAGAAGTTTTTCACTTTCAAAAGCATTGTCCTGCTTGGACACAGCATTTCCCTCTTGCACTTAGGGCAGAAAGCTCCACAGGCGCCAGCTGCCTCGGGGGCACACATGCGTGAAGGCAAAACCCTCTGATTTACTGGGTGATGTGAGATTTTCCAAGGTCAGCCCAGCAGTTTCACTTTGGAGCCACCCCCTGGGCTGCAATAAAATGGTCTCAATGGTTCATCGACTTAGCAAAAGCAGAAAACAATTAACCCAAAGAAAAGAAATGGAGCTTTTCTCATTTCCAGACAAGCTTGCAAGTCTGAATCTGTCTTCAGACAAAATATCTGCTTTCATTGAAACATTCCTCTGCCCGGTCCTGCCAAGCACATCCCTCAGTCCCTTTCCCCATCCACTTAACCCTGATCCCACTTGGAAGTGGGGCAGCACTTACATGGTGGCTTGTTTTTTGCAGCTGGGTTCCGTCATGCGGTAGCTCCTGATCTGCTTCTCCGCTAACTGCCTTGTAAAACCTCTGCACTCTATTGAACACTTCAGAGGCGCTTTCGGTTGCCCTGAAATAAAAATTTCACCTCATTAAGCGCTGGCTTTTTATCTGGACCTCTCAAAACCAGCACTGTTCCTTTTCCTCGTTCTCCAGGGAGGAGCCCAAAGCTTGCCACGCAAGTTTCCAATCCCTGCTGAACTGAGATGATAACAGATCCTGATGAAGACAAAGGCAAATTTGCTTGTAGCACCCACACATGTAATAGGATACACAGAAAACTGAGGGGAAAAAAAAAAAAAAATATATATATATATATATATATAACCACTGTGAAAATTGTGGGCTTTTGGGACAGCGTTTCAGCTTGTCCTGTAGGATGGGCAAGCCCCTGGACCTGCAGGTCCTTTCCCCTTTGGGTACCAGGAGGACTGGTACCAGCACAATACCTAGAAAATACATTTCTTCTTCCCCCAAAGACCTGCTGCAACCCTCACCAGAGCGCTCTTGGTGCAGGAGATGCAGACCAGTGGGGAGGGTGCTCTGCTCTCTCCTTATCAGTCTTATCTCTTCTTCCTGTGGGACTTCCCCTCCAGGTGAGCATCCTGCCTCTCTGCTTGCTGGTACACGGTCTCTGAACACCACCTGGGCTCAGAGAAAGGGTGCAGAGAAAGAACCTTTTGGTAATGATGCTTCATTCCCACAGGTATCTCAGCAGCCCAGCTTCCCAAACACATCTTTTCAACCTCCACCGGAAAATACGGTTTTCAGTTTGCAAAGTGTAAAAATAAACCCCCCCTTGACCCCTTCAAGGGGCACGGCCAGTCACACCACTGGCCTGCATCTATCTCCAGCCTCCCACAACAGGCACTTGCACAACACATCCTGCCAGCTTGTTCCTGACATCCCTGGGGACAAGATTTACAAAAACAAGCCCTGATTAATCTGGGGCCTCTGTGAAGAAAGGAACTGGCATCTGGTTTCAATCAGGCCATCTCTTACAAAATCCCTTGCGTCTGATTCCTAAGTAAAATGTGGTGAATTTTATGCAGTTCAGTTAGGAAGGATCCAAGTACCAGGTACAAGAATGAGCATCAATACAGGAACACTCTGAATCATTTGAATAATTTACTGGGGAAAATCCTGGTTGCAAAGAAACCCCAAGAAAAACTCTCCTGTGGCCCCTCTACAGAAGCCCATTTCCACCTCTAGGTCAAGCCAAGTTGAAGCAAAACTCTTTTTTTCACGCAATAATGTCTTCTGCGGCACTTTAGGGTCGAGAATTCCCTGCTCAGGGGCAGCTGACTTGCCAATTAACTCCCATTAGCCAGAGTATATTCTGTTGGTGTCCTACACTTTCGAGAGCACAGTTCAACAAAACAGGCACAGCGACAAGAGGGCCACAGCATCCCTGTGGATAGCCAGGGACATGCATGGTGGGGAGCAGTCCCTGTTCCTTTGAGAATCCTGAACTGATTTTACAGGTACCAATGCAAATGGTTTCCATTTGGCTGAACTCCTGGTAGGTTCCTCCCAGAGCGGAGGAGCTTGGGAAGCACCTTGCAAGCACAGAGGAATGCCACAGGGAGCCTGGAGCCCTCCTCCTGGGGCACACAACCCCGCTTCTCTGAGCTGCATCTGAGTCGTTGCCAAAAGGATCTGGGACTTTCTCCACCCAGGACCACTGCTCTCAGGAGCCATCGGCACCTGCTTTTCAGCACAGTTCCTCAAAAGACCCAGGGAGCTCCACCAGCCTTTTCCAGAGCCAGCCCTATTTCCTCACTGTGGGGCAAATGGATGCTTGGCCGTGGGTGAGCAGAGTCGGGCGGTGCCAGGCAGGCAGCGGGTCCCCAGGGCAGGGTGAGCTGCACGCAGCGGGTCCCCAGGGCAGGGTGAGCTGCACGCAGCGGGTCCCCAGGGCAGGGTGAGCTGCAGGCAGAGGGTCCCCAGGGCAGGGTGAGCAGCAGGCAGAGGGTCCCCAGGGCAGGGTGAGCTGCAGGCAGCGGGTCCCCAGGGCAGGGTGAGCAGCAGGCAGAGGGTCCCCAGGGCAGGGTGAGCTGCAGGCAGAGGGTCCCCAGGGCAGGGTGAGCTGCAGGCAGCGGGTCCCCAGGGCAGGATGAGCTGCAGGCAGAGGGTCCCCAGGGCAGGGTGAGCTGCAGGCAGCGGGTCCCCAGGGCAGGGTGAGCTGCAGGCAGCGGGTCCCCAGGGCAGGGTGAGCTGCCTGGTGTCCCTGCTGTCCACGTTTCTCGAGCCAGCCCTGGAGAACCCGCCCAGAGGTGTGAGGAGGAAAGAGCTCCATCCCCAGCTGCCCGTGCCGCCCTCGCTCCTCCCGTCTGGTGGCAGCAGGACACACATCTCAGGGGCTCTTTGCCCTTCATCCCTTCCTATCGTGGGAATAGATTTCCCCTTGGTTCTGGGCAAAGTCCAGCCTTGCCCGCGGTGCTGAGCGCCCGTGACAGCCCAGCACCACCCTGCTGAAGGGCTGCCTTGGGCCGCGGTCACTGACCGGCCCCGGCAGTGAGCCCGCCACGGCCCAGAGCTCTGACCCCGCTCAGCACCACCCGCAGCTCGCAGAGATCTTTATCCAGAGAACGCGAGAGCGTTTCCCACTCGTACATAAACACACGCACATAATGCAGGCGACAAACCCGCACCTGACAGCGATGGCAGCACCGGCACATCCAGGACAGGGTGTACTCTCCCCTCAGACAACCACCCTTAGCCAGGCTGCCAGTCCTCCTGCCACGTCCCCAGGGACATGAAAAAAGGGGGAGAAGAAGTACATTATGCTTTTTTTCCTAACACGGGCTATCAGGAAATCTCTCCGACGCTCTCCCGACCTGCCCTCAGGCGTGACAGAAGCCACGGCGGGCCTGCTCCGGTGTCCCTGCTGCCAGCGTTGCGGCCACTGGCTCCCCGGCTCCGCTCCCCGAACCCGGCCTGATCCTGCTGCGAAACCCCCAGCACCCCACAGAGGCCCCGACAGCCGGGCCCAGAGCCACCCTCCCCCTTCCCCGGCCCCATCAGCATCCCCTGAAGCCGGCTGTTCCCTGGGGAGGGCAAGCGGAGCTGGGGCTCACCTCCAGCCAGGGTCACCAGGCACAGGGCCCACAGCGGCGGCAGCAGGATCCGGCCACAGGCAGCCTTCATGTTCCCGTGGTGGGCTGAAGGGAAGGCAGGCAGGGAGGGATTACCGGCAGTATTTCCCACTCCCGGCTGCTTATTGCATCCTCCGGAGCAGCACAGATGCTGGCCGCTCATGCCAGGATTGTAAAGCCCCGAGACAGCTCCAGTTGTTATCAGCTCCCTCACACGTGTCCAGGGTGACGACAGGAGGCGGAGGGAAGAGAAGGAAAGGGGAGGGAATAGCGACTGCTGCGGAGCGGGATGGCTCCAGGAATTCCCCAGCGTTTCCTAACACACGCGGAGCAGCCCCAGACTGCCTGGCAAATTATTCAGACGGGGACTTTCAGTGATCGGCTGCTCCCTCTTCCTCTCCACCAATGTGTCTCTTGGCCTGTGCCAAGGCATCACTGTCCTTAGGCTTGTAAAACTCTCCCCAGCTCCAGCTCCAGCTCCCTGCTGCTCAGTAAGCTCATTAATTACCCAAAATGCCAAAGCAGTTATTCCTTCCCTTTTTGGCAGCCATCTTATAACAGCAGTCATTAGGCCAAAAGAGATGGAATTTGCTAATCAGGGTTATGAGTTCATCAGCTACACTTTGACCTCAGGCCGGGCTGCCTCTAAAGAGCATCACCGAAGAGAGGGGTGAGCAGGGACGCAGTGACTCTGCAGGCAGCTCCTGTGCCCTGGCCGCGCTGTCTGCAGCGTGTGCTCGCTAGCACAGCCTGAATTTCCATACGCACAGGCTCAGACATCGGGGTCTTGCTGATGCTGAAAGCGGGAGACCCCCAGCTCTGCAAGAACCAGGCCGCCTCAGGGCTTTCCAGCACCAGCCCCAAGCCAGGTCAGAAGCGGACATACCAACGCTGCAGCCACATCCTGCACCTTTACTTTCTCTTTTATCTCAGGTCCCAGGAGACAGAGCAATTTTCCCCCGCCAACTCGCCAACTCCGCCAACTGAAACATAAAGATAAGCCCAAGACTGAGTCTGTGACTGCCTTAGAAAACTTTTTGGCCGAAGTTTTCTTAGGGCTGGTGGGAATCTGGCATTTCTGTGCTGTGGGAAATTCCAGTGGTTCCAATTGGGATTTTAGTTTTCAAAAGAGAAAACGCCCACGTTTCCAAAAAAATGCATTTTGGGAAAATCCCAGCCTGCAGCTTCAGCTTTTGCTTACATCGTATTAGAAGAAATAGCCTATTTCAAGGAAATAAAATAAAAACTAAGGCTTGAAATAGTCTGTTTGATCCAGAAAGGACAGAACATGCTGAGTCTGTTGTGATGTTTTCTGGCCTTTCCCCAAACTGTGTTTTCTCAGGCTCCACAGAGCCTGATAGGAAACTTTTGTCCCAGGAAATGGCATTGCCTGAAGCCATCAGGCACCTTGGCTCCTGGAGGTGATGACACAGCGCACACATGCTCACATCTCCCCTGAAGAAACAGGTTCTGCTTCTTCTGCAAAGGGTTTGCTGCCAGATAGGTAAAACTGGGGAAGGGCTCTGACATTCTGGAAAGTGGGAGGCAGAATACTTTGTTTGCCAAAGGCATGGCTTGCCACAGGCCTTGTTTCAAGGCACAAACTGCTCCCTGGCAGATAATGCAGCTGCTGCTCCTCTGCAGACTGGGCTGGAGATGTTTTGCCTGGCAGAAGGCTCCCCTAGGTCACTTTTGTACATCTCCAATTGCTCCCTGTGAGCTCAGCAGCTGGATTTGGAGATGACATCTGCACAGGGAAATTCCACTGCAGGAGTGTGGAGGCCAGCTGCAGCCTCAGTGTGGCTTTGTGGGACACATCAGTGTGGGAGCCATCAAGTGCTGGCAGCAGTGAGAGCCTAAGCCATGACCAAGCCCTGTATTTCCCACCAAAAGCAGGACACAGAGGAACAGCAACTGCCTCAGATGGGAGCAGGCAGCTCCAATGAGCGGTGACAAACCTGCAGCTGGCAGAAAACTGGCACCATCACTCCCACCCCACTTCCTACACCACCCTCCCATCCTGTCCCATATCTGCTCCTCCACACCAGTGGCAGACCCTTACTGCACTTCTTTGAGGTCTTGCAGCATTGAAAAACCTAAAGTCAGAGGATCTGATGTATTCCAGGAGATATTCCCGATATACCTAGTGGTAAACCACAGGCATTGTGTCAGGATGACAGTGGAGGATCTCAGGGCTTCTCTGAGGTCATCTTACCTTCAACAGGTTTTAGCTTCTTTCGTTACAGTAGGAATTGTCTGGGCACTCGTTGTCTCAATTTGACTTTATTTCCCTTTAGTTTCCAGAATAGCAGGTTGTTTTTCAGTGTAGATCTGGACCTGTAGATTAAATTGTGATAGGGATGAGCAGTCAGGTGACCTCCTACATGAAAAATCCCAGAATCAACAGCATCCAAGTGGTGGAGTGTGCAGCCCTGTGAGTCAGGGACATCCAAGCCTTCAGGGAAACAAAGAGCAGAAAAGCTCAGCAACTGGGAACCAGGGCCAGCTTATCCCAGCCTGTTCCCATTCCTCCTTGGGAGATTTCTTGAGGTTACCTTCTGCTCCCAAAAGCTCCCTGAAGGATGTTAGAGCACCAAAGAAAGGCAGTAGATAACAGGAGATGGTTGGATTTTCCCCCCTGTATGTCACTACAATATGGCTGAGGAAGGCTTGGAAACATGGACAAGGGAAAAATATTCACAAACATTCACCTGCGCTCCTGCCATGGAGCGTGGGCAGAAGGAGCACACACTGGACACTGGGCAGCAACAGGGGGTCCTGCAAGCTCTGAGCCTTCCAGCACTGCCCCAGGTGTGACCCTCAGCAGCCACAAAAGGATGTCACACCAGACAGTTCAGTGTCCATGATGGGGTCTGTGCTCTCTGCCTCCAGCTCCTGCTTGGCTCTGAAGACATTTTTCGTATCAGGACAGATGTTCTGCTACCAAACATTGGTTTTGATGCCCATAAAAGGAGAGCAAGGTCTGCTGGAGACATTGGTAACAGGCACCAGGCACACTCAGAAGCCTGATCTGATGTCATCTCCTAACCTTTGGTTGCTGACTGGCGAGCCTGAGCCAGGAACCTGTTTATTGCTGCAAACCACAGATACCATAGGTCAAAGTGCCAGATCCCATCTTAGCCAGAAAAGATATGAAAGCTGCTCCAGCATTTCCCACCCACCCCAGCTTTGCCAGGGCTGTTCACAACCAGCTCGAGCTGTGCACGGGGGGCCAGGGTCCTCACAGGTCGAGGGAATACATGACTAATGCCAGAGGAATTGCTCTGGAAGGCAAAAGGCACCCTGAACCTGCAAAGCTTTATATGCAAAACAATATAGGAAAGAGAATGTGGGCTGTGTCCTAAACAAACAGGCAAAGGCCCCGGAACACCTCCCATATCCTTCAGGGAGTTTCCATGCTGGCAATTTTTGCTCTTTGATTCTTTGTGAAAGAAGAACTGTTTGTTACAGTAGATTTGTATTCCTTGAAATAAGGTCAAGACTGAGAATTAAAAGGGAAAGTCAGTGAGAGCTAGGAGCCTGTGTCTGGCTTGAAAGAAAGATGCCAGAGTGGATCAGTTGAGAATGTTGATGATTTGCACTTCATGGGAAGCATGTTCAGGAGCTCCCAAGGCCTCAGGAGTTGGTGACACTAGAGCAGGGCCTGGTGACAGGCACTGACAGCATCCTTGTCTGCCCATGGTATTGTCCTCCATCCCAGAGGCTTGCTGGAAAAACGCAGCAGGAACATTTAGCTTTTGGGATGACCCAGCCAGTGTTGGTGCTGCAAGAGAGACACACTGACACATGACTCCAGCTCTGGACACATGATGGGATTCTCTGTCCCCTGACAAAGCTCCCAGCTGCTTCATGGCAGCTCATCCTCACACTGACCCACCTCTCCTCGGTGGCGTTGGCAGCTCAGCCACTGCTCTGACACAAAGCCACCCACCAAGCCCCTCTCTCCTGGCTAAGGACACCAGTGCCAAACTCAGGAGAAGGTTCCTTAGAGCCAAATGTGGCCTCTTACTTTGGAGATGCCCTTTGGCGAAGCCTCTGTGCTTCATGTAGAGCTCTTGAGCCATTATTGTAATAAGGGAGAGAATTGAATGGCAGGTAATCAAGAGAGTATACTTGGCACCTCATGATTTTGTATTTTCTCACATTTAAGAATAAAGCAGGAAATGAGAAGCAGATGTCTGGACCAGTCTGCAGCCAGTGTCTCTGCAGGGGCGGAAAAACTCCAATTTTGGAAGTACTGACCACTCTGAGGGTTGTGTTCTAAGGAAACTGCTTTACGTAGGAAATGTAGTAGAGAACATTACACTGGCTTTCACTTCTCTGAACACAATGGCTTCCTCCTTCCCTGTAAATGAGAACAAATTTGAGGTCCAGCACACAGTGCACAGTGCCGATGCTCTGTATTTTCCACAGCTAGCAGTCAGCATCCCAAGGCAGATAGGCTGTGGACTGCAGCTCTTCCCCTGGCTGCATCACACCCGAGCTGCAAACTGTCGGCTGATCCCGGTGGGACATTGCAGGGAAAGGTGCACACCTGCAGTGGGAATTGGTGCCTCTCCTTGGCAGCTGGAGCAGCCCAAACTGAGGAAAACTCATCGTGTGCCTGTCCCACGGAGGCTGCCAAGAGCTGCGCTGTCTGCTGCAACGAACAAGATTGCAGTTGTTTGAAAGTATTGTGTCTAAAGAAACAAACATGGAGCTCGTCAGTGCACAACTTGGTTATGCTCTTTCTAAACAGGGAAAGGTCACTTGCCTCGCACAGAGCAATGCAGCCACTGGAAGCAAGCTCTTTCCTAGGAAAGGGGTGGGGAACTCTTGGGAAAGGTGCCTGGATGGCAGAGGTAAAACCTGGGCAGCTTTTCAGCTGAGGGGAAGGAGCACGAAGGAACTCGACCAGAGCAGGCTTCCCTGAACACATCTAGCCCTTGGCTCCTGCCCAAGTCCCTACAGAGCTGGGGAGGCATCCTGATGTCCCAATCCTTCTGTGTAGCTGCAAGCCCTGAAGGGAACAGGTCCACAAAGCTGGCATGATGGAGGAGAGACAGAGGAGCTGTCCCCCAGCTCTGAGGTCCCAGGAGGAATATGGAGCTGCTGGAGCATGTCCAGACACCACCAAGATGCTCCAAGGGCTGGAGCACCTCTGCTGCGGACACAGTCTGAGAGAGCTGGGGTTGTTCAGCCTGGAGAAGAGAAAGTTCCAGGGGGGCTTTTGAGCCTTTCCAGTACTAACAGGACTACAGGAGAGTTGGAGAGGGACTTTGGACAAGGGCATGGAATGACAGGACAAGGCAAGATGGCTTCAAACTGACAGAAAGCAGGCTTAAATTTGATATCAGGAATAAATTCTTCCCTGTAAGGGTGGTAAGCCCCTGGCACAGATTTTCCAGAGAAGCTGTGGCCGGCCCATCCATGGAACTGTTCAAGGCCAGGTTGGATGGGGCTCTGAGCAGCCTGGTCTAGTGAAAGGTGTCCCTGCCCATGGCACAGGTGGTTGGATTAGATGGCATTTAAAGATCCCTTCCAACCCAAACTGTTCTGTGATTCCATGATCCACGGAAGGGTAGTCTCTTGTCACTGCCCTGCAGGGAGGAGAGGTGAGAGTGGCAGCAACAGTGGTCAGGAGGGCAAGACAGAAATCTCCATGTGCCATCGGAGACTGTGGCTGCTGTTGGAGCTGCTGCCAGGCTCTCCCTTGGCACAGGGACTCTTTCCTCCTTTGCTTCCTGGAAAAGGATTCTTCCAGAGCCCCTGTGGACTGGACAGAGGATGGGGAGCAGCAGAGTGCCATGGCTCTTCTATTTCACCTCTGCCAGAGCCTGAGGCCAGGCTAGTGCCTGCTGCAGCAGCCCCACTTACTCCCCCTATTCCTCCCTCCCATGTCAGCAGGAGCAGCCAGTGCCTGTGCAAGGCATCCTTGTGTCCTGGAAGGGTCTTCCTGGCAGGAACAGCCAGGTCCTGGCCCCAGCCCTTTGCCTGGGCTGTTGTGAGTACCCATCTGCCACAGAGGCAGTGCTCGGGCCCACAATATGCACGGGCCAGCACAATCAGCACCTCTCCCCTCTTCCACTTCTCCATTCAGCGTGTCTGCACACGCCGACAGTCTCAAAGGAAGGAGTTTACCAGAAGCAGCTCTGTTCTCAGAAAGGCTCACCTCTTCCCATCTCCTCTGGGCAGATGTCTGGGAGCCTTCCAACAAAGGCTGTGGAAACTGTTTGACATGAGGTTATCATTAAGCCATGATGGTGGGTGAAGGAGAGATCCCCAAACCTCTCTCCAGTGGGGGACCCCCAGCAGTATCTCCATGAGGCTGCTGGCACCTGTGGGCCAGCCCCAAAAACGAGGGGGGCTGCCATCTGCAGTGCTATGACCTGCCAGATGTGGCTGTGCTGGGGCACTGGCAGCCCCGGGCTGAGCCGAGCCCTTCCATCCCAGCACGTTTCCTATGGAATGGGATATCACTGCCGCCCCGGCTGGAGCTCACCTCACTCATTCTGGCGGCTCAGTCACCAACATTGCACCGAGCTCCTGCCAGCGCCTGGGGTTACGCACAGGCAGCAGCAAACAGCTTCCAGCAGCCAACAAGCCTTTCCATGGCCCAGCACGACAAACACCCACACGGGATGGGCAAGAAAAACAAGCCCAGGCAAACATTTCCCTGCCCAGCTGCTTAACCCTGTTCAAGCCTTGCTGGCTCAGCTGAGAGATCAGGGAGTCACCGGACCCCTTCCCTCCCCAACCCCAGCTTTTCTGCACCCCACATTGTAAGGACAGGGTGTATCCTCCACCTCTGCCCAGAGCCTCCACACTCCTGTGGGTTTCAGCCGTAACCCCACTGGGGAGCTGCTCCCTCAACACTGCATTTAGATGTAGATTCAGCCTGTTTCCAGGGCAGCATGCTTTTGCCTTAGCCAAGCTTTCTTTCTGGAACCGTGACAGCGTCATGCCTGTCTCACTGCCTGATGCATGAGATTCTTGGGCTCCTGACGTGCTGTCGTGGCTGTGGGTGTGATTTTAGGGTCAATGCAGCTGTCTTGTTTTAGGGTCAATGCAGCTGGCCTAAAAGAGCCACACATGCCAGATATTAGTACTTTGCTGTTGGCAGGGGATAGTTTAAAAAGACTGGATAAGGGTGAAAGTGATTCCTTCCCCAGGCTATGATTCCTCATACCAACCCAAGGAGGCAGCAGGGAAGAACTGAAGAAAGCAGAGGTGAGGGATGTTGGGGATTCAAAGTGTTATTTCAGGAGCAATTCCCCCCCCTAGGACAGCACTGATGTCAAACCAGGGCTATAAGCAAAAGCAGTTCTGTTCATAACTGCACCAGAACAAAATGGACTGTCTGCACAAGAGCAGTGAGAGGCCCTTCTCACGGACCTGGACCACAGCCCAGCGTCCTCCCTCTGCGTGTGGGCATCCTCCCTGTCCAACCCCAGCCCATGGCTCCAGAGAACTGCAGCTTCACCCACTCCAGGCCAGTGGACTGAAATTTCGGGACCGAGCCAGCTGCGAGGAGCAGGACCTGCTGATGGCTCCTCCGAGCTGTGACAGAAGGGATGGGGCAGCACTCGCAAGCGCTGGAGCAAAAGCTCTCTCCAGGAGAGGTGCAAGGCAGTGGTGCAGCTGCCCCCTGAGCCCCCTGGCCATCGCTGGCCGGCATCCGCCGGGAGGAAAAACCCCCATCAGCAAAGGATGCGCCGCTTCCCCTGGGCGCTCACCGGATGGCTGATAAGGAACAAACCCACCCATGCCTGGCCCTCGGTCCTGGCCCCCCAGCCCTGATGTGAGAGGCTGTGAGGAAGGGACACACGTCCTTTGCCCTTTTCTGCTCTTGGAAGTGTCCCGCGGGCCCCAAGGAGCTCACACCGCGCTCTGCCCCCGGGGAAGGCTCCTGCGGAGTTTCCCGAGCTGGAGGCGCCTCTCTGCCGCTCTCTGCAGCAGACAATGCCATCGTGCGGCGGCTGCTGCTGCCTCGGCGGACTGAGCATCCAGGCTGAGAACTGCTGCTTCCACCCCGGAGTTAATAAGCAGTTAAATACCCCTCTGTCGTGCTGAAGTGCTTCCATAGCATGAGGAGATCCCTTAGCAGGATGCCGCTAACTAGGAGCTCTTTGGGTGATCCTGTTGGTGAGGGCTGTTCTGGTGCAGTAGGGAACACCGTGTGTTGCTTCAGGGACAGTCCAGTGTCTTGCCTGGCTGTGACACCAGAGCCGAGTTAAACCAATGCAGAGCTGAAGCCATGAGTGTGTGCTGCTTTCCATCCCCTCTGTGTAATTCCTTCTGTCAGGCTGGACACTCAGCTGTGCTGCTCTCACCAACCTGCCCTTGGGCACCTGGCACATGGAGAGCAGCTCAAACTCTGCCTGGAGCCTTGAGAGACAGGGCTGGTCCCATCCAGAGCAGGTTCCAAACCAGCTGCTCTGTCTCATCTCCTGTGTGGAGCACAGCTCCAGCCCAGCGGTGCAGTCAGGGCAATTCCTCCTTCCCACCCACACCTGTCCCTTTGCTGACTGGGGCTCACTTGACTGGAGATGCCCTGGTGCTGGGGCTCTGTCCAGGACATCTCTGTGTTCTCTTCTGCAGGGGTCTGTGAGGCCAGACAGAGAAAACCAGTGCTAATTAAAAAGAGAGCACTGAAATTTGGACCCGTTCCTTTGCACTTCAGTCCTGGCACAGCGCAGCTCTGTTGCCTCCCTCGGACTCACCCAGCAGTGACATCTCCACGCTGTGGGTTGTGAGTGTTGTGCAAGGGTGGAGTTAGGGGAGTTCTGATAACTCCTCCCCACTCTCTGCAAAGGTCACCAGCTCAATCCAGTGAAACTAAGGAGGAAACAAATGCCCAAAGAGCAGAAATCCCCAAACGTGTCACATCAAATCACAGAGAAGCTACTGGGACAGAGCCACGTGGTAACAGCATGTGCATTCTGCTCTATATCATTAATTTACTGATGTTAAATATTTCAGCAGGTAACTTCCAGGGCTTCCAGAACTGTCCTAGTGGCTGTGATCACAAATTATTCATCAGTAGCAAGCGAACAAGAAAAGCCTCTATGAACAAGTGTATTTCTGAGGCTCCTGGTGTCTTCTTACCTTTCAGCTGGCTCCCTCTGCCTTCCAGAAGATATATCTCACCATCAAGCAGAGGCTGCCCAGCACTAAGAAGCTGAATCTGCCCCAGATTGTCCAGCCTCAACACAAGCATGAGACATCCCATCACATGGTAGCCTTTCCCTGCCCTTTTGCTTGCTGTTTGATGAGATATTTGAGGAGGGTGGCAAAAGAGCAGCTTGGCTTAGGCCTGCTCAGTGTGGTCCAGCAGCTTTTGATCAGTGCAGGACAGAGGTGGAAGAGCCACTGTTTGCCCAGTGTGGGCCGGGCAGATGTATTCACCCCGAATCTTCACTGGGGATCAGGGCAGAATCTTCCTCCCAGCACCTGAACCTCTCCCTGCTCTCTCTCGCCTCTCCGGTTCTCAACAGCTGGCCTGGATCACAGCTCACTTCAGCCTTGCCCACCGGAGGTGGTGTTCCACAGCTACACCCCTGGTGAGGTCTGTGACATGCCACTGGTTCTGAGGAACAGGGACAAGCTGAGTGCTGGGACGTTGTGGGCCTGATATTTCTGGCTCCAAGAGATTTTAGCCTGCTAGCAGCTGCTAACTTTTTCTCAAGGGAAAATTTCTCAAGAAAGCTTCTTCTCGAAGCAATCTTGGCAAACAACTCTCCTTTCTCAAAACAGTATTTCTCCAGGTGGTGTTTGGCTGTTTCTCTAGTTTCACCAATGGGATTAGAGAGGTGGTGTTCCTATTCACCAATCATGTTAAATCTGTATCAGAACACCTTATAAAAGGTGGTAAGAATTAGACAATAAAGCCTTTTCTATACGCTTTGGAGTCTCTCGTCTTTCTTTTGTGTCCTACAATGAGAGGACATGGAGGTTTAACATGGTACTGGAAGAGGAGAGCGGAGAAAGGTGGTTAAGGATGGCACCAGGGTATGTCCACCTGTCTCCACAAGTGGAAAAACCATCATTCCATGTCTTCCCCTCAGGTTCCTCAGCTGGTGAAAGTTATCTTGGAGAGCTCACCTTATTTCCAGCTGGTGGATCCCAGTGGTGCACGCTGCAAGGTGCCACAGGGCCTCTCTATGACCTTTCAAGTCCTCTTCACCCCTGCATGGAACAAGGTGAGTCTGGAGGTCCCAAGAGATTGGTGTCTTCAGTGCAAAGTGAACCTGCAAGGCTGCATTCAGGGCATCTGGTCTGGATTTTGAGGGCCTCTGCTGGTTTCAGTGGAGTTGTGCTGGATCTAGAACTGGGAGATACTCTTTGCCCATGCTGAAGATGAGGATAAATGCCCTGTGCCAAGACCATTTCTTTTCCTGCAGGATTATTTCCACCAGTTCCTCTGCATCACTGAAAGGGAAAAGTTCATTGTGCCAATTTGTGCCATTGGTGCCCAAGCCATCCTGGACTTCCCTGGCCAGCTGGACTTCTCGGAGTGTCCGGTCAAGTGCAGCACCCAGAAACGATGGGAACAGCAGCTGGTAACCAGCTGAGCACCCAGAGGTGAGACAGCTCAGGTTCTGTTGTGCAAAACACCTTTGGGTGACAACAGAGTTGGTAAAGAGCAACAAAAGGAACCAGAGCACGGAGCTGCTGCCCTGCAGCCGTGGCTGGAAATGGGCAGGACCTGTGGGGTTTGCTGTCGCTTCTGGTGTTTTAAGCAGGATGCAGCCTTGGAGCTTTCTCTGTCCCAGATTTCCTGGAGGGTGCTGGAACACGCTGGAACCAGCTGGCTTGCACCCTCCTGAGCACAAGCAGCTCCTGAAATGGTTCCTCACCACTGTCAGCCAAACAGACCTGTTCTCTGGAGGCCACAGGCACGTGGCTTTCCAGTGGTCCTCCCATGAGATGCCCATGTGAGCTGGGTTGTGGACAGCCTGTGCTGTTCCTGTCAGTCTCAGAAGACAATCACCATTTCTCCAGCTGCCTGAACTGGAGAGGGTAATGCATTTTTGACGCTGTATCTGCAGTGAAACCAGTTTAGTTGGCAGGTTGAGTTGAGGATTCCTTGATCCCAGAGGTCTTGGTGTAGGAGCTGAGGTCAGGAGTGCAGCACAGACCTGCTGTCTAACCTGGGGCAGCTGAGTGGCTTTGATTTTTTCCCTGGGAAAACAGAGGTCAAAAGGCAAATTGACTTTTCTGCTGTGAACCATGAGGGTCTGAGAGGAGCTTCCAATATAGCCTGCCAAAGCTATTTAAGCAGGCTCCTCGGATGCTGTTCAAACACACTGCTGCTTTGGACTGTGCAAATACATAGGCAAGAACTTGTAAATCCCTGCACAGGTTTTCTCTGGGGTTTCCAGATCTTGTTTTGTCACTGCCAAAATAAATACCCAATAAATTCTGGCATCTTTTTGCAATGTACTTGCCAGCTGTTCTATTGAGTGCTACAGAGCATGTTGGATCCGGCTTGATAGAGGGATTTAAAGATTTTCTGAACTTCAAGAATTAAATATGGAAATAGACAAAATAGAGCCTGGGTGCAGTGACAGGGAGAAAGATGGAGCTTGTGAGCTGCTGATTCTGACAGAATTTTTCAGCACTGAGATGGAGTAATGGATGCTTTAACCTAACAGACTGGGTTTATTGGAATTGTTGATGCTGTTTGATGTCAGCTATTACACCATCACTAAAAAGTAATATATATTAAGATTAAATTATATTTGGGCTTCTTAGGCTTTAGTGAACACATGAAGGAATTCAATTAGCAATTTTTTCTGTTTTTCTTGGGGTGAGAGGTAGCCTTTAATGAGACCAATGCTCCCAAAATCTAAGGATTTAACAACGGCAGTTAAGGCACCAGTGGACAAAAGAAAGTTTGGCTGTAGAAGATAACTATACCATGGGACTTGAAGTTGACTGCAGACTCCTTGTACATGGAATTTACCATGAATGCAGGTGCATGGTGCTTTGAGAGCCTTGGTCACAGAACTGCCAGC
Source organism: Hirundo rustica (assembly GCF_015227805.2). Lineage (NCBI taxonomy): Eukaryota > Metazoa > Chordata > Aves > Passeriformes > Hirundinidae > Hirundo > Hirundo rustica. The sequence goes on from NC_053460.1 coordinate 6,806,268, forward strand.
TTTGCTCACTTGTCAGTTCTGTTTCTAAATTACGTCAGGAGTACTTGGCCCTTGGTATCCTTGTGGCCATAACTTTAGCCCAGCTCGGTCAATAAGGGGAGCTGATGCCTGATGAAAGCAAGCAAGATGCAAATGACCCTTGAGCTTCATTGCAGAGAGCTGGATGCAGAGTATGGGAGAGATGAGGTCATTTTATCCCACAGGATCTTGTGAGGGCTGGATCTCCTGACACTAGAGTCAGTAGCTGTTTCTGATCCTGTCTGTTCTGTTTGTATTCTGCTGATTGTGGTTGGTTTGCTCTTTGCTTGCACAAGTGAGCAGAAGTGAACTGGACTGCAAAAGCAATGACATCCCCAAATCTCCCCCAAGAGTCCTGCTGTCTCTGTGTTGCAGCCCTGTCTCTGTCACTTCTGCCATGGGAGCTCTGAGCACTGGTGACACCCTGCAGGTGACAGTGGGATTTCAGCTCCTGAAGACTGGTGACAATTCTGCACCCCTTAGAGTGCACTGCGACACAGGTGAGTGCTGGGCACTGCACAGGGCACTCCGTGCATCCCTCAGAGCAGAGCCCTTTCTAAGCAGAAACACTAATGTGGACATGGGTTTAAAGAGGGAGATGACGATCGTTTTCATGGCGCTCATTTTGTAGTGGTTTGGCATCCCGATCATTGTAGAGCTCCATATAAATGCCATTTCTAGTGCATGTCTGATATTTGTTGTCCCATCTTTCCTGGGAAACACTCACCTGCAACGGGAAAGGAGAGCTTGGTACTGAAGTTTGAGCCCAGATGAATACCAGGAGTTACTTGGCTGGGAATAATGAAGGTTTGAAAGCCCTAGAAATGAGGGAGCCTTTGGTAGGGGTCTGTTCTAGAGGGTGACATGCAGGCAGGTTGTCCAGGACATCCTTATGCAGTGCACATGCAGCTCTCAGGTTGTGATAAATGTACTGATCCATGGAACTGCTCATTCAGGTAAAAGCTGTGACACTTTGTTCTGTTCCCTGTGGTTTGTTCTGTTCCTTGTGCTTCCATCAGCCAGTGACCCGAGCAAAGACTCCCCTTTGCTTTGTTCCAGGTAAAGACACTCACACAACCCTTCATGGAACAGCTGCGGATGTCCACATCAGACAGAACAGGAATTGTGTGACATTTGGGAAGACGTACATCAATCACACTGTGCTCATCCACACCCAGAGCGATATCACAGCCCGCTTCCAGTGGAAGGCTTTGGATACTCAGGAACGGGATACTCAGGAACCAGAGGCTACAACCCTGTTCCAGAGGGGTGCAACCCTGTCCCAAAAGGTACAACCCTATCCCAGGAGGGGGACTGTCAGAGGGGGACAACCCTATCCCAAAGCGGACAACCCTATCCCAAAGCGGACAACCCTATCCCAAAGGGTACAATCCTATCCCAAAGGGTACAATCCTATCCCCGTTACTCCCCGGGCACACCGCCCCCCCAACCCGCTCCCCCACGATCCCACAATGCTCCGGGGCGCCGCCGCGGGGCCAGCGGCGCGCGGGCCCCTTCCCTCATTCAAATGAGCCACCGCGGGGCGCGCCGCGCGACTTGTCGGGAGTTGTAGTTCTCCTGGCCCCTCCCAGTGCGCGTCCGGCGGCCGGTGCGACTCGCTGTTCCGGCATGCCGCGGGGCCGGGCGGAGCGGGGCGGGGCGGGAGCGCGAGCGAGGGAGGCTGAGGGGGCTCGCGCCGCGCACGGGGCCGCTGCCGCCGCCATAGTGGGAGCCGCGGGTGAGTGCGGGGGGCGCGACCGGCAGCGGCAGCGGGACTGGGACCGGCACCGCCCGCGGGCCGGCACACGGTACCGCCACACCCCGCGCTCGCCTCTCGCGGCCCCGTGGCCCAGCCCCATCCCCGCCGCGGGGCGCTGCCGGCTGCCGCGGGCCGGGCTGGGCGGGAGCCGCCGACCAGAGCCGCCCTGACCTTCCCCGTCTTTGAGGCGCCGGCAGCGCGGTCCCGGAGGGGCGGCGGCGGCGGGATCCGAGCTATCGCCGGCTCTGCCCGGGACTGGCGGGCCCCGCGTGTGGGTGGGCGGGCGGCCGGGCCGGTGGGCTGAGGGGGGTGGGCGGCCCCGACCCAACTCCCCGGGGGGAGCGAGGGGCCTCGGCAGGGGCGAGCTCGGCCCGCAGGCTCGGGGGATAGATCGCTCCGGCGGGGCCGGGGGATAACGGGGAGGTGCGGGCTGTGCCTCGCCTCGCCCCGCCGGCAGCCTCTGGCGCTCCCCGGGCTGTCCCCGCCAGCCTCCCCCGTGGGCCCCGGTGCTGCCGCCGCGACCCTCAGAGGCACCGAGGCTTCTCCTCGGCCTGGTGCCCGTCGGTGGTTCTGTCTTGCTTTGCCATGGCTTGGTATGGCAGGGAGGAGAGTAAAGAGGGTGAGCCGGGTGCTGCGAGGAGATGGTTTGTGCAGAGCAGGAGGTGTATTCGGTTTTAGTGTTCTTGCTGTTTTCTGTCTTGCCAGAAGGTTGTGAGAGGATTGAAGTTACCTGACGTGGTTGAATCACTTTGTCACATTGAACGTGAAAGGTTCATGCTTCCTTGGAGTGAAACTTGCCAAGTGCATGTGCTCAGTGGTCTGCTGCAGCCATGTAGTTTTTTGAGTTTACATTTCCCAGTATGATCTGCAAGAGAGAATTTTTTTCTTCTCTTCTCTGGCTGTTGTCACTTTACAACTTTGAAAATAATCAAAACCTGCAAAGGTGTGCAATAGCAAGGAGTGTGTGTTACATTTAGTTAATGTGAGATAGCTTTCTGAAGACATTTAAATCCCCAAAAGTCTGTTCTTACAATTCAAATTGAACTTCCTGTCTGAGGCAGGCTGAAATAATAATTCAGCTCATTTGAAGTCCATAATTTCCAGTGTAAATATATCTTAGAGCTGGATGTTTTGCAGTTGAACTGCAAAAAGCCCAGGTAGTGCTTGAGTAGGAATTGTTTGCAGAAATGTTATTTGAAAGTGAATTCTGATTCCTTAATCAGCTACCATCTCAAGTTAATACTCTTTTGCCTTCTTGAGAAGTTGTGTTCAAGCAGTGATTTCTGGATTTGTGTGTAGTGACTTTAAGTTTTCTTTTAGCAGCAACAACAACAACAAAAAGTAATTTCACAGACCTTTACCTAGAAGTAGCAAAATTACTGCATATAGTGAAATTCCTGATCTTATTTAAAGTGAGGTGATATTTTGGCTCACTTTTGGACTATTTAACTGTTTTCCCACTGGGCCTCTGATTATTATTTGTCTAGAAGGTTGCAAGTTACTGATGTTAGATGATTTGAAATATACTTGCTTAACACCTGTGTTTGTTATTTAGAAGAAATGCAGATGGTCACAACTTTCTGCAGTCCTCTCTGCTGGGATTTCTTTTGTCCCTGTTAATAAGAAGATCATTTAGTTAGTGAAAGTGTAGAGTATGGTAAGTTCAGAATTGCAGTATATACTGTTAGCTGGTAACATTGCAAGAATAATTCTTTTAGTTTGTTTTGAAACTCACAGATATTGTGGCAAGTTTGGCCATTAAATGGTTTGTTACTGTGTCTATAATGTAAAGAAAAACAAGGTGTAGCAGTTCTCCTTTCCAGTTCTCCAGTGCCTCCCCTGGTTTTTTTTCAAACTGAGCAGTCCTGCATTCAGTTTGGGGAAAGGAAATGGGGCTTCAGCCTTGAAAACTTGAATTCAGTTTTTGGCCTGCACAAAGAATACTCTGGAAAAAATGGCAGTTGTGTAGCATTGTGGCTTTTGCTTAACAACAAAACATTATGTCCTCCTCTGCAGTTATGTGTAATGTATGTCTGTATATTTGAAAATCATCCTGACTGACTCTGTCTGGCTCTCTTGGGTTGTCAGGTTGCAGTTGGGATGAGCATCAAGCTGCAGGTACAATGAAAGCTTTCCCAGAGTCTTCCTCAGGTGCTTTGTGTACTAGGGGCCTTACACTTGCTGCCATTTCTAACAAAAAAGGATGTACTTAAGGTTGGCATAATTCCCTCATTAATTTGTTTTAACAAAGTTGGAGTAGAGGAATAAAAAGACTGAGAAGGGGAAAGTAAATGTATGTCTCATAAGGAAATAGTCTGGACCTTGTCATCTTGCCCTTTCTCCCTTTCCATCCTTTCACTGTTCACATATCTAGACTTAATTTTTTTTTGCTCTGAAAGCGTATTTTGGATAATGTGATTTCTTGCACAGAGCAGTCTGTGGCAATTACTTGGTGGAGGTCTCTGAAGCCAGTGGTTTCTGATTGGCCTGGAGCTGCAGTTTGCAGAGGGTTCTCCTCTATGGATCAGTCAGCTGCTGTGGAAATAATTGTGAAAATACATCAGAGAAACGCTTCTTTCCTTCAGTCTCTGAATGCATAAGTTTGTTTCTCAGCTGGAAATTTTATAGGTTTTCAAATGGTGAGAGATTGACTGCTGAATTGGCATTTGCCAGACAGAGATGCAGTGTGTTGCAGATAAATGGCTGGTGAGGCGTGATGCCCCTCAGTAAGATCCAGTGTTTCTGCATCCCTGTGCCACTGTGCATTCTGCCTGGCCTGGGCTTGTTTACTCCAGGAAAGGCTTGAGCAGGGCTTAATCACAGCCTCCAGTCTGTCAGGCCTTTATCAGGAGAATGGAGCCAGGCTTTTCTCAGGGTGTCTCATGGCAGGGTGGGACACAAGGGGCATGACTGGAACAGATGGGATTCGGGTAGGACACGGGACAGCTGCCCTCTGTATGAGGGCAGTCAGGCGGTGGAACAGGTTTGTCGTCCTCCTTTGAGCTGGAGGGAGGCCCCTTGCAAACCTGCATTAGTCTGTGATAATTTGCATAGTTTCTCTGTTGGGAGTGTATCCTTTGCTAAAGGAGATGATCTGTTATCAAGTGGTTGTTGGAGGAGTTGAATAGATGAGCTATTTGAGAGAAGATGAACTGGTCCTGTGATGCTGGTTTCATTGTGTTCCTGGAAAGTGCACACCGGAGACACTCGTGTCTTCACAAGTTTTAGTGGCAAAAGAAAAGCAATTGAAGGAAAAATAGTCTAAAACTGCTGCTTTACTTTATTCACCAGTCAAAAGACTGCTGACTCTTTAATCTGAATCATCTAAAATACCTGCATGGTAGAAATTGCAAAAGTATCAGGAACAGAAAAGCTGAGAGCGCTTTCATTGTCCTCATTTTCTCCTGTTAATCGGTAGTGAAGGGTGCAGCAGCTGATGGTGCAAACGGTGTTTGCTGTGGATTCACATGTGTCACTGGAGCAGCAGCACAGATTGAAGGGTGGTGTTAGTGCTGTTTTGTTGCACTGATTCTCAAATCTTCCGGAAAACAAGCTTGAATTCAATCTTTAGAGAGTTTTAGCTTTGGTGGTGTGTTGAGCTGGCTTTACTATCCTGGGAGTGTGGTTTATTTATGCTGAGATTACTTGTGGAATAAATATAGACATAACTAGATAATAGAAGGCCATTTTCTCCACTAGCATTAGAATGTATTGGTTTGAGGTTTTTCTCTTTAAATTCAGTGGGTTTTTTCTTAGTGTTTTGCAGACCAGAAAGACATAACAGACCTTCTTTGCCTGTGATGGTTGTTCATTGATTCTTTGAATACAGCTTGCTTTTTAAATGCAGCAATCCCTGGCAGACCTCCTCTCCTTTTCTTTAGCAATTTATACTTTACTATTGCTCATGCTAGTTTTTGTTGACTTTTTCAGAAAATGTAGTATTTTTTTAGAATCGCAGGCCTACCTTGCACCAATTCAGAATGACTTCTTTTTTTTAAATTGATAGCATCAAGCTTACATGTGTCTAGGTCTGATAATATGGTAAAGCATTAATGTGCTGGCTGAAGCAGCTTTTTGTTCTTTCTCCATACTGCAGAGCTGTGACAGTAGCTGACCTGCTCCAAATGTCGCTGGTGCTTATGTGTTTCAGAGAAGGCAATCTCCTTATTAATCTTGTTTTTCCAAGTAAAACAGTGCTTTTTCCTCCAGCTACCCCTCTGAGTAGCTCTGGTGGTGCTGCATGAGCAGAAGGATGGACTTTGTGCTGCAGCAAACTGACAGAGAATCATATGTTTTGTAGCTTGTGAAGGAAGCTGTAGGAGGAGGTTTCATCAAGACCAGTGGCAGAAATGAGTCTCTTAAGCTGAGTTCCCCTTAGGAGTTAGGGGCAGTGTTGGCATGCTCGTGCTAATCTCACACCCAGAGCGAAGGCAGGAGGGATGAAAGAGGGGTGAGTGTAGGCAGAGACTCCAAAGCTGGGACAGGCAATGGAAAAGATTCTGTGGTTTTTGATTTTGTGGACAAAAAAGTCTTCCTGAGGCCGTGTAACCCTAGTTTTACTCAAGGTCACTCATGGCCCATGTGGAGGCTCCGTTCTCTTCTAGGTCTTCTCAATCTTTTGGGTGCAGCTTTCTCTTTGGTGCTACTGCTCGCTGTGTCCTGCAGCTTGTCCTGCTCTTGGTGCAGTCTGCCACATGCTGAAGCAGATGGATGCAAAGCAATCACTGGGGATGCCCTGGTACCTTGTAGGATGAGATGTGTAGGGATTGTGGTGAGACATGTGTAGAGCAGTGGAATTTACTCTTGATAAGTGTACAGCCTGGCAAAGGTATTGGAGAATTTTATTTTGATGTCACTGCAAAAGGCCCCTGCCGACAAGCACTTCAGTTCAGCAGTGTCAGCATATACCTGTTGAAGACAGCTGCTGGGAGCCGCAGCTTTTGTGCACTGCATTGGGTTTCTGCTTCAGCACTGACTGCTGGGTGGTATTTGGGGTGGGCATAAATTGTCTAGTATGAGCAGATTCCAAGAAATAGAGTGAATAATGTGAATTAAGTATTACACTGTGTGCTGGTAGCTCCGCTTTACCACTGTGCTTTTGTGAATCAAACGGATTGTGATGTTCCTAAGTGGATGTGAGGAGGTAGGTTTGGTTTGAAGTGACAAAGGCAAGGAAATTATCTCCCTTTCCATGGGGAATTAAGGTGGACTATCCAGTAATGCACTTACACAATAGTAACTTGCAACAGGTGCCTTTAAAAGGACAGGTGTGCCACATCTTAGGAGCTTTCTAGTTTATTGAAACTTCTTTTGTCTGGCATTATATTAAGTGAATATTCTTGTTTCTGTAACCGTGGACAGGTTTGAAGCACTGATGGATTTGGCTGGATGGCTCTGAAGCACCTCTGTGTTGCCCTAGTGTTTGATAACATCAGAACCTGTGCTTTCCTCACAGGTTTGCAACAGATCTTAAAGCCTTGTATATTATATTTATCTCATTAAAATACTGTACTGATAAGTGTATCAATACAGTCTTACGTGGGTTGTATCTCACTGTAAAGGACTGGGCTTGATGACACGGATCATTCCCATCTTGTTCTTTCTTTAGGTACATCTCTAAGCTTCTTACATCTGTAATGACAGGCAGAAAACAAGACAGCATGGAGGAAAAGGTATCACAGAAGGAAAATAAACCTTTCCACGAAGAATGAGTGTTCAGCAAAACCATATATGAATGGCACAGGAAAGAGAGTAAGGTTGTAGCAAACAAAAAAAAATAGTCAAGGATCATTAATTTCAACCCCCTCCCTTTTTTTTTTTTAGCTTGTTCTCATTTCTGACAAAATCAACATTATAACTGGTAAAATTTATGCTGTTTTTTTATTTTATTTAATAGTATTTTGTTGATCGAAATACAAATACTTTTTTTAGGAGGAGATAGCAAGCTAACGTACTGATTTTTAGATCTAGAAACCATAATTCTACTTTCCATATTTAAAATAAGAGTTCTTCATTCCTTGCAGTCTCTAAGGCTTTCTCACAGTTTCGGGATTGAACAGAAGGCATCTGGTGCTTGGGTGAGGCTGTTGTGCCTTGAGGGACTAAATGAGGTGCAGTGCTGGCATACAGCTTGAGCTTGGGTTTTTATGATGGTACAGGGAGCTGTTAAGGGTGAACGCACATCTTGCGTGTGGGGAAGTTTAATATGGCAATAGCTAACTTGCTTTAGCTTCAGAAGAGTAAGCTGGGGGTCATTTTGTTGTTCTTGACTTCAGTATTAGATGTGTGACTGCTGAGCATCAATACTGTCAACTACATTTGCTCTTAAAGGTTTAGGAATATCTAATAGTGATGTCACTTCCATGTTTTGGAAGTTGAAGCTATGATGATCCATAAAAAGTGAATCAACATGATTTTCACCTGTGCTGATTGTTGGCTCCACTGCAGCCATCCCAAACCACACACTTGTAGGTACCCACGGGTCTGGAATGGAAACTGCAGGCATTAAATTTAAGTCCTGCTGCTTCTGGTTTCCAAATAAGACATGAGTGCTACCTCTCAGCAGGGTGGGCATCACTCAGAAGTTTCCAGGGAGCTGGTGCCATGGTTTTAGGGTGGTTTTTTCTTCAACATAAAATCCCCTAATACAGGCTGAAGTTATTTGATTTCTGGATTAACTCCAGGTTAGGCTGCTATGCTGCAATTATGGGTGTACAATCAATACAGCCTTTTCACTTATAAAGGTTTAAGTTGTTTGGGAGTTGAGTGTAGGGTTGGGTTTTCTTTCTTTCTTTCTTCTTCTTCTTTTTTTTTTTTTTTTAATGTGTAAAGTGTTTTCCCAGAGGAGTGACCACACTGGGTAAACTCCTCCAGACTGAGGTATGTAATGCAAGTATCAGTGGAGTGCTCATGATGGTGACTAACACCAGATTGTAGATCTCTTTAGAGGAGTTGAAACAATAGTGGTGTGGCAACAAGACTTTGCATTTTTAAATTTTTATGTTAATGTGAAGGCTCGACAAGTTTGATGTTGACTATAGTGCCTAGGTGTCTGTGAAATAAGGATGTTTAAAGCTGTGATAGCAGTTGTTCTTGGTAGTCGAATTTACCACCCTGAAAACACAGATGTTATCTGCTGTTAGGTCATTGATCTGTTAAGAGATTTGCTCTTCTGTAAGTCTGGCCAAATTTGTCTGACCTTAAAACTTCCACCTAGAATCTGAACCCATTTCTGTTCCCATTTGTATGAGTAAAGCTCAGACAGCCAAAGGCCTAAAATACGGAAAGAGCTTTCTTTTCCAACTGTGCACAGAAAGCTGGGCCTGGAAGTACCCTCGGTGGAGCTCTTGGGAATGTGTGTTTTGCTTCTCTTAGGAATTTGTCAAATCTTATACAGGTGTGTGAGTAATTGACAGCTAAAGGAAGTCAAAATAACTATTACGTCCTGTGTCCTAAAACAGAATTTCATACCTTTCCAGGATTGCAGTGCAATTTAAACCTGTAACTCCAAGATTCCTGGACAGGGATTGCAAAGAGGGACTGGTGGCTAACAGATCTAGATGTTAAGCAAGTATAGTTTGCTTGAAGTGAACTCAGGTCTTAAAATATAATGTAGTGGGGTTTGAGTACAGCATTTTTGTGGTTTGAATTTTAGCACAATTCTTCAGACTTTCAGAGAGAGATCAGGATAAATAAAAATGAATTTGCTTTCTTGAAAAATGTGATGTCATGATAAAGCCATCAGCTTGGGCCTGTCTAGACACTGCTGTGCATGCTCTATGCTTAATCCCTCTGGAATAGAGGGACTTGTGTTCAGGAGTGTCGGATGCCTTCAGCACCTTCACTAGGAACTGTAGATTCTCACCACTATGAAAAATCAGGATTTGTATCTTGAAGTTATTACTGGTTCAAAGATAAGCATGGAGTCTACTTGAGCCTCATTGACAGGATAGAAGAGGATGGGCAGTAAGCTTTCGTTAGACAACGAGCTAGTGAATTAATTCTTGTTATGTGCCATTGACAGGACACTCTTAGAATGACCTGTGGATGGTGAAATACTTGAGGAGCTAAGTACATGAATCAGTTCGTGTAAGCCACTTGCAGAAAATCCATGTTAACAGGACAGTTGTTTACAGTAAATGAGATCAGGTTGAGACAGCGAGCACTTGCCAGCTTGTTCAGATGGTGTAACTTCCAAAATATGTGAAAACAAGGTGGTATCGCTTGGTTTTGTTCTCATTCTCCACTTTTGTACGTAAGATGTGACCTCACACTGAAATAGCACTACAAACTGAATCTATAATTAGAAATTAAACCATTCAGTATCCAAGACTTTTATTTACAAGTCTAGGATACGGAGGTGAGTTTGTCCTACTTAATCCAAAGAAAAATTCGGGCCAGTTGAGAGGATCTGTGTTTCTCAGTGCTGATACTCAAGCCAAGTGTTACTCTTACTCCTGTGATCTTTGTGATGATTTTGTTCATTTGTTTTATAGTCACTGGCTCTGGTTGAGGATTCAGAATGGGAGACAAGCCTATCTGGGAGCAGATTGGATCCAGCTTTGTACAACATTACTACCAGCTTTTTGATGCAGACAGGACTCAGTTAGGAGCAATATATGTAAGTATCCACAGAAAGGGAGCTGGGGCTCCATCCCATTATCTGTGTGTGGGATTCCCTGTTTTGATGTGTGAGAATACACAGGCTGAGATAATGGGCTTTATCCTGACTCCAGAATGCCAGTTAGTGCAATCGCACTCACTTTTATTCATTGCTTTTCTTTTATGTTTCACTTCTGGTTTGAGCTTTGTTTGCCTTATAGGCAGTCAGACTCACAAAAGCCCTGTTTAGCTGTAGGCAGTGATTTGTTTTGGAGGGATTTGATGATAATTGTGTGATGAAGTGCTCTGTAAAAACAACCATTCTAGTCTTGGTTTGCCATTAATTTACAGGCATGGATTTGCTTGGATCCCTCTTGAAGTGGGATATAATTTAAGTTCTACCTTGTGTTTAGCAGTTCTTGCAGGTGTTTCTTGGACCTCATGCTATAATAATCCTCTGAACATGAAAATAGATTTACAGTTTTAAATCCAGTTTTAACATGTAGAATAACATGTTAAATTAATGTAAATCTAGTTTAAATTTCCTCAGACATTGGGTTTTTATTTTTACTTCTTACTTGGGGTGAAGTCGACTTGGATACCAGAATTAAAAACTGTAACTAACAAACCCAAGGAACATCAGCTTTTAGTTTTGGAGGGAAGATTCCTCCAGAGCTTGCAAAGTGCTCTGTGTGTGGAGTTGATTGCTGATGTTGAGGAATGCTGCTGGGTGGCTGAGGAGTTGCAGCAAGATGCTCAAGACTAACAAGTCTTCTAGCAGCAAATCCTGTTTTTCTGGCTGGTTTTTCATCCTCTGGATGAGCTGTGTGAAGTTGCAGCAAGCTCTTGAGGATTGAAATAGTTCAGTAGTCTCTGACACCCCTTCTTATACCTTAGCAATATCCAGCACCACTGATACCATTTGCTCTTGGGATTGTTGTACTTGCTACCTGCCAGATTGTTGGTTTACTTTGCCCAAGAAGCTGTGTACAGAGCCTAGAAAGGAAGATAACCAAGAAGTTTGTGTTCTAACCACAGCTCTAAATATGGAGCCTCCTAGTAGTTTGTATTTTATTACCAAAATACATTCAGTCCTCAAAATGGCAGTAAGTATAAACTAATTTAAATTCCTGGAGAAAGGGCCTTCCACACTGGAGCTCCTGGCTGTTTTTCTTCCTTAGGGTCTTTCTGCCTTCCATCATTCTGTGAAGAGTCCTGTGCACATGTAATTGGGAGACCTATTGTGCAGGTCACTGATGTGTGTTGTTTTATGGAGTTCCTGAACTATGCAGAACGGGACCACACTGTTTTGTGTGGCTGAAATGCACCAAGGTCACAATTGGTCTAAATTTGGGGAGATTTTGTAGAAATGGGCTTTTAATGATGAACGTTTTCCCCTCTGAGCCCCTGGGGGAGCGAACAAATTTTATAGCATGCAGGAATGCAGCAGGGAGCTCTTAGATTGGGTTTGTATTCCTGTATCACTACTTCCACCACAGGATTCAGTTTATCTTTAGCGGTGTAATCCAAGTCAGTTAAGACTTTTGTCACCTATTCCAGGTAGGGATCTGGCCAGTCACTTTTGAATTGCTTGACTTAGGTGAGTTGGAGCACTACCCTGTGGTGTAACCCATGTTGTCAGTTTTCTTCATGTATTTTTCCCTTTCCACATGCTTGACTTTGTGTCCATAGAATTTTTATTTTCTTTTTATCCCTTAGATTTTCTTCTGAAAGCTGACTTTTATCCAAAGACAGGAAATCTTCTTGCTGGTAGACTTAGGATAATGAAATGTAGTCTACCTAATTTTTACTCGATTGTTCCAAACTTCTTCAGTTGATTTTGCTGGTTTCTTTCTATGTCCCTTTGAGGTAGTTTTCAAATAGCTGGATTCTGAGGATTTATGCTAAATAAAAGTCTGTTATTAGGATTGCTTAAGGGTTACCTAAGTTGATGACATTTTTCTTTTCCCCCCAGATTGATGCATCATGCCTTACGTGGGAAGGACAGCAGTTCCAGGGCAAAGCAGCCATTGTTGAAAAACTCACTGTAAGTCTGTAATCCTTACTGAATGTTTTGGGGAAACAGTTATGAAGCCTAGAAGATAATTGCTTCTGAAAATTTGAGTTAGACTTAAGCAATTCAAAAAATCTTGAACTTGTGCTTCCAGCTTAGGTCTTCAAGATATGTTATGAATTACTGCTGTGTAGTGGGTTATTCCACTGATGGCTCTAATGGTGGAATGTTAATTGACTCCATAGTTTGCAAGGTTATTTTGTGACTGCAACTGTATTTGACATTATTGATTTTTATTTTTTTTTTTAAGTTCTAATGCATAAGCTGCCTCTGATCTAGAGGGGTGATTTGCTCTTTTAAGGCATGCCAAGGAAGAAGTGATAGCAAACCTGTTACTTGGATCTGTCAGTGATAAAGGCTAGACGCATTACAGCAAGGAACAACTTGTTTCTGATACGTAAACTGAAAATAAGTTCTATAGTGGAGAAGCTGACTTATCCTCAATGCAGATTTGTCAGCAGTTCAGATATGAGCAGGTATGGTTCAGGACTTTTAAACATGTGTTTCTTCTTCAGCAAGTGAGAGGACACTGGAATTCCATGTTCATTTAGTTAAACTAAAAGAATTTTTATCTTCCTGAGTAAATAAATCTATGCTTCTGTTATAAAACTGGGGGTACTTGCAAGCTTTCAGGAGACCAGAAAGTTTGTTTCTCTTGCAAGATATGCAGAGGACATGCTTTTTAGGTCACCAGACAGTCTGCTCTGAGTATGGTATTTCAGACATTTTTATTACACATTGAGAAGAAAAATAATTGTAACTCGACACTTGGCTTATTGCACAGCTGCTGCTCCTGTTTCGGAACTGCTTCTTTCGCCTAAGGCATCTTTAACTGTGAGGACTGAGGTGTGCCCTCAGGTCTGTGCTTTAGGTACCTGTGTTGCCTTTGAGAGGGCTGCACATCTCAGAAAGAGCAGCAACTGCTTGCTTGTAGGTGAGGAGATACCCAAGCTCCAGGGTTGCTTGTTTGTGTACTCAGTGTTCTTTAGACTTTTGGGCTTGCAGCCACTTAGATACCCAACCAGCCAAGCATTTGCTTGACCACAGTGTCTGATTCAGTGCCTTGGATTCAGCCCAGTGCAGATCCAGCCCCTTTCCCACTGTGACATAGCTCATCTTTACCTTCCCTCTCTCTGGTGCAAGGTGGACTTCCTGGATTTATGTGCCTGCTGCAGTTGTAATTGGTGAGTGAAGACACACTACTCTGCTTTAGGGAAATTTTTTCTGTCTTGTATCCATCTGTTTATAGTAAGGAGGAAATGCATTGAAGTTGCTCTGTGCCCTTCCACTGCCGTGGCTCATTATGGGCTGTATCAGCTTACAGTGACTCTAATGTCATTCAGCATTCCTCTGTCAGCACTGAGCTGCCTGGGCTCTCTTTGCTGTGTCAGCTTCATGTGCTCACCTACTCTGCTTCTGGAGCTGCTTAGTCAGTTCAGCACATCCCTGAAAGTTTGACACTGAAGTTTTTTCACACTTCTGCCGTCTTCTATCCTTCAGTGCCTGGCTGGTGAACTGATGTAAGCACAAGGAGGTGGCATTTTCTTTTAGATCAAATTCTTTGCTGTGTGACAGCAATGGTATGGCACCTTTTCAATCTGTTGATCTAGTAGGGCAAGGTTGTTTGGGCATTGCTTTGCAGGCCTGGCACATCTGTACCTTGTTACAGCATGGGAGTTGACACTTATTCCTTCTGTCCTAATTGGGGCTGGACTTGTTTCACATAGAGTGCCTGTGCTAATTAAGGGCAGCCTGATTTACATTGAGCATTTGAGATGATAATTATGTAGTTCTGTGAACATAGTGGACCAAAGAGGAAGCTGAGACAGGTATTCATGCTGCCAGCAGTGAGTTTATGCTACTCGACTTTATTCTTGCCTAGTTCCTCTTACCCGACTTCAAGGAGATTCCATAGTTTTCATAGTGAAAAAGCAGTCAATTTTTAACATCAGAGGATGGTAAAAGCCTTGCTTGTTGTTTGCCTGCATGCTTTTTAATCGCTTTTGTTGTACTTTTCATACCACAGAATCCTTTGCTCCAGTACAGATGGATGTCTATAAGCAGCTATCCTTTTGAGGGAGCCTCTGCCTATCCTAAAAATCAGTGATCTTTCCTGTCACCTACACTCCTACTCTTTCCAGGGGGTTCTCCCAATGCATCACATGAGTAGGTCACTGGGCTGGCCAGCTATGTGGGGTCCTTCCCTCTGAAGAGGACAATTACAGAATCTTTAAGGTTGGAAAAGATGTCCAAGATCAAGTCCAACCTTTGACTGAACACCATCTTGTTAACTAAACCATAGCACTAAGTGCCATGTCCAGTTGTTTCTTGAACACTTCCAGAGAAGCTGACTTCACCCCTTCCCTGGGCAGGCCATTCCAATGCTTAACCTTTTCAGTCAAGAAATTCTCCCTGATGTCCAATCTGAACCTCCTCTGATGCAGCTTGGGGCCATTTCCTCTTGTCCCGTGGAACTGGGTACTTGAAACAGCCACTGTCTTGCCCAGCCTTGTCTTTGGTTCCTCGTCACTATTTTGCAAAGCTCCTGATTCCAAAGCCTTTCCTTCCTCCCTGGACACAATTGCATTCATTCCCCTTCATCTCTCTGCCTTTTCAAGAGAATCTTTTTGCAGGGCTTGTCCAACAAGAAGCTCTTGTGCTGAGGTGGGACAAGGCTTTGGAGCACCCTTTTGTCAAAGAAACTCCCAGTCTATGCTTGTGCAGGCTGTGTGGGCATTTTGCACTTTCAGGATGTTCAGGATAGTCACCCTGGAAAACAGTCTGGAGGTCATCCAGAAAAGAACACTCTGGATTTGTGTTGTTATTAAATGTCTATTCCATACTACAAAGCAGTCACTTTGCACTTCCAAATTGGTTGGGATTGCACTCCCAGCCAAGAGGAAGCACCTCAGGCTTTATTAAAGGGCGTTCTTGAATAGTGTCCCTCTAATTAGAGGGCTGCTCCCTACACTTCATTTGCTTCCTCAGGTCCTGATCCTTCTCCAGTTTCTGTGTTCTCTGTTATCCAAGGATTAACTTCCTGCAGTTCTTCCTAGAGCCTTACGCTTGTAAAGCCAATACTGTACTTCAATCTGTTGCAGCAGGGCTTGTGTCTCTACCTAGGCCTTCTAGGAAGTCTTTGAGGCTCCTTCCACTAGAGGGAAATGTTGAAATATGCATTGGGATCTGTTTCCAAATAAGGGAAATGCAGCAAAGGCGTCCAAGTGCCACCTGAGGTTTGAATGTCCATGTGCTGCCATCCTGTGCAGTTCCTGCACTTTACCTATCTGCCACATGGTCACCCAGAGCTCCATCCATGCTGAACTGCCATTGAAACACCTAGCAGTAATGCAGCTTTTGGGAGAACAGTCTCAAAATTGTGTTTGTGTGACAGGACTCCGAGATCTCCCAGATATTTCATGTTCACTGCTTGGCATTGTCCATGTTGGAACGTGCATGTGGTCTAAGTTGAAAGACAGGAATTACTCTCCAATGCCTGGTGTTTCTCCAGGTGTGTTCCTTGCACATGTAGCTCCATTGGCTACCTGAGAGTCAAGGGAATTAAAAGGGGGAAAGGTGGATATGTGGATTTCAAGTCTTGAAGATTTCATCCGCTTTTCCTTTCCATTCATAGCCACTTTAACAAAGAAGCAAATCTGGAGTTACCTGGTAAATCTCAAGTATTGGATGATAAAATCTCTTAACACAGTTCAGAGCAGAGGTTTGTTTCTTCATCATTACTTTGAGCTTACAGATGATCTGAAGCACTTTAGGCAGTGCAGTTAGAGTAGGAAAAGGTATATTTACTCTGTATGGTCACATTATTTTCTCTTTTGGTGCTTGAAAAACACACCTGTTAAGATTTGCCCCGCATGAGTAGTGCCCTCATTTGCAGCAGTTCTCTGTGCAGTACTGCCACAAAAGTGTCTAACACTTCATAACACTGGATTTGCTCAATCTTTGTTTTGTAAGTTAAATAATTCAATTACTGTGCATTTCTTTATCTTTATTTCTTTTCATTGCAGAGCCTCCCTTTCCAAAAAATACAACACAGCATCACAGCACAAGACCACCAACCTACACCTGATAGCTGTATACTCAGTATGGTAGTGGGACAGCTTAAGGTAAACTCTTTCCATTACAGGTTAATGAGTGCTTATGTCTTAGATTTTTGCAGGATTCTAAATCATTGATTTCTGAATACATTTAAATGCTCTCATGGGTGGGGAAGGAACAGGGGTAAAAGCTTGCACATCATCCCTCTGCTATTCAAGACTGTCAAGAAATGCTCCTTCCTTCAGATACCTAGTTCTAGGTAAACCGCCTGTAATTTGACAGTCATGTCCTGCCAAGCAAATGAATGTGGATTTTACTGTGCAGACAAATATCACGTGGGTTTTGGAGGCATCAGTATTTCCCTTACCCTGATGCAGTAGGGTTTTGGTGTCCTCTGTTGCATTTTAGGGCATTGTCACAGTGTTTCTTGGACAATTTAAGCACATGTAATGTTTGCATGGAGCTCTGATTTAGCAGACCTCGTTTTGTTAACTGACCGCCTTCAGTGAGTCCATACTTCTCGTTTACTATTGCAGGATGCAAGAATACAATCCTGCTTTTAGTACAGTCCAGTACCTCTGTAATCAAAACTGATTCAGCAGTGGGAATGTTGCCTCTGAGATCAAACACTTATTGTTGAAACAGCTGCTCCTTGTGAAGAATCAGATTATTTTTCAGGCTTAGTACGACCATATTGCTGTGCGAGTGATACTACTGAACAGCGTAAACTTACCCAATATACTAGGGCCACATACTTGTAAATTAATGAAGCTGCTTATGGATGAAAGACGTTGTCCTGGAATTTGAAGAAAATACTATGTATGTAAAGTCAGCTGCAGGCAGAACTTGCTCACTGTGGGTGGTATTAGTTTAAAAAATGTGAAATTATGTAGCAATACTTATAGTTATCACAGTTTGTTTGGTCCAGCCATGCTGTGAAGTCAGGCCTCTAACGCCATCCAGTCTTTAGAGTTACCTGCACCCAGTTTGTTTTAAAATAGCTGTTTTGATTTCCTTTTCCTGCTAACTCGATGGCACCTTTAGTATCAAAGCATTCAAACTTTCACTCACACTGTCGTGTTTACTAAGCAGACATAGGACTGAATGTTTGAATCTGCTTGCTAAGCTGTTCTCTGTTTTGGGCTGGGCTGCTGAGAAGAGCAATGCCCAGTTTAATGCATTCACTGCTAAACCTAACGTAGACACCTTTGGCTCTCACTAAAGTTGCTCCTGCTTCCTAGCTGCGAGTTGGATTCCAGCTTTTTTGTTGCTCAGTCCCACGTGCACACACTCCATGGAAAAGCAGCCACACGTGACCATGGAAAGCCCTGAATTACAGCACAGATGTGCTCATCTCCTCAGCCTTGCTCTTGGGTGTGCATAAAATTCTGTGATGTGATCAAGACCTTTTGACTCAGTCTTGGGCCAGTCACATCTGCACCTAGTTTTGCACATATTTTTAAGGTTATTGCATAATTATCAAGCAGATTGCGGCTTGCAACAGTGATTGTGTTGGATCCTGTGTCAAAATACCAAGTTCTAAAACATTCTGTAAAGCTATTGGGTTTTCTCAAATCATAATCCATTAATATTGAGGGATTGTAAATGCAGTCTGGGGGCTTTCCATAAATGCCATGACTTGGAGTAGTATTTTCTGATTTATTTTTTTTAATCTCTGAGTAATTTTCACTTGCTGAAATTATTCAGTATAATTTGGGGATCATGTGTTAGGGCATCCAGGTATTTGGAGAGAACATACTGGGTTAAAGTATAGCTACTGTCATGATCAAATCCAACTTCCTTGTGAAATTTAGTAGGTGAGGAAATGTTTTTCCACTCTTCACATTTATGTGTTTCAAACCTTAGCTTTAAAAATCAGATCTTAATCCCTGGGAACACTGCTTCTCAGAGAACAAGTGTCCAAAAGGTCAAAATCAAAACTTTCACTTCACGCTTCTGCCCTGTGTGATATTTATAGAGGTGGACAAATGAGATATCAGGAACAGTCTGTGGCATGAATGAACCTGGCTGTCACATGTAGTGAATGCTTTTTTCTCATGCCAATTCACACATGTTGACAGCTATTTTACTGTATCTCAGTGCTGCTCTGTGTACAATACAGTAACGGAGATCAGCTGGGTGCAGGTGATGCATTTTAACAAGTGGCTCACATGTAGCTCGTTGAGCAGGGAACACTGTAACAGGCAAACGTGGGGCTGCATACTCAACTGTTATTTAAAGCTGCCTTCCTAGTAGTGTGGCTGCTCAGCCTGCATATGTTGCTTTCAAGGAGAACTGTAAGAGAATTGTGCACAAGGGAGGGCACTTCCAAGACCACCAGTAGCATGCTAATATGAACTATAAATAAATAAATTTTAAAAAAACCCAAACCACAAACAAACAAACAAAGCATTTTGCAGCAGAATAATCACCTGCACTGGGGGGCCTGGGCACAACAGCTTCTTTGAGATGATGCTTCAGTGTAACAGAGCATCTTAAGTAGGTGAATGTCACTAGCAGGGATCTAACTCAATGGCTAAAGCGGTGCAGTGATTGCTTTTCAAAGATCCTCTTTAATGGATGCTGCTAGGTATTAATGTTTGGGTGGTGTTATTCTTTTGTAGAGGTATAATAAATATACATCCATTTGTTCTAATCCTACTGGTTTTTATCACTGCTCATTGTCTGAGTGCTGCTTGCTTGCTTCAACTAGGAAGAGTAAGCATCAGTTTAAGCCTTTAGGAGTGAATTCCTTTTGGTGCGACCCTGCTTTGCCAACGCTCATCCAGAATGTCACCCAGTATCTTCAGTGTGCTTCACCTAGTAATGTATTTCTCCTGTCATGCTCAGGCAGATGATGACCAAGTTCTAGGCTTCCACCAAACCTTTTTGTTGAAAAATTTTCAAGGTGCCTGGGTGTGCACCAACGAAGTCTTCAGGCTAGCCCTCCACAACGTTTAACCCTCTGCCTTACCTGTCTTCCAGTCCTCGCTGTCCTGGTTGAGTAAGGAGTGCTCTCTTCTCGCCCTTCTGTCCCTTGAGCTCGGCTGAGAAGCATGGCTGTGGCTTGTGTGTTCTCAGAGCCATGTGGCAGATCTGTGCCTCTCCCCAGAGTGTGATTTTTGAAGTGATTGATGCAGAATTAATTGTGAATAACTAATTGTTATGCGGTGTTTCCTAGTCTTAAAAGGAAAAGGAAATTTGCAATTAAAATCACTGGATATTTTTGTAATGCATGCTGAACACCTAAAGCATTGCTTAAAGCCTGTTAACTAAGGCTTAACATCTGAAAGAACCTGCAGTCTCAAGTAATTAGCCTTTCCTTTGAGGTAAGGGTTGTTGCAACCCTGCAGTTCAGTCAATAATTGCTGGGGTTGCTGGTGAAGAAACCTGACCAGGCAGGAGGAGGAAAGTTGTGTAGCTAAACCTGAAATGCAAAGAGAGTTGCATCTCAAACTCTTGACATGAATCACTGCTCTGTGCTGAGGACTCCCTTTTGAGCCTCCACGTCAGAAAAGATGTAGATAAACTGAAAGGTCAAAAAGCTGCCAAGATTGTGGGCGATGAAGAGCTTGTGGAGCTGGGAGAGGAGGTTGGCTGAGGGCAATCTGCTTGAAATGTCAGTGAAAAGTAATTGAATACTTCCAACAACCTGAAAGCAAACTCTTCTCTGGTGCCAGACAGTGTAACAAGGGACTGTGGTTAGAAACCAGACTTGGGAGGTACAGATGGGACACAAGGGAAGATTTTCATGGGAAGAGTGAAACCCTGGGAAGTGGTGCCTGGACGCCTTGTGAAACATCTGTTCTGTGAGAATTTGAAGACTCTTCTAGAGAAGGCTGTGGCAGATGCAGTGAAAGATGTCCCTGCCCAGGACAGGAAGATTGGATTAAATCTCTAGAGGTTCTTTCTGTGGACCTTTACCATCTGTGGACCAACCCTGTTTTGTGGTTCCATGATGCAGAGCTGCTGTAGTCTGTTCTCATGCTGAGTGAAAGGCTGGCCTGGAAATCAGAGGATTCTTGCAGTCTGATTCTGGGACTTCTTTAATTTTTGTTTTTATTCAGTGATGTCATGGAAGAATTTGAACTGCACAAAGCAAAGTTTTATAGGAAGACTAAAACCCATTGTGTTTCGAGCTTGTGCTCACATCTGGAATGCAAATCCTGAGTTGGACGTGCCTGAATTTGGAATGAAAAGTGAAGATGGAGAGTTTCAGTGGTGTTAGCTGAGCTGTGATGAAGATCAAAACTAAAATGGGATAGAATTAGTCTGTGTTTTCTGGGGCATCTTGAGTCACTGAACTGTGGGCCTTTGCTATGTGCTAATATTACATAGTCAAAATTTGGGAATGGCCTATAAAGGATATACTTCACCTTGGATATAGTCTAGGATTTTGCTTATTTTTAAAGTATACTGCTCCTCTATGCTATGAAGGGATAACATGAAAGGAATAAAGAAAATTATAAAGTATGACTTCGTTGTGGGAATTTGTTGCCTGTACCACACCAATTGTTTTGGGAAGAAATCCCTTTTAGTCTTTCTTCATGTGTCCAGCCCTGAATTTCTTAAGAAAGGGGGAGATTTTCCTTAAGCCAAAGCATCAAGAGCTGCAGTGCTCTTATCAGGGCCTACCTAGGCTTATCAGAAATCTAGGAGACCTACACTAAAGCTTGTCTGGCAACAGTATGGGGTTTTTGCCAGGGGTGTATTTTAAAGCATACTCATGTCAGTAGTGACAAGCTCAAATTCGGTGTGATAGGAGTACTCATGCAACTTGTAGTAGATGCCTCAGTGATCTGCAACAAGGAGGGCAGCTGAGAGTTGAGAACCTGCCGGCTCCCAAGCAGTGGTGAGGCTCTCCTGGGATGGGTTACATTGGATAGCCAGGAGAAGCTGGAAAAGGCACAAACCCATGGGCTTCAGTGCACGGGCCACCTCTACAGCACAGATATGTGAGCCTCTCTTCTGGGCATGTGGAGTAGGGATGATACTTTAAAATAATTGCCACGACTGCTGTCATGTGTGCTAATGCACGAAACGGGCAGCTGCTCTAACCCAGCAGAATTGCTTGTGTTCACACTGGGCTCCTTCCTAGGGAGCCTCTGCCTCATGCAGAGCAGGTGTGCATTGAGGAACAAGCTGTTTGTCTGCTGGACAGTCACTGCTGACACTTGTCTTGCGTAGAGGATTTTTCTCTCATTCAGCCGCGTATTGAATACTGACTTGCTCATATTCCTGGCCTTACTTGTTGCCTTCTCAATTTCTGGCTGTAGTAGTTTCCTCATTCACTTTGTTCTTCATGGTTTTATAGTAATTTGTCTTGCCTGTTCTCCCTGTTGTCATTATGTTTTTGCAAGCTGAAGAGTTGTACTCAGTTTACTTTCTTCAGTAGGAAACTGTCCTGTAGCTGGATCATTTTTCTTGTCCTTTTATGACCTTGTAGCATTTTATTTTTTTAACTTAAAAGAACTGCATGCAGGATCTGATATGTGGGTGTTCTTTGCCTATTTATGCATTTGCTTACTTCTGGGTTTTGGTTCTTTGTTCTTCCCTAACAACTGCTAACCCTGTGCTTGCCTTGAAACCTTTAGAGCTCTCAGCTGGTTTAATAAATAAATATCTATCATTAGTACCACTTTCATGAGGGGCCAATCTAGGGTCCACTTTGGTTTACCTCTGTGAATTAGCATACATTCACTGGAACTGCACTTCGTGTACACCACTTAACTTCCTCGGCGGTTGTCACTGTGGAATCCTTGAACTGGTTTTTGGATCTGAATGCTTCCTTTCCATGCACCTGATGCCACCAGTGTTCTGGCAGACTTGCTGTTCTGTGATACAACTGATGCCCTTCAAAGCTGACTTGTTTCACAGTCCGTGAATATTACTTTTTTAAAGTAAAGTTTCTTTTTTGTTTGCTTTGCTCTTCAGACTTCTCACTTGTTCTCGGTGAACAGCAGCGGAGGATTGCCATTGAACGTTCAGTGGTTTGACAGCCTCTTTCATGAGCTGCTCTGACTGCTGCTTTTCAAGGCTCTTTTTTATAAATTTCCCCCTTTTCTGAAGCTGAATAGTCATGCATTGAAAAAAATAAAGCTTAAAATCCTCCAAAAATGCTGAACTGAACACACTACAGCCACCATCAGAAAACTTTTGTAGTTGGTCTCATGTGCTGTTCAGATGAAATCCTGTTGTGTGATTTCCAGCTGATTGATTTGGGAATCATTTATGAAAATTCATGTCTCTGAGAGGATGGGTAAATAAACATTAGGTGGGAGTACTAGTTTCCCTCTAATACTATTTTCTACTTTTGTAGTAACATTGTAAATACCCAGACATATTGTCAGAGGCAGGAGCGGAGGCTGCAGCCATTCCCTGTGCTGTAGAACACATTGTCACAGCGTAGTGAATGCTCTTCTTCCTTCCAGCCATTGCTGGACAGTGGAAGGGGGAAGTACTGTGTTTCTGGCCCAGCTGCAGCTGCTCTGGCAAGGCTTTCAAAGCCCAGATCACCCAATCATCCAGGCAATGTGTTGATACCAATCTCTGCAGAAACTCCCTACTGCCATCAGCCCAAAGTTCAGAAGCTGAAAACAGAACCACTTTCTCTTAAGCTTGATTCCTGAGCAAGGGATTTGTGATTCAACACTGAGGCAGGCATCTTCCATCAGTGTGGTGAGTGACAGGTCAGCAAGCCTTCCACAAACCCCACCTTCAGGTGCTGTTTGCAGGATTTCCATGTCTCTGGGTGTTTGTCTGCAGAGCCCCTCAGAACAGACCCTGTGGTGGTATTGGTGTCTCCTAGAGTATTACACATCTTACAGCATGTAATGTCACTGTTCATGTTAGCCTGAAGTTGTCTCATCGTGAGTTTTGGAATAACCTTCTCAAAAAATGAGTGTTTTGAACCTTTTTTCCTCCCCTTTCTTTCTACAGGCTGATGAAGATCCTATCATGGGATTCCACCAGATATTTCTATTAAAGAACATCAACGATGCCTGGGTTTGCACCAATGACATGTTCAGGCTAGCACTGCACAACTTCGGCTGAGCTGCGCATCCCGAGGCACCCGGGCTTTTTTTTTTTTTCTTTTTCTTTTTCTTTCCTTTTTTTTTTTCTTTTTTTTTTTTTTTTTTTTCTTTTTTTTTTTTTTTTCCCCATTTTCCTCCTCTCCTCTTAACTGGTATTATTCACACTCACGGAACATTCCAAATATCATACACAAACCTGCAGCACTGCAGAGCGTGAGCAAGCAAGACTTGTGACCTGCCCTTCTGCTGAGTTTACATTGTCACTAGATGAGTTTCTTGTGCATGATGTTTGGAAGTTAGACTTAGCTGCATTTGATAAGAGAAATTTGTGTTGTACCAGCATGCCTCGGAAAGAATTTATAATGCAAAAGGTTGTTGTTTATGTACTGACAAGATGCTCTATAACCCAAAGAAATGAAAGAACAGCAGCCTGTACAGCCCAGTTACTGATTTGTCAAATGTTTCAATGCTACATTACACAATAAAACAGAGATTTTCTTAAAAGTTTAAATTATTTTTATGAGTTGGCTGTGGAGCATGTGATAGTGCTTGCTGGGGGTAGACTGTGTCTGTCTGGTGCGGAAATTCTTGCAGAGCTGGACCTCGAACTGAACTATTCCTGACAGTTTTACCAGTGAGTGCCGGGCGGGTCTGCCCTCCTCCGTGCACCTTTTCCTCTCCTCAGCAGCTTTCCTAACGGAGCCTTCTGGCTCAGTTTTTAACATTGATAGCTGAGTTCACACCTGTTGTATTTTACCAATGCAAATTCCCCACATAACACAGGAGGATGACAACAGTGATGGCAGCCTGTAGTCAGTCTCTGTGCCCTCTCAAAGCCAAACACCGCACCTGTGTTTTGTTCACAGGCAGACACAGCGGGTGGCTCCCGTGCCGCCCTGCAGGAGCTCGTGCCCCAAGCTCTGTTCACGTTCCGCGCTGTGCTGCGTGTGCAGCCTGCTCTGGTTTGGCGGGAGCCGGTGTGTGCAGGGCTGCGCCCGGGGCGGCTGTCCCCGGCCTGGCGGTGGCGGATGGGGACGGCGGGGGAGCCCCGGGCCGCGCTGCCCGCCCCGGCCCCGCCGCTCCCGCTCCCGGCTCCGCCCCCGGCGCGCCGGGAACGCTCCGTTCGGGCGGCGGTTTCCGCCCGGCGCTCGCAGGGCCGGGCCGGAGGCGGAAGCGCGGGCGGCGGGGCCGGGCCGGGCAGCGCGGTGGCGGCGGCGCGGGCGGGCGGCGCGCCGGGCCCCATGGCCTCCTGCTCCAGCATCGACATCGAGGACGCCACCCAGCACCTGCGGGACATCCTCAAGCTGGACCGGCCGGGAGGTGAGGAGCGAGGAGCGGGAGGACGCGAGAGGCCGCCGGGCCAGGCCGGGCGGGGCCTTGTCTCGGGCCGGGCCGCGGGAGCCCCTCGGGCCGTTGCGCCGCCGGTTGTCAGCGGTCGCGCTCGGGGCCCGGCCGGAACCGCTTCGGCTCGGGGCGCCTGGCAGCCCCCTCCGAGCCGCCCAGGGCTGGGGGGGCCCGCTCGGCGCTGCCTCGCTCCCCGCAGAGCCCGGAGCCAGCGGCGCGTTGCGGACCGGCCGGTGAGGAGAGGAGCCCCCGGCCTGGGGACCGTCGCTTGAGGGAGGAGGTTGTTGGCGCTGGCCAGAGCGGGAGCGGGTCGGTCCCATAGCTCGCTGCTGCGGCGGTCTCGGGGCTCCATTCAGCTGAGAGGTGTTGCTGCTGGGGGCCGAACCGCACCGACCTCCGTGACACAAGTGTCCCCCTTAGCAGGAGTACTTGGAGTGTTTCCCAGGAATCTCGCCGGGATGAGTGGAAGGGGCTGTCGGGCCTCTCTGAGATCCGTGCCAGGTTCACCCTTTACACAAGCTTTTCACTCTCCTTATTTGTATGTGAAATGGGATCACAAATATCTCTCCTAGTGCGGTTGCAAGTCTTCTCCCTGTGCTTTGAACTATTACATTTCTCTGTGCGGAGTTCAACGGGCTCCCTTGTGTTTGTAAGAGTATCAGCTGCGGAGTCAGGAGTCAGCTGGATAGTGTTCCCACTCTCCTGGAGCTTAGGCTCTCTCTCATCCCCCTTTTTGAACCTGCCATGGTGTTTCAGTCAAACGTGGTGAGGTAACACTCAAGGAGGCTGAGACGTGAGTGCTTTGCAAAAACATCTTAGTCTGTAGGTAGAGGACAGAATTATGCCCCTCTTGTGCTCCCTTCAGGGGAAAGGCAGGACAGGAATAATATAAATTCTGAATGTCCTGAGGCTCAGCAGGAATGTGCTACCTCCAAAGCAACTGCCATGTGTGCTGCCTTTTGCTTGGCCAAAAGGAAGAGAGGTTGGCTGTGGGATTGTTGTGGAGAGCTGTAGAGGCACATGAGGTGATGGACCAAACCTGCAGGAAGGCAGCTTTATTAGCTTTACTACCCTTTGAAAAACTTCTTGTTAATTGGAATAGTTTCTCTGGTTTCTGGAGTGCTAGCACGTTTCTGAATTCTAATTCTTATAAGAAAAATACATTTTTTGTTTGTAGTGCAGCGCTGTACTTGAAAGACTGAAAGGAGAACTCAGTGCGGGGATGCGGAGCGCTCATTTCACAAGCAGTTTCTGAACTGAAGGGATATGTTGTGGTTGAGAAATGGTTGGAGTTGTTGCGCAAGGACTTGACTTTCTCCTGAAGTAGCTTCATCAAGGAGTTACTGACAGAGTAACTAGCTTATTTCTTTCCATTCTTTTTCCTGTTCATTCTCTTTTTACCTTCTCTGATGACATCAGTGCACAAGAAGGCAGTTGAGAGGAAAAGGAGCGAGTGGGCAGGAAGTTCACAGGAGGAACCTGTGGTGGTTCTCAGCAGAAATCACTGCCTGGATAACAGCAAATAAACTTGAAAAGACTGACATAGTAATAATGAGAAGAGTGCACATTAACTTACAGTCTCTGATACTCCTGTTAGGAGTGCCAGGGGAAAGTAATAAGGGAGCTTTCAAGTTTTGCAGTACCAGGAGCAGGTAGCTGTGAGCAGTGTTGTGTTCCTCTAGATCCTGTCCAGGCAGGTGACAAGAAACACTCTTGCTCTAAAGAGTTTACAGCTGTCACAATACTTCTTTAATTCTGCTGGGTGATTGTGAAAATGTAATCCACCACCCAGTCTGTCTCTCTTGACACAGTTTCTCCCAGTTTTGGCAAACTTCATCCAGTGCTTCAGTAGCTGTTGCCAAAGCATGGACCTGCCTGCTGGGATGTGGAGACAGGCAGTCAGTGCCACTGTGCTGTGGAGGAGCATCCCTGCTGGCGGTGGGCAGGATCCTTCAATCCAGGCAGAGATCTCTGCTGGTGACCAGGTGTTACGTGGGCTCGCCCTGCTCATGGTGTGTCAGGGCAGTGTTCTGTTCAGGACAGGCTGGCATCTCCTGGTGTAGCTGATGGTGGGAGCAGGAGGAGTTCAGTGTCTCAGCTCTGACTGCTCCTGCTCTTTGAAAAGGTAAGGAATACAAACACTCTTCTTTCCCTTTGAGGCCTGGATCTACCAGTCTGGCTTAACCTTTTGGTTTAGTTCATGTTCTTACTAAATAGAGCCTCTTCCCTTCTTTCATGCCTTCAGGATTGTGCACAGGCAGCACCTGTGCTTGTCTAGCTTCTACTAACACAGAATGAGCTATGCCCATTCCTGAACTTGTTTACTCCCCATCAGCCTCTGGGGAGTGTTTCCTCCTTTCTTTTTCCCATGGAGCAAACGTCGCTGAAAAAGAGCAGCAGCACTTACACGAGACTCTGCTGTGGCTGCAAAAAGGGCAAAGCACATATCATCTTTCTCTGGGAGACTGGTTGCTTTTTCTGTAGGGAATATTTTCTTGCCTTTGGTCACAAAGGATAAAGTGCTGTCAAGTGGAAGTAGCTGCAACTGGACAAGCACCCACCACATGCTGTAAAAAGAAGGGGCACATCTTAATGTGACAGCAAGTGCAGCACAAATGTGAGGTGGTCACAGGATCACATTCCCTCACCTGAATTTCCTCATGCTGTGAGTGCTGCTGCTTTTTCTTCATGCAGTGCAGGTACACCAAGGTGAGTGCCCAAATTGTCCTTGCATTCAGGGTACCCCATCCCTGCACCTTTCTGTGTCCATAAGGACTCTTCATAAACAGGCAAGTTTAAAATATTCTTCTGGCAAATGAACAGTTGTGTTTTAGCAGCATTCAGCCTGATCTGCTGAAACCTATTCAGTAGTGGAAAGGTTGTCTTACTTTGGAAGGATCTGCCTCTTGCCCACAGCCATGTTTAGGTTTGTAACATGTGCCAGTGTTGGGGGAGCTTCTGGTCCTGGAAGCAGCCATTTTGCAAGAGCTCAGCAGCAGTTGTTACCTGGCAACAGTGTACGAAATTTTGGGTTTCAAAACCGGTGAAAATTTCAAGCCAGGATTCGCTGAGGCAGGCGGCTTTTCCTTGGAGGTGCACATGGAGGGGCCTTGCTCTCCGGTGGGGGTTGTCAAATATTTGACTTGCTGGTGAAGAAGTCTCCTTCATGCCCTGTAACATCTGTCCCCTCCTAAAGCCTTCAGAAGGCATGGAAGCCACCAAGCAGCTTGTGCCACCAAGCGCCTAGCTGTGCTAGGCCAGATGTGCAAAGTCAGGGCACACACACGCTTCAAAGCACAGCTGGGGCTCTGAACAAACGGCTACTTTACAGAAAATTTGAGTGCTATAAACTTCTGTGTGATTGTTCAACCAAGGGAAAAATATGGGAATCCCATAGGCACAGCTGCAGAGTTTCCTAGCAAAGGTACTTAAACACCTGGACTTTGAGGTCAGGTGTCACTGTCAGAAGCTGGTTTTAGAAAATAACAAATGTATTGTTTCCAGCCAGCCCCAAATGTTTCTGCTGATCCCTGCACTGCTGGACTTCAGAGGTCTCTCTGCAGCCTGAGCATTAGAAGTGACCTGTCAGGAACCTTTTGGTCTGGCACTTGATTCAGTAAACCTGAATTACCAGCTTAGGCTTTCTGATCTAAGGCTATTTGCTCCTTGAGCCTGGTAAGTTCCTTGAAGCATGTTCTTTGGTGTTTCTCTGATCTGCTGGAATGGCTTGTGTAAGAAAAAGAGCTGTTTCACTCAGATGTGTGGAGGTGAGTTTCTCATTGCATGGGAAGTCTCTTACACATCCTCTTGGTAGAGCACTTCTCCCAGCCAGTTCAGCGTACTCTACCTGACCGCCCCATAGAGGCTGACAAAAAGCATCTGGAGGTGGTGTATTTCACACCGTGCTATTTCTTTGAAATGCATGTTGGGAACAGCTGATCGTGCTTTTCCTCAGGTTCGGTGAATGAGAACCAGAGACCGTCGAATTCGTATAACGGGGACCTGAATGGGCTGCTGGTGCCTGATCCCCTTGGGAGCGGAGATGGCCCCGCTTTGGCCAAGCCGGTGCATCGCAGCATCTCTCTAGGAGCCCTGCAGGAGAAACAAGTCATGTAAGTTTTGTCAAAGAAGCGCTGAGAGGGAACAGAAAACAGCTCAAATTCGGTTCTCTTGAGCGTGGACATGCGTGCTGGGAGTGTGACACTGGGTTTTGTGTTCAGTTCAGTTGGCAGCTGTGAGCCAGTGCTCTTGGTTAGAGCTTTTGTAGTTTTTGTGAGGCGTATGCGTGGAGTCTGCCATCCTTACAGCTCAAGGAACTGAAGAATATCTGCAGAGTTGTTCAGAGAAGGGGAGCAGGACCGTATATGGTGAAAATTGCAGGTCAGGTGAATGTAAAGCGTGAGGGCTCTGGTTGAAACTTGTGGTTCCCTGTAGTTGTCCAGCAGGACTTCTTCAGGGACCCAAGTCACCTGAGGTGTTGCAGAGCTCATGGAAGCAGCTTTTGTTTGGGTTCTCTGGTCATGGCTTTCAAAGAGGATGCCATGAGAACCACAAGCAGTGTGCAGTGTTCTGTTGGGAGGCATTTTCTACAGTGTTCTGTTGATGAGGTTCAAGTGTTGGTTTTGGTTTCTCCTCACCTTCCAATGTTGGGGACTTGAATCAAATGTAGGTCTGTGCTCAGGTCAAATGAACTGAAGGTTTTTAGGCTGAATAAAGCAGGTGTTTGACTCTCTCAAACCAGTGACACACAGAGAAGGAAGACTTAGCTGAGAGGAGTTTCAGTCTTCAGTTGTTCATCTCAAGCTCTTAGATGCACAAATCCAGCTGTGTTGCTGTTAAAATTATGAATTTAACATAAATGATTACGTATTCTATTCCTGTGAGTCCTGTCTGATTTTTTTTCCCGCCCCTTTTTGTTGTTTTTTTTTTTTTTTTTTTAAAGCTGCCTTTCTGGTGACGACAGCTCCACATGCTTAGTGATATCAGCTAAAGACGTGGAGATAGTGGCCAGCAGTGATTCCAGCATCACCAGTAAGGCCAGAGGGAGTAACAAGGTAAGGAGCAAGAGAAGGCATGGTGTCTCTCTTTAGTCACATCAGCTCATTCTTGAATATTTTTAAACAGAAATAAATATCTTCTTTTTTGTGTGTAGTTTGTAATTAGGTAGAAGTTTGTCAAAGAGTTTAACAAAGAGGAAAAAAGTTGGAGCAGAATCTTGTAACTGGTTGTTTCTGCTATTCTAGAGTCTGGCCAAGTTATCCTCTAATTTTCAGAAGTCCATGATCTAAGCTGTAGGTTCCTGGGAAAGTGTCCCTTCTCTACAAACAAGATTTTTCTGCTGATTGTTTCCTCCCTGGCCCCTGAAGGGAGGGTTTCCCTGGCTGTTTTGCTGGCGTCAGTCCTGCTGAGGGCTCTGGCCAGCAGGTCAGAGCTACAAGAGCCAGTATGCTGAAATTAGAGCTGGTGCTGAGCAGAGAGCTAAGCCATGCTCAGAGCAAATGCTGATGATTAGGAGAGAGACCTCTGGTCTCAGTCATTTCCCACTTGGTTCCTTTATTTTCCATTTCATGCTTTTTTTATTTTCCATTCCAGTTTGTTCCTTAGTGTACAGTGAACTAAGGGAGCACGAAGATGGGAAAGATAATTCCAGACATTTCTCATGTTTTGTTTTCTTTCTCCTGAACAGGTGAAAATACAGCCTGTTGCTAGATATGACTGGGAGCAGAAATACTATTATGGCAATCTGATAGCTGTTTCAAACTCTTACCTGGCTTATGCCATTAGAGGTGAGATGCCTTATTTTGCTTTGTGTATCATTGGGAAAGGCAGAGTTTACATCAGAACAATGTAACTGGCACTAACTGAAGCTTATCTTGCAATACCCGGGTCAGAGTGCTGTTGTAGAGGGAATAGAAGCAACTGTGGAGAAAAATGTTATGTAGGAGGGTTAGAAATAAAAGAGAAGGACTCAGTGGGGATGGAGGAAAAGTTGAAGGACTACACTGGTTTTACTGGAGAGCTGATGTTCAGATTCCTCCTCTAATTAAATATTTCTGCAGCAAACAAGCTGCTCTGTAGCTAAGAACAGAAGCAGCCCCATGGTAATTTGAGCAGATAAGTGTTTGTGATGGATTTACTTGCATTAATTTAGAGCTGAGTTTAAGGTTAAATTCTGAGAATCCAAAGAGCAACGCAGATGCAGTGTCTTGGGCAGTAGAGAGAGGAGAGCAGAACAATGCAGGGAAAGATTGTTTCACAGCATATGGGAAAGAAAGAGACAGGAGGAGAGGGAACGGTCTCAAGTTGTGCCAGGGAAGGTTTAAATTAGATATTAGGAATTTTTTTTTTTCATGGAATGGATTCTAAAACATTGGAACTGCCCTGCCCAGGGAAGTGGTGAAGTCACCATTCCTGAAAATGTTCAAAAACTTGTAGATATGGCACTTGAGGCCGTGGTTTAGTGGTGAACATGAGGGTTGTTCTCGTTGGACTTGATGGTCTTTAAGTGTTTTCCAACCTTAAGAGTTCTATGAAATGAACACTTAGTTATCTCCAGTGTCTTTCTGCTCTCACAAAAGCACAGAGTGTCTGTGTCTCTTTGTCTTAGTTCTCACACCAGTTTATCTGGTCTTTTATGAAATTACTACTCTGCTCTTGTGTTTTTTCCTAGCTGAGGTTATTTTAGAGTACCTTAAGGATGTCTCACCCTTTTTAAAAATATTTTAGAAGCTTGCTTGCAGTAACACTGGGAAGCTGAGTGGTTTGCTAGGGCTGGTGTGGGCATCAGGAAGTGGAAACACCATGATCTGTGTAAGACTGCCTGCTTTGTAGTGATTGGTGTCTGTCTGAAAAGGAGAAGCTGGAAACTTTGCTTAGTGTGCACATGTTCTGAAGCATCTTCTTTTCAGTCATGCAAGCCAAAAAGCAGTGCTTTTTGCAGGGTGAATGTTCATGCCTTTTGCTTACCCTTACGGAATGTGTGTCCATGCTATCTGCCTCTCAGTCACTCCTTTTGTCCAGTGACTGAAAATTAAATTGCGAATAAAACTAATTCACTGTCACTGGAGGTCAGCCTTGGAAGTGCGACGAGCTCGGGGTGAAGGTTTAGTCCTGGCATCTAATTGCAGCATCGTTAATGAGGACAATCCTGGGAATTATAAGAAATTGATGAGAGTTATGGGAAGTTTATGAGAATTATGCAGAGAAACCACAGACATAAACGGTGACTTCTCCCCGTGTGTCTCACAGCTGCCAGCAATGGCTCCGCTATGGTGCGGGTGTTGAGCGTCAGCACTGCTGAGAGGACCTTGCTGAAGGGATTCACCGGAGGCGTGGCAGACCTGGCCTTTGCTCACCTCAACTCCAACCAGCTGGCCTGCCTGGACGAGGCTGGCAACCTTTTCGTCTGGCGCCTGGCCAT
Organism: Hirundo rustica; assembly: GCF_015227805.2. Lineage (NCBI taxonomy): Eukaryota > Metazoa > Chordata > Aves > Passeriformes > Hirundinidae > Hirundo > Hirundo rustica. The sequence continues at coordinate 6,838,574 of NC_053460.1, forward strand.
GGATAAAGAAAAAATCCAGTATCTTGTCCAAATACACCTCCTGTCAGTCTCTGTGTAGTGATTAGGTGTGAATGCAACGTCAACATCACCATTTAATGTGTAGCCTTTGATGAATAGCAGCTTATAGAGGAAAGATTGGTAGTTACACCCCTTCTGGAGAATCAAATCAATTTTTACCTGTGTTCAGCACAGTTATTACTTGATACTGCATTGCTTGAAATTCTAGGGGCACTTCAGTGCTCCTGGTCCAGGCAAAGTAGACAGTGAGAAGTGTCAGTCTGTACCAGCTGGCCTTGGGCACGGACAGTGTCACCTCTGGTGTGTGGCAGAGGTTTGTCTTGTCTGGTTCTAGCTCTTTTCCTCAGTTACTTCTCTGGGGAAGAGGATGTAATACTTCCCGTCCACTCGCTATCTTCCTTCCAAACCGGTCATCCTTTTGATGGCCCTGAAATTTATTTTCAGTGTTCATTACCCTAAATATTTTCCTTTTAATTGCTAGGAGTGATTGCTCAGTGCTTCTGGGAAACATGTGAGGTATGTCACCTCAGAGTGTAGCTTTTTAATTTTAATTGTGTACCGTCATTTCAAAAGCAACTGGAGCAAAGGTGCTGGTAGTTGTTGAAGCCCTGATTTGTAGTGGTGCACTCGAGCACTCAGCTGGGGGCAACGTGGTAGCTCTTCTGTCTTTCTCTGGTAGTGTTGCAATGCTAACAAATCATTTAATCATTAGCTGTCACATGGGCTGCACATTCAGATGTGACTGTGTGCCCCTGTTGTGCTTATCCTGTCACTGCAGCCTGCAAGAGGAAATTGTGAGAACCTATGAACTTTGGTAAGCTGAAGCTCTTCTGTCAGTGGAGAAACTCTATCTTGGCTGCTTTCTCAGCAGAATCCCTTGACCTGCTTTCTTTTTGAATCAGTGGCCCCAAAATCCCTGAGGTTTAACAGTATTAAAACAGCAGATCAAGCCTGACCAGGTTACTGCTGGGCATTAGTAATAGAGCCAGAATGTTGCATTTCTTAACCCTGGTGATCAGAGAGGAAATCTTGGTTAACATCAAGCGACCTGACAATACCCCACTGAACACCTTCCGAAGAATCATCTGGTGCCCTTTCATCCCGGATGACAACGAGGAGAGCGGGGAAGAGGGCAGTCAGACGTTGGCCTTGTTGCATGAGGACAGGGTAAGGAAACTCAGCTTTGGAAACGTTGCCCTAATTTATCATTAGGAGAGAATTTAATGGAGGAAAGAGTTGAGTTTACAGTGGAGTCGTAAAGGCTCCCGTCTGGTCCATGTTGGGGATCCTCCTGTAAGATGTTGGATTCCTCTCTTCCCAGGAGAGATCATTCTCTGGGCCTCAGGAGGATGGAAAGGGAACTTCTGCTCACCAACAAATACCAAGGACCACTTGAACCAGAGACATCACTTGTCTGTTCAGGCTGAGCCAGTCCTGAGGGAGGGGCTTGGTGGGCAGCAGCTGCAGATGCCAAGAGCAATTCCCTGTGTTATATGCCAGGAAAGCATCTCATGGCCAGACTGGGTGGAAATGGGAAGGTTTATGTCACACACTTGCCATTGGGCTGGTGTATCAGGCCATAAGATAAAGATCCAGGAAGTTCTCTGGATCAAACCAGTGGTTATGAAAATAAACACGTGTGCCTACATGTTTGTTTTCCAGGCAGAGGTGTGGGATTTGGACATCATCCGAACCAACAACAGCTCCTGGCCGGTGGAAGTGCCTGATATCAAAGAAGGTTTCATTGTGGTGAAGGGCCACAGCACGGTACAGACCTGGGGTGTTTTGGTTTTCCTTGGGTTATAGTGTCTCAGGAGCTGCAGTTCTTAGGACAGTTGGCTGTAAAAAAAACAGTTGTGAGGTAGTTATGACTGTTAAAAGCCAGAAGATCCCAAAACAAAATGAACTCTATTCATAACATGAATAACAGTAAGAGCAGAGGCAGCAGAATCCATTGTGCTTGAATTTGCTGTCTGGAAAAGGTGATGGTTTATTACCAGGAATAAGGTGCCTGTCAATTGTTCTGTGATGGGTTAAAAGGCTTAATGTTAGAAGTTATCAGTTTCTGTTAGAAATCACTCTGGCCTTCTCTACTATGAGATTGTTAGTCAAATTCTGGCTTAAAGATAGAGCTTTTTATTCTTGTAAAATAAGAACAGCTATAAAATTACTTTTCTGTGTCTCTTTTCCCCCTCTGTGTAGTGTCTGAGTGAGGGAGCCCTTTCTCCAGATGGAACTGTGTTGGCCACAGCAAGCCATGACGGTTTTGTGAAATTTTGGCAGATCTATATTGAGGGACAGGATGAGCCAAGGTAACTGGAGCAGCATTTTCTCTGGGAGAATTTCCTTGATACAGAATCACCTGTGATGGTCATTCTCAGGACATTATGAAGATACAGCATAAGTGTTTGTAATTTGCTGCTGAAAAATTGCATCACTGAATATCATAGGCTTATGGAAAAAGCAGAGAGCTGTGTCTGGAAACAGGAGTTCTGTGCTTTGCACAAGCTGTAGTCAAACTCTTTTGGACTGTCCATGTAAATGCAGAAAGCTGCTCTGAGCTGTTCTTCTCAATATCGACTTATTTTTGCATTGTATTTTTGTCATGACACCAGACCAAATGGGAACATGGGATTTTAATTATTTATTAGTAACAGTATTTGTCTGTGTGACCTCCTTATTTTATATAAGACGTGTAAAGAGCTACAAGTCAGTAATGCTTTGTGGCTTCTGGACGAGGAGTTGTGTGTTCAGTGTCAGTGTCCTCCTCGTTTACCATTCCCTTCACACTTGGATGTTTTCTCTGATTTATTCCCAGATGTCTTCATGAGTGGAAACCCCATGATGGCAGACCTCTCTCTTGTCTGCTTTTTTGTGACAACCATAAAAAACAAGACCCAGAGTAAGTCCCCAATCCTATGCTTGAAGTATTAAAGTTTAGCACTGTTTTCTAAGTGCCTTGCCTTGAAAGTTCCTTGTAACGGAATCATACTTAAAAATTTGAGCTTTGTAGCAGGAGCAAGTCCTGTCATCTTTGTAGTCAGTTTTCTAGTGATGGAGAAATAAATAAGACTCTGAAGCACAGCCTAAAGTGACCATATTCATAGTGCCTATTCCATGAAAGTAATGAGAGTTCTAAATTGAGGTGTCCTCTCAGGTTTGTGGTATGGTCAGTCTTAAATGGCTGATTAGTCCTCCAAATTTCAACTGCCATTGGTGAAAATACAGCTTTTATTGTTATTGTTTCTTCAGTCACTTGTGGTCCTAAGGTTTCTGAGGTGTAGTGGTTTCTAGTCTGCCTCAGAGCAGAAATTTTCTGGGAGCTTCAAGCCACGGTTGGGCAAAATCAGCCATGGGCAGCTTGTGAGGAGCTTTTCTGGGAAGGACCAGGTCTTCTTTAAGAGAATTTGGATCTGTTCTGCCTACAGAGTTCCCTTCTGGAGGTTTCTCATCACAGGAGCCGATCAGAACAGAGAACTGAAGATGTGGTGCACGGTGTCTTGGACCTGTTTGCAGACTGTTCGGTGCGTGTTGGTGGATGCCCCTGAAGGGTGGGATTTAGGGCTACTGAATTTACAAAGGTGATCCCTGGTGCCCAATGGATTCTACTCCAGCCCAACTCTGAGCCGACTCCTTTGCCATTCCCACCTGCTGTTGGAAGCTCCCAGCTGTGGCTGTCAGCTCGAGCTTTGGCAAGGCCAGGGAAGTTTATACTTCTATTATTTGTCTTACCAAGATCTGCTGTCTTTGCCTTGTTCTGTAAAGCACAGACATAGCTGTAGTATGAGGGGAGGTTGCACAACAAAACTGCACACCTTGGGTGTTATCTTCTCTAGAAATTTGAGATATTCAATAACCAATCTAGGATCTTTTCCCATTAGTACTTTCTCTGTTTAAATTATGAGAAGCTGCTATGTTGCTAGAGCTTAAGAAATTATCCAAGGTTTAAATGTTGAGCTGTGTAGGTCCAGAAGTTTAAATTGTGCTTTAGTCCATCCCTTGACTCAGCTTAGGTTCCCTGATTTTATTTTTCTGATGGTGGATCATGACCTCTCTCACCACACACATGCTTAAAGCTGCTTTGGATTTTCCCTCTTTAAATGAGAAGAATATGACATAGAGCTGAGTGCTGCTTTTTCTTCCTCGTGCTACAGAAGGTCCAAAACTTGTGGAAGGGTTATTTTGATTTGGTAGATTTTTGGTTTTAAATCTGTAGCTCAGATCAACTGACTCTTGTACTCCCATGTTGAGTAATGACAAAGTGTCACCTTTCATTTCACTGTTCAGGATCCATAACTTGATCCTGTTGTGCCATCTCCCAGCTCCTTTGTTAGCTGATGTCAGCACTGATGGTGTTTGTGTTCTAGTGGGTGGTTGCACGGTAATAGGGCTGCAGACTCCCTAAGGTTTTGTGGGAGTTTTGGTAATTAGTGCAGTTTCACAGCAATCATGCTGGTTGGGCTAATCTACCTTGCTGTCTGCATCCCCTCCCTCTTATTTGTATATGTAGCTTTTCTCCTGACATCTTCAGCTCCATGAATATTCCTCCCAGCCTGAAAGTCTGCCTGGACCTTTCTGCTGAATATCTGATACTGAGTGATGTGCAGAGAAAAGTAAGTAGTTCATTTTATTGCTGCCTGTGGGAAATAGTGACTGAAGCAGAATTGGCCTTGAGTGTGGCTGGTTCTGCTGCCTCGGTCTGGGATTTGCATGTTAGTAGATAAAAATGCAGAAATTGACTCAGCAAATTCACTGTTAAAGATGAAAAAGGATAACAATTCAGCTGAGTAATCCTGAGGAGCCTTAAGGATTATTTCTCACCCTTTGTAAAGCTCTCATTTGGAGATACTTGTGTCTGGCATGGTAGGATTGAGTTCTTGATCAGACTTGCCTAAGAATGTGGTGCTTGTGGTTCCCTTGAATGTTCCATTTCAAATTTCAGATCCAGGCTTTATTCCTCACATTATTTCCCTTGTTCCAAATCTGTTTTGGATGCTCAGCTCTGTAGTCCCCCCACATGTGCATGGTCTGCTCAGAAAGCTCTGATTTACCATTTCTGATTCTTCCAGGTGTTGTATGTGATGGAGTTGATGCAGAACCAAGAGGAGGGCAAGGCTTATTTCAGCTCCATCTCAGAGTTCCTCCTTACCCACCCAGTGCTGAGCTTTGGCATCCAGGCCGTGAGCCGCTGCCGGCTAAGGCACACCGAGGTGCTCCCAGCAGAAGAGGAAAATGACAACCTGAGTGTGGGTAGGTGACAAAATTTGGCTTATGTGTGATCAGGATTTCTTTCCTGGCTGGTTCTGACTTTCTCATGAAAGGCTGGTGGTCACTTCTCCCAAGTTACAAGGCAAGAGGAAACATCCTCAGGTTGCGCCCAATGAGGTTTAGATTGGGTGTCAGGAAAAATATCCTCACCAGGCTTAAGCTGGTTTGTCAAGCATTGGAGCACAGGACTCACGGTGTGGCCAGGTCACTGCCCTGGTGCTGCTGGTCACACTGTTGCTGAAACAGGCCAGCATGCCAAAGGCCTTCTTGGCCACCTGGGCACACGCTGGCTCATTTTAAGCACCGCAGGCTCTTTCCCACGGGGCAGTTTTGCAGCCACTCTGCTCAGCCCATGGGGTTATTGTGACCCAAGCACAGTGGTCTCAGTCCATCAATCCAGCCTGTCCAGACCCCTCTGTAGGCCCTCCCTCCCTTCCAGCAGATCAACACTCCTGCCTAACGTGGTGCACAGCATCCTCAGCCAGTCAAGGGAGGGAATTGTCTTGCTCTGCAGTGGTGCAGCCTTAACTTGAGTCCCATATGCAGTTTTGGGCACCACAATATAAAAAAGACATTAAGCAGCTTGAAAGTGTCCAGAGGAGGGCCGTGAGGGTGGTGAAGGGGAGGCTGTGTGGAGAGTGGCTGAGGTCACTTGGCCTGCTCAGCCTGGAGAAGAGGAGACTGAGGGATGACCTCGTTGCCGTCTTCCAGCATCCTCACGAGGGGCAGGCACTGATCTTTTCAGTCTCGTGACCAGTGACAGGACTCAAGGAAATGGCAGGAAGCTGAGTCAGTAGGGGTTTATGTTGGATATCAGGAAGAAGTTTTTCATCCAGAGTGTGGTTGGGCACAGGAACAGGTGCCCAGGGGCAGTGGTCATAGCACTGAGCTTGTCTGAGTTCAAGAAGCATTTGGACAATTCTTGCAGGCACATGCGGTGATTCTTGGGGTGTTCTGTGCTGGGCCGGGGATTGGACTCAATGATCCTCATGGGTCTCTTCCAGCTCAGGATATTCCTTGACTCTGTGGAGTTATCTGCAAACTTACTGGGAGTGCTCTTGAGCCCCTCATCCAGATCATTGATAAAGAGAATCTGTATCATGCTGGTTCTTTGCTGTCAGTTCATCCTGCTGTGATGTTTTTGTAGTACTTTGGGTGTAGTTTCCATGCAACTTCATGTTTTACTTTTGTCTCCCTTACAGAAGGTGCTCAGGGCTCTGGGGCTGTTGAATCAGCAGCAGGTGTGCTGATAAAACTCTTCTGTGTTCACACCAAGTGAGTATGTGTGTGCAGCTCTCTGTGGCTGTCCTAACCCTGCACTGACCTGTAGAAATTTAAGTTAAATTATTTTGCTCATAACAAAGCTACTTGGGCCCATAGAAATTTCTGGCTGTGGTGTGTATGGCCTTACCAGGAGGTGTGACGAGCTTGTATTTCCATGGCCATGAGTGATTTAAGAATTGTGCTCACACACAAGTGCTGGGAAACATCTCGAATACCCTGGGTGTCAGAACTGGGTGACACAGCTGAGTGAGGATCAGCTCTGTTACTTCTGTGACAGGCAGAAAACACTGAAGCATTTTCCAAGGGAATTAGTTCGGTGAAGAGAAATCTTCTGAGCCTTAATGATGCCTTAAGTCTTCTCCTGGTGGTTCTTAAGCTGATCAGAGATGCTTGTTTCTTTCTAGGGCCCTACAGGATGTGCAGATTAGATTCCAGCCTCTTCATAGCCCTGACACAAGTGCTTCCATGCCTTCCCATGGCTCTCATGAAGAATTTGGTGAGAGTTTGTGTTAAATTGGTCTTCAGTGTTGCTGAGCCTTTAAAGGTTATTGGTGGGAAGAGCAGGAGTGTGGTTTTGGGTGTCTCTTGGTACTGCAGTGGTGTCATTGCACAAAGGGTTCTAAATATGGAGTAGCAGTGAAGCAGGAAGCTGGTTAGACCTGGTTGCGAGTATGGAGTTTGGGATGTGTTAGACCAGGAGTGCTAATGCTTTTTGCGTGCCTGAGTTCACCCTTCTGGGTGATTTGGCACTTGTGAAAGAATCTTGAAGTTTCTCTTGTCAGGTGGAAAAGATCCACTGTGGGAGTAGAGCAGGCTGGGCTGTCAGTGATGAGCTCTTTCAGCTCATTCACCATTCTGGGATGTGGCAGTTCAACTGGCCTCGCTTTTAGGGAAGAAAGGAAGCTTGGATATATTATTATCAAAGCCTGATAAAATCCATGGCATACAAAGGGAAAGCATAACACAGGATTTTCTTTGCTCTAAGCTTTGACTGGAATGTTTTTGCTTGTTCTTTTTGGAATCAAGCATGGCTTGCAATGGCATAAGTTCATACTTGGTGGAATTAGAGGTTTAGTTTTGGAGGGAAGTTCCAAAGTGATTTGTATCTCTCCCTTGAAGCCTTTCCAGACCATATGGCTGATCTGAGCACGGAAGGGCTGGGCTCTGAGAAGGAGTCAGCGCACGGCTCCCAGCCAGACCTGCGGCGTATCGCCGACCTGCCTGTGCCAGCTGACTTCCTCTCGCTCTCCAGTGATGCCAAACCCAAGCTGATGACTCCAGATGCATTCATGACACCAAGCACTTCTCTTCAGCAGGTAATCAGAGATCAGCACTGTTAGGGTGACTCAAGGGGTGGGGGTGGATTTTGGTACTTCTGGACATGTTTTTCAGTTGGAGTGACTGTGATCAGCTCTGCCAGCTGAATGCAGAGCACATGGGAAACTCTGCATGTAACCAGACTGAGCAGAAACCTGTTGGCACATCTAAAATACTAAACTGGCCTAAGCTTGTGTTGTAAGTGCTGTGTTTAACTGCAAAACCACTGATGTAGGTGTGCTTTGTAGAAATACAGGTTTGCTAAATAACTGTATCTAAGCTGGGAGAGTGCTCTTACTGGTTTACACGTGTTGTTTGGGGTTATGATACGACTGTAATGGAAGAAAACATGCCACCTCTGCACATCCTGTCTGATGGGGTCCTGTGGGGATGCAGATGTTCAGGTAGGTAGATGGGACTGTTCAGACTTGTGAGACCTCACTCTCTGCCATGAGCCCTCTGCCTCTGCACTGGTGAGGTCACTTTGGGGACAGCAGTTCCTCAGTAAAAGCAGCCATATGATGAGGATGTTTTGGGACTTGCCTTTGACCAGGACCTGAGCGCCTTAGCCGAGCAACCCAACCTGTGGAGGTGTTTTCCATTCCCTCTTCACCAAAGACTCTGTAGGAGTCAGTCTTTGTCTGGTTGAGTAGTGTTGTTGCCCTCTGTCCCGTCCTGATTGCTGTGTGCTTCCTTGCAGATCGCCGTCTCTCCAGGCAGCAGTGTCAGTTCCCTGACTGCAGTCACAGCCATGAGCAGCACTTCTGTCACAGATGCCTCTCTGCCCAGGTAAATAGCACATGAGTTAAATAATACATCTGCAACTGAACCGACACAGGCCTTTGGGATAGCTGTAGCGTGTCTTGTAGGACAGGAGATTGTAACAAGAGTTAGAAACTGGCCTGAGTCCCAGTGTCCCTGTATAGGCAGCTGTTTGCATCCCTAATGCAGCTTGGAACATGCCTGATGTCATCTAGGGGCCAACAAGAGTGGTTTTTGTGTGCCTCATAGGGATTCTGTTATTGCAGCTCAGTTTTGTTGCTCTACATGCTTTTCCCAAAGGGCCATCGTTGTTTACAGGTAAGAGAACACTGCAGCCACCAAGGACAGGGAGGGAATTAGGACTGGTTGGAAAATCTTACAGTGTGACACTGGGTTGGGCTGCATAACAGGCAAGAACTTCACTTCTGGGGGGTTGGGAAAAAGAGGGAGACCTATCTCATAGTGTCCTGTTTCTCCCTGTACTCTGTACGGTGTGCACTGGAGATACAGTTGGTCCCTTCTCTCACCGACCCCTCAAATTCTAAAAGATTGCAATGCCTTTTTTTTCCTGTTTTTGTTGTTTCCACCTGGTATCTCTCTGGGCTGTATGGGGACTAGGTGATGCAGATGCTCATTGACAGGGAGTATCTGACCATGGTGGAAAGAGCAAGAGCTCCTGCACTGACCTTTGTACCTCATCTCCTCATCTCGAGTGTTTGACGCAGATCAGTCATTTCTTTGGGCTGCTTGATTTGCTGGTGTCTGTTCCTGCAGAGCATCGGAGGACTTGACTGTGAGCCCCAAGATGCAGCTGGACACCAGCCTGACGCTGAGCAGCAGCAGCAGCAGTCTCCAGACCAGTCCTAGGAGTCACTCTGTTCTTATCCCAGGCCTCCCTGACAAGCTAACACCAAAGGCACCAGTTCCAGTAAGGCTCCAAATGCTGCTCCCATCCTTCTTGTGGGCCATGGAGCATCCCTGTGGGCCTGTACAGGCTGAAATTGTTCAGCCTGGAGAACAAAAGACTCTGAGGAGTGGAGTGGCATTTCAGTGTTTAAAAGAGATAAAAGTGACTTTTTACATGGGCAGACCAGGGGTACAGCATGGGAGAATGAATTTAAACTAGAGGAGGGGAGGTTTAGCTTAGAGGAAATTCTGTTTTCAGGGGATGTTGAGGCACTGGCATAGATTTCTCAGGAAAGTTGTGAATGCCCCATCTCTGGAAGTGTTCCAGTCCAGGTTGGATGAAGTTTTGAGCAGCCTGGTCCAGGGGAAGGTGCCTGCCCCTGGCAGTGGGGTTGGAACAAGATGAGTTTTAAGGTCCTTTCCACCCCAAACCTTTCTAGGATTCTATAAAATTACGCTTATTTGGATGTTAGCAGGGATAGTGTGTGCCGTTTGGAAAACATCTGCTGGCACAGATACACAGCCCAGTTTACTCAGCCACATTGATGGAACTTGTCCTTGTGTAGAGCAGCAGGTCTCTAAAGACCAGAGACAGCTCTAGCATGTGCTGTCACTATCCCAGTGGCTGGATGTGGTCATTTTTTTGTGTTAAGAGACAGTGCTACCTGGAAAAGTTTATTCCTGCTTGTTGTCTGATGAGTCTGAAATCGTGATTTCCTATCCCTAAATTTTAATTTCCAGGTGTTGTGTAAAACAAGTCATGACCAAAGTTTGAAATCGAAGCAAATTCTCAGTCCAGGAGGTGTTCAATATTAAAATTAATGTTTTCCCTCAAAGAGGATGGAGTCTGGAGCAGAGTAGGGAAGTAGAATTAGTGTAACGTTTTCTTTTGAAAGTGAGTTCAAATTAGCATTGGCTTAAGTGTGCTGTTAGCAGAGCTGAGAGTCCGTTACAAGTCCTGAGGCCGTTTTCCATCTGATGAGGGAGTGGGAGACAGGGATCACATGAGGAAGGGATACAGCAGGCTGCTTCCAGAGGCAGCTAATGTAAGGCACCAGGGCTTCTTGGAGTGTCTCCACATTATCCTAAAGGCTCTTGTTGGATTTTTGTTTCCAGGTCGCACCAGGAAACTCCTCTCTAGCACTGGAACTGCAGGAAGTGGAGCCCTTGGTGGTGCCCCAGGCTTCTCCCACCCGCGAGCGCTCCCCAGACGTCATTTCCTCTGCTTCCACAGCCATGTCCCAGGATATCCCAGAGATTGCTTCCGAGACCCTGCAGCGCAGCTTCGCGGCGGCTCCGGCCGGGCTGCCCGGGGAGGTGCTGGAGCCCGGGCACCACGCAGACAGTATGGCCTCAGCTGCCTCGGCCCTGCACCTGCTGTCTCCCAGGAACCGCCACAACTCTGAGCACAGCCACCACTCTTTGGACATGCCTCCAGTGGAGGTGGACAGACTGAATGCTCCGTCATTACTGGAGACTGCTTTAACTCAGGAAAATGCATCTTCTGACAGTGTTGTGAGTCAGCCGTGGCCAGCGGCCCCTGACATAACCCGGGAAACCAGGAACAGCATGGCAGACAGGTAATCAGCGCTTGGGTTTACCTGGCTCAGGGCAGTGTGTTTGCACTTGCCAGTTTGGCAGCTTGCTGAAAAGCTCTTCCGTTGTGATTAATCCAGAGCGGTTCTCCATCCATCTTTCCCTTAAAGGATCTGATCAGTAACCCTTCCTGTGTGCTTGGTCTGTGTGCTGCGTCCTGAACTTCCTAGGCCACCTCTAACCATTTTTGCTCTCTGATACCCTTTGCAGCGTAAATGATCTCTGTTAAGAAGGTGAAAAGTCTCCTTTATTTGCCTTCGTGTTCACATGGAGACTTGAGATTTTTTTTTGTATGTGCTCTGGAAATCAAACCAGTACAAGCTACGTTCTGCCCCAGGTGATGCATTCCTGCAGGCTTTTCTTGAATCAATTGACAACATAACTGGCAGGTTTGCTTATAGGTTAATTGTATGTCTCTCTTCTAGGATTGGCTCTGTGCAACTAGTGTTAGAAATAAATAAAGTGCTTTAGCAGTCTGAAAATAAATGACAGTGGAGCAGGAATGAAGGATGGTGCAACATCACTTAGGCTGCTTAGAAGGAGCAGTCTGTTATGCTGGATCAGTGCTGGGTTTCACCACAGAATTAGTGTCCCTGTCTTCTGGTGGGATGAGAACAACGAGATGTATCTGGCATTTCCAGACACCACTTATGCTAGGACTACATGCGCCGTGTGAACACCAGCGCCTGCCAACACCTTCCTTGTCAGCAGGGCCAGAAGGCTGAGAGGGTCAGCGTTGTCCCTCAAGTAATCCTGGACTGGTCCCTCATCAGAATTGCAAAGAGAGGCCTCACCTTGTGCCTCCACAGCTGAGGATGTTGTTCCAGGAAACAGTCCCTTCTGATGGCTCTGGGGAGGCATTAAGACTTGTGTTTCTACACAATATTTTTTCTTTTACTCATAATATGATCTTGAGAAAATAGTTCTGTAGGAGTTTTCAACTCTGCTCAATCCTACTCTGTCTTTGAATTCTTCAGGATGTCTTACATCAAAATATCTGATCAGCTATCTCTGACTGTGAGAGATTTCACAAGTGCTGTTTAAAGTCCTTCCTGCAAGCTGCATTCAGGCAGACCTAATTGACAGAAGCACGTTTGCTTTCAAAATCATTATGATACTCAGACAAGATCCACTGTTACAATTCTGTCTGTTAGAGCTGACCCATCACATTCACACTTCCTCAGACACTTTAAGGAACTAAGGAGCACTGATGATTTTTGCTTTAGTGATCAGTATTAGATGAGGAAAAACAAACACAAGATGATGCTATTCATGGAAGTATGGAGTGCTGCCAGGTTTGAGTAGTGGCTTACCTCTCTTGTATGAATGTCTCTTAGGTGATAGTTCTTGGCTTGTACTTCAAGCATAGCTGAGCTGTTTCTCCCTTTTTGAGGCCCCAGAAAAGTACACGGACAAGTTCAAGTGTTTAGTGCCTCTACACAACACCTGCCTCTTCCTGGATCTGTGGGATCAGTGTGGGTTGATTTTTGTTGCAGACTTTCCATCAGGATCTCTCATGAGACACAGAGAGTGAATATCCAAGCTGAAAGAGACTTTAATGATGGTATTTTCTTTTTACCCCTCTCTAGCCCAAGGGATGAGGTTGAGGAAAAGCACAAGAGCTCTTCCTACCATCGACACAGCTACCACCTTCTGCAGCATGACAGCCAGGATGCCAGTGCAGAACAAAGGTACCAGAGTGCTCAGCCCCCTTTCTCACCCTGCATGGACTCAGCTCAGGCTGCATTCGTGCCTCTGTCCGCAGCCAGCCTTCACGTGTGGGGTGAATGTCTCTGCTTTGTCTCCTGACTTAATGTGCGTTTGCAGCCCAGCTTTCCTAACGTGCTGCTGACTTCAGCTTATCTCGAGATTGGCCTCTGGGCCCTCTCCAGTTTATTCTCTGTAGAGAAAGGTTTGATTGTGCTGCTTCTAAAAGCATGGACCAAGCTTGGTTTAATTATCAGTAAAAACCTATTAAGGGATCAGTTTCCAAATGTTGTGCCTTATATAAGGTAGCAAGGGTACCTCAGGAGTAAGTTTCTTGCTTCTGCCAGCTTTCCTCCCCTGAAGTTCTGTGGGCACATTCTGTGTGCCTGACCGGCTCAGCCCTGTTTGACAGCTGAGGATTCTCCACAATCCACATGTAAATTCAGACTGAAATTGGAAGCTGTTGAGCAGGTGAAAGTCTCCAAGGTACTGAGGATCACAGATGTTTGATCCTCCTCTGTTCTTGCAATGTGTTCTGTGTCCAGTGCTTGCTGTCTGTAAAGCTGTAAGGATGTGCTGTGCTTGGGCTCCCTGCTAGGCCGTCCTGGGGCTCGTGTGCCCTAAACAGGCATCATCCAGCCATGCTGCTGGGCCCCTGCTGTCCCTAATGCAGGGACCCTCCAAGCCTTGCTGAGCTCAGCCTGAGCAGACCTGGATCAAAGCAGAGCAGCCTGTCCTGAGCTCTGCAGAGGTGACTGTGGAAGGTTAAGGTGGGGGTGTCTGTAGCTGACTTGGGCCGTGTGTAGATGAAGATCTGTGTGAATCCGTCCCTTCAGTGAAGACTGACACTGCCCAGTGTTGTGAGTGATGTCCTCTCCCCTCTGTTCCTTCACAGTGACCACGATGATGAAGTTGCAAGCTTGGCTTCTACGTCAGGTGGGTTTGGTGCCAAAGCATCTGCGCAGAGGCTGCCCGTGAAGGACTGGAAGGTCAAGGCATCCCCGCGGGCTTCCCCGAAGCTAAAGCGGAAGGGCAAGAAGGATGACGGGTACGCTGGGCCTGCGGGGCACGGGAGGCTCTGGGACCAGCTGGGCAGGGCCACAACCTCTTGTAGTCATTGGGGCTGAGGCAGCAGCTGCTCCCAGCCCTCGCCCCGTTTGCAAAGGGCAGGAACCTCACAGGAAGTGCTGCTGGTTACCCAAACACTGACTGGCACTCAGGTGTAGGAGGAGTTCTGCACTGTCTCCAGCTGGGACTCAAAATCCGAAATACAGCCTGGGCTTGAGAAGAATGTGTGGGGGGTAAATGACACGTTGTGAGGGGTCACTGGGCGCTCTCACTGGTTTCAGTGAAGGCTTCATTGGAACTGTGATGCTGTGTGTCACAATGGCCTCCATTTTTAATTGGCTTCTCAACAGTGGCACAGTACCCTTGTTCTGCAGTATCTATCATTTGTTACCTGCTTGCTGCTTCTGTGTCTTTCTAAACTTGCTTTTATCATATCCTGTAAATGAAAATTGGTGACTGGAAAGGTCTGCCAATGGCACCAATCTGTCTGCATCACTGTGAAGAGAGCAGCACAGCCTTTGCACAGGGCTCCCTCCTCTTCTTGTGTTCCCTCAGCTCCATGATTGAGCTGTATGGATCACAGCAAAGATGGGCTATGGCATTTAATTCTGGCTGTGGTCCTGCACAGTGACAACCAGAAGCTCTTGGCCTCTGAAGTGACTCATTTTTCCTGCCTCAGTCCTTTTAAAGTTGCTGAGTGGGTACTGTCTGGGAACTGAAAATGTTTACTTTTCTTCATAGATCTGTGACTTTATTGGAGACATGCAATAGTAGTGGATCAGTTCAGTGTCTCTTTATTCTGCTGTATGAGCTGGAGTGCGTCGCTAGTTTCTTCACCTTGAGAGCTGGAATCACACTAGATGATTTGTGCTCATTCATTCTAAATTTCAACAAATGAATACTTGTTTTTCCATTGGTAAAATATTGGGAGATCTTCAAAAACTGTTTGGGAAAGTCTTCCCTGGCTTTGAATTTGGACAAAACTGAAAAATCAGTGTGCAGTGCACTTTGTAACAGTCCTCATTAACACTTGGTTCAGGTCTCTTCCCTGCAAAGGGACCAGTCAGTGAGGAATTTCAGCTCTGTGAACAGTGCAAATGATAGTGTCTCGGTGCTGTAAGGACTGGGATTTCGTCACCTTCCCATCATTCTCCATGTTACACAAGGCAAAACAGAGTTATGAGCTTGAGTGTAAAATCTAAAGCAACTATAAAATGTGTGATTTGTTTTGGCAGAAGACTTGGATTATAATAGGAGTTAATTGACATAATTGGGTTACTACTCTTCCTCTGTTTATTTCCAGGGATATGAACCAGTCACCAAGATCATCTAATAACCAGGTGAGTCAGAGCTGCTCTTCATGAGGCTTCAATGTCTTACTAGGAAAGAGCTAAGAGAAAGTTCATCCCAGTTCCTTGAAATGTCATGGGTTGTGATGGGGCTGCACTTGGGCTTGGAATTGCTCTGTGTTAACATGCAGCAGAGAAGGAGCTCTGTGCTCTCCGGATTGATGATTTCCTTCTCAGGCTTGCCTCTCCCTGCAGCAAGATAAGATGTTCCCGGCAAAGAGAGGGTCACAGGGGGATTTGCCTTGCATGTGTCTCCTTGTTCCTTCCCCATAAGGGTGGGTCCTCACGCTCCTTGACCTATTTGGAGCAGGTGAAGAGATAACATATATAAATTTATACTTGTCCAGTTGTTTGGTTTTTGTAAATAAATGAAAGATCTGAAAAAGTGCTCTAAAGAAGCCTCTTTACTGTACTGATTGCACAGCTCTTTTTTGTGAGTGTTTGATGTCATTGTTTACATCTGTAGGCATGAACACTCTCAGTACCTGGCCAAAAGTGAATAAAAGCTGATTCGAAGGGTGTCTTGAATCTAAACAGTTGCTATTCTAAGCAACCATGTATTAATTCCATGCAGGAACCTTGCTTTATCCATTTATTCCTTGGCACAAATTTCTTGGGAACAGGAATTAAACTGGTCCTGTTTGCTGCACTGTGTGTTACGCTTCACTTCCAGGCACAGGGGTTGGCTCAGTACTGAGCAGAAAGCTCAGCTTACCTCCAGTCCTGTTAGAAATGAATGTTTGTGCTCTCCACATGTAGGTGACCCCAGAGTTCCAGGATGAGCTGATGTGCATCCTGAGGAGCCAACAGCGGGAGCTCTCCGAGCTGCGGCAGAACCAGATGGAGCTGCTGCAGAGACTCACAGATCACCTCGATGCCATCCAGAGCTCCCTCATGGGCCACGTGGAGAGGGTGATCGACTCCCAGCAGGAGCAGGAGCGTATCCTTGCTTGCAGGTGTTGAGTGGAAGGCTGCAAGGCAGACCAGAGGCGTGAGGGAGGCTCAGGAGGGTCAGGGATCTTGGGAGCGTGGGGCCGGAGGTGCAGTGCAATTGCCTGGCTGCAGTGTAACTATTTCAGTTCCTCTCAGGCCCTTTCTAATGACAAGAAACTCAGAGAAGAACTGACATTTTCCCTGCACCACTAAATCCTAGTTACCCATTAAGCCATAAGTGCTGCAGTGCTGGTGTACTCTGCAGTGCAGTGACCAGAGGTGCACTTGTACTTTATCCCACCTCAGGCAGTGGCCAGTTGCACAGGGGTAATTGTGGGCTGATCCTTTCCTTCCTTTCCTCCATGCACCAGAAATAGCATCTGGCTGCCATATTGCATAGCTGGATATAGAATTATCTTGTTTGTCCACATTTATTCATATGGTGGTCTACAGGTCCCTTATGTGCTGTGAGAAGTATTTTCTAGGTATCCAATTATTTGTATTGTATTAGGAGTCATTGGTTCCTGTGTACATTTGCTGCACTGAATTTGGTTATGTTCCCCAAACTGAGCAGCTCCAGCCTGTCTCATGTCTGAAACCACTCTTAACTTCTATGACAATAGCTTCTCTATTAATTTGTCTTGGATTTTCCTTTTTTGACCATCAGTCTGATACTCACAGATAGTTTAGATACCATTCCACTGAATTTCAGTGTCTAGAGCTATATTGTAATATTAGAATAATTTTTCCTTTCTCCACAACTTTATGCATGGACTGAATTTTGTCAGCAGCTGAATTGTCATTTCATTGTTTGTCAGTTTGCTGTTTGTTTAAGATGTGTTTGTGTGTTGGCTCCTTCAGGGAGGTTGCTTGCTTCATGAGGTACGAGTAGCCTGAAGCCTGGGTTTTCTCCCATGCTCTGTGTCATCTCCACTAATTCCATCCTATAGAAACATTTTTACCAACTTACTGTTTATGGATATTGGACTTGATGGTTTCTGTTGTCCTGGTTTTGGCTCAGATGGAGTTGATTTTCGTCATAGCAGCTCATGTGTGCTATGCTTTGGATTTGTGACCAAAACAATGCTGGTAACACACTGATGAGTTTTCTGGTTTTGCTTTTTCTAAGCCCTCTCAAGGCTTTCTCTGTTTCTCACACTCCTTCAACAGGCAGAGGCTGGGGGTAGTCAAAAGTTGTGAGGAGACAGAGCCAGGACAGCTGACCCCCAGTGACCAAAGGGATGCCCCACACTGTATGATGCTGTGCTCAGCAGTAAAGGCTGGGGGAAAGGAGGAGGAAGAGGGGACACTTGGATTGATAGTGTTTGTCTTCCCCAGCCACCATGAGGCAGGAGGGAGCCCTGCTTTCCTGGGAATGGCTGAACACCTGCTCGCTGATGGGAAGTAGTAAATTAATTCCTTTTTTTTTTTTGGTTGGCATGTGCAGCTTTTGCTTTACCTCTTAAACTGCCTTTACCTCAACCTATGAGCTTTCTCACTTTCACCCTCCCAGTTCTCTCCCTCGTCCTGCTGCAGAGAAGTGAGTGAGTGGCTGTCTGGGGCGGAGCTGCTGACGGGGCAGCCAAGTTAACCACAGTATGTAGGAAACAGTACTGTCCAACTTATTTTAGCTGTTTGGCTTTCCTGTCTTGCCTTCCAAAGCTCTTTTCTCACCCTGATCAGTTGTTTAAGAACACAACAGTAATGTTATGAGACCACTCTTTCACCAGAGCTGCACATTCGCTCTCACTGAGCCTCTGGAGGTGAGGCTACTGTCCATCTTTGTGGACAGGAGTGTTGTGGGTACACAGGAAATCTCTTGTTGTGCTCCTTAACACAAATTCTCATTAGAAAGAAGACTGGACCGGGTGCTGATGGAAGGGCAGCAGCGCAACGGGCAGCTCCAGGAGCACCTGTCCCAGCAGCTCTCCCAGTCCCTGTCCACAGCTGTGTGTAACCGGCTGGAGAGGACCATTCGGGACGAGATGAAGAAGACAATGCCCCAGTGTGAGTGTGGCTGCCTGAGTCTGGGAGGTGGATCCCTACAGGTAGCTCCATTGGGATCAAAAGCACACTGGGAAAGTGCTGGCACTCTTTGGAGCAGGAGTTAGCTTGTGTGAACAGCAGGCTCTGCACAGCAGACTGCTGCGGGCCCCGCTGTAATCTGAGACGAGCGGCTGTGGTTTAGAAGCAGTATGAGGCTCCCAGAGGGGGATGCCTTTCCAGAGAGTGTGACCTTCCAGTATAGTCTCTAAAGCCTTTGGAGTCTGTTCAGTGGAGGAAGGTGAAAGAGGCTGGTGAGTTTGGAAATGCTGAGACTTGGCTGGAGCAAGCTTGAAGTTGTCTTTGCACTGGCACCATGCATGTAAGGAAATGTTCCAAAAACTGCTGGTGGGAAAGCCTGCAGCCAGTAGCTGCCAAAGACAGGGCTACGTGCTATTCTGGATCAGGTCAGCTGTTACTTTGTCACATCAGCTCTTAAAAACCTTCAAGGCTGGAGGTTCCACAAGTTCTGGTGACTTTCAGAGTTGTACCTTCCTAGCAAAAACTTTCTTCAAATGTCCAGCCTTAGTTCCCTGAGTAAAGTTTGTGATCATTGTCCCTTGCTGTGTCATTTCCAAGAATCATTTGATTCCATTTTCTTTTTTGGGCTTTGAAGTGTGACTTTAGGCTTGACTCTGCAATTTTGTCCTGTTTTTGTTATGCCTAGGCATTTCCAAGAGCATGGACCCTACTGTCAGCCAGCTCAGTAATACTATTGCTGCCAAGCTCACTGCTGTTGAGGGGACGCTGAAAGAGAATATTACCAAGCTAATGAAATCAAAGGTAAGAAGTACCAGAGTAGCTTTTCTAGGGCACTCTGAGTTGTTCACCTGCCTAGGCAGCAACTTCTTAGGCCTTTTTCCTTCACCTCTGTCTCTAGGTAATGCCAGTTTAGCTGCCAGTAATCAAAGCTTTTTCATGGTCTCACTAGGAGGACAAGCTCTTTGTATGCTCCCCTGCCCACTTTGCCTCTTAACACTTTTTTCATTTACCAAGTTGTTCATTTTTCTACTATGGTAGAAATTCTCACCACAGCAGTGACTTTTAGGGCCAACTCAATCAGTCAAGTGGCAAACATCTGGCTGGCTCCACACTGTTCTCCATATCTACATTATTTAGGGGGCACAAGCTGCTTACTTACCTTGGCAGAGAATGATGGTTATTTGGGGTTGGAAGGAGGAGAAGGAGAAAGGAGCTGTGCCTGACTGTGCCACCTTCCCTTGCCCTACAGCAGAAGTACAGAGAAATGGTGCTGGTTTTGGGCAGCCCCTGAGCAAGCAGGACACTGGGCTGTCCTTACCTGGTGTGGGTGTGTTGCAGGGATCTGGTGTTTGCTCACACCCTTAGTCTCGGAGCAGACTGTAGTTAATTTTCTGGAATCTTCTGTGTGTGCTTGTAAGAACCTTACAGACAGTGTTGTGAGGGCCACAGCTGACAGTCTGCAGGGACCCATCCAGTCAGCCTACAGGGAGGCCTTCCAGAGCGTCGTGCTGCCAGCCTTCGAGAAGAGCTGCCAGTCCATGTTCCAGCAAATCAATGACACCTTCAAGCAGGGCACACAGGAATGTGAGTAGGTTTTCTTCTTCAAGTCTTCTCTGCACTATTTGCATTAGTGGCTGGCAATACGTTGGCCTTATGTTTTTGCCTTGCAGTATTTCAGTGGGGAGTGTTTAACCTCTTTGCCCATCCATGTGTTCTGTTTCATACTTGGGAAGCAGAAGTGGGGAGGTTTTGGTGGGTAGTGCTGGAAGAGCACGGATTCACTTCTGGTCTTTGTAGCCCGCATAGCAAAACACTCAGCTGTGTTCTGGGAATCTGTGACTTCATCTGCTGAGCAGGAGAGCCCAGCTGCAGGATTATCCCATCGTGGTGTCAGGAACGTGAATGGAGAGGGTGGCAGTCCTGCATCTAGGCCCTCCTCTCAGAGGGGTAATGGATTGGAGGAGGTTTAGAGAAGGGTGCCAGGATGACCAGAGGTTAAATAGTGGCTGAAGAGTGTGGACAGTCCAGTAGAGTATATCGTTAAGTAAGGCAAACTATACACAGATGCACTGCAGAAGATCACTCTTGTTCTCAGGCTTGGGATGCAGATCCTTGGCCTTTGGGGAGGCTGGACAGGTGTTACTCTGCAGAGCTGGGTTCTGAGCTGGCCTCAATGTGACCAGTCCTAGCACAGTGACTTCTGTTGGCCGTAGATCTGCAGAGTGTCTCCAGCTGCCGTTTATTTTGCACCCTTCCTCTTCCTCTTCCTTCCCTTCCCACAGATATGAGAGCTTACATTCTTCTCCCTTTTGATCAGGCCAGTTCATTAGATACTTGAAAATACAGGTTTGAAATCTCAGGAGACATGATTTCTTTTTTGTCAGAAAATTTCCCGTTTCTTCCTGAGCATTGAACGAATGCAGATTACAATTCACACTGCATGTGAAATAAAACACCCTCACACCTGCCTTTATCTGCCCTGAGCAAGGAGTGCCTGTGGAAGTCTGTTGTAGGAAAACTGGTGGGTTTGTTGCTGTGTGATGGGGAGACTGGAAGACGGGTTTCTAGTTGGATATAATACAGCCCAAAACAAGGCTCGTGCTTCTGCTCTGTCCTGTGCTCATACACGGGCTCAGCAATTGCTTCTGCTGGAGAACACGTAGGGCCTGGCAGCTGGGTTTCTGTCCTGATCATCTCCACAGATGGCACAAACATCTCCCTCTCTGCCTGTTGCAGATATCCAGCAGCTGGAGGCTCACTTGAAGAACAAGAAGGTACGAGAGCAGGAGGTGCGGGACCCGCTGCTGAACCAGCTTCGGCAGCTCATCAGCACCTTCCAGAGCAGCACGGAGCAGCTGGCGTCCACCATCGCGGCCAGCGTCCATGCCGAGGTGCAGCACCAGCTGCACATCATCGTGGGCAAGTAAGTTGGCAGCTGGGCTTGTGGGAAGAGGTGTCACTGAGAGGTACAGGCATGTATCACAGCACCTCTCCCTGCTTAGCTGTGGAAGCAAGCCAGGAGTGCTGGAGGGCTGCTTGTTGGCCCTGCACATATGGCAAAGCAAGTGACTGGTGACTGTTGTTGCCCATAGAAGGTTTCCCAGCTGTATTGGGAAGCTCAGGGACTGCTTTTCCCCTTTTCTTTATTGAGTGTCGTCAGGCATAGTTTCTACAGGTTGCTCTCTCTCCCCACAACTACTCTGCAGCAGTTTGTGCTTTGCCCTCCTGGCTTCAGGATGGGATCCCAGCAGCGCCTCCAGCGCACTCACGCTGTCAGGCAGTGGCAGATTGCCAGGCATTGGGATTGGCTGGCATTACCTGTGGGATTACCTGTGGGGCAGAGCAACCCTGTCTATTTGGTGCCACTAGAACATTTGTCAGAACACACTGGGGTCTTCAGCGCAGGCCAGAGTTGCCAGGAAGGCCACCAGACTAAATCCTGCTCTTGTTGCATGGGCTGTGCTTGTTCCCAGGGAAGTCCTGCTTTTCTGCCTGTGGTGTAGAGCAGATCTGATGCTTTGTACCCTTTGTGAGAGGGGAGAATCCAGCCCTTGAGGGAAAAGGTGTCACACAGAGCAGCAGAGTCTGCACTGTGAAATCCCCTTCTGACACAGGCACGGTATAAGTGTGTTCTCACTCTAAAGGTGTCATCTGCACACTAGGAACTGCATCTGACAGATCTGTAGGAAGCTGGCCCCGTTTGGGGATAACCCCACAGCTTAGTTGCCTTGCTTGTAAGCCAGAGACATTAAAGATTTAAAACCTTGTTTAATGAGAGACTTAGTTCCCTGAAATGTCACTTTCCTGCACAGAATCCCAGCATCTTCCAAGTGCACCCTGGGACATGGTGGTGTTGGCCACAGAGTTGCCTGTGCCTCAGATCTATTTGTATGAACCCTTAGGGAGCCACACTACAATAAGCAAACCTGCCTGTGCTTTCTCACTGGTATAGGCTTTGTGCAGCGTTATCCCTTGGCTCTTTGTTCTCAGAGGTGCCCATGGGCTCTGTTTTGTTTTTTTCAGCATGCAGGAGTCTATTTTGGCCCAGGTGCAGAGAGTCATTAAAGGAGAAGTGAGCCTGGCTATGAAGGAGCAGCAAGCAGCTGTCACCTCGAGCATCGTCCAGGCGATGCGCTCGGCAGCCGGGACACCCATCCCCTCTACTCACATGGATTTCCAGTCCCAGCAGACTCACATCCTTCAGCTGCTCCAGCAGGGACACCTCAACCAGGCTTTCCAGCAGGTACCAGTTTTCCTGCTAGTCATCTACTGCTTGCTGGGGACTGGGAAGGAAAAAAGGGCTCCTTGTGGTGGGCACATAATCTCACAAGAGCCTACACAGGAGTTGACTGAAAAGACCCGTGGCAGTGGAGTGCTTGAGGAGTGCAGTTGCTCTTGTGCAGGTGGAGCCAGAGCCATGCAGGTTCCATGATTTGGTAGCAGTTAAGTTCCTCCACCCCTGCCCGTGTCCTGTCAGGACAGTGTCAGTGCTCCCGTAGACCGGTGTGTTCTGCCATCAGCGCTGACACGTGGTGCTCCTCTGTAGAGCAGCAGCTTCATAAGCCTCTCCAGGCAGATCTACCAGCTGGGGTCTGACCTTGACTTTGATTTTGAACCTGCAGACAGATCTGTTTGAGCTGCTGCAAACTGTCTGGGAACGCTGGCCCTGCTCCATGCTGCTGATGATAACCTGCTCCCCTCTGTCTGGTCGTGCTCTGTTCAGCTTGGAACAGACACAGGTGTCCTCAGAGCATGGAGCAAGAGCCTAAAGATGGCCTTGCTGGCCTGTACAGCAGAGATTTTTGCGCCCAGAGGAGGCTGTTGAGCCACTGAGCGCCCCAGAGCTGTCACTCTGTCCTGTGTCCCTCACCTGCCTGTTGGTTCCTGTGCGTTTCTAGCTGTGTCTTCCTTGCAGGCTCTAACAGCAGCTGATCTCAACCTGGTTCTATATGTCTGTGAGACTGTGGATACTCAGCAAGTGTTTGGACAGCACCCATGCCCGCTGTCCCAGCCCGTGCTGCTCTCCCTCATTCAGCAGCTCTCCTCAGATCTTGGCACGCGTACGGAACTGAAGCTGAAGTGAGTATGACCAGAGAACTGGGTCCTGTTCTCAGCCCTGGCCTTAAATTCACTGCCTGGAAGTGGAACTTTGACAAAAGCTGGAGTTTCTGTAGCCTGTTACTGGCATGTTTACAGCCAGAGGTAACTCAGAAAAGTTTGTCAGCATTGCCACAGAAAGCTTTGCTGCCCTGAGGTAGTAATGGAAGTACTCAGCAGTAGGTGCTGGTACCTCTGAAATTGTAGCCTGTAAATATTTGCAGCCTGTGCAGCCATCCCCATTCCCCAAGGAACGATTTCCTTGTGGAGGCAAAAGGAGGGATAGTGCCATGTTCCCTGGTTGGTACAATATCCAGGGCAAGTTTGCTCTGTCCTCAACTCTTAACCCATCACTGGACTTTGTGTCAGCAGTTTCTTGTCGTGACTGTCAGAAAGGCTCAGTGGGAGGCTGCAGCAGGAGCTACTGGTATAATTTCTGGTGGATGTTCCAAGCAAAGCTTGTGTGACAAAATAGTGACTGTACTGATACTTGCCATGAACATTTTTAGTGTCTGAGTCAAAACCCTGCTATCTGCCCTTAAAAGCTAAATTGTTAAGGTACCTATAGGTTTTGGCTATGGCTTGTATGGAAAAATTACTTAAATCGAGTTTTTAACTCAATAAGGATAAAGCAAGCTAGAAAAACTGAAAAGAGCTTCAAGTTACAGTCAAGTTACAGGCTGGTAATTGGGGTTAAAGCTGCTGCTGTAAAGTTTAAACTGGATTACTGTTACTGAAAACCTACGGTGACTACATTTCCTTACTCAGGCTGTGGTTTAAAAGCTGATGGCTCATTTGAACTTGAGAGTGTCTTGGTAAAACCAGCAAAAGGATTTTATTGTAACCCTACACAAACAGCCTCGTTGCTGAGGGATTTTACTGTGTAACGAGTGACTAATTCTGCTTAAAGGTATTTAAGAAAATATCTACTGAGAGTCACCTCCAGAAGAGGGGAATTCTCACCGGCTGTTGCCTCTGCCTTGTTTCCAGCAGCCAGGCTGTGGGGCAGGTGGGCAGGCTGGGGGCTGTAGGCTGACCTCACAGGTTTAGGAAGGGATAGGTGGACTCTGCTGTGAGTCAGGGACATTTATTTCGTGACAACTGAACATACTGCAGAGTTTGGGTGGAGTGAAGAACAAAGCTGCATCTTCAT
This sequence comes from Hirundo rustica, assembly GCF_015227805.2. Taxonomy (NCBI): domain Eukaryota; kingdom Metazoa; phylum Chordata; class Aves; order Passeriformes; family Hirundinidae; genus Hirundo; species Hirundo rustica. The sequence continues at coordinate 6,863,057 of NC_053460.1, forward strand.
TGCTAACATGAACTGGATCTGATTTGGATCATATTCTGGGTTTGATCCTAACCTTGCTCTCTCTCCTTCAGCTACTTGGAGGACGCAGTGATGCACCTGGACCAAAGCGACCCCATCACTCGGGACCACATGGGGTCAGTCATGAACCAGGTGCGGCAAAAGCTTTTCCAGTTCCTCCAGGTGGAACCCCACAACCCTCTGAGCAAACCCGCACGTCGCCTCATGATCATGCTCCAGGGCCTGGTCACCCCTGGCATGACCTAGGAGGACCTGGCTGCCAGCTGGGCTGCTCCACCCATCCAGCAGATCCGTAGTTACCAACGGCGTCTGCCTGGTGTTAAGAGCTCTTGCCAGAAAATCTATCAACACGTGTGTGATGTCTCTAAGGCGAACGCCATCTGTGTATAGTTCCAAATAGTCACTGAACATTCACTTGGCTTATTTTTCCTAAATAGCCTCTTTTTTGAGAGTTAAATCTCTTCTTCACCTGCCCATCCGTCCCCAAGGCTGGCTGGCAGTCCGTGTCTCGTGCAGCAGAAGCCGATGGATTTCTTAGCCCTTTAAAACTTGGGATCTGCTGCCGTCAGCAAGGGAGCAGCGAGGTGTGCGCTGAGCCCGAGCACAGGGGCTGCCGGCGCTCCTTGCTGCCCAGAAATCTGTACCCACCCCTGAGAGAAAGGCTCACACTGCTCCTCCCTGGCAGGCTGTAGGCACAGGGAGGAATGCTGAGCGAGAGGGGTTAGTTAAAATTCATTCATTAGTTAGTTACTCTGAGGTTCGTTAATTCCAGACCCACAGTGGAGTGCCTGGCCCAGCTGACCCAGCGAGGCAGGTTTGGGCAGGGGGTGATTCCTCTGGAGTGCCCCGGGGAGGGGCTCTGGGTCAGGGTGCTGAGGCAGCAGCAAACTGCAAGAGCCCCGTGGGGCCACCGGTTCTATTGTGCATTGGAGCATGTCCATGTTTCAGACATTAGTTTTGATTTTTTCCAGCGAGGTTTTTCTTTTTATCTAAATTTTGAAGTTTTGGGGGGTTTTGTTGTTCGTTTTTTTGGTTTCTTGGGTTTTTTTGGAAATAACATAAAGAACAATTCAATAAAAAAACTTTTTGAGAAAAAAAAAAGTGGAGAACTTCTTCTGTTGTGTGGTGGAGGGAAGACTGAGGAGCCTTAGAGGATATCAAACCCTCACCAGTCTGGAGCCTCAGCTGAAGCACCAGGATGCCCTCTCTCTTCCCAGATTTTTTCCTGGGTCTCTGCTCAAGCTTTCCAGTGTGAGTCCAGCGGAGCATAGTGGTCTCTGTTTCCTGGGAGAGCAGGAGGTGATGGTAGGCTGCTGGCTGTGGGAAGAGGACGTTAATTGCCCTTTTTCACAGCAAAAATGTCTCTGGCTGCTCCTCCTTCCTGGAGAAGAGGAGGCTCTGGGAAGACCTTACAGCACCTTCCCAGTATGTAAAGGAGTTGCAATAGAGCTGGAGAGGGACATTGGACAAGGGCATAGAGTGACAGGACGAAGGTGATGGCTTCACACTGACCGAGGGCAGGATTAGTTTGAATATTAGGAAGAACTTCTTCCCTGTGAGGACAGTGGGTCTGTGGTTGCCCCATCCCTGGAAGCGTTTCACAAGACCAGGTTGCACAGGGCTGGCAGGTGTCTCTGCCGGCTCGGAACGGGATGGTTTTTACGTTCCCGTCCGGCCCGAACCATTGTGTGACTCGGTGAAGTGCACGGGCCGCCGGGCAGGGCGTGCCGGGGGCCGGGCCCGGGGCGGGGCCGGGGGCGGGCGGCGGGGCCGGGGCTGCCGGCGGCGGCGGGCGCCGAGCACACGGCGGCGGCGGCGGAGCGGGGTCCGCACCATGGGCGGCGGCTGCTGGCGGCTGCTGGGCGTCGTGTGCCCGCTGCTCCTGCACCTCGGTGAGTGCTGCGGGGCCGGCACCCCCGGGCTCTCCCCGCCGGGGTTGGGGGGCTGGCGGGTGCGAGCGGGAGCCGCGGCCGCGTCCCGCACCCTCCGGAGCCGCGGGGAGCGGCGTGCCCGGTTGCCCCACGGCTCAGCGATCCATCCCCCCTTGTCCCGTGTCCTGAGATGCCGGGCAAGGAGGAACGCGGCTTCTCAGCGCTGTCCGGGGTCTCTCTGCTCAGGCGGGGACAGTTCCCAAGCTCCGGCTCTCCAGCCCTGTGCGCCCACCGCACGCACCTGCTGGCTTTCCCTGCTGCCCTCGTTCCCCGCGGCCGGAGGGCGTCCTGATCGCTGCGGGGCTGTTATCCGGCAGGTCCTGCACCTCACTGGCACCAGCGTGCCCCTCCACACTCCCGCTCCTCCGGGAGCCGAGGGAGGATGCGGAGCACAGCGGTACCCAGTGACATCTCTGCTCTGGAGAGAGACGGGGAGCCTGGGATTAACATGGTCCGGCTGCACGGACGATGGAGGACAGGGACCACCAAACCTCTGGGGGACTTTAGGCTCAGAGGGTGGGTGACTCCGACCCTTCCCCAGGTGCAGGATGGCCGCGTCGGCACTCGCTGGGGAGCTAGGGATGCTCTGCAGCGCCCTGGGAAACTTCCTCCGTGCTTTTCCCTTGTGCTTTCTCCCTGACGGGGCTGGGAGCAGGTTTTTCCCCACGGTTTTGCAGCGGAGCAGAGGACGTGATTTGCCCTCCTGCTTTCTCCTTTGCTCGCCCTGCCCGGCCTCATGCCGAGGGCGCTGAGCGGAGGGGAGGGCTTGTGCCGGACATTAGAGGAGCCCAGGAGGTGAAACCTCGGCCTGCAGCAGGGACCAGCCGGCTGAGGGGAGGCACCGAGCTGGCCCTGCCAGCTGCGGGGTCCTTGGGCTGGTGGGGGGCACGTTTGTTGTCTGGCTGGGTCAAAAGGGGAGCAATGGATCTCACTTTCTCTATTGATAGCTGCGATGTTTGTGACCCACGTGTCTGGCATCAGCCCGAGACTTTCCTCAGTGCTGTGCTCAGGGGGTTCCCAAAATGCCCTGTGATCATGTCAGGCTCACCCTGCTGTCAGTCTCGACCACAGCCACTTTGCTCAGGACCCTGTTCCAGGGGTGCAGGCATGGGATGCCAGCAGCAAGGCACACAGCTCCCTGGAGACATCTGACTGCCTTAGCAGTCATCAGGAAACTTTCAGCTGTTTCTGGGGTCGCCTTTCCACAGGGGTCCCCTGCAGGGCTCTCCTCGATTAGAAACCTCCCTGGTGCACACCAAAACTCACTTCCAAAACTCTTGTAACTCCTGTGAATTGGCACAGGGACCCCAAATCTTCTGGCCTGCAGCGTCTCTGGGGCAGAGCTGAGGACCACGCAGGTTTTCTATGTGACCCAGACACACACCAGCTCCTTTTGGGCTTCTCTCCAGTCGTGGATGCACCTGCAGCCCTCATGAACACACCCTGCCACCCATTGTCCAGCACCAGGGTTTGGCCATTGCCAGTGATGGAGCAGAGCAGGGAATTGGGGCTCCTCAGAATGAAACAGCCAGACTTGCACTTGTGCCTTTTCCCTTTATACTTTTTCTTCCCCTTTCCCTCCCCTGCTTCCCCTTCCTGATTTCCCTTCCCCTTTTTATCCTTTCCTCTTTCCTGTTCACCTTTCCCTTTCCCTCTTTTTCTTCCCCCTTCCTCTTTCCACCTTTCCTCTTCCCCTCCATTTCCACTTTCCTTTTCCCCTTCCTCTTCCCCTTTCTCTTTCCCACTTTCCCCTTCTCTTTCCCACTTTCCCCTTTCCTTTCCCCCTCTTTCCCACTGCAGTCAGAGCAGGGACTCCAGCTTGCTGAGCCTTTGCTTTGTTGTTTTTTTGGGTTTTTTTTCTGTTGTAGTCACAAATTAATCTTTGCTGTCAGGGGATAAAGGCCGGGACAGATGGCTCTGGGGAGAGCCCGGGAGGCCCGGGGTGACGCGGCCGGCGGTGAACGGCAGCATCGCTGCAGGCTCCCGGGCCAGGAGCGAGGGGTCACCGCGAGTGCCCCAGGGAGGGGATGCCGGCGGTGCGGGGGGATGTGGGAGCCCCTCGCCACGTTTAAGAGCTCAATGTCACCCGCAGCCGGTGACACCCTCACGCCACACGCCCCCGAGCCGGGCGGGCGGGGGCTCAGCTCGGCCTCTCCTCTCTGTGCCCCGCAGCAGCGAGCCAGGAGCCCGTCAGCATGGCGGGACAGTGCGACACCATCTACAAGGGCTTCGCCGGCTGCCTCATCAGCCTGGGGGACAGCATGGCCCAGAGCGTCCGGCAGCAGCAGCAGGAGGAGGGCGGCGAGGAGGAGCAGGAGCTGGACACCATCTGCAAGTGAGTGTCCCTGCGGGAGCCGCGGCGGCGGCGGGGTCACCTGCCGCCGGCGCCGCCCCCGACTCCCGCCCTCCTCCCCAGGTCCTGGGATGATTTCCACACCTGCGCCAGCGAGGTGCTGTCGAGATGCCCCGTGGAAGCGGCCACCATCTGGGAGTCGCTGCGCCAGGAGTCCCGCAAGATCCAGTTCCAGGGGAACCTGCAGGAGCTGTGCAGCGCCCGAGGCCGCCTGGCCAGCGCCCAGGGCTCTCCGGCCGCTGAGACCAACCAGGCCACGCTGCGGGGCTCGGCCACCCCCCTGCACCCCCGGCTGCTGGCCCTGCTGGCCCTGCCGCTGCTCTGGCTCTAGCCCCGCTCGCCCGCGGGGTGCCCCGGTGCTGCCGGCTCCGTTCCCCCGGCTGCTGGCCGGTCCCCGCCACACCCGCCTCCCTCCCGGGCATCCCTGGCGGGGCACGGTCCTCTCCTGCAGCGCTTCAGATGGATTTATATTTATATTAAAAGACACTTTTACATTTCTCCCGTCTCTCTGCCATGGGATGCCCCTTGAGCCCCTCCCAAGCCCCGTGTTTGCTCTGGGGACTGGAGAGGAGATGCTCCCTGCGCCAGTCCCAGAAGGATCTGGGAATGGGAGGGTCCGTGACTCCATTCCCTCGGTGTATTGCCCACGGCCGTGCCAGGCAGTCCATGGCATCATGGACAGCCCCAGGAGGGGGCAGTTCCCACTGCCCTGGTGCTCCCTGGCAGCTGCTTTACAGGGCTGGGCATAGCAGATATTCCCTTTAGAGGTGGGTCAAATGTTCTATTGGTTTTAAAGGGCACCTTAGGAAAACACAGGGTGCAGATTTGGGGCTTTTTTGGCAGCCAATAGTTTGTCCTCTGATGGGAACTCCAGTGACATTTTATGGCCTTGCTGTATTCGTGGTCATGAACAAAATTATAATTTGCAGGGAAGAGAGGGGTTTTTTGGGGGTTTTTAACCAAGGTGATGGAGGTAAAAAAGCTAGGGAACAGGAAACCTCATCCAGGTTCACATGGAACTTGTTGAAATTAAACCAAGATGATTTGTGGGTGTTTAACTTGGCTAAACCTGTATCTATCAGTGGAAGATGCTCTAATTCCCATCCGTGTCACTGTTATGCTGAAAACTTCAGATATTTTTCCCAGCTACTAAAGCCCAGTGTGCAAACCAGCTCCCCTAGGCCTGGGCTGGCGAGGAATCCTCCCCACTCTCCTGGGCACAGCCATCACTCCCCACCCATCGCCTAAAGGGCCACTGGAATTGCAAATGGGCCACTCCATCTGTGGCCCCAGGCCCCAGCAGCAGTGGTGGATAAATCTGGCTGGCACGTGGGAAACCATCCCACTTGGGAAAGGCAACAAAACCCTCTGGCCAACAGCACAAGTGCCACGGCCCTGAGGATTGTTCCAGGCTCAGTGAAGAGCAGGAGCCATGAGCTCCTACGTGCTGTGGGTAATGAGTTGCTGCTGTTTCTGTGATTTCCTGACTTCAAGGCCATCCCAAAAACATTTCAGCAGCTGGGCACACGGTTTTGGCCCAGGGAAGTCTTTGCACACTCTCCTTGGTGGCTGAAAACCTTCAGCGTGCGAGTGAGGAGCTCAGTAACCACTGTCCTCATTGAGCCAGGGAAAAGTATTGCTTGTTTCATCATAAAACCTCTTCCTGCAAGGTCTAGTAACTTAAACATGTGATTGGTAAACTCTGGGATGTCACCCTGGCTATCCCAGTCCTCTGCCAGGATCTGGGTCCAGGAAACACTAACAGGATTGCTGGTTCATGCCATGGGGCTGAGTGGCTGCTGCTGATTCCTCATCTGTGTGGGAGGAACTGTGTTTATTTCCCGAGATTTACCTCACTAACCAGCCTGGAGCTGGCTGGGGGGGACACAAAACATCTGGGCTCCCGGCAGCCCTTGCTGGGGGAAGATGCTGATCCCGGAGCCCCAAGGGACACGGGGCAAGACACCACCCCAGCTCTCCTCATCCAGCAGCTGCCGCTCCCCGTGTGTAACGCCAGCGCCGGGGGGGATAATCCGCCGATTCTTTCCTTCCCAGCTCCTGACAATCCTGTGTTTAAGGGTGAATTAGTGCCGGATCCCGGCAGGGCGGCTAAGAGGATAAACGCCAGCCGGGCGCCGGCCACGCACGGCGCAGCGCCCGCCGGCACCTCCGTGCGGGTGGGAGCGGTGGGATGGCAGCTGCGAGGTGGCCGGGGAGATGCAGCTGTGACAGGCTGCCACCACAACGGTGACACTTGCAGACAACAACCCGTGCTGCTTCAATCCAGCCGGAGTGAAAGCCTGGGAAGATCCACCGACAGCCACCAAACACTCCAGGTGTCTCCCCCCGTGTGCAGAAAGACACGCCAGGGAAAGTCCCATGTCCTGGAAAATGTCACCGTGCATGTCACAGACCCTTGGCTATGTCACCACGTGTCCTGAGCACCAGCACTTGTCACCACACATGGCTCACACTTTTGGCTGTGCTTCCACGTGCGTCTTGCAGCTGAAAGGCGTCACCGTGTCACCATGCGGCCTGCAGGCACTGCTGGCTCTGGGAAGCCAGAGCTGGGATTTGGGGGTGTCAAAAAAGGGTGGGGCACTGCTTGGTGACACTGCATGTGCAAGGGTCCATGACAGAGCACTGCCCAAGCCCCAGTGTCACCTGTCCCCCCAGTCCTCCTTCAGGGAGGCGTCTGCAGGGCCGAGGGCAGCAGTGTGACAGTGAGAGTGGGCATGCTGACCCCAGGAAAAGTTCTCTGGTGCTCCAAAACTGGGACACTGAGCCCGTGTCTGTCTTTGCATCGGGTCTAAGGGTTTGGGACAGTCCTGCCACTGTGTCCTGCTGCGGGAAGGGACAACGTCCTCATTCCTGTCCCCAGAACAAACAGCTGGCTAGCTGGCTCCCTGCACACTGACAGCATCCTAAAGAAACAGTCCAGGCTGAAAGGAGCGGATGGTGGGGGATGAGACTGGTGGACCCCGGCACCGGGAGCCTCTGGAGCACCCATTGTGCTGTGAAAACCCCTCGTTCTGGTTACGAAACTCCGGTGACCTACTTTACACTCTCTGCTTTTGCTCCTAATTCCCAGATATGGCCGCTCTCCAGATTTTGCCCATCAAGGCAAATTAATTGGAGTAGATCCTAATTTGCTCTCTGCTATTCTTTGGGCAGAAGATTAAATGCTCTGCAGACATTATCTCCCTCTCTCTTCTCTAAGAGACAAACCTGAATTATTAAAAAAAAAGGAAAAAAAAAAAAAGGGATAAAGGCCAGCTGAGTCCAGCTGAGTTGATGTTTGAATTCACTTTTTGTAATCGCAGAAGGAGCCAGGGAGGCCCTTGTGTCCCCGGGCAGCTGGAACCGGATGGTGACACTATTCTAGGTGTCTGTGTGAGTGAGGGAGCACACGTGGCACAGTGACATGAGGGCCCACCTCCCACCATGGTGCCCAACACCTCTGCCACACAATGGCTGAATCCTCCATCCCTTCACCCGGAGAAATTCCTCCTGATCAAGGTGCCGGTTAGGGAATGTCTCCTCACCTGTGGGGACACACTTGGGTTTCTCTAACTGGATAGACTGGTGTGGAGGCCACCAGCACGGGGGGATGGCTCCTTGCCCTTCCATGGCCCCCAGTGCCACTGTCTCAGTCTGGCATCCCCAACCAGGCACCAGTTTCACCACCTCCAGCTTCGCTGGCACCCGGCGGGGAGCGGGATCATTGGAAGATAAGCATAGCCTGGAGGACACCGTGTCACAGGGCTGGCCACTGTCCGAGTTTGCATGGGGATTTCTGCTGAGCCAAATGTCCAACTTTCCATAAGGAAACACCAAAAGACAACGTCAATCCCCATGGATTGGAGGCAGTGGGAACAGCTGAGCCAGAGTCACCTCTGCCGTGGGGGCTGTGTTCAGCCCCCCGCCTGGCACCCCATCTGTGCTCAGCTTTGGGGCTGTTTTATTCTCCAGAGAGGCATATGGAAAGTTGGATTTCTTTTTTAAGCAGCTTTAATTGAACATCCTCTTGTTACGACCTCTGCTCAGCCTTGCTGGGACAACCTTGAGCTCTGGCCTGGCATGGCTGCTGAGGCTTGGGCTCGATGCCACGCAGGGCAGGGATGCAGCTCAGAGGAAATCCAGGTTTCCACTTCACCCCATCCATCTGATGGCAGATATGGGGCCTCATTCTCCTGGATTCCTATAGCCTGGCACAGCAGGAAGCCCTAGGATCCCCAAATTGCCCCATACTCAGGATGTGCAGCAATGTCCCAGGCAGCTTTGTGGTGCTGGGGATGTTGGAGATGCTTCCAGCCATTCCCATTATTCCACATGAAATAACAGCTTGTTGCACCCCTGTGAGACTCTGCAGTCAGCTGGCAGCACCACAGGCAAGTGTGAGATGCACAGGGAGCTCTGAAGTTCCCGCTCCAAGCAGGGTTTATGCTGGTGCTGGAGCCAGTTCTGGAGCATCTCTGCATCTCCATGGAGAGAGTATCTTCCACCTGTGGGTCCCCAGCACTTGAAGAAGCCATTTACTGGAGATACAAAACTCTAAGTGAGCCCATCCTTGCAGAGGGGTGAGGGCTCTCAGGAGGGAGCAGCCAGGCTGCAGGACCAGGGGAGCAGCGGCTGCCCCATCCCTGGAAGTGTTCAAGGATGGGGCTCTGAGCAACCTGGTCTGGTGGAAGGTGTCCCTGCCCCTGGTAGGGGGGTTTGGAACTCGATGACCTTTAAAGGTCCCTTCCAACACAGACCATTCCAGGATTCTGTGGCGCTTCACAGACATTCCTGCTTCACGGGCTGAATCCTTTACATGGGGCTGGAGGCACACTGTAGGTCTTGGGCATCAGAGCTGGCAGGAGATTTCTGAAGGGGTCAGCACAGAAGAGCAGGGGGAGGCTCCTCTCCAGGGAGAGCAGCATCTTGGAAGGGAGGAGGCAAAGAAGAAACAAGGACACAGGAGCCCATTTGGCAGGAAAACCCGCTGTTAGACCCTGCCCAAGCACGGCACTGCTTTGTGAGTGTGGCAGAAACCCGTAACCAGTGCCCTCCTGGAGGAGGGAGAAAAAAACCCCAATGGTTTTTGGTTGGAGTGGTGTTGTTTGGAGCCCAGGCACCCAGAACCTGGCAGGACGAGAGGCTGCAGAACCTCTCAGTGCTCACGGCTCTGAGCCCCACGGTGGCCCCAGCAGCAAGGTGCTTATTGCGGTCAGAAAACTTCCTGCTGTAGCTGCAGGAAAGGCTCTAGACGGAATAACAGGCATCAGGAATCAACAGGCAATGACCCCAAAGTCAAACCGGGTGCCCGACCTGGCAGGCAGTGGATCACATGGGTGGGCAGACAGTTCCCTGCCTCATCCCTGGGTGTTTTGCCAGGCGGATGTTGGCTTTGTGCGGATGTCTGGTGTGAAGTTCTCTTGGCTCCAGTGGGTCTCAGAGCACCACCACAGCATAAATAATACAAGAGCTGCTCTGACTGAGGTTCTCAGAAGTCCACGGTTCTGGCCCAAGGGTTCAATGCCTGTTGGCTCTTTGACATTTTTTTAGCGATGATGGACCTGGAACTGCCTCATTCAGTGCTCCCATGAGGCCGGTCAGGAAACAAAGCTGTGAGGAAGTGACTAATGGAAGATGCATCCCCTGAGGGAAACGCATCCTTGCAGAGCACTTATCCCTGTGTGAGCATCTGTGACCAAGGTGAGGCAGCTCACTGCTCTACACCCATCAGCCAGGATGACAGAGAGGAAAACGCTGGTGGAACCAACCTGGGATGACCATGAGAAACAGCCTAAAACAACAGGATCAACTTAAACAGAGACACACGCAAGGTTTCATATGCCAGACACAGGTTAAGACACCTCTCAGGGACAGTGCAGGGGATGTGTGGCTGTGGAAACATCTCCAGAAAAAAACAGGGGGATTAGAGGGCTGAAAACCTACCAGCAGCACCATTACTGTGTGGGACAACAAGAACTGGGGACTTTTCCTTGCAGAGAACTGCACAACTCACCAGATCTGTCGGTTCCAGCCCAGGCAGCCCCTTCCCAACCCACACACGTTTCCGCGCTTTGTCGGGAATTACACAAAGAAGCTGATGACAATAATGCGCATCAGCAGGTACAACTTTTACTACATTATGGCTTACTAACCATTTTAAAGCAGCCAAAGATCCCGGGAGCATTAAAATAAACCCGGCTATTTTTGAAAGCATGGTAGGAGTGTGAAAATAACCCCGCTCCACCTGAACCGCCTCGGGAATGACGTGACAGGCAGGCTGGAAAACAAGCCCGACGGCGTTTGTCGCGTTTGTATGTCCCCAGGGTAAAGGAGTGCCGTCAGCATCCCTGCAAGGTGTTATCCCTCGTCTCCCTGCTTTCAGGTCATCCAGGGCCGGGATGTGGAGCGTTTTGCTTGAGGATGAGGAAAGGATACGAGGAAGAAAGTCCACAGGCAGTTACCAAGCAAACTTTGCGGGTTTTGTGGCACTTAGTAGCTGGGGCAAAGAAAGGAGAAAGGAATGCGCCTCGTTATTCTGCTGCGCACAAGAGCTATCCCACAGGGACCGGGTTTTCCCTGCCAAGGAAAAGGACCAATGTTTCCGGGCAATTCTCTCGCAAAGGGAATGTTTTTCCAGAGTCCCGCAGCCCAGCAGGGAGCCCTCGGAGCTGCCCCATGAGCTGCGGGCTCCAAGGCGCTGCTGGGGAGCTGTCAGAGCTGGATTTGGCTCCAATGAGGAGGCACTGTGGCCGCTCTTCTGAGGCAGGAGCACGGGGAGCGGGAACATCGCCCCTGCCAGGGGCCACCAGCTCAGCCCACGAGGCTGAAGAGGGTACCAGTGTTGCAAAATGCGGAATACGCCGACATCATCTTAAGGCAGGATGTTCTTTGATGTAAGACCTTTGTATACTTCCAAGCCTAGTCAGCAAAAAAGGAGACCTAATCAGTGGAACAGGCAGCAGCCAGCTCCCTCATTCAAGGATATCCTGGAACTAACATGATTTAGGGATGGAATAAACGAAGACGTTGATGTTTGCCTATGTAAACATTGTTAACTTGGCAAAATACTCCACGTCCGTGCATCCTAGAGCTGAGCTGTCTTCATTGTAACACTAAAAATCAAGACCGTTCCCCTGAGCGTGTTACCTGGTGTTATGTGATTTCTATGGAAATTACTAACCAATCTTAATAGCGGGGCTGTGCTCGGGAAATTACTAACCCTGAACTTCTCAGGGTAGATAATGGCAGGGAAAGCCCGGTGGGGTGTGCTGGATTTGTGGAGTAACACCGAGCACCCAGGCCGGGGTGCTGAAATAAACAATCGATGTTTCCCTGGAGCGTGTCACTATGGGCTGGGTGCACACCAGGGAATTAACCCGATTTTGCGGGTAACAGCAAGGCCAGGGCGGTGAGGGAGGCCCTGGGGTCCATGGGGGTGAGGAGCTCCAGAGGCCCGTGGGGCTGAGGGGTCCTGAGGCTGAGGAGTCCGGGATGGGGCTGAGGGGTCCCAGAGCCCTGAGGGGTCCCAGGCGGGGCTGAGGGGTCCATGCGTGGCTCAGGGGTCCCAGGGGATGCTGTGGGGTCCCGGAGCCCCTCAGGCCCCCCGGAGCCCCTCAGGCCCCCCGGAGCCCCTCAGGCCCCCCGGAGCCCCTCAGGCCCCCCGGAGCCCCTCAGGCCCCCCGGAGCCCCTCAGGCCCCGGAGCCGCGGGCGGTCCCTGTCGGGTCCGGGCTCTGGGCGGGCGCTCCCGGCGGCGCCGGCAGGGGGCGGTAAAGCGCCCCCGCCCTCCCCGCGCCTCGGCCCCGCCCCCCGCCCGCTCCGCCAATCGCCGTGGGCGGTGTCCCCGCCCCTCGGGCGTCCCCGGCGCGCGGTGATGACGTCAGGAGGCGGTGCCGCGCCGCGGCCGGAGCGGGCCGAGGTGAGTCCGGGATCGGCGCCTCCGGGACCGCCCGGCCCGGCACCGGCTCCGGCTCCCGCTCCCCTCCCCTCCGTTTCCCTCCCTCCGGGGGCGGCGGTCGTGCGAGCGCGGCGGGCCTCGGCGCCTCAGCCCTGCCGCTGCCCGGGACGCTGGGCCGCGGGCACGGGCGGGCCGGGGAGGGAGCCTTGCCCGCTCCCGGAGCGCCCCTTCAGTGGGGCGGGCCCGGTGCTTCCCAGGCCTGGAGCCGAACCTACTGCGGGACGAGCTCCCTGCACGGGCCCGGCCTTGGGTCCCCTTTCCCTTATAGCGACAAACGGCCTGGGTTGGGATGAGTTCTGAAAACAAACAGTTTTGGGAATCCCGTTTGGTTTGGCTGATTCTGGCCAGCCCCTGGCTCCGGCACAGCTGCCTGCTGTGCTGCAGCAGCCCCAGCCCCGGTTTCCCCTCCGAAATCCACCAGAAGCTCGCAGTGGGAATGCCAGGTTATGTCAGGTTGATGTCAGGCAGTGAGAGGCACATTTGAGATGTGTTAGTGAGACGGCAGGTGAGGAGCTCCAAGGCGAGAAGCAAAAATCCCATGTTCCTTCCCACCACTTCCAGCTGAAGCTCAGATAGTTTGCCACACAAACAGTTAGTTTGCCCCCTGCCAAGTGCGTGATTTCCCACTCAGAGAGCTGGTAATGCTTGTAACTTATCTTGATTCCTTTCCCCATGTTCTTGGTGATTACTACACAGGAGCACACCCTGCACTAACGTGGAGTTAAGCATTTTGTTGCTGACTCTGGTCTGCAGCTCTGGGGTTCTGTAGCCTTCACTGGAACACTTAAGTGTACAAGGAGGAGCCACTGACATGTTTGAGTTACTGCCAGATCTTATTTAATGCCATTAGTGGATTTATAAGTGATATTTTCAGGCGTTTGATCCTTCTGTTTGGTTTTATTTATGGGTGGGATGTTTTACACAAGTCCTTCTCTATGTGTTGAATTACTCTGTAATAATCTTGTTTATGGATGCTCTCATTCAATTTCTCTGTTAACTTAATATGCTTTAAGGTTCAGTAATGCTGGGAAAACTGTCCATGGGAGGCATTATTCAGGACTAGCCAGAGCTCTTAATTTTTTATCCCGGTGCTTTAATCCGAATGAAGCCTCACCTCCAGGGCAGTGCTTGGTGAAAGTCAGCTAACCTTTCTGTGAAGTTGTGTTTTATTTTTAGTGCCCGCACCCTACTACAGGCATGTCTGTGCATGGCTGGGTTGTTTGACTTCAGGGTGCTGCCAGAAGGGAAATTCCCCCTTGAGAAGTTACTTTGATGATGTTTGATCATAAAACTGAATCTTAACTAAAACCTGGTTTTCTTTCCAGGTGGGATGAAGAGTCTGAACTTCTTCCAGGTGTCCCTTTAAAACATTTCTCCCTTTGGAAGACCAGCTGGGGTTCCTTTTCTGCTGTTCATGCTGAGCAGTTGCCTGGGGAGGTGGTGTGTGAGTGGAGATACACCTGGTGATGGTAAGGCCTAAAATCACATTTTCAAGGCTAATGGTTTTCTGTAGCCTCCTGTGAAGGCTCAGGCACATGTTGATGGGCTCCGAGTCAAAAAGGGCAAATGTGAAACTGCCCAGTGACTGCCAGAGCCACCAGTGGCTTCACCAACTCTTGACCAGTCATATTCTTTTAATCAGCACATAAAGACTCGCCCAAGTGCAGCTGGTTTGGTTTTGTTGGGATACAGTGTGAATGAGCAAGAGCTCCCGGTCTGGAACAGCTGGTTGGAATTCCACTTCTAACAGGCAGCTCCGTATGGAAAGCCAGAAGTGCCACTTGGTGCCTAAAGGCGTAAAATAAAGAAAGATGTGAAAGCCTGCCTTGAGTTCTCAGGGTTTGCAGGATGAGGGACTTGCTGACTGAAAGCTCCTCTGGGTAAACGAACATTTCCCTTTCATCAGGGGCTGCAGCAAGTTCAGTGGTAAAATGCACCTTAAAAACAATGTGCTTCCGGCTGCACATTCCCTGCCTCTTCTGCTATTCCACTGATCCCCAGCAGCAAAGTAGTGAGAGGTTTAAGATAGTATACAAATTCAATATAAAGAGAATCTTGGGAATATGGGTCGTGTACAAGTTGCTGAGGTGCTTTATGGGCCTTCTAGTGAGCAAACTGAGAGCTATAAGGTTTAGATTGGCTCCTGACTGAGGAAGTTGGGCAGATCTAACAAAACTAAAGAAAATGCTTGACTTTTTCTTTTATTTGATTTTCATTAAGCAATTGTGTCTTGACAAAAAGACCTCCAGAAGTCTTAGGCAGCCTCAAGTGCCCTGTGACTGATTCAGTGCTCAGCAGGGAGCAGAAAACAAAGTATCCCTTATAAAGAGAGATACTGTGATTTCAATGGACACATCTGTTCTGGCCGTGACTGGGTGTGTGTAGGCACTACCTTCACTCCCTTGTGATGAAAGCAGCAGAACACTGTGCATGTTGTGTAGTAGAGAGAAGTGAAAATCCCATATTCTCAATTTGTGATAGCGCGGCCCTATTGTTTTGATTTTTCCCTCCGTTTGAATCTTTACAACCTTGATTCCTCTTTGTTTCTTCTCGTTCTTTTCCTAAGACTCAAATGTGGGAATTGCCCCGGATGTGGTTGCTGCTGATGCTCCCTTGGGAACATGCCTTGATAGGGAATTAGCACCAGTCAGTGATGGGCTGTGGGACAAGCAAAGTGCTTCCCGAGCCCCCCAAAGATGTGCAGCTCGACCTGGTTAAGAAAGTCGAACCTTACACGGGCCACAGCGACATATACAAGCATTTCATCAAAGATGACTGCGGGGCTGTCATCAAAGCCGGCTCTCCCTCCCCCGCGCACCACACCAGCGCCTGCCCCGGGAACCCCCTGCCCGCCCACCAGCCCGAGCCCCGCAGGAACAAAGTGGCCAAATACCGCGCCAAGTTCGACCCGCGAGTGACGGCCAAGTACGACATTAAGGCGCTGATCGGGAGGGGCAGCTTCAGCCGCGTGGTGCGGGTGGAGCACAAGGCCACCAAGCAGCCCTACGCCATCAAGATGATCGAGACCAAGTACCGGGAGGGGCGGGAGGTGTGCGAGTCGGAGCTGAGCGTGCTGCGGCGCGTCCGCCACACCAACATCATCCAGCTCATCGAGGTGTTCGAGACCCAGGACCGCGTGTACATGGTGATGGAGCTGGCCACCGGCGGGGAGCTCTTCGACCGCATCATCGCCAAAGGCTCCTTCACCGAGAGGGACGCCACGCGGGTGCTGCAGATGGTGCTGGACGGGGTGAGGTACCTGCACACTCTGGGCATCACCCACCGCGACCTGAAGCCGGAGAACCTGCTGTACTACCACCCGGGAACAGATTCCAAGATCATGATCACGGACTTCGGGCTGGCGAGCGCGCGGAAGAAGGGAGACGACTGCCTGATGAAAACCACGTGCGGGACGCCGGAGTACATCGCTCCCGAGATCCTGGTCAGGAAGCCCTACACGAACTCCGTGGACATGTGGGCGCTGGGGGTGATCTCCTACATTCTCCTCAGCGGCACGATGCCCTTTGAGGACGACAACCGCACCCGCCTGTACCGGCAGATCCTGAAGGGAAAGTACAGTTACTCAGGCGAGGTGAGTGTGCTGAGGGGAAGTCGAGCAAGAAGCTCTGCCACAAAGGTGTGTGACGACCCAGAGCTGGCTGTCGTGTGGGTGCTAACATTACCAGGGGTAAAAAAATCTGTGATTCTGGCTGTTAAAATCCTTTCCTGTTTTCTGTCTGCTCCCAGTGCAGCATAGCGAGCTCCTTTAAAAAGATGTGTGCACAGAAAGAGGAAACTTGCTGTAGAACAGAACTGGAATGCTTGTTGGTTTCTAGCTGGGGGGACCTTGGCTGTGGTGAGCTGCTGTTAGAGGCTTTGCAGTTGAAACTTGTGCCAGGGTGTTTGAAATGTGGCACATGTATCACTAGTCTGATTTCTGACACGAGTCCAAGTGTAGTATAGAAAACAGCTTTGCTGAAAGACAGGGTTATGGCAGGCAAGGGGCACTTGCTTCTTCCGTCTGGGGATGGGATTATTTCAGAACTTGATCTGCATTTTGCTTCCTGAGCTTGGTATGTGAGAAAATGGAGGATTGAAGGATAGCTTTCATAGTTAAGTATGGAAAAAGGAGTCTTGGGGGATAATTTAGGCATTCTGTAAACGATAGTGGGGCCTGTAGGTGCTTCTTGCTCTTCAGAAGAAACAGTTTGAAGTTAAACACTTCTAAATAACATCTTCACACTTTCCCAGTTGATATTTGGAATGAGTGTTGTTGTCATGTCCTTGCCATGCCATGCCCTTGACTATTGAGTGCAGGTCTGTGTTCTCTGGATGAAAATACAGAGCTGAAAAGCTTGTGTAGAAAGGCAGTGTGAATAGCCAAAGGCATGGCCTGGCTTCTGTTTGAAGAATGAGTGAGCAGACTAAGGGCCCTTCCTCCAAAAAAATTAACATTTGAAGGGGGGCTGGTCAAACTCAGTGCAGCCGTAGGCAATCTGGAGAGAGTGAATTGAGTGTTTTGAAGGTTCCCTGGGGTAGTTTACTTTGATGTCCACTGGTTCTTGTGCCAGAATGGACTGGTTTTGAGAAATATTGTGAATTGCAACTAGGCCATGGATATTTCTTGGTTGTACTTGCAGAGGTAGCACATGTGCCACACAGAAAGCATTAAACTCTCTATTTTGAAAGTGTCAGTGCACAAGCCTGAGGCATTTTCTTGTTATGCCACCACAAATTACACACTTTAGGAGGCTGTTATGGATACTGTGTGTGACATGAGTGGTTGTTTTGGAAAGCTGTCGATGCTTTACTGCTTGGAAAGCAAATATGTGTCAGCCAGCAGCCTGGGTGCTTTCTGTTCCTCTAGAGAGAGCCACGGAAAATGGATGCTTTAATTTACCAGTGTAATTAAGCCTATGCCCCTCAATTGCACAGTGCTTGACTGTAGGCAGGTATTGGCAGGAGATGCAGTAAAGAGGCTGCTCATTTTGTGAATAAATTCTAGGAGAAAAACGAAGTGAGCCAGAAGTTTAAAGGTGTCTGCTGTGTTTCCCACAATCTTTCCAGCACTCTTAAAGCCATCTCCTGGGTTTTTAAATGCTTCCGAGGTTTTGATGTTCACAGGCAGTGGCTCTTTTTTTATTGTGTTACACTGGAAAAGGTGGGAAAATGTCAGAAATGAGGCTATTGATGAATTTGTCAGACTAATGGGAATGGCAGGAGCTCTAAGTCCTGGTTTCTTTGTAGTAGGAGTGGGCAGAATACTCTGCTGAAGGCATCTGTCTTGGATGGATGCAGGAGCAGAGGTTTCATGGGAACAACTGCTTTTCTTCCCTGTAATCTGAAAGTTGAGGATCTGAAACAAGAGGAAGTGTTGAAAACCTGTGAACCATAGTGCCCAGAGCTGACAGCTTGAGCTGTGTGGCTCAGACAAGTTCCAGTGGGGAAGGAGGGAGCTGTCTTCAGGCTGAACCATGGCAGGCAGCAGCAGTGGCCTCAGTGTCGGTGCAGAGTCCTGCTTTTTGAAAAGTCTGACCCCAAAATGTGGTCACAGAGGATAAAGCCGGATTGAAAGAGGAACAAAAGCCAAGATGCACGCTGACCTGAGAAGCAGCTCCATTTTCTTGGAAAAACAAGTGATCTCAAGTCCAGCTAATGTAACTGCGTTCTGACGGGGACCCTCTTACCCCTGCTCCTGCTCCTGGAGTGTGAGGTCTGTTTGAAGAGGCCATTAGCAGATCAATAGGAGAGGTCTCCCACAATAGGTTATTCAGGTACTGCTGACATCACTGCTCTGATTATCTCTTGTATCTCCTTCTATACTTTTTGAACTGCTTCGAGTAATGGCTAGGATGAGGAAGGAAGGACAGCTGGCTTTGTAACTTGGTGTGCTTTTTTATCCTGAGCATCCTGAGTAAGGGTTAGGTGAGCTATTGACACGGCTTTGAATGAAGCCTGCTGCAAAATCATTCTTTTTAGCTTGTTTTGTTAGAACTTACTAAAAAGAATGTTTGGACGTATTTTTAATTTAATTTTTAATTGAAATCTTGGAGTTAAAACTGATTTCTGGGATCTCTTTGTAGCTTAAAATGTTGAATGAGGACTAAAGCTGGAATTCCATTCTTCGTTTCCTTTGAATTTGAAAGTGCAGAATTGAAGGTCAGGCCATCATTATCCTGCTAGGACTGGCTTGCTCTGGTTCTGTTTCAAAGCTTCTCTTCTGTTGAATACCAGTACTTTTATGTTGCTTTACACACCTGGGAAATTGATGGAATAAGTGGCAGAGAATGTATGCTATGGTTAAATTGGGAAACTTAGCTAAGGTGTATGGATTGTTCTGATTTTGATATCTCATCTGGGCAAATAATTTCTATCATGGGCTGTTCTCCTATTCATAGAACAGAATCAGCTTTTTGTGGCATGCTCACAGTGGGTGAGGTTGGTGTGTGCTGCTGTGGGAACATGCCTTAATCAAATAACCAAAAAAACTCATTCTAAATAGTGATGCTGGTGGATGCACTGCTAGGATAGACGTGTTTGATATATGAAGGAAGTTTGGCATTGCAAGTCTGTAGGAGCTCTGCAATGGACTTAGCAGCCTGTGGAGAGATGATCTAGTTCAGTGTGACTTAGATTTTCCAATGGTTTCTGATAAAAATCCTCACCAAAATCTCCTGAAGGAACTTTGCAGCTGTATTGTGATAGTGGTCTTCACATGGATCAGCAGTTTGCTGATCAGCACAGATGTGAAATATGTGGTCAGTTCCATAGGGAGGGACTAAACCAGCGAAGACTGAAGGATCTGTTCCCTTCTGCCTAAAAGCCAGCAGGAGAAAGTTCCCTAACAAACCTGCACAGTCTCTGATGATACAGATTATTCAGAGGGTGAAAACGAAGGCTGTGGACCTTGGAAGTTTACCTGATTTTGAAGAGCAACTGGACAAATTAATGGAAGACATCTTGATGGAGAGAATGACCAAAGGTCAGAGGAGAAGCCTGACTTGGAAACTGCATGTGCACTGCATTTCTACTTTTCTCTCCTTGAACATTCAGAACACTTATGATCTTCTGCCCTAACTTGGAGTTTAAAGCACCAGGTTCAATGCAGGTGTTGAGTAAACTCTGCAGATCCTATATGGATAGATTCAGGCTGGAAGAATGCCCTTAGTTACAGGAAAACCAAGTTACTCTGGATGAGTAGCATGAATGGTGTTCCCATAACAACAAACTCAGTCTGTGTGAGTAAAAAGATAAACCACTTTCTCCCCGAGCATTTTTTCCTGCCTGCAGCTGAGAGCAGAAGCAGGAAGCACAGAGAGTGCAGGCAGTGCATTAGCAAACAAACTACCTGTGCTACCTGGCAGAAAGCAAGATAAATTTGAAGCCATTCCAAGGCAGCTGATGTGTGCTTACAGGATGAGTCCTTACCCAAGCACGTCTGCAGAGCGTTTCCAAAGTATCCTTGTAATTGTCCTCATTGTGGGGGCTGGTTAAAAGACTGAGGAGGACTTGTAATCCCTCAAATCCCTTGTGACACATAGTGGAGGAGACAGGTGACAGGCTTGTCAAATTTTAGTATTAGTTTCCTGCATTTATTCAACGATTTGAGAGAGAATCTGGTTGAGTTTGAATCCAGACTGCTTCTGAGTCAGTTGTGAGCTGGTTGCTGAATCGCCCATCCTGCCCCAGAGGGACTGATCAGTCATTGCATTATGAATTATGATGGCTGTGGTTGGATTTCCTATCAAAAGACAAACTTAATCTAAAAAAGGCACAAGCAACAAAAAGAAACTGTAATTATTCTTGGTAACCTCCTTCCCCTAAAAGTTACAGATGGAAATGTATAGTGGCAACTCAACTTTCTATTCTGCTTACTTGTATTTTACTGTAGAAACTGGTCTCCTGTAAGAGGAAAAAAATTATACTTGCATATCAGAGAAAATCTCTCCATAATCTTTATCACTTTCGCGAGAATTCAGTCAGTATAGGACAAGCATTCTGAAACTTTGGATGAGGTTTTGTACCTAAGTTTTGCAATGCAGTAAGTTTTGCATCGATGCTGTGGCAGGTCTGGCTGGCTGCCAGTCCCAGAGTAACTCCTGCATGTTTGTACTTTTGGTCACTTAAATGAATTACATATGCCTCTGTAATTAAAAAAACAAACCAAAACCAGTTTTTTTGTTGTTTAAATGATAAAAGTACAACCACTTTATCAAAATATACCAGTTTAGGAAAAAAAAAAAAAATTCATACTGTATTAGCTTTATTTTCTATTTTGTACTTAGTTTGCCCCAGAAATCTGTCCGGGTGTTTTCCTGCAGTTCATACCTTTAATTATCTTTAAGTTTTGTTACATATCGTTGAGTTTTGTGTAATATGTGCTAATTAAATTGATTAAAGGGTAGCAACTGCCCTGAAAGAGGGAAAACTCTGGTGATCTTCTTGCAGTAAATCTCCTGTTTAAGGTGGGCAGTAAGGCAAACTGGCTTCCCTGAATTTGGAAGGGAGTATGTCTTTGGGAAAACATTCAAAGCTAGTTTAAATTATAGCCAGGAACAGAGAAGCACCACTGCCCTCTAATTCTCCCTTGGTCCTATATAATTTTTTAATACAGGAGATAAATTCCCGTATGTACAAGAGGTCGGAAGAGCTGGTGGGTGCCCCCCTTTGCTGAAGATTTACCTTTGCAAAGTGTAGAGCTGTTCTTTGCTCTAAGGGGAGCTCAGTGCAGAGCCACCTGATTCTTCTGGAAGTTCTCCCATGGCTCAGTGCCTGGGGGGGTCTGGGTGCAGCAGGACCCCTCCCTTGTGGGGTCCCCAGAAGGCCTCACTGACACGTGGTGTTGCCCTCCATGGCTGTGCCAAGATGGTCTTTAGACCCATTAGATGCTTTTGCAGGGCAGTCATCACCTTGGCCTCTGATGTCTGTGCCAGAAGAGAGATTTCAAAGCAGCAGGGTGGCCAATTTTCCATTCTTTCCCCTGGAGTTTGAATGACCCAAGCTGTTGAATATAGTGTAACAAAGAAAACAGGGACGGGGCAGCTGAAGGCAAGATTTTAAAACACATTTGCAGTACTTATTGGCATGAGCATACAAGTCTCCGGGACCACGTTTTAGCCTTCTTGGGGGAAGAAAGAGCTTTTTACTTAGAGCAGCTGCTGTTTTTTCCTGTGAGCCACATTAGGTGGTACAAGTGTTTTACAATAGTCCTGTTCTTAGAGCAATGCCGGCATTTTTTTCCCTAAAAACTAGAGCTGGCTTTTTTTCCTGTGTAGGGAAGAATTGTTTTTTATATAAATTGTTGAGCCCTTTGCCTGGAAAAAAGTAAAAACCCATCAATTTACAGAGGAATGTGCTTTTGCATTTCACATGGCTGTGTGAAAGCAGTGATTTTGAAGTAGAACAACGAGAGTGTTGGCGAGCTGCAGTCGCAGGGCTCTGCTGAAAAGGGCACTCTGCTCTCCTTTGAAGAGCTGGAGCACTTGAACAGGATGAAAGCTCCTCTCCAAGCCAGGCACAGAACACTGAGGCAAGCCCAATAAATGGACTTCTCTTGGCTTCTGCTCTTTCTTTTCTTTTAATGCACCAGCACAGTGGGCGTGAGGGTAGGTGTGTTTGTGTTGCTCCATCTCCAAGAGCTGAAGTGTTTGTTCCAGATCTGTCCCTCTGCAGGAAATGACATCTTTGGAAATGTGATAACCTCAATTAAAACCTGGAAAATCCTCCATCCTCCTGCATGCATCAGTGACCATGCTCCTGCAAAAACACAGCATAGTGCATTGGTAAACACTTTATTTACAGGAAGGGAAACACCTTTTCCAGTGAAAGGGCTTTGAAACCAATGTGTACATTTGAAAATCAAAGCCCACCTGGCTCTGGCTGAGTCTTAGGATTCTTTTTTGAAGGTTGTTTCCTCCAATGGAATTGGTGTCACAAGGACCTTTTTCAAAATCACTTCTTTTGCCTTTTTACTATGTACTCCAGCTTACATTGCCACAAAACAGTGGAGAGAGCCCCCAGTGCTAGGGCAGGGTAAGCAAGGAGAGGGGTGATCTTCTCTGCCTACATCTGCCATTTCCATTCTGCAGCAGCCTGCAACACTCAGTGTTAACAGTTTATATTTCACAGAATGGTGCATGTCATCAGGACAGGGTGGAAACTGTCTAAGCCTCAAAGCCTCTAGAAGCAAAGAAAGCAGGGAAGGAATCTCCATGGGGAAGAGGAATGTGGGTTTTTTCCCAATGATTTCATTCACAACCCTTTGTCCTTAGGGCTGCTGTCCATACCAGTAGTACCTGCAGGTTCAAGGCAGAGTGAGGGACAGCAGCTGAACATTTTGATTAAGATTTTTGGGATGAAAGACTGGGTTTGGGGAAGTGGTGCACAGTGAATGGCACGTAATATAAGGATGAAGGAAGGCAAGAGCCACATCTGGGGGGGGAAGGATTTACAATAGTGCTGTGATTTGACATATATTTTCATTCCTTCATCTGGAGGCCCTATAAAATCCTGTTAATGGTGGAATAGTATTTCTGCAGAATTAGGGATGTAGGGATAAAGGACATTGGTAGGGTAGAAAGAGAACATTAAGCTGCCTCTGTACAGAATACACATTATTAACAGAAAGGATTTGAACTATCAGCTACCATTGGTGTCTTTGACTCCTTTACATTTGCCTAAAAATAGCCTAGGCCATTTCTTCTTTTACCTTTGGCGGATTGAGTCCTTGGTTTTCCAGCTGTGGCTCAGATGTGTTGTTTTTTCTGATACCTTAGTGGAGGTGCATTTTGAGGCAAGACATGCTATTGCACACTCATTAACTGAGGACCAAGGTTCAGAGAGTGAGAAGATGTGCTAATTCTGCAGTGGGAAGAGCTGTGACCTGCAGGAACCTGTCTGGTTCTCTCACTGCTGTTGGAGACATGGAGGTTTATCACAGGTTGTGGAGTGAGTGGATTGGGATTACAGCTTGCACTGCTTCCGCTGGATTTCCTTGAGGCCTCAGATGATTGTATGGAAGCACAACACCAGGACTGCATTGCAACTCTAGGGGCACAGGGAGGACTGGCTGGCACCTATAAAACATTTTTCAAGTGAGATTTCAGGGTGGTGCTGTAGAAGTGTTGCACTCTGGAGAAAATTCCAGCGTTGTCCTACCTCTGTTCTGAGCCCTAGGCTGAGGCTTTGAGGTTTCACAGATCTGACACCTGGCTGTAGTTCCAGCTGCTGCCCCGACTGCAGATTAAAAGCCACTTTTGTTTAAAAAAGCAGAGCTCTGTGGGGAAGGGCTATGAACATGTACCTTGCTGCAAATCACTTTGTGGCCTGTAATTGACCCTGACTTGGAGAGAGGCAATTGAACCTGATATATTTGGAACAATCTGGTGTTGAAAGGTGTTTCAGATTTCCTCTGACCAGAATTTGGGACTTCCCTAGCATTTGCAGTGTGCTCCTGCCCTGGGATGTGATGAAGGAGGAGTTAAGCAGTGTGCTTGGCATAGGTAGGAAGTCGAGGTTTTAATATCACGTAGTCGAAATCTCTTCCCAACCGCAAAAACTGTTTTTGGGAATTTCTGTTCATGTTGAGCTGGAGGGCTGAAAAGGTGCTTCCTAAGCCCAGAGGTTTTCTTGGCATTCTCTTTACCTAATCCCTGAAATCCCTAAATCTGACAAGATTGCAATTGCAGAGTTGAGGCTGTAGACAGAGGGAACTGGATTAGTTGTTTGGAGCTGGAAGGGGTGGTTCAAGCTGGCAGTGGTGCATCCAAGTTCACTGGTTTGGGGTATGAGCTGCTCCTCCTCCCTCTGGTCTCACCACCCCCTGCTTTGCCCCCCTGCTGCCTCGAGTGAGTGACAAGGCAGAAAAACCAGGCATGTTTTCCAATACCTTTGTTATTTCAAATGGAAGTTTTTATAGATT
Source organism: Hirundo rustica (assembly GCF_015227805.2). Classification (NCBI taxonomy): domain Eukaryota; kingdom Metazoa; phylum Chordata; class Aves; order Passeriformes; family Hirundinidae; genus Hirundo; species Hirundo rustica. The sequence continues at coordinate 6,887,234 of NC_053460.1, forward strand.
TTCCTGAAAACTGAGCTTTTACTAATGCACCAGATTAGTGTTGATTGGTGACACGAGAGCCGTTCACACAAGTCAAGGAGAGGCAGAACGTTCTGGAGGTGGCTGTTAAGAGATACCTGCTGTTCCTGCAGGGTTCCCTAAAGTGCTGGTGTGGATCCGTGCCTGGCTGTGCGCCTACAGCTCGTGGACTTCCATAATCATGGTACTCCCTACACATCCAGTGCTTCAGGCACTTCATGTGATTAACCAAAGAGTCTGGTTTTATATCTCACAAAAGGTAGAATTGAGCTTTCTGATATAAGTATTTGTGTATTTCCTGCCTTTGTCTGTGACTGAAGAGTAATTTCTAAGAAACTTTTTAATAGCCTGGTAATTTTGAGAATGATTATATGGCTCACATGTGAGAAAGGTTTCTCATTACAGCTGGGATGACTAAGAAGACTTTATATACTGTTTTATCACTGCTGATAGGATTGCCTGGGATACAGTTTCTTACCTCTCTACACTTAGTCCTTCATAGTTTTTTTTCATTTGCTTTTAGCTCTACAAGCTTCAGGAATTCTTGGTGGCATTCTTCAGCTACTGTTTTGCTTGAGAGGCTGATATTGCAAAACTAAGGAAAACTTGACACGTGATGGAGAATGTAAAATAATTTAATGGCAAAGTCCTCTCCTAAAGTTATAGGAGTTCCCACACCTCCAGTGTTTGGCACTGGAGCTTGGCAAAGATGGATCTGACGTTAGGGAGATCTTCAGCTATTTCATTAAAATGTTGCATGATCTCTTCAAACTTCCTTTTTGGAAATGAACTGTGAAGCAGGGAGAACCTGGGGACCAAATCTTGTATTTCCCCATGTTAAAAGTGGCATTTACTGGTGGCTCATCAGCAAAGTGGAACATGATAGAGATGGTGGTTCTCTGGAAATGGCTGAATGTCCAGAGGTATTTGATGGTTTATTGACCAACCCAGGTGAGGGAAATGCAGGTATGTTCATTATATTTGCAGATGACATTTAATTGGAAGGGCTGCAAAGGGCATTGAGTTCCAGGTAGCCCTATCAAATTTGAGCAATTCAGTAGCAGGTGCAGGTTTGGGGTGTTTTAAGTAAGTTAGTGAACAAAAATAGGTGAAGAACAGAAAATTAGGAGTTGTTGGCTTCTCAGAAAAGGATTTGTCTGTGAATCACAAACTATTATGTGAGGGCAGTATCGTACTCGCGGGAAAAGGTGAATATACTGAGGTGTATGAACAGAAAGGCAGCGTGTGGTGTGATCCTGCTGTGTTTAGTGGCTGCTGCAAGGTGCCAAGCTGAAGCTCTGACACTTCTGGGCAGCAGACTTCAAAAACACCGTGGGCCAAGTGGAGAGACTTGACAGAAGATCAACAAAAACACTTGTGAGTCAAAAAACCACGGTCTCCGGAAAGCTAAAACATTTTTGGCTGTTTGGCCTCGGGAGCGTGTTGTCATAGCAGTTTGCAAATATGTAAAAGGCTGCTTCAAAGAGGAAGAGGAATAATCTCTTTTCCAGATTATGTCAAACAAGAGCCTTAAATGGCACTTAGAAAGATTCACACTGAACTTTTAACAACACTGGTGTCTCCCGCTCCAAAAAATGTTTACCCAGAGGATTTCTGAAGCTGTCTTGCAGAACAAATGAGGCAGTCATCAGTCAGCAGTGAAGCATCTGTGGTGGATCCTTGGGGGACCATGGGATGAATTGGATGATCCTTGGGTGTCTGTTGCAGCCCTATTTTGCCCTGATTTCCCAGGGAAGCAAACTTTATGGAACTGTGCTGTCTGTCTTTCAGTCTTCCGGATTTAACTATTTAAATTCTAAGGTCGGTTTGAGCAACATGAAGGACTCAAAGTCGCTATGAATTTTGTGTAGTCAGTGGCTCAGTAAGAGGTAGAACTAAAGCACATTTCTTCCTGCAGGAAAGGTAATGGAATATCAGTCCAAATGTACCTGAAGCTGATCAGCACATTTATTTCTCAAGCATTCATGGTGCACTTGACCCTGTTAAGCATGTGGGATGGAGCCTGGGCAGGGATGTGTGTTGGAAGGAGGGATGTGCTGCTGCTCTAGGAGGGATATGACAGTGTTGGCTGGGGGCAGGAAACACTTGAATAATAGAAACCTTGGTTACAAGAGACCTTTGGAGAGCTTTAATCCCATTCAGCTTGAGACAGGAGTGTTGCCAGCACTAGGTCATGTTGGCTGTGATTTTGTCTTCCTGAGTCTTGAAGGGCTTCAGAGATGAAAGATCCTCCACCTCCCCACTGACCTTTTCCAGGGCTGCACCACCCTTCCCCTGGTATTTCCTGATACAGACTTTCCAAGGCACAGCTTCTCCCTATTGCCCCTTGTTTGGACATGTTGTGTGGCTCTGTAATCCTTGTGACTACTTTTAAATAAATGTAATGTGATATGCTATTAGATTGCCCTTAGACTTCTCTTTGTCAGGCTGAACAAGCCCAGCTCCTTTCACCCCTTCTTGAAGGCCGTGTGTCAAGGATAGTCCCTGGCTATCCTGGAAGCTCTCACCTGGATCCTCTCCACAGTCTTTTTGAACCTGGGGATGGCCAGGCTCAACAGTAGCTAGTATGATTCTACATAGCAAAATGAAATGTTTTAATCTTCTTTTGGAAAGAGAAATACCCCAACAATGTAGGAAAGAACAGGGTGGGATTTGGACATGGAAAAAAGATCACGTTGGTATGAGATTATTGCTGCAGAAGTAGGAATGTGTTACATTAGGGATTTTTGGTTTGTCCTTTTTCCTTCTTGCGGATGTGCAGTTTGGTGCAGTGTCAATGACATACTTTGTTTTTCAGCAGGATCTCTGTCTCCATCACTGAATAGCTGGGATGCTGAAAGAAATTGGAGAAGAAAATGCAGAGAAATGTGTTGGAATGGGATGTAGAACAGTTATCCTGCTCTGAATTCTAACAAAAATGTCCCAGATAGTGCCAGGAAAGACAATTATAATTGTGGTAAACCTAGCAAGCCTATTTAGTGTGTCTCCTGATGTTTTGTTTGCTTTAAAGTGGGTTATATTCACCTTGCCTACCCAAAACAGTGTTTTCTGAGAGAAAACCAGGAATGGCATTGGGCCACGCTGGCCTCACTGGGGAAGCACTAAACCTGGGCTTTCAGGAAATGCTCAGATGAAAGAGGCATCATTTCACCTCCTCTGAAACTATGGCAGGGTTGGATTCTGGTTAAAAGTGAAAGAGTGACTATGAGGAAGAAGGGAGAGTCAAGCCAAAGAGTGGGGCAGCTGGGGCTTAGACATTGCTGGTGTTTGCAGCACAGCTCCTCATCTTGATCCTTGTGGGTCCCTTCCAGCTCAGGATATCTTAACGATTCTGTAATTCATCTGTGTGCTTGAGGAGGTTAAAGGAGCTGTCCAGAGCAGCAGAGGAGAGCTGGTGCCAGCTGGGGAGCAGGGGAGGGTTGGACTAGCAGCTAAGACTGTCTTAGGATTTACTCCCCCTTGTTCATTCCCTCGTAAGCGCCCAGGGCTTGTGCACCGACAGCTTGGAGCTTGCAGGAGGGGGTTGTGTCTATGTGGGAGGTTATAAGCTTATCTGTTCATCCCCCCACCACTGCACTAATCAGCGTGATGAAAGATATTCTTCCTCCCTGGGGAAGATCTTTCCTCCCTGTCAAGAACCACCATTTCTTAATTAAACTCTTACTCAGAGTTTGTACGTAGGAACACGTATTGACTTCGGCTCCAGTTCACAGCCAACACTCTCTTAAGGTAATAGCTCAGAGTGAGAGAACATCATTCAGCTCAAATCTGAATTTTTTGGGAATAAAAGCGCTGAAGATGTCAGGACAACCCAGATGTTAGGAACAGTCAGGGGGAGGTGTTTTCCAGTTTAGTTGCTGCAAATACTGCTGTGAGCTGGTGCTATATCAATACCTTTGGAGGTTTCTGACTCATTCCGTTTTCACGGCAATCTGCAGCACTTTATACTTGGTGATCTCATCTTTTCACCTGCATCCTTCCAAGTCCAGGTCTCTTAACCCTGAGCTTCCTTAATAGACAATTTTCCAGTCAAGGTAGTGGTTAAAGTCCCCCATGTGCAGCTGTAACTTGCTGACACATTTTTAAGAGATGTAAAGCGATCCAAGCTGGAAAATGGTATTACCCCATATTAACAGCTATTCCCTAAGCATTGCACTTAGAAGAGCCACCCCTGGCTGGAGAGAAAAGCTTTGTGTTTATTGTTTTTGTAGCTGCTGTAATTTTAGTGCATGATTCCAGCTGAATACTCAGTGCCTGTCCAGGGAAAATGGGCTGGCTATTTCCATTCGAAAAGCTGGGTTATAGAAGTTCACTGCAACAGATGGCTGTGCATACTTATAATGCTCTGGATTATTAAAGGGCTGTTGTATTTTCTCTTTCATCCTTCCTTTATTCCTCCTCCCCACATCAACAAATTAATGCTGAATGCTTGGGAATCTGCCCTGTGCAGACTTTAGCACGTTTCATCTTTTCACTGGACACTTTTTGTTCCAGCTCTTTAGAACCAGTTGGTTTTGATCACCTCGTTGCAATTGTTTGGGGGCTGAACGACGCCTGGGACAGTGTAAACCTGGTGTTATTGGAGCCCCAGCACAGCCCTAGGCTGGTTTGCTATGTCATGTGTCACAGCTGCTGTCCCCAACCTGCTCCTTTGGAGTTGACACTTTCTGCTTTCTGATGTCATGTGGGAATCTCTGAAATTAGACAAAGCTGCTGCATCATGCATAAATCGGTAATGCAATGAAGCGAGTTCTTGCAGATCTTCTTAGAATCATTAGGGTTAGAAAAGACCTCTTAGAGCATCAAGTCCAGTTAATTTCCTTCTCAAAACTAACAGCATGTTACTTGTCTGCCACCAGAAGCATCAGAATTTTAAGGTGTAGCTATTCTGAAAAATGACAGAAGCTGGAGAGATGTGTCCTGCCTTCAGCACCACCAGCATATATGTTAGATTGAGTCATTTTTGTGAAAAGAAAATAAATTTAAGTCATTAACTTGTTTGCAGCGCAAGCTCTGATGACCACTTTACAGCAGCCCCCATGGCAGGCAGAATAAAATTCAGGGACTCTGCTCTGGTATCCAAGATGTGCTCATTTTGGTCAGCAGATCAAAAGCAAGCTGCTGTGCCTCTGGAGCGTTGGCTCCCACCCCTGCCTGGGTCCATCCCGTTGAGTGAGGAGGTTCACAGCGGTCACACAGGTCAGGGGTTTGTTCCCAACACGTGTTGGGAGCTCTCTGCCGGGGCCACGCTCACGTCAGCTGCAGGGGAGAGAGGTGGGTTGGTTGTTGGAAGCAGAGAACAACACGTTGTTTGTTCCCCACATGCCGGCGCCTCGATAGCTTTTCTGCTGATGTGAATAACAAGCAGGGGTGGTGGAGGGGTTTAATCACACAGAGCAGAGCGCTGCACGCAATCGCCCAGCCTAAGTGACACTCAGAGGAGGATCTCTTTCTTCTCCTCCTCCTCCAGTCTCGGAGCCTAAGTCTGAATAAAACATAACACACTTGAGAGCTCTCTAAGGCATTGTAAAAGAAGCTGCTTTCCCCTGAGTTTGTTATCTAGCAGGGCTGGGCTTGCAGATGGGTGAAGCGCCGTGCGTTTTATGTGGCTTAGAAGTCCAGGAAATGCTTTGTAGGGAATGCTAGTGCACCCTCAGGAGCAGCAGCTGGCATTCCTGAGGGTCCAGAGCCAAGTGCCTCCACCATGGGAGTCTCTCCCATTGTCACTGAGGCTGTAAGACAGGCTGTGGGATGGGTTTCATACACTGAAGTGCTGCTAATTCTGGACTCCTTTCCAGTCGCTGTCTTGGGTTGATGTAGCGACTTCTGCAGCCATCTGGTGAGTCATGCCAGGGGATGGCTGGGCTGAAAACCCCAGCTGAAAAATTTACAGAAGCTCCCTGATTCGGCTCACTTTGTTTGCACAAACCAAACTATCCGTGCTAGCACGATGGGGAGTGCAGCATCAAATGGGAGTGACGACAGAAATCTGTGGTGTGGAGCGTTGCTGCTGTTGGTGGTAAGGGCACAATGTGAAGGCTGTTCCCTCTGACCAAGTGGGTGCATTAAACCCAGTCTATTTGTTGGGGCAGGCTTATTCCAAATAATATTTTATCTTGTGATACTTGAAAGTAGACATCTGAAGGTTTTCTGTAGGAGAACCTTGCAGGAACCCATGTGCTGCTGTAGGGCTCCTCGGTCTCTTTGGTGCTTTGATGCTTCTGCAGCTCTCAAGTCAGACTCATCCTAGGAATCAGTGGGACTGGGGTACAGTATTTTTGGCCTAAGAGCCATCTTTTGCAGCTGTGATAACATGCTTTGTGCTTCATGTTTTTGTAAAGACTGGCAAGGGAGATCCAGGCCTTCCCCTCACCTTCCTCATAAACATTGTCTTTCTTCTCCTGAAAACAACGTGTAACTTAGGTAGGGATCAGGAAATTAGTATGTATCCTTCCTTCAGTGGGTACTGTTGAGACTAACAGCAGAGCTTGAAGTCAGATGATTGTTCCTTCTTTTATTTGCATGCAGCTATCCGGAAGATCCCTCTGCAGCTTTGTGCAGCTCTTCTCCCCACATTTTTTTTTCCTCTTTTAAATGGTGTTGGATCATGTTTTTAGTCACTCTGCTAAATTAGAGTTACAGACTTTACTTTCCAGAAGAGGTTTAGTCCTCCCTTCAGCATGAGACCAATAGTCTCCAGTGTTAAATGCGTCTGTATCCAGGGATTGTCTCATGAGGAATGAGGGTTTTGAAGCAGACACTGCACCAGGTGTCCCAGACAGAGGACATGATTGCAGTTGTTAGAAAAACTGGTCACATGTAGGAAGTTTCTGTTGTCTTTCAGCTGGTACTGCAGAGGTTCAGCTCAAAATACGGCTGTTCCACCTTTTGTTTAAGGTGTATGTGGGTGCTGGGGCTTTGGCAGAGGTTGCCCAGAGGAGCTGTGGCTTCTCCATTCCTGGAAGCGTTCAGGCCAGGTTGGATGGGGCTCTGAGCAAGCTGGGCTACTGAAAGGTGTCCCTGTGCATGGCAGGGGATTTGGACTAGATGAGCTTTAGGGCCCCTGTCAACCCAAACCATTCTGTGCTCCTCTGCAGAAAGACACCAGAACTTTATCTTTCTGAAGGAGCACAGTCTAACAAAGGGAGCAGAAGTTGTACTCAAACTGCATCACATTTGAAATGATTTTCTAGAGAAACAGAAATGCAGGTATTGGTGACTTCATTTTTTGTGGCATTTTTGTGCACCAAAAGAGCAGGATTTGTCATTGCAGCGCTGAGATTTGAAGGCAAGGCTGTCTGATAGAGTTTAGCTGATCCAACGTTTCATGGCCACTGGATGGGAGCATTTTCCATCCAAGCATTTCTCTGTCTCTCCTCAAGGAAGCAGATGGAGAGAATCTCCTGGATTGCTTCAGCCCTGTCATGTGAGCACACTTCACATCCTGCACTCATGTCCCAGCACACCAGTGTCAACCTTCCTCAGCTCCAACCTTCCACAGCCCTCTTCTGCTGCCTTGCAGTGTTAATTTGGAGGGTTAATGGGATTTTGCTAAGTTAAAACTGCTGTTTTGTTAACTGCTGCAAGTTTTCTGCAGAGTGGATGCATTTCTCCAGGGACTGGGGTTGCAAATTGTGTCGGTAGGATGTAGCCCTACTTATTACTAAAGAAAAAGCTTCAGTGAAATAGGAAGGATGTGCGTGGTGCAGCAAATCAAACCTCCAGCTGTGTAAACAGATCAATAAACTGATTTGTGTTTGCTGACCGGAAGAAAAATCTGATTGCAGGTACTCCATATTCAACATTTGTGGTGAAACTAGAGTAATTGGAATAATGAGAAATCCAATGTGCTTTTGTTTGGAGTTTATTCTTCTTTAGGATTCATTAAACTTGATGGGTCTCTCAAGGTTTAGGCTGGTTATGTATCACAGTTCCTAGGCCCTCAGACTTCATAGATTTCTTCAAATTCCAAATCATCACATTTGCCATCTTTTAATAAGGCTTGAAAAGATTGAAGTAATATTGTTCTTGGTGTTTAGAGGCTCATTTCACTCACCAGAATCTCATTTGACCGAAGTTTGAATACATCTGGACAGCAAAATAACTTCTGGGTTGCCTCAAATTCCAGGTTTCTGCAATTACTGACACCTGGAAGAGAAAATAATGCTCTCCTGGATGTCCTGAAGATGTATTTCCAAGCACTGTTGTTCCAGTTCTCAAATACTTTTCATCTGAGCATCTCTTGCATTTCTTTGGACTTAGGTAAAAAAGAAAGGATGGAGGTGCTGGCTTGATTGTATTTCTCTGAGGGACCATATTCAGAAAGGTAAAAAGTTTTAGGGTAAGAGGGGAAGAAATACCCAGGAAAAACCATGAGATTGGAGTTGTGTGGATGTGCTTTTTCCATCTGAGGGGGACAAAAGCACTTTCAGGGTGGGTGTCTTAAGTCATTTCAATTGCCAGTAACAAATGAAGATGGTAGTGAAGAGTTCTTAAAAAGTTACTGCACAGAGAGCAGATTGTCACCTGCATTTACCTTCACTTTGAGTTAAAGCTGGTAAATTTAATAGGTGTATCATTAGCTTGGATGTCCCATTAGGATTGTTGGGAAGTGGAAAATGAGTCCTCTGTGAAGGAAACAGAATGGGGTGGGCTGTGGCTTCTGGGAGGAGGAGAAGGGAAGAAGGAGTTAGGGGTTGATGGAGTGTAGCCAGGTAGTGTTGAGTTTGTGATTTTAGCTGAATGAATAGCTGAAAAGGAGTCATAAAAAAACTACAGAAAATGGGTCTTTAAAAGCTTTTCAAGGCAAGCTTGGAAGAGTGGAGGCAAAAACCTCTTGTTGCCTGGGTTTCATTGGGATCTGTCCATCAGTGGAAGGGAGAGCCCAGAGGTCTGCAGCTGGAGATCCCAGTGTGAAGGGAAGGTGATGTGTTGCCATTTGACATATGGCACCACCTGGGATTAGCTGAGATTATGCCAATGAAGATTAAATCCTCTTGCTGTTATTTAACAAATGAAGTACCTCTTCCAAAGTCTGCTGGGAATCTCTAGGCTTGCAATGTGATTTATATTCCCCCATGGCAGGGCAGATTCAGCTTTTTGGTTCTGTTGTTGTGAATACCATGAAGGCTGAGCTCCTCAATCATTCCAGTGTGTTCAGTTACAATTGAACCTTTATTGTGGTTTGCCTGATTAATTTGAAAAGGATTTTCGCTATTTTATTTACCTTCTTTATAAACAAACACTTTTGTGGGTCTGTGATCAAAATTTGTCCCTGTTCTGTTTTTTTCTTACTATTCATTGCCAAGGTACATTTCATCAGCTAAGTAAAAATCATTTAAGGCAGGTTATGACAAACTAATTTTATTTATGTATTATAATATAATTATATTCATTATAAAGCAGTAGACGGGGGAAGAGGAAATGGCATCAAGTTGTGCCAGGGGAAGTTTAGATTGGATATTAGGAAGAAGTTCTTCCCTGAGGGTATGGACAGGCACTGGAACAGGCTGCCCAGGGCACGGTGGAATTACCATTCCTGGAAGTGTTCAAAGGGTCTGTGGATGTGACACTTGGGGAGATGGTTTCGTGGTGAACACGGCAGTGCGGGGTTAATGGCTGGACTTGATGATCTTCAAGGTGTTTTCCAGCCTTAATGATTCTGCGACAGAAAAGCTTGAATGTTTAGGTGGTTTTTTTTTTTTTTTTTGTTAATGGATTTAATTCTTTAAATGCAGAGTGGAAGGGATTTTGACTTTATTTCAAGCACTGAAGTGGTATCTGATCTGCAGCAGAAGGCTGTGCTTCCTCCCTGAGCACCGAGTACCATTTCTATACTGAATATATTCAGGACCATTTATAGGTTTTTATTCACATAGCAGTATTTTCTTTATATCAAGTAGTTACTATCATTTTTAGTCTCTTCTCTTGCATAGTTACTGGCAGTGATCATGTATCCCACTTCAGCTGAGTAAGCCAGACTGTTTTAATCCTTGTAAAATAAGACTGTGGTATGCTGATCCCCCTCAGAGCCAGTTCCTCAGCTGAAGCTCCAGTTCACCTTTCCTGGCCATGCACTGACAGGCTGTGGGCTAGGAGCAGTGCTGTAACTCTTACACCATCCTCCTTTTCATTAAAAAATCCTCCCGGGGATCTGTTCTCTTGCTGGTGGCTTGAGTCTTTTGAAAAGAAAATTGCTTTCTGTAGCAATGAATTACAAACCTCCAAAAAATCAGGACATACCTTTTTTAGACCTTCTGCACAAGAAAAGGGCATTATTTCTGGTTGTGCTCAGTGAACCCTGAGTTTTAAAATAGCTGGGTGCTTTTCTTCTTCACCCAATGAAGAGAAGAATGAGAGACACAGAATAGCAGATTTTTGCTTTTTTAACTAGACATGGGTGGGTCTACTCAGTTACATGTGTGTCACCATTATTATATGGAAATCTTCATTGCAGGAATTAACTCAGGCTTTTTCTTAATGCAGCTTGGGATGTGATCTCTACAGACCTGAAAAATTCAGTATTGGTGGTTTCAGGACAGGTGAGACCCCCAAAATACCCAGTGACTGCAGAAACTCGCTCTTGCCTGGCTCCATTCACCACTTGGGGTTTTCTGTGGCCATGCTGCCCTTTCCTCTCTACACTTACAGTGGATTTTATCTCATTTTCTTCACAGCTTTGTCCACTTCCATAGCCCAGCCTTCACCTCATGCTGAGGGAAGTGTTCTCATTTCCCACCTTAGTGCAAATACAGTATTTCGTCAGAAATTAAACAATTCAGCATTTGTGGCTGTAGGTGTTTGACGCATAAGTTGTTGTGGTCATTCTTGGGTGTGCTGGGAGGATATTTATTACGGGAGTAATTAATTATTTTGGGCTTGTTTCTTCAAAACTTAGCATATTGTAAAACAAATTCCTTCCTCTTTCCATGGTAAACATTATTGAAAATTTCTTGTATCTGACATATCTATATATTTAGAACATTTTATGGGGTCGTTTCCAGCTGGGCTGAGCTGCTGTTCCAGGGTTAACCTGTAGCAACATCTGAATTTCCATGTGGGAGTGAGACCAAGCAGAAAATTCTGCCTAGTTTTGGTTCCAGGACAAGTGCAGAGGTCAGTGCTTCCTCCCTAGATGCATGCCTTAAGATGAGGAGTCAGAAGAGCCCTGTGGGTCTGGTATCAGGATCCATCCTCTGCTCTGTGAGTGACAGGGCTCCTGTTCCTGCACTCATGGCTTTGTTGGATAGAAAACACTTGGACAGGGGAGGGCGTTCAGTGAGGTACAGTTACTGTGCTTCTGGTAATAGCTGTAGGATTTTGGAAGGTGGTGTGAGAAGATGAGGTAGGAAGGACCAGCAGCTGGGGCAGGACATGGTCTGGGAGCGTGTGTGTGTCATGGTGCAGCAGCTGGAGCAAGCACAGGCTGTGGTGGGTGTGTGACTGCGGGTGAGCATGGAGCTGCACAAGGGGGAGAGGGCCTGGAAGCTGGGGGTGTCCATGTGTGTGTCTTTAGGGACAAAGACAAAACTCCAGGAGGATCTGGGGACCAGGTGGAGCAGGGAAGTCCCAGCCACTGCTGGAGAGATGGTTGGATCTGTGGGTTGGCTGAGACCCTTGAGTGTGTGCACATGAGTGTTTAAGTGTCTGCAGACTGGTCAGCTACGGAGTGCCTGAGCCCAGCTGCTGGAGGGATCTACTCTGCACCTTTGTACCTGCAGATATTTTCCACTAATTCAGCTTCTTCCCCTAAAGCGAAGTGCTTGTGTGTCATTCTCCTTGGGCAGATAGTGCCAGTTACAGCTTGGAAGATTGGAGGATAAAAGAGAGGAGGGAAGCAGCAGAATGCCCCAAAGCACCTTGCAGACATGGGAGGAATGAATTAATCAGCAAAGCTGCGCCGGGATGTTTCATTCCAAGCACCTCTTTTGTGTTTCAGCCCTGGCCCAGCGTCTCCAACCTGGCCAAGGATTTCATCGACCGCCTGCTCACGGTGGACCCCAGTGACAGGATGACGGCCCTTCAGGCCCTGAAGCACCCCTGGGTGGTCAGCATGGCGGCCTCCTCCTCCATGAAGAACCTGCACCGTTCCATCTCGCAGAACCTTCTCAAGAGGGCATCCTCCCGCTGCCAGAGCACCAAGTCAGCGCAGTCCACCCGCTCCAGCCGCTCCACCAAATCCAACAAGTCGCGGCGCGTGCGGGAGCGGGAGCTGCGGGAGCTCAACCTGCGCTACCAGCAGCAGTACACGGGCTGAGCCCCCTGTGCACACGCTCGGTGAGGAACAGCCAGGTTCCTCCCTCCCTCCCTCCCTCCAGGCGTTTCCCCCATCCCTGAGGAGGTGCCCCTCCGTGTGCGGAGGAGAGGGAACCTTGTGGTGGCCGTCACGCCCTGCTGCGCCGCGGGGTCTGGCGCCAGAAACGGGGGAGTCCGTCCTCGTGGGCTCGGGGCACGGCTCGGAGCCACGAGGAATGCACGAATTAAGGAGCCACGTGGGGAGAGGAGCTCTTTCTGTAGCCCGGGAGCTTAGTTGTTCATAGTTATTTATTAATTCCGGAGCGTTTCGTTTCTCTCGCTTGTGTATGGGGAAAAAGAGGAAATCGCTCGGCGTGTCCGTGCACGCACGTCTGTGTGTGCACATACACGTGTGGGGGATGTATATGTATTTAAAAATTACCTATACACAGATTTTGGGCTGGTTTAGTCAGACTCCGTGGTGCCTTTGCAGCAAAGCTGGAATGAGTCATGTGCAGTTAGAAGTGGGATAGCTCTGACTCACTGGTGTGCTGCCCACCAGCTCCTCGCCAAAGAGATGCCAGACAGCAGTTTTCCACGAGGGCTGGGGAGCTGCGAGGTTTCCCCCAAGGGCTGCCATCCTCCTGATGATGTCAAGGGTTTACCCCTGGAATTGTCCTTTCCCTGTTTGCAGCAAGACCAGTGCCCGTCGTGCAGGGTTTGTTGTTCTTGTGCTCTGTTGTGTCTCTGACGTGTTACACACCTTGCACCCTTCAGAAGAAGATTGAGAAGGCTGAGGATTTTTGTGCTAAGGGGAAAAAAAGAGGGAGGAAATTTTAGGGATGTGCTTCCCACTGCAGAGCTGGGACGGGCTACAACCACTATAAAGCGCAGCGTTACCGACCATGTCACTGCACCAGAGCTTGGGTGGTTCCAGGCTGCTCCCTGCCTGCAGATTTGACAGGGCTCCCCTGCTCTGTGCGTGTGCTGCCCCAGCCCTGCCATCCCTGCTTTGGGACAGTGGTGTTGGGAGCTGTTGGGTGGCCACAAATGGCTCCATAGCATCAGGGTAGGGGCTCGAGTAGTGGAAGCCCAGTCTGGGAGTGTCAGCAGTGACAATACCCTGGAGACATTGTACAAATGCCCTGGAGCTGTGAGGGGTGACTTAAGTTCACCAGGAAAAAGCTGCTTTTCAGGTGTCTTTTGTGCTGCATAGGTGATGAGGTGGCCTCTTACGGAGGACTCTCAGGGGAGGTGGGGGCTGCAGAGCTGAGCTTTGTGCGAGCCTGCTGAGATATCTTCCCAAATAGTTAGAGCAGCAAAGTGGGGCTGATGGCACAGGCCCAGGATGGATTTGGCTTCTCATGGTAGCAGAGACAAGATCAGCAGTGAAGGAAAATGCTGGGGTTTGAAACTTTTCTTGTGAAGCCACACGATTTGTTTTGTGCTGTGCACTTGGGCTTGTTTGGCTCTGGGCTGGAGGTGCAGGCAATCCAAGCTCAAGGGGCTGGAGAGCTTGGCCTTTTTCTAGGATTGATGCCTGTGTTTCAGTGTCAGCAGGGCTGCAGTGGTCAGTCACATCTCCGGGGAGCTCTCACAGTCACTCCTGGTCAGCAAACAGTAAAGCAGCTTTAGTGGGAGAAGATTTGAGTTTCTGTGCGAAGGCAAGAAATAAAGGGGGAGATTCCTGGTGGTGTGCTTCCCACCCCAAAGGTGGGATGGGCTGTAAATATCTGTAAACCAGACTGGTGTGCCCAAGCATGTGGTGGGGAATACAGCAGAAGAAACTTGAGGACGGCCACTGTGTGTAGCAGGAGTGAATTTTGAAAGCCTTTGCCTGGTTTTGCATGTTGTTTTGAAAACCTCACATCCTTTGCAGACTGTCCTTTCTCTGAGCAGCCTGTCCTACCATGTCACACACAGTCTTTCTTCCATCAGCATTAACAGATACTGCAGAACTCCCCAAATTTGGTTGTTTTTTTTTTTTTTTCAACTCTGTCGACTGCAAACAAAAATGGGTTTGGCATCTTTTACCTCCTCATGTTGTTTTTCCCTAGCTTGTTACCATGAACTCTAAACTAGATGTGATTCCTGACAAAGGAAGCAGCTTGCCACATTTTGCTTCATAAACAGGTCAGTGTGCCTCATGGTACTGCAAACAGCTCTCCAAGAGCAGGAGCCCCTCTAAGGCCAGTGTCAGCTGGACCATGGGGGCCCTGCAGGTCAGGTGGTGGCAGGAGGCTCCCTCGGAGCACTTCTGGTTCTGAGCCATTACTTGAAGAGGCTTTGGTGTGTTTGGAGCATCACTCCAGACACTGTGATTGCTTTTACCTCCTGGCTGCTCCCATGCCCCACCCCCCCGATTATCCTGCATGTTTATCCATAAAACAGGGATTTTGGCTGTGAGGGGGTCAAACTGATGAACTGAGCCAAGACTTCTAGAACTGAGACCCTTCCCCTTAACCACTAGACCATCAAAATGCACAGGCATCATGCAGATGTCTGCCCATGCTGTTCCTTTATCCTTCTCTTACGGGATGAGGAATACATAAAGCTGTGGGCTAACCAGGCTTATTTCTCCACCTTCACAAAGCAGAACAAGAATCTTCTCATCTGTGACTCTTTTTGCTTCTTTGATCTTTTCCACAGCTGTTTTTTTCACCAGGAAAAGTTCAGAGCGGTCATCTGTGGTTACTTTGGGCTGGAATATGTTTTGGGAAGCAGGAGGTTGCTGTGTGGGGTCCTGACAGTGTCAGGTTTTGATGGTGATGCTCTGACTAGGGGTGAATTGGCAAAAGGGAGGATCCATCACATACATGAGAATACTGGATAGCTGCAGCTGCCTCTCTGTGGTATCGAGGTGTCTGTGGTCCTCGGGCACTCCACTGCTTGGGAACTGTGGGAAGAGGACCAAGGCCATCCCATAAAGAGCTTTGACTTTTCTGAGAAAAGAACTCTTAATTCTTTTCACAATTGCGACGTTTTCTTGTTTGCGTAGAAAAGTTAGTGTAAACTTGGGGAAATCTTTACAGGCTTTCCTTCCATCGTTCAGTTTTACACTCCTGGCTCACTCCCTCTTCCTGTTCTAAATCCAGTATTGTAGGAACTTTGCAGCCAGGCAATAATGTGGGAAGAAGGGAGATAACAGAGCACTGTCCAAATGACCATGGAGTCCCCAGTGGTCTTTCACTCAGTCTGGAAAACTGTGATGGTCCAAATGCCACATTGGAAGGTCCGGCTTAAGAACAATTCCTCAGGTGCTTTTATTCTTGCAAGTGGGACGTGTTTTCAGTTGGGTCTGGTGTGGAGGGGGACAGGCAAAGTGCTGTAATTCTGAGCCATAGTCCAGGTGCCTTCAATCTCTCTAAGAAGCTCTTCACTGTGAATTACCTTGATCATCTGTCTTCATTCCATAGGAGCAGCTCAGTGCTCGGTTGGTCTTAAGTCTCAGGAGTTTACGCTTTTCAGGAGTGCCTTTTTTGGGGATTTTAGAAACTAAAATCTCTCTGGAATGGTTTTTTTTTTTTCTGCTCTTTCATTTAATTTAATATCCTTCTTTGACTCTTAATGGTGGTTCTTAATTGGCTCGCCGAGTGTTTTTTGGAAACCTTTGGTCCTGAATGTGCAGGGAGGACAGAGGTAACACCTGCCTGTTCCAGACCACCACCAAATGCAGTCTCTGCATTACCTGGGGTGGAAATCTGAGTGCTTCTGCTTTGCCTGCTTTGGTTCATGCAGGAGAAGTGGAGTGGGAATGACACCTAGTGGCAAACTGTGGTGTGTCCTTGTCCAAGCACAGCCCTCTCCTCGTGGTGACCTCTCTGTTTCCGGGTGAGATGCCCTTTGAGGAGTAAATTAGGGTGGTTTGTCTTTTGGAACTTAGCAGTACTGTGTAAAAAAATCCCATCCTTTGCCCTGGGAGTTTGGCTGATCTCTTGAGGGAGAGAATTACAGCTTCAAAGAATGTGGCCTGTTGGTTCCTTGATTTTTATTATTCATGTTGAGGGTTATTGGGAAAGAATGTGAAAAAGTCTTCCAGAAATTGCCTTAGGGGGTCTAAAGATTCGCATCCAAGTTTTTGAGTATGCAGTGTGTTTTCTTCAAACAGCAGTTACCAGTCCATGTTTGATTTACCTCTCACTCAGGCTTCTAAAAATCTTAACACATCAACCCAGTGGGGGCAGAAACCGCCCTTCCTTCTGTCCTGAAGAACTCTGTGCTATTTAACACTGCAGTTGTGATAGCATCCAGATGCTCCTGCTCTGTGTTGTTCTTGGAAGCACACAGCTGTACGTGAAGGAAAGCTTGAGAGCCTTGTGAGGAGCTCAAGCCCAGACAAGAGGGCTCAGACCTGCTGGCTTTGGTAGTGATGTGGAAACCAGCTGCAGCGTAGGGCCTGCTTCACGTGTTTGTTCTGGATGTGATAAACCCTCACACTCTCCTTTGGAATCTGGGCACTTTCCTATTTTAGGCCAGATATTTTCCCTTCTGGTAATTTACATTATTTCTGAGGCCCTGCTCTGTTTCTCAGTCCTGTTTCCTACCCGGGTGTTTGGCTGCAGTACTAAGAGGGTCAGCTTTTATCTGATGCACAAACTGGAATAGGAATGATGGTTCACTTGGCTGCTGGGCAGCAGCTCTGGGTTTGGCTTTGCAGGAGCTCTGGCGAGTCCTGGGGCAAGGTAAAAGCTTCTGTATGGTGCCTTTAAGGACCTGCAGTGCAGGCTCAGCTCAGTCTTGTACCATGTAGGGCAACTCCTGTGTGGCTGTTACAGGCTTCTCATTAGGCTGTGTGAGGCCGTATTATTTTAAGTAATGATACTAAAGATCTGGGGGGTTTAAGGTGGGATAGATTAAAATCTCAATTGTTTGACTCAATTTAGTTTTCTAAATGATGCAAAGCAACACAGAGATTGGCTTCTTTGATACCAGTGTGAGCCCTAGAATTTGCAGTGAGGGTGATTGTGTCCAGGCCTCTCACCCACTCAGCTTTCTCCTGGAAAGTGTCACAAAGTGCCTGTAGCACTCACTGCATGTACCCAGCCCCAAGTTGCCTTCACCACCCTCGGGAGGGTTTTGGTGCTTTTTATGACCACTCAGTCTCCTCTTTCGCCCTGGATTAAGAGTGCAGCACTCCAAGGCAGGTGCCTGCATGTCAGCTGTGCCTTCATGTTCAGGAAACTTCCCAAAGAAATAAATGTGAACACCGGGGATGCGCGGCGGCAAGCGGCATCACGGAGCTCGGTGTCTGCCGAGGGCAGCGGGGGCTCTGCCTGGTGACAATTGTCCCTTCTCCCACTGTCCCCCCCCGCCTGGTGGTACTGTAGACCCCTCGTGTGTGACGGGCAGGCTCTGGCTGCTGTCGCAGAGGTCGTTGCACTGTTTGTCTGCTGAACGTGGACTCGATGCGTGGAGCAGATCCGGCGAGGCGTGTCACAAACCAGCAGCTCCTGCGCGGACGCCCAGGTGCCGCGAGTTTTCCTGTTGCCTTTCGCTACGGAAAGACGCCTCCCAGGAAGCTCCTGGGATCGGAGATCTTCCGGCGCTCGATGTTATTTTTGGTTGCCCAGTTTCCGGTGCTGGGTTGGAACGGCTCGGGAGCGGCTCCGGTCTCATCCAGTCGCTCTCCTCGCGGGACTGTCTTGAGAAATGTCCCATTCCGTGCCTTGCCTTTCGAGTCCTGGCTTTACTCCAAGGACTGTCCTGTCAGATGAGGTCGGACCCATTGTAATTAGTCTGTAATGTTCAAGTTAGAGTGTACAGAATTATTTATTTGGTGTACTCGGTCTGTTAAAACATGTCCATGTATTCTGTGTACCCCCGTGGCTCTGCTGTCCTTAATTCTGCCTGGTGGATCACCCATGGGCTGGCTGCCGGAAGGCAACAATTTCCTGGCTGGGAATGATGGTCAGTAAGTACACGGAGGGCCAGGAGGTGCTCATCCCTCTGTTACGTTCTTAGATCACAGCAGGAGGTACCAAAGTGCCCATTCAAGAGTTTGCTGGTTTCTCTAACCAGTTCCAGGCCAGGAGCTGCCCAAGGGAGACCTTGTGCAGGGCTGGGATGTCCATGGGATGCCCTGGATGAGGCAGCACTCAGCCTGTTGCTGGAAGGTGCAGTTGGAAGGCTGAACAGGCACTTTAGGACATTCTGTGTATTTTTCTTTGGCTGCAAGATGGTAGACTGGGCCAGAGAAATGCTCTGGTTTGTCCACAGGCACTCTTCACCTCTCCAGTTTCACTCTGAGCAGCTTTTAGGGACCGACAGGAAAACTTGTAATCTTAAATGAACTGTGCACGCCCGTCTTGAGCCACGTCCTCTCCAGGATTTTCCAGGCCCAGGGGACCCTGTCCCATTGGTGGCATAGCTCACAAGGAGCTCAGCACACAGACCAGATGACCCATAGTACCATAGGTCATTCCTGCTTGAAGTTCCTATAGCCGCCAGTTCTCTCTGCCTGCGTGGTCCATCCCCAAATCTCTGTTGTTCACTTGCCTTTAAGGTCAGTTAGATGCTCCCTGCAGAGCAGACCACTAAATAAAACTTACTTTTACCCAACCAAACGAAAATTTGCTGGCCCTAGGCTTTACTTGAGCAGATTTTAATTTATTTTAACTCAATCATATGGGCCAGACTACTTGTGCTTGCCCTCCATTGATGTTCCATACCCCTTCCCATCAGGGTGTCCCTGTGTAGTGTCACACACTCTGCTTAATGGAGTGATTACATTTTGGGGACTGTGAGTCACACAGCAAAGTTGTATCAGCTTCACATCACTGGTCAGGAAAACTAAACCCCACACCTCATGTTGGGACAGTCTGATCCTGCTTCTCTCCATGGTGCTTTATCACCAGCTCTGTTTTGAGCTGCTGGGAACCAGATTGTAATTCATTGAGCATGTGTCTTGCTACTCCCATGTCACACAAGATTTTTTTTTCCACCAGCCATTGTCTCAAGAACCCATTTGAGTGAAAGCCTGGTCACCTGACCTTGAAATTTGTTTTCAGCATCAAATTTTTTTTTTTTGCGATCGCCTTCAGTTTCCCGCTGTTACCTGGCAGATCTGCAGGTGTGAAGCAGCGTGCTGTTCTCCAGCTGTTCCCTTCCACTTTCCCCAAGAGCTGGAGATGCCCCTGGCTCTTCTTCCTTTCAGCTCTGTGTTCCCAGCTGCTACACAAGTCATGGCTTTAAACTGCAGGCAGGGATCCTTTAGGATCCTCCACCAACATCCACCTTCCACTGCAAGCTGAGCAGTGCCTTCTGGTGCTGAGCTGCAGCTCCTCAGTCCCTTCCCTGGCGGCACCTCACGCCTGGGTCAGTGGGAGGACCTTCTCCCAACCTTCAGCACTGCCTGGGTTGGTACCAGGGTGTGCTTGAAGACCCCCTGAGCAGCCCTTGAGCCACAGCCAGCCCTGCTCCTCCCTGCCTGAGCATCCTATCTACTTTCCCCCTGGGTCCCAGCTGGGCACCAAGCTCCAGCTCTGGGAAGTTCTGGGGTTCAGGAGAGAAGCGCAGGGTGCCCCAGGCTCCTCCATGCGTCTTCTACCCCACTCTGCACCATGAGAAGGAAGGAGCCAGAGGCAGTGCTTGGCACAAGCAAATGCTCATACTTTATTAATCCCAGTGAAGGGATCACGTTGGCAGCATCTTTATCCCCGAGCAACGACGGTGTCAATCCAGTTACGGAACTGGCTGACACGAGTGTACATGGCCGGCGTGTTGATGTTGCAGTTGGAGGTTCCCCAGGAGACAATGCCAATCAAGGTCCAGCCATTCCCAGTCTGGTACACCAGAGGTCCACCAGAGTCACCCTGCAGAGAAGATTCCTGCTTAGTGCTCCTGGCACATGCTCCAACCTGGTCCCTGCCACCCCAGGTACCTGATCCCCTGCTCATAGTCAGGTGCTGTAGCTTAAATTTCTGGCTCCATAAGTGCAAGACCCCATGTACCCTGCTCCTCCACCCTCCCTGTGATGCAGTGGGAGCTCAGCAAGACCCCTCATATCCTTGTCCTCCTCCACCCATCCTGTGCAGCACCCTGGCTCCTTACCTGGCAGGAGGTGGCACCCGCCCCACCAGCACAGATCATGGAGCTGGTGATACGATTGCCCCAGTACTGCGTGCACTGGTTGTAGGAGATGATGGGCACGGTCACCTGCTGCAGGACTGTTGCCAAGGCTTGGGCTAGGGGAAAGAAGCACCATTAGGTCACCTCAGTGTCTGTGGGTCTCCTGGAGAGCACACAGGTGCCCTGGGCAAGCTTCCACTGGTGCATGGGTGCTGCCCCATACAAAGCACCTTCCTCCTCCGTGCCAACAAACCCCTTCTTCCCCAGCATCACCTGGAGCAGGCAGCCTTGAGGAAGGGCAGGCTTGTGCCTGTGCACAGTAATCCCTGGGTTACACACACACACACCCAGCCCCTGAGCACACACCTAAACCCATGTGCACACACAGCTCAGACAGGGTCACTCCACTGCCCGGCTCCCCCCTTCCCACACATACAGGAGATGTCATCCCCACAGGCACCCCTGGACCCTCCGAGCCCCGAGGAAGAACGGCAGCTACACGCAGCCCTCCCTGAAGCTGCGGCTTACGTACAGTTGGGGTTGGTGCGTCCCCAGCCGGTGGTGACAGCCCAGGCGTTGGAGGGCAGAACCAGGTTGGCAGGGGCCAGGCAGATGGTGGACACACGGGACCCCAGCTGGGCGGGCGTGGACAGCCTCAGCAGGGTGATGTCGTTGTTCATGGTGTTGGGGTTCCAGCCGGGGTTGGTGATTGCCTGCACAGAGAGAGACACCACAGCCCTTGGTGCCTGCCCTGTGGGAGCAGCCGCAGCGTGCACCTGCGGCCCCGTCCCAGGACCGCGTCCTCCTGGCTCACCCTGGCCACGGTCTTCACTTGAATGGCCTCAGCATTGGAAGCAAGGCTGTATTCCCCGAGGACGACAACGTGGTTGCGAGGGCTGCAAGAGGTGAGAGCGAGTCAGGGGCGTGTGTCCAGCCAGCGCTGCTGGGAGCAGCACTGGGGGCAGCCACGGGCACGAGGAGCCCAAGGGACACCACCATGGGGACAGCTGGGCTGCTGATGCCTTTGGGGCTGACCCGAGTGCCACTCGGAGATGCCCAGCACGCTCCGAGCCCCTGGCCCTGCCAGTGGCACCGGTGTGGGCTGGCCAGGCATCGCTCCTTACTCGAAGTTGCAGTGGGCAGCTGTGACGACCCAGTACTGGCTGATCAGGGAGCCGCCGCAGAAGTGGGATCCTGTGCGGGTCTGGGGAGGGAAGAGGGAAGAGGAGCTGGGGCTGGGCGGGCTGAACACCCCCAAGCCGGGGACAGGCAGAGGTCCCCTTGGTGCCCGACCGTGGCACGCGGCCGGCCGTGCCGGTGCTTAGGGCAGTGCTCAGGGCCGGTGCTGTACCTGCAGGGACACCTGCCAGGGCCATGAGCCGGGCGCAGCGTTCTGCCCATTGACAATCTTCTCGCTGTAGGCCACCGAGGGACTGATGGCGGGCACCCCGCAGCCTGCAGGAGAGGCACAGGGGCACAAGGGTGACCCAAAAGGTCACTCATATGTGGGGGCTGCCTGTGCTGGTGTGGGTGGCTCTGTGTCACCCTCCCCGGCATCCTGCTGCACCCCGAGGACCTTCCCACACCCACGGGCAGCGCTTACCTGAGACGGCACTGGCAAGGGCCAGGCAGGCAACTACCCACAGGAACGCCATCCTGAAAGGAGACAGGCTGAACCCCTGGGGACCACGAGCTTTATAGCACCAGGGGGTCACGTGGCTTGTAGCTGGTCAGGTTCAGGTCCCCCTGTGACCTTGTGTCAGCTTGTGGTCCCCCCTGTGGGGCAGCAGTCTGGTACATACCATGCCACATGCAAACAGGGACGTGGGAAGGTACTATCAAGAAACACCTGGGGAGCTTGGGCTTTTGCTGCCATGGGTTGTGTTAGTTCTGACTGCAGCCTGTGGAGCTGGAGTGGGAGAGCACCACAGGGCTGTGATGGAGGGCACAGGGGGCTGGTTGGAGGCACGCAGCCGGGGTAGCACTGGGGCTGGACATGCTGGGGATGCTGAGATGAGCACCAGTGCCTGGGGTGGGAGGTCATCCCATGCTCAGACTTGTTTCAGATATGTTGGGACTAGAGCTGTTTTTCCACATGGCCGTGAACTCCTGGCCTGGGTCAGAGCTGGTCCCAGCTGGATGTTCCCAAGGCTCATGGCCACCCTTTGAACCACGTCTGTGGTGCAGGTGAACAAGTCCCAGAGCCAGCGGCAGCAGGTGGGGAGGGCAGACACCTTCCCAGGCAGGTGGGAGCTGTGCAAGCACACCATGAGCCCCAGGGAGGACAGTGGGCACCTCCCCAAACTGAGGTTGAGCCCTGCACTGAGCATCCCCTGGCACTGCAGCCACCTGACCCAGGGCTGGGAGCACTCGGCCCCCTCTGTCTTGGACAGTGGGTATGTAGTGTCTGCATCATCCCCTGTGTCCTGGGTGATCTCCTGGGCTGGCACAGGGTGCAGGGAGCCAGGTTTGGAGTCATGCTGAACACGGGGATGGATCCCTGCCCCGACCCTCCAGGGAGCAGAGTCTGGACACTGGGGAGTGAGTGCAGAGCTTAGGCCTTTATTTCCAGCAGTGGTACCATGCAAGGACAGTGGGATATGGCCCAACCCAGGGTGGGAAGCATGGCGGAGCATGGAGGTCTCCCAGGGCGCTGCAGGGGCTGGGCACAAGGGTGTAGGCAGAGAAACAGACTGCTCCTGATCTTCATATGGCACCTGGGAGGAGATGCCAAGGGCTGGGCAGCAGCAGAGGATGGAGGGAGAGCCAGTGCTCTGGGTGGTGCTAACCAGCATGGAGGAACCTTGGAGCAGGACAACACTCCATGCAGGTTGAGAGCCTCCAACTCCAGTCCTGCCTCGAATGCTGGCAAATGAGCCAGAGCCAGGAGTCTGGCAGGTCAGCAGGAACTCAGAGCTGTCCCCTTGTGCCAGCAGGGGCAGGACTGATGGCACTGTCCAGAGTGGGGAGACCACCTTGTGCTCTTCTCCTCCGCATCCGTGAGCCATGATGAGCTGGCTCAGCTGCTCCCCACCGGCCATGCAGGGCCCAGCCTGGTGGAGCAGCAACTCCCAAGCCCAGGGCTGAGCCCAGAGGACCTCCCATGGCTGAAACCTCCTGCCATCCTTGTCCCAGCAGGGCTCCAGTCTGCCTCAGAGTTGGAATGGTAACAGCCTCCATGGCTGGGACACACTGCCTCAGGGGGGTCTCTGGAGACTTGGGGAAACCCAAATGTCCCTGCAGCCTCATGGAAATGTGAATTTACTCCAGCTGCAGACTCCTGTCCATTCTGCAACTCTTCTTTCGCCTGCAGGCGATGGGCCTGAGCCCGAGCAGCCCTCAGTCACGGTCCCAGCAGGCCAGCAAAAACAGCTCCAGGTTGGATCTCCCCCAGCCCAGGTATCCCAGGTGCTTGCAGGGGACAGTCTTCTCATGGGGCGAGACCAGAGGAGGATGGCCTTTATCCAGACTGTCCCCAGCGCAGGACAAGGTGCTGTGCATAGGGGATGCCGCACGTCACCTCCATTCTCACCACGCACAGCCACAGAACTGCCCTGCACGGCCCCTGCCTGGGACCAGCGGGCACCAGTGCCAGGCAGGGTCAGGCACACTTGCCCTTGCGCAGGCAGAAGGGAAGCTCTGGCACGGGCACCAGGATGGTGCTGAAGATGGGCCGGTAGCCCTCGGGCAGGACCTGGGGGTGCTGAGCCATCATTTCCAGCACCACGTGCCGCACTTCCTTGGAGACATCGCCGCGGATATCCAGCAAGGTGGAGACGTGCTCGTCGCTGGGCAGAGAGGCAGGGGTGAGCCCGGGCACTGCTCGTGTCCTGCAAACCCCCCCTGATCCAGAGAAGCCAAGCCAAGGCTGGGGGAAAACTGGTACTCTGCACCAGGCAAAGTAGCATTTTCTTGAAAACAACCTCCCCAAACCTTTTGAATTTGGTTTTGACATTTCCAATCTGGTGTTTTGTCACTTTTCACAGTTTGTTTGGCCACCAAATACAGATGTGCAGATGCCACAGCAGAACTGCTGCTTTCTTTACGCCTTTGCCCTTGGGACTTTTCAAGAATCCCTCAAATCTGGAGCATGGGAAAAGGAAGTCCCAGGGAGAAGAGGGTAAAGGCTCAGGTTTCTGCCTGCTCTGCTGTGTCACTTTACCGGGTGCAGCCCAAGACTGGCTCTCCTGGGCAGGCTCACACCTATCCCCTCCTGCGGGGAGTACCTTACCTGACATCGGGGTACTTGGTGATGAAGCCCAGCACCTCCAGGCTGAGTAGTGCTGGGTCTTTGAGGCAGATCAGCTCCCGAAGGGCAAAAACAGCCTCCAGGCTCTGCTGGCTCCTTTCCAGGCCCTGGGGGGAAGGCAGCCAGGTGTGAGACTCAGAGGACGTCACTGCAGCGGCTGGGGACACAGCTGCGTCCTCCGTGCTCTCGTGGGGACCTGAACCCCTGCAGCTGGTGTCTTCCCACTCAGCACGTCCCACCCATCGGGGGCTGCCGGGCAGGTCCCCAGGGTGCCTAATCCAGCCAGTTCCTCCCATGTTTGCCACACAATCCCCAGGTGTAACAGCCCCATTAGCTCGTGGGCTGTGGAGGGGAGCAGGAGGTGATGTCCCCTTTCCGCGGCTCATCCCCGGCTCCCCACCGCACCCGGGCCCCTCTCACCAGGCCACAGAAGAGCTCCCGGAGCTGCGTGGCGTCCTGCAGCAGGCGGTGGCACAGCTGGCCCCGCTCCTCCCGGCTCTTGCACACCACCTTCCTCTGCAGGAGTGCCCGCAGGTACTGGTTCGCCACCAGCAGCTCGCTCTCCGCCAGCAGGAGCTGGGCAGGGGACAGTTGTTAGCGCTGGCATTGCCTGGGTATCCAGACACCAGCTTCCCAGGGAAAGGCAGAGGCAAAAAGGGCCGATACAACACCAAGCCATGGGAACAATCTCCCGGGAAGTCCCCTAACCGAAGGGACAGAGAAAAGAGCTGGATGTGGGGGAAGCCCTGACCATCTCGGCGTGGCGGTGCTCTCTGGACAGCTCCGCAGGACACAGGCTCTCCGGCATTCCCAGCGTCCCGCACCCCAGCGCGGCCCCCTGCCTCCCTGTCCCGCAGACAAGCAGCCGTTCGGAGGAGGTACCGTGAACAAGGGGCTCCTGACGCGGGAGAAATCCTTTGCGTACTTGTCGATCACTTCACACATGCTGCCGACCAGCTGGGACCCGGACAGCCACTTGCGGGAAGGCAGCTGCAGGCAGAGGGGCTGAAGGGAGCAGAGGAGCAGCGTCTGTGCCCTGCGTCAGCGCAGAGCTGCCGGCTCAGGGCAGCACAACACCCACAGCTGCTGCCTGGCACCACGGCCTCCTTGCCTTGCAAAGCCCCCAAGCCAGCCAAAACTCAGAGTGGTTAAGGTTAGGAAGTTATGGAAACACTGGGGCTGTCCCTCCCTGACACCCTGAGAGCCTCATTTTGGGGCTTTATCTGGGTCATGATGCATACATGAGGTGTGGGCAGCGAGCTGCTCCTCGCACACTTGCTTTTGGCCTGCCCTGCTGCGATTTTATTTTTAATTTCCACTCCTCCCCACTTCTCTTGTGTAGACATGTTTTTTCATTTCCTACTCCTGCCCTGCTGTCCTTGCCTGTCTTCCTGCCTGCAGGCACACACTCCTCCTGTCTCTGCTGGGGCCACTGCTGCCTGCAAGCTCTTCACCCTTTGGCTCTTCCTTTGTTTTCACGGCATTCAAGCCCTAAATAGTAATGTCATTAATTATTCCAGGTTTTTGGTCCAGACTCCAGGAAAGCTAAATTTGACTACAGTAGCAGGAAACTACCCGGGCAGTTGCACATGGATCCGTATCCTCCGCACACACTTTACTGCTCTCCAGCTGGTTTTCTGCCATGGAACAGCCAGAAGAAGGAGCACGAGGCAGCTCGGGGGGAGGCTATGGCTCCTGGTCTCTGTCCGTTAGTGATTGGGGGGCCAGGAGCCATCTGCCCCAGCGATACGGGGCGGTGCTGTTGGCAACAGACATCGGGTGGTTTATCAAGGTCTGGGGGAGAGGCTGGCAGAGATGTCTGCAGGGTGATAGCAGGGTACAGAGTACGTGGCAGGGACCCTGGGCAGGAATAAACTCGAGCCTGGGGTGTTGCAGTAGGGCTGTTCTTGCTAGGTTCAGCTCAGGTGCTGCACCAACATACCTGCAGGTCCAGGAGCAGTTCTTCCAGCAGCAGCTGCGTGGCTTTCTTCTGCATCCTGTCTAGAGCAGCCTGGAGGGATGCAGGGACTTCTCCGCAGGCAGTGTCAGGGTGGAGGGAGGAGACAGAATTGCTAGGAGAGAGAAGAGAGGGTACAGGTAGCCTGGGAAGCATAGTGGGAACGCTGGCCCCAGGGAGGAAGGGTTGGGCGTTGCCACAAGAGCTGCCAGGCGCTGGTGCAGGTTACCTGAGAGCCAGGTTGTTGTTGAGCACGGCCAGCAGGTGGGAGATGTAGTACTTGGGAACGGCCCGGTCCTGCTGGTGCTCCTTCCCGCACTGCACCAGGGCTTCCCGCAGCCTGCAACACAGCGAGGCAGCCGTGACGGGCAGGCAGAGCCCCAGGTGTCCCACCACAGGGCCCTGGGATGCTCCTGGGGACACAGGGACCTCCCACAACCCTCCCAGCTCACTTAGCTCCTTTCAGATCCTGCCACCGCGTTGGAGAGTGACAGGCAGCTGGGCAGTGTGGGACAGTGGGACCCATTCTTGATCCCCTTGGGAGGGCTCAGCAGACAAGCATTTGGGGCAGCAGGCCCTGAGAGCTGATGCCCCCAAAGGCTGAGACAGCAGCCCCATGCGTAGACAGGCTGCTGAGCCTTCTGTGACTTGGATGAGCACTGGGTGCTCCACAGCAGATCTCCACCACCAGCCTGTGATGGTTGGCCATGGCCCCAGGGGCTGTGAGGGTAGACAGGGGTGTGAGTGGCTCCACTGACCGGCCCAGGAATGCCTCAAGCTCCTCCAAGGCCATGTTGTAGATCTTCTGCTGCAGAGAGTCGGTGATTAAGGAAGCCACCTGGATGTTTTCATTCAGCATCTGCAGCAGAAGAGGAAAGCAGAGGTGATTCAGGGAGAGCCTGCAGGCCACGGACTCCTTTTTGGGAGGTCTCAGCATGACCGTGCCCCATCTGTACCCACATTCTCAGAGTCCTACCTGCATGACAATGGCAGGCAAGGCTGACTGGAAGAAGCCCTGATGGTCTGTCTCAGGTTCCTCTTCCCTGAACCATTCCTTGAACTCCACCTCCAGGGTCCTCTGCATCCACTCGAACACGCTGGCCTGCAGGATGGACACCCACCAGAGGCAGCCCGAGAAGCCAAGTACAGACTCCCTTGAGACCCAGCAGAGCACAGCAGCGAGTCCTGGGCCTCATCCCAGGCTCATGCTCTGCAGCTGCTGTCAGAGGAGATGCTTGGCTCAGTGGGAGTCACTGGGTCCCCATCACACTCACTCACCTTGACTTTCATCACATATCTCTTCTCTGTCTGATCCACAAGCTCAGAAGACATCAAGGGATCCAGAGCAGAAACATCCACTTCGGGGAGGAGGTCAGGGTGACCCATCATCTCTGGGCTGGAGGGCAGAGGTGGGGCAGGGCTGGAAGGCCTGTTTTCCAGAAGTTCCTACCTGTCCCTCTGCCCTCCTGGTCATCATCCCCTGGCAGCCAGAGACACTCTCCCAACCCATCCGTGAGCTCGTGAACAGCCCAGCTCTCCACAACACCCCCGCTTGGCTGGTGCCGGGGTTGGTGCTGACCTGTGGTACACATGGAGCGCCCACTCAAGGAGGAGGAAGAGCCCCTGTTTGTCCAGGTCCTCCCGCAGGATCTCCTGGAGGTGGCTGCTGAGGGCCTGGTGGTAGGTGGCAGTGCAGACGCTGAGGATGTTGTAGTGAGCTGGGACGCACTGGACCATCAGGTCCTTCACCACACGCAGCTCAGACACGATGTCCTTCTGCAGCGCTGCCAGGTGCTTGGCCAGCCCTGGCCCCTCAGCATCCGTGCGGGGAGCATGGAAACGGGCTCCTGTGATGGTGTCCTGGAGGACCTGGTAGAACTTCTGCCTCCAGCCCTTTGGGCGGCCAGGGGGCAGGAAGGTGGCCTCCAAGAGCAGAGCATCATCTATTTTCTCCTCCCGCTCGATGATCCTCACAGCAGTGACAAAGAGAACGGGGTCCTCGCGCACCAGCCGCAGGCTGCTGCCCACAATGTCCCACAGCTGCTTGGCCAGGCTCTCGTTGAGGTCCTGCAGGCCACTGAAGTAGGACAGCACGGTTGCCTGGGCACCGGAGAGCCCGCGGAGGTGCAGCTGGGAGAGGATGTCATCCCGGAGTTGCTCCACCATCATGAGCTCCACGTGGGCCTCCAAGAGATGCTGCCCATGGAGCAGCTGCAGGATATGGGAAAAAACCTCGTGGACTGTGGGAGAGGGAGGAGAGATGCCAGCACTGAGTGTGGAGATGAAGGGGTTTGCACCAGGGATATAGATGCAGATTATCAAGGAGATGATGAGGGGGAAGGTCTGGGGCTCTGGGAACACCATTGGATCAGGCCCTGGGGAAGCAGGGATATCTCCACCCAGCTGGCAAAGCCGGAGTGACCTGCTCAGGCTTTGCCACCAGCCCTGCACAGAGCCCCTCAGTTCAACTGAGGTCTCCCCCAGTGCTTTCCAGCCCAAACTGACCAGGATTAGGCCATCATCTTACCCGAGAAGATCTGGGGCAGCACCTGGACCACCGAGGCCAGCTGCACATGCTCCTCCATCAGCTCCCTCATCTGCTGGAGGCCCTGGAAGTGGTCTGCGCTGTCGAGCAGGGCCCACCGTGCAGCCCCCAGGTCCTGGCACACGCTCTGCACCTCCTGGGCCGCCGACCGCAGCTGCTCCAGCCCTGCACTTACCCCCTCCAGGTAGGACTGGACAGTTGACTGGGGAGCAGAAAAGGATGGAGGGGCAGTGGAGCAGCTCCAGAAGGAAGAAGGACTCCGCACCGTTTGCCCCAGACCTGCACGATGTGTGTTGCAGGTACCCTCCCAGCCCCACAAAATCCAGGGTAAACAGTAATCAGATGTCTCTTTCTGTTTTGAAAGATTACTTTGTTTCTGCAAAAGAACAGTGGGTCACAGGGCCCCCCACGTGCCCCCAAGACCTGAAGGACCTTAGTGGCCATAAAAACCCTCCTCCCAAATGGAGAGCCATCGTTTCCAGCCCTGCAGCGGCACTGGCACATCTCCGTGCCCTATCTACTCATTAACTCCCTGCTCCTGGTGCCAAGCGTCACCAGAAGCAAGTTGCTTTCACTGAGGCCTGCCAGACAATTCATCCACAGTCACGAGAGGAGAAACCATCTCTAAAATTATCAGGAGAAAGTTGTGGTGTTCAGAATGATTCAGTCCTGAGGTTAATAATTCCTTGGGTCATGCAGAAGGGGAGGTGGGTGAGGAGGGAGGTGTGCAGGGGGACTGGGACAGCCCTTACAAATGTGTGGAGATGGAATTTTCCCTGTGGAGACCCACAGGCAGGGGCAGGTTGGAGCTGTGTGCCTCCTCCCAGCCGTGGGGCAGGGCAGCCTTTGGGGCTGGGACAGAGCAGTGATGGGGTGCGCTGAGCCCTGCACGTGGAATGTGCTGAATCCCCTTGGTGTTTTATTTTGAAGGATGATCAGAAACACAGAAGGCTCCTTTTAACACTTCAGACACTTCCTGGGGGTGAGGCAGAGAGTGAAGGGGGTCTTCTCCCCCCTATAATTGCACTTCACCCTCCAAGCGCCAGCCAGAGGAAGAGATTTAGTCAAAAGAGGACATACAGAGAGTTCATCTCGAAAGAGGGGACCCTGGCTGGGATCCCTGGCTGAGGAGGGGGTGTGGCTGCAAGTGTCCATGGGATGGGCAAGCACACACCTTCAGCCGGGACTGGATGGAGCTGTTCCTCTGCGTCTCTCGTCTCCGGTAATGCCCGAGCCCCTCCAGTTTCTCGGGGCGGTAAAACACCCCTGAAGCCCATTTCAGAGCGGCTCCTCTCGCCAGCTTCTCAGCCTTCTCTGCTTCCGGCCACTCCTCATCTGGGGATGAAGCCAGGGGTCAGTGAGCACAACCAAGAGGGACAGGAAGGGCCCCTGAGGCCAGAGGCAGGAAGCTCGCTGCCAGTGGACTTCCAAGCACACACGGAGGTGGGAAGCTGGGGAGCGTGGCACCAAGAGGGTCCTTCTGCAAGGGTCCCCCAGGACACCACGGCCCGGGGTTGTCACAGCGGCTGTGGCAGCAAGAAGGCTGCCCTGGGGAGCTGTGACTCAGCCTGCCAGCTCAGATTGTCCCCACGCCGAGCACACACCCTGGCTGCTCCCCCAAACACAATGCTGGGTTGTCTGGGGTGGGGGTCTGATGCCACTTGGGAAGTTGTCAGCAGGGTTGAGACTCTAGCAGTGAGTCAGCAGGAGGGATGGGGAGATGGCAGCTCTCGCAGGAAGGAGAGCCAGGATAAGGTCAGGATTGGAGACTCCTGGTCTCCCCAAAGCACCCACCCAGCTGTGACCCCTTGACACAGAGTCCGAAGCCATGCCAAAGAGCTCCTGACCACGGTGGAGGGCTGAGAACCAGCACAGTTATCACACACCATTCCCAGTCCCCAGTGCCCGGTTTCATCATTCCCCCACCCCATCCCATCCCCAGCCACTCCCTGCCGCCCCGCGGGGCTGTCACCCCGTGCCGAGCCAGGCTCCTGCTCTACTGGGGAGTCGCCGGCAGCCTTGGGGACCAGGGGATTAGGGAGGAGGACAGCAGCTTTGCAGATAAGATGTGGGGCGAGCAGAACCGCCCCGCCGCAGGTATCACCATCAGGAAGCACAGCCAGGCTGCCACCCCGCAAGGACACAAGACACCGACCGCGGCACAGGGAAAAGGTCCAGGAGGGTGGAAGGGGCGGTGAAGCAAAGAGCAGTAGAATCCCCAAAACGCGCTGCGAGCAGCAGCCTCCCTTCCCTGCCCAGCTCGCCGGCTCCCGGGGCGCATCATCCCCGTTACCTCTGGGGCTGGCGGCGCGCTCGTCCTCCGCAGACATGCCCATGGTGTCCAGGCTGCGCGGGGCTGCGGGGCCAGGGCAGGGCTGCGGAGGAAGCCGGCTGCCGTTTCCTCAGCCGGAGCAGCCGCGCTCCTCAGGGCCTCATTGTGTTCCCGCAGCCGCGCTCAGGACGTCAGGAACGGGGGGCGGAGGGGAGGGGGGACACGGGAAGGCACCGCGACAGCCGGAGGTGTGGGGAGTAGGAATCACGGAATCAAAGGATCGTTTAGGTTGGAAAAAGCCCTCTAAGATCATCGAGTACCAACGGTACCCTGCCAAGCCCACCACTAAACCATGCTCCTAAGTGATACATACACACGTCTTTTTAACATATCCAGGGATGGTGACTTCACCAGTGCCCCGGGCAACATTTTCCAGTGCCCGACCATCCTCTTAATGAAGAAATTTCCCCTAATATGTAATCTAACCCTCTCCTGACTCAACTTCAGGCCATTTCTTCTCGTCCTGGAGAGG
This sequence comes from Hirundo rustica, assembly GCF_015227805.2. Lineage (NCBI taxonomy): Eukaryota > Metazoa > Chordata > Aves > Passeriformes > Hirundinidae > Hirundo > Hirundo rustica. The sequence continues at coordinate 6,919,129 of NC_053460.1, forward strand.
ACACGCTGTCTACCCTCACCGGCACCCCCTGTTCTCCGGACACTCAGCGCTCCCCGTGCCCGCAGCGCTGCCCCCTCGCACCCACCCTGGCTCGGGGAGGACACCGCAGCCCATCCTCATTGCGAGCCCACTGGAGGCTGGATCCACCATGTGCGGGTGTGCTGTGCCAGCCTGACCCGGAGGTGACAACGTGGGGACGGACCCTCCACGGCTGCGGATGGACCTGGAGATGTGGCCCTGCCACAAACTGCTTTCCGCGGGCACAGGCTGGAGGATTCCCCCGGTACCGGGTGTGCTAGGGCAGCAAACCGCCCCTGTCAGCGGGGCGGTGAGAGCCGGGTACATGGCTGAGCTTTGGCTTCGGTACCACAGGGCGGGAGTTTGACTTTGGCACCGCAGAACGGCGAGGGCATGGATGCACCCCTGGCTTTACCCGGGGGACCCCCAAACCGACGGGGCTGACGGAACACCGGGATCAAAGCCGAACAGCTCCGTACGCCGGGAGGCGGTGGGGGGGAGTCCCCCGACCCCGCCCCGGCGCCGTCCCCGCCCCGGAGGTTCCCGGGGAGCCCCGCGGCCCGGAAGCGGATGCGCGGCCCCGGAGCCGGCGGCGGGCAGATGGCGGAGTGCGGGGCGCAGCCCCCCCGGGGGTGGCAGCGGGGCTGCGGGAGCGCCCAGCCGGCACGAGAAGAGCCTGGGGCTGCTGACCACCAAGTTCGTGTCGCTGCTGCAGGAGGCCAAGGACGGCGTGCTCGACCTGAAGCTGGTGCGGGGGCAGCCGGCGGGGGGCGAGGGCTGCGCCGGCCCGGGGGTGGGCTCGGAGGGAGCGGCCGCCGGGAGAGCCGGGCTCCGGCGGGACCGGTCCTCCGGGGGCTGGAGCGGGTTTGGGGGGGGAGAACGGGGACATGGCAGCGCCCGGTGCAGCAGGTGGTTTGGACTGGATTCCAGGAAAAATTTCTTCACGGCAAGAGTGGTCAGGCACTGGTGGAACGGGCTGCCCAGGGCAGCGGTGGAATCACTGTCCCTGGTCAAAAGGCCTGTCGATGTGATGCTTAGGGACATGGTTTAGTGGTGGGATTTAGTGGTGGGATCGATGGCTTGGAGCTCTTTTCCAGCCGTACTGATCCTGTTCCTAGGTGCTCGGAAAGCGGGCTCCCTGGGGGTGCCGCAGAGCTGCCGGCCGTGCACAGAGGGCTCTGCATTGGCCGCCCTCACACCCCCTCCTGCTCCTCCTTCCCAGCCCTTCTCCCCACCACATCGGGTTGTCCCAGGCACTCTTCTTTCCCCAGGACCTCGCCAGGTGTTTGTGTGCTTCAGCTGCAGACACGTTTGACCATCTTGTCTTTTGTGTTCTTGCCCTGCGCTTGATCACTGGCTCCATAATGATCCGGCGCTGCAGAGCCTCGGACATCTACAGAAACACATACCCATAGAAACTGTCCATACAGCGTTTAACCCTCCCGGCACACACCAGGAGGGGGAGCGTGGTCAGAGGCACCTGCCACAGGTTGTCCCCGATGCCTTTAGGCAGTGGAGAAATGCTCTGTGAATGCGTCTTACTTCTGTATTTTTAAGATCTTCACCTAGAGGAAGTAACACTGTGCCATGTACAGTTCTTAATCTCTGGCTTTTCCTGTAGGGGAAGTTCCTTTGCTGTGGTTTATAGAAGCACCTCTTATGTGGGCATGTGTGTGAAACAGACAAGTGCCAGAAGGCCCCAATAATGAAGGGCTAGAGGAGTTTCCTGGCTCCATGCCTGTGCCAAATTGTTTTCTCTTTGGATTTGACAACGCTTCAAATGTCCATTGAGTGGATTCATGTTGTTCAGTGTGATCTGTGTAGTTGTGTGGTGTAGGGTCTCCGAAGTCCTGGCCCATCACTGGTGGGTGACAGGGACACAGTTCCTGTGCTGACCTGCTCTGTCTGCAGTGCCATGGACGTTGCTGGTCCTGGCTGTGCACATTAACTCTTGCTGGGGCCAGGTTGCCGTGTGGTAGTGGAAACAGTGCCATTCCTTGAGTCCTGAAACCTGCAGGGAAAAGGGTCGTGTGAGCAAGGCAGGGAAGCCCCAGGGTTGCTCATGTTTATTCTCCACCTGGAATCATGTCTTTCAAACAGAAGAATCTCTTGAAAATATATTGATTCTTTGTCAAGTGGCATCAGATCAGCTTTAAAAAAGACCTTGTGAATGTTGATTTCACAGAAGTGTTGCACAGACAGCTCTCAGCATTCCCTTTCCTATCTGCATTCTCTACCACGAGGGAACACTGAATTTTTAGGCTGCTGTTTTCCAACACTGCTTTGCCATGGGAGAATGGTGATTTTTGGATCCACTGCAAGCAGGATTACTGGAATCTGGTTTGTATTTAGAAGGGAAGGCTGTGGGGTAAGAAAAAGAGAAGAATGAGTGACTTCTCATGGTCATATGAGATAAGAACATGGCTGTGTAACTTGAAGCACTGGAATGGGAGAGGCATGAAATGGGAAGCAAAGTACTTGGCCAGGAGTTAATCTGATAGGCAGGAAGGAGCTAAACATTGACTGAGAGTTTGGAATTAAGTGTCTTAACCTTTTTCAGGCTGCAGATACCTTGGCTGTGCGACAGAAGCGACGGATCTACGATATCACGAATGTCCTGGAAGGCATCGGGTTGATTGAGAAGAAGTCCAAGAACAGTATCCAGTGGAAGTGAGTGGCAGAGATGGTCTAAATCATTCACAGGTCCCTTCTAGGGCAGGTTTAAGTGGCAGTGGGATTAAAATACCCTGTGCAGAGGGAGGTTCCTCAGTGGTCCATGCTCTTGGACCCCAGCTGGGCTGTGCTGATGGCACAGTGAGGAAAGCTGAAGTACATATGGTGTCTCTCTTACAGCAAAGGTGTTATTTTGGTACATACTAAATATTTGCACTGCCCTGGGATAGAAAAGATGCCTGTCATGGCACTGGAGGTAGGGAAGAGTCCTGCTAGACTGTGCAAAGTAGAAAGATGTACCAAACATTGCTGTGCTGGGAGGTGGGGTTCTAGAGCAGGTACAGACATGGCTTTCCAGGCAATCTGGCATTGGTGTTTGACACAGGTGGGAATAAGAGGCTGGCAGAGAGGTTGGGGTTGGTCTGTGTGCCTCCAGAGGCTGATACATCTCACCCATTTTTGCTTTACCCAGGGGTGTAGGTCCTGGCTGCAACACACGTGAAATAGCTCACAAACTGATCGAGCTGAAGGCAGACATTGAGGACCTGGAGCAGCGGGAACAGGAGCTGGAGCAGCAGAAGATGTGGGTTCAGCAGAGCATCAAAAATGTTACAGAAGACATGCAGAACAGTCGATATCCTTTGTGTGAACTGATGGCTCTGTCTCCGTGTTCAGTTGCTGGGCTGGGGAGCAGAGACCTGAGGGCTTGGTGGGTGCTGACCTGTTGCTGCTGGAGAAGCTGCACTGAAAAGGTCAAAAGGCAGCACCTTGGTTTGAAATTAGGGTAACTCTCCAGCCTGGAGACCTGCTTTTCTCTGCATCCAGCTTCTCCTCTGGCTTTTGGAAGTAAAAAACACAGTAATGTTTACCACAGTGAGAAAAGTGCTTCTTTCTGAGCCACTTTCTGGGGCGCAGAGCAGCTCTTGTGGCTTAACTATCTCAGGATGTCAGTTCTGATGAGCACGGAGCTTGCAGACCTCACCTGCAGACCACTTCAGAGTGTGGCATGGAGAGCTTTCTGGGAATGGTGTTCCTTGTGCTCAGAAAGGAAACACCAGGTGCCCTTTGAGCTCTCTGTCTGTGCAGGAAGCTGCAGCCTTTCTCCTTAACCTTGGGAACATTAGCATATGTGACACATGAAGATATCTGCAAGTGCTTCACAGGTGAGAAAGTGGGGCTCCATTGTAAAGATGTGATGCTGCAGGCCTGTCAGTCTGTCCCAGCTGCTCTCCTTTCTGCAAGAAGGGGTGGGCAGCAGACCATGGGCTGCTCAACAGCATCAAGTGAAGTCTAATGTCAGCTCTGATGCCATCCTGGGTTTATACCACTGAGTTGTAGCTTTCTTGTCTCCATTAGAAGGGACAGGCCACATCCCTTACTTGTGCTTAAAGGAATAGAGGTGCTGCTCCTAAATAAGTCCTCTTGCTGGGTTTCACTGTGTGGGTGTATGTGTGTTATGTTAGAAGCCCTTAATTTTAGGGGCTTGGGTGAGCAATGTTCTAATGACAGGAAACAAATTTTATTGCATGAAACCATGGTGTAAGCAGGGAAATTGTATTAAAGGTGGTCCCTCAGCTACATCATTTCCCCTGCCAGCAAGAACACAGGAAGGAGACAGTGGGGGCCAGAAGGGAATGCAACACTTGCTCTGCCCTCACTCCCTTCAGTCCTGAAGTGGAGGAGGGGGCTGTATCAAAACTCCTATGTTCTGTCTCTGGGCAAAAGTGAAGCAAACCCACAGGAGTCTCTGTTTCTTCTGTTGCCAGTTCTAGTGATAGATGTGAGGCCAGGTTGATGCCTGGTGGCCAGCGTGCAGTGGGGCAGCCTCGGTACATGAACTGCCCTTTCCCACCCAGCTGTGGCGGAGTGGAGTTGCAGCTCCTTTCTGCCTCAGTGGGTGCCTGACCTCTCCTGACCTGGCAACCTGCATCTGCTTGGTTGCTGCAGAGATTGAAGCTGTTTATCCTGGCTGCCTCCAGCCAAGCATAATCTCACCTGTGTCTGGCTCTCCTCATCTCCTCCAAGCACTTTTCTCACCCTGCACTTCATCAGCTCCTCAGTTTGCTATGGCTGCCTTTGTTGCTTGCCTTGTTCACCAAGCTGCTGATGGTGTAATGGCTGCATCACCACCAATGGCTTTACTGTTTCTTCTGGTCGAAGCTGCACTTTTTGGGGGCAGGGACTGTGTTTTCAGTTTGACAGTGCTGGGGGCCACATCACTCGTAACAGTCTGGAAGATTTTACTGGAGACCAGCAGACAGCTCATTGCTTGGCTGGCTGAGTGTTTTGCATTTCATTGCACCTGGTCTTTGTAAGCCGGTTTGTGTCTGAGGTCAAACCTCACCAAAGCATGCAGAGATTAGATCTTACAGAGCGTAGGAGTCAGTTCCCTCTAGAATGGAGGCTTCATCCATGGTTTTCCATTGCCTGCCCAGTTTTCCTGTATAAATATGCCTTACATGACTTTTTTTCCTCTCCTGAACACCTGAGCCTTACAGAGGTTCTTTGGTGGACCCCTTGTGTTCTCAAACTGTGCTGCAGGCTGAATTTCAGCTCCTGGTTTTTCTAATTGACTGCTATTGAACTTGCTTGCTTCAAGATTTCCACTCTTGGACTCTTGTCAAATAGGGATTAATTAAAAAAATAAAAAAGAGAAGTAAGAATATGTCAATTTTTAGTGACTGGGAAACATACTTTCCCCATCTGTTGCTGTGATGCATTTTGCACTTGCAGATTCAAAAAGGAAGTAGAAACCTACTGGGTGCTGTTTTGTACAAGTATTTGGGACATATTTATCGAAGGAGATACAAACCCAGCACCTGTCTTTGAAACTAATGGGTCTTACAGCTTCAGCTGGTGGTTTTGAGCTTTCTTACGCGTTTTTAATGTCTTTTACATTTTTCTTAAGTGTAGATTTGTTAAGCAAGTCCCACCCAATTGACAAATCCCATGTTATTTTTAATCCCTTTAACTTTTGCTGATTTGACTTTTGATAACCTGCCTGAAATTAAGGGAAGTGCTTTTCTGCTGTCCACTCTCCCTCATCACTCTGGGGATCTTGTGCATTAATTACCAAATGAAGCTTAATTAGAATACTAGGGAATTGTGAATATTAATCACACTAAAGCTTAAACATTCAAAGTGAAAGCTGCTTGATCTAAATATGTCAGATATTCACAGCTCTGGTATTTCTCTGTTCATGTTTCTCTGTACCCAGATACGGGCTGGGAGCTGCTTGCATTATCAGGGTGCAGGGCTTAAGGAGCTGCAGAACTGGGAAAGGAAGGATGCTGTCAGCCTGCCTTCCAGCCCCACATGTGCTAGGCTCTGTGGAAGGTCCAGTACAACTCAGGTAGCTCTGGCCAGTAGAGACTGGGGAGTGTTGGTTTCAGGTGTTGGGACACCAGCCTGAGGTTGGCAGTCTGGGCTCTGAGCCTGGCTCAATCCCATCTCTCTGCTGGCAGTGCAGCTCTTTTGTTTCTAATTCACATCTAGAAGTGTGTGACTGCACAAGGAAGGATACTTCCCTTAGGATTCAGATGTTCTTAGGAGTGAATTTAAGCCAGTTCTTCGAAGGAAAAGAGAATAGTCTTGGTAAGGACACTGCTGAAAATCTTCAGGGTTGCATTGGGAGAAGTATTGCAGGTTCTTTGTGCCCTGGGCCGTTGGCACATTAGGAACTGTATGATGTGCTTGGGGTATAGATGTCTTCCTTCCAAGGAGGATTGGCAGGTGAGGGAGGCTTGAGGAGGGGCTCTTCATCAGTGCTTAATTAACATCAGAACAGCTTGTGCCCAGGAGCCCTGACTGATTCTGTTTTCACAGGAGACACCCTCCTCGTGATTCGAGCCCCATCTGGCACACGTTTGGAAGTTCCTGTCCCTGAGGTGAGTGATAAATTCATGGGCAGAGTGCAGGGGCTCCGTGTGTGTGTGTGTGTGTGTATGGACATGTATGTCTTGCCTGTGGAAAATTGATGTGCTAGTTGAAAACAGTTTTAATGTATGTCTGTGTTTTGCTTTTGATTTTTTTTCAGGGCCTAAATGGACAGAAGAAATACCAGATCCACCTGAAGAGCACAAGTGGTCCTATTGATGTTCTCCTAGTAAACAAAGATACTTGGAGCTCTCCTCCTGTCGTACTCCCTGTCCCTCCCCCTGAAGACCTCATTCAGTGCCAGGCAGCTGCACCCTCAAAACCACAAATCCCACCACTCGCCCACTTCCAGGAGGCCTCTGTTCCCAGCAGCACCCAGCCCTCCACACCAACACCCACCAGCACTCAGGACCATGGCCCTCCCACACAGAAAAATGCAGGCACAGGTGAGAGGGAGCTACAGGAGGCAGAAACGGGCTGGTGGCTGGTAGAGGAGGGTACATTCCTTGGCCCTGTTTGGGCTGGCACTTCTGGATGCACAGCGTTGAGAGCACCTGGCAAAGGGGCATCACTGCTGCTGCTGCCCTTCCCTTGGCCTTGGTTAGTGGGGCTGGCTGTGCTCAGGGAGATCAGGCACTTGGCTTCAGCAGGTGGTGCCAGCCTGTATGGGAGAAGCTGGTCATGCAGGTTCATTGATCAGCAGGAAATATGTCCAAACATGGACCTTGAGGAAAGCTGAAAGCTTCCCCCTGTGCAGCTGCCTGGCCAGCACTGCCAGCGAGGGCTGAGTCTGTGCTGCACCTGCCTTGGGGCTGGTGGGAGATGACATTCCTGGCTGTGTCTGGCTGTTCCCAGAGTGCGATGTCCCGGCGGCAGAGTCCAAGGGCAGTGGTGACTTTGAGGGCCAGCCGGTGGCGTTGGACACGCAGCTGCTGCAGTCCTCAGCCTCGCTGGACAGCAGCTCTGTCCTGCCCAGCACCTCTACCTCCTTTGAGCCCATCAAGCCCGACCCCACAGGAGGTGAGTATCCTGCTTGTTTGATGTGTTCCAAAATCCTGCTGCTGGGAGTGAGGGACAGGCTGCTGGGCCTGGAGGAAGGAGCTGAACTCCATTCTGCCTTTGCTGTCAGCCAGGGTCTGCAAAGGATGAGTAGGCATTTCTCTGTGGGACTGCCAGGTGACACGGTGACAAGGTGACTATGTCTTGTCTGGTGTCCTGCTGCTTTCTGTGACATCAGTACTAGAAAATCTGTAAGGGATGCCCCCACGACACATGTCTCTGCTGTTACATGTAGGGTTATTCCCTTTCAATCCTTTCTGTAGAGTAAGGTCCTGTTTTTGAGACTGCATGAAGCTATAGAATTTTCAGCCACCACTGAGAGCACCTTTGTAGCTCGGGGAGTTTTCTGCATTTGGAGAGCTCTTGTCTCCCTTTTCCTCCTTTGCTCAGGAATACTTCATCTGTCTTTAGTGATCTTGTGTTCTTAGTGACCTTGCAGTATATATTTGGGAAGCTCCTTGATGTGCTTTAAAAAAGGAACCCTGGAGCTTTATTCCAGGAAATGGCAGGCTGGCCCAAGGAGAGGAAAGCATCCTCTAGGTAAGCCACACTGCTGGAATGTTTTGAAGCCCAACTTCCCTGCAGAAACACTCGAGGTTAGGTTATGTCTGGAAGAAGAAATCTTACTCAAACGCAGCTCACACAGTGCTTTTTTCACTTCTGCTGCTGGTGTGTCTCAGAGAAGCATGAGCTGTCTGTCTGGAGTCATCTTGGTTGTGAAATTAGGCCTTGGATGTCCATGTATCTTATCACTGTGCCTCTCCAAAGGCATGTCCTCATCCTACACAAGGTAATCAAGGCAGTGTACTGGGTGAGGTTTACAGACACAGCTGCTGACTGTGATAACAAATTCATGTCCCATGTCCCGGGGCTCCTAGAAATTTATTTTAAAGTAGTGGAGCTCAAGTGTTTCATTGCTTGTCGTTGCAGCAGAAATACCTGACACAGAGTATGGGAACAGAATTTCTGGATGATTTGGGTGTGTAAGGAGTGCAGGAGGTTTATGGGTGATTCTGCTGTAAAGCATTTCAGACTCTTCATGTAATGATCCAAACCATCTGGTTTGTTGTATTTGCAGTACTGGAACTTCCCAAAGAGCTGTCAGAGATGTTTGATCCAATGAGAGGTACGTTCATTCCCTGACCACATATTTTTTGTGTGTCCATCTATCCACAGAAAAGGGACAATTTGTTAGATTCACTCCCTTTTGGATTATGTTGTGGATGTGGTTTTATAAGGTGCTTGTGGTCATTGGTGGCTGCTGGCCCTCTACTAAAGAGTAGTTAGGCACTCTTCAATGGTTTCTGTATGTATTTTTCTGTCTCCATGTTTCCAGCAACCTCTGTTAGATCTTGCCCGCAGTGCACCAGCAGGGGCTTTCCTGTCCCCATGCCGACGCTAATCCGTGTTCAGCCTTCCATGCTCCTCCTTCAGCTTGTCAGCAGTATGGAAAAGAAAAATCCCTGCTAAATCTTGTTTCAGCTTTAGCTGCCCAAGGCCAATCCAAGGAAATAATCTGGGGAGATAGTGTTCTCTCTTAAAATATTTCTCAGTGGTGGTGGTGTAGGAGCTGGTAATTTTGGAGCAGTAGGGGAGGGAGATGCTGTTACGTGTGTTTGGAGTTCTGACTCTGTCCAAGGAATGCCTGTGGGTTGCTGCCTAATGGTGGGACAGACTCTGGGTTAAGGGCAGAAGAGGTGAAGGAATTTGGTCTGACATAAACCTAAACTGGGAAACTTTTTATCAGTACATTTATTTTTCTTCACTGCTCGCAGAATACTTCGTAGCCCCACAGCCAGGCAGGGCCAAGTACACCTAAGCACTTCAGTGGTGGTCACAGGAGATGTACAACAGCTGTCCCTACTTCTGTGCTCTAGCAGATGGATTTTTGAAGCAGGCTTTCTGCCTTTGGGTAGAAGTCCCCACAGACCCAAACACAGACCTGTGTGAGTCTCCAATCTGTGTGCTTTTAGCCCTGTGCTCCACAGTCAGCCTGGAGAACATCCTTCCTCCTTGCCCAGCACCTCTGCTCCAGATAGTGGATAAAGTCTTGGTGTCTAAGTACATTTGAAGAGTAAGTTTGAGTTCACAATGTGAGATATAAACTGCTGCAAAGCCCCAGGCGTGTAGAAAATCTAACTTACCCAAAGTAACTCTACTGTGTCACTATGTGGATGCTATTGTAAAGGAAATATTTGCTGTCTGCGGTAAAGTACGTGGGTTTATGGAGTATTCTTCCCAGTTTGGAGGGGGAAGGTAAAAACTCCAGGAGCAAAGGACTAAACAGAGTCAACAGCTACAGAGGCAAAACTCCGGACTGGAAGAGAGCAGCACTGCAGAGCTCAGAGGAACAGTCCTTGCAGCACACTCCATGCAGCCTCTCTCATCCCTGTGTGATCCCAGCAATGTTGCTCTGGCACTAGCAGCTGCTTTAATGCTGTGCAGTCTACGCCACAAGAGCTGGAGTTCTCCCATAGTGTTTTGTGGTGGAATTACTTTTACTACATGGTTTTATCTCTTTTAAACACAAGCTTCTTTCACTGCCTGCTGCACATGCTGTGCCTTAGCCAGAGAAGGGATAACAAGGGTGGGGAAAGCAGGGAGCTACTCAGGAGCAGACCAGGAAAGCAGACTGTTTTGCTACCATGCTTGTCTCTTCCCCAGAATGTGTGAACTCTGAGCTGCTGGAAGAGCTGATGTCATCTGAAGGTGAGTCTCAGAGTCTCCTGTCATGGTGTGGCCTTACTGGGAGGAAGACCACGCTGTGTAACGTTACCCAGCTGGCAGCCTTGCGACTGCAGACTCGCCCTCATCTTTTCTGGGCTCTGGACACAGACTCAGTTCTTGCTGTCCTGCCAGTCCCTGAGAGAGGTGTGAGAGCCACGAGTCTCTTCAGTTCTGTGAGGCTGACTGAAGCAACCTCAAAGACTTCCTGTGAGGTGGCTGTGCTGCTCACTGAAATTGGCAGCTTTCAGCTGGGGTGGGAGTGCTGAGTTTTGTAACCAACCCTGGGCTTCTTTTTCCCCAGTGTTCGCTCCCTTGCTCCGCCTCTCCCCTCCACCTGGAGATCACGATTACATCTATAACCTGGATGAGAGTGAAGGTGTCTGTGACCTCTTTGATGTGCCTGTCCTCAACCTCTGACTTCTCAGTGCGGCTGCGAGCCCCGCAAACACGGACTGTTTTGTAATTCTTTGGAAAGTGTCTATTTTTGGATTCCTTTTGTGCTAGAGCTCGACGGCCGAGTAATTCAGAGATGCTCTCAAATGGACTCAGAACCAAGAGTTGTGGACTTGCAGGCTGGGAGCCTCCCCGTAGTTTGCTTCTTCCTCTGGTGCACGTGCAAGGCGCACGTGCAGCTTTCCCCCCGCCTCTCTCCACTGGATCCTGGGCCTCACTTCAAAGGGTCTGTGTTTTGAGTGTTCCCAGTTCACCTGCAGAGTTTGCCCACGTGCCTCTCTGAGCTTCCTCCACTCTGCATGCCTTGGTTTTTCCTGCACTCCCAGAGGCACTTTGCACCTCCTAGGTACCAGCTGCTACAAGGAGCCCCACTACCATGGTCAGTTCACAAGCCCAGAGGCTGTTAATTAGATTTCTTTGTGTTAGTGGTTCGGATTGGGGTAGTTTTATTTCCAAAAGGCATCAAGAGGAAAAAAAAAAATGGCACCAAAGTGTCTATTTCTTTCAGTGACTTCAGACCAAGCTAGTATGTTTCACAGAAAGCACTTTTTTTTCAGCCAGCTGTGCCTCCTAGTGGAATTCAGGAGCTCAGTGCTCCTTGTAGGACCCAGGAGCACTGAGCCTTTCCTTGCTGGTGCATCAGCAGGAATGTTGGATCTGCTCTCACCAGTTTGCTGATGCACAACCCCAGGGGCTCCAGCTCCTTCTCCAGCAGCTGTGCTGTTTCTACAGGGCTAAAGCAGAGGTGCCAGTATGGTTTTGTTTTTAATTTTTGGTTTTGCCTGACTGAAGAGATGTTTGAAAGGATAAGACTGCTCCAGCTGGTGCCTGTAAGATACTCCAGGGACATCAGAGCCTGCTCATATTTGCCAATGGCTGGGTTTTTCCAGCCATTGCACTTGAACCTGCAACTGTCTGAAAGATGACCAAGCAGTTACAATTCAGTAGTATTTTGCTGTGACAAGGTTATGTAGGTATTGTCAAAATTGTGAGCTTTTTTACCCCTTTTTCTCTCAGGATCAGGTTTTCTGTATATTTGAATTTGCTCCCGTAGTGCCCATACCCACACTCCCAGTTCCTGATCCTGTGGCAGGTCTTTACCTACTGCGATGCTTTCTCTGCATCATTTTTTCTGCAAGATTTTCTTCATTGCTTTGTAACAGAAGGTCTGCTGTTGGGTTCTTTAGGATCATCAGCTGGTACCAGGCTGGGACCTTGTGCAGTTTAGTTGGAGTAAAAATGTCCTGATGAATTTGTATTGTATTTTGCAAGCCCCAACTTTGGGTTTTGGTCAGATCCTGTGAGTGTCTTTAGTTTTGCACATCTTCCTGCCACCACAGTGGAAGCAGCTGTCCTGCCTTTCCTGCTGTGCGAACTGCTGAACAGAGAGCCAGGCCAGGCCATGGCTGGCTGCTGCAGGGAGGGAGCTTCCAGCCATCCACTTAAACAGCTGATGTTTAATTTCTTTGCGTAGCTGCTCACTGCCTGTGATCCACACAACCTGCTGCAGCACCAGCACTAAGGGATGTAAAGTATGAAGAGCCTGCAGAGGTGAGAAGAGTATGTGCTTGGGACCTGTGTCCCTGGATTGGCTCCTCAGGCCCTCTCATTCTGCATGGGACTTCTCCACAAGGAGTTTTCGTTTCTGCACTGGCAGCCTCTTTGGGATAAGCATGAAGAACTCGGGAGGAGCAATGGGACACTAGTTTGGCAGCAGGCAGCTGTTGCTGGCAAGACAGCTGAGGTGTGAGACCCCTCTGGGGGCTGAACTTCCAGCCTGCATGCAGCCAGTCCCTGAACCTTCCCCCCTCCACATGGAAGCTGACCGGAATCCCTCGGTCCTGCGTGTTAACAAGGCTCCGTGCCTTTGGTGTAGCTCGAGCTCTTCATGTACTGCCTGGCCCTTGCCCTCCTTCCCAGTGTTCGTGTCCGCCACCCGTTAGACGACCTCCCGAAAAAGGATACCTAGAGAAAAATTTACAGTTGCAAATGAACTTTTGATTCATATATAAAGATTATTTTTATACTTTTTTTTTTTTTTCCAAGGAAAGAAAATTGCCTGTCATATTTGTAACAGACGTGTTACACGTGTCTGACGTGAATAAACAAAAACTTTCCAGAGTTTCTCACCTTGCCCCAGCCTGTGCCTGCTCTCTGCCCTAGCCCAGGGGCTGGGGTTCCCAGGAAAGCGGGGCGCCGGGCCCTTTCCCAGCGGGAGGCCGTGTCCTGCTGCCGGAGGTGGGTCCTGCCACACCCGCGTCAGCTCAGGTGAGGGGGCCGGGCCTGCCCGGGGCTGGGGTGGTGGCACCAGGCCTCGCTGCGGCGGCCGGGCCCTGCGTGAGGGGAGGCGGCGGCGGCGGCAACGACCCGGAACTGCCGGCGGTGCGGAGCCGCCGCGGGAGCCATGCCGCCGCCCAAGGACGTGGTGAAGATCGCCATCCAGATGGTGGGAGCCATCCCGCAGCTCATCGAGCTCCAGCAGGTACTGCCCGGCACCCCCGCACCCCTCCCCGCGCCCTCCGCCCCAGCTCACGGCCGGCCTCCCCTCTCGCAGACCAAGCCGCTCGCCTCAGTGCTCAAGGACGTCTGTGATGCGTGAGTACCGCACTCGCTGCCTGCCACCGCGCCGTGACAGGTCGTGACAGCCCGTGACCGGGCTGCGGTGACCCGGCGGCTGCCGGCACCAGCCGAACGGGGCTGTGACCGGCCGCCCGTGGCCGCAGGTGGAGCCTGCCCAACGCCGAGCGCTACGCCCTGCAGTACGCGGACGGGCGGCAGACCTACATCACCGAGTCGGTGAGACACCGCCCGGCCCCCGGCCCCGCCGCTGCAGCGCCCACCGGCTCACCGGCTCCTTTTCTCCTTACAGAACCGCAGGGACATTAAGAACGGGAGCATTTTACGGCTGACCACCTCCCCGGTACATCCCTCTGCCCCCCTGTCGCCCGCTCTGGTGCTCCATGCCCGTGCAGTGGGGTGCTCCGAGCCCTCTGCCTCTGACTGCCTCCGACTTGAGCTCACGATGGCTCTTCTCTGTGCCTCAGACCCAGCAGAAATAACACAGGCGGGAGACGTATCTCAGCCTTCATTTTCCCTCGGCAGAGCTTGGGGGAGTTTGAAGAGAAACTAAATCATCTTGAAATGCTTTGGACGCGGGGGCCAACTCATGAAGTGTTCTTGGTGTCATGCCAGTTTGACCTCCATCCTCAGCTCCACCTGGTCTGCTCTGGTGGCTCTGTTTCTTGGTCCAGCTCCTTGCTGGGGCTGCTCTAGCCTGAGACTCCTTCCAAAACTTGCACTTCAGCTCTCACAGCCTCCTTCAAGCTTCTCGCTGTCTTTCAGTGAGCCCCTTTGGCTTGATTCTTTCCTTCCTGGTAGGACCAAGAAGCAGAGCAGTTGTATGTCGGGATCCAGAGCAAGAATGTGGATGTGAAGACTGACTCACTGAAGAAGCTTGCAAGCCTCTCCCAGGACATTACCTTTGCTCAAGAGTTCATCAGCAGGAATGGCTTGAAGCAAATCTACTCTATTGTGGAAGAAGGGAATGAGTAAGTATCAGGACAGGACTTTCCTTGCAGTCCTTGACTTTTTTTCTCCCTTGCTAATGTTTCATGGGCTCCAAGCTGGATGTTGGAATGGACTCTTTGTGTTCCTGACTTGTTGATGCCTGTACTGTGGCTGTGTCCCTGCATGCTGGCAGCCAGGGGAACGTCCCCACAGATATGCAGTCCTGACTCCTTGTGAATGTGCCCAGACTTGAACCTTCCATCCCTTCTCTGGCTGGGTTATCTGTAGCCTCATGGGATTTGCTACCAGGAAACCTCCTGTGATCATCTTGGCCTCCAGTGCTGCTCCTCATTCCTGCCACTCTGCATGATCCCTCTGCCCTGAGGTTTTAGCTGTAAGAGATCTGCAGGGAGCTTGAGAAAACCTTGGTTGCCAAATACCACTGCTTGTGTGACTCTTTCAGAACGTCATGGTGCAGCTCCTCTGAGCTCCTGTCACACAGAACATGGAACCAGGCAATGCAGCATGTTTTTTGGAAGTAGAGGGAGGGATCTGGGGTAGTTCAGCTTTTCTGAGAGCTTGTCTGCAGTGATCTTTGTACCACGGTGATGCAGTTTTCCAACTACTGAACTTCCCCTGCCTTGACTTCCTGGGGAAGTCAAGTTCCTGGGATGACTAAGTGAGAGTTTGTTTTCTTACCCAACAGTCTCTTTCCTTTCTCCCACTCACTGCTGTCTTCTCTAGCTGTTTCTAACATGCCCACCAAAGTTCAACTGCAGAGACACCACCATAGGATGGGAGTGGGGTACCTGGAGCCGTCCTCACTGTATTTGTTCATCTGTCCCTCCAGTGCAGGGGAGATGCTGGCTCACACCCTCAAAGCCTTCACAGAGCTGATGGAGCATGATTTTGTTTCCTGGGAAAATCTTAGTACAGTTTTCATCAAGAAGGTAAGAGTTTTCTACAGTGTCCACAGTTTGTACCTGTGGGATTCCTTCTTATCCTTGTGCTTCAGGCTCAGCCTGCCATTGACAGATGGTTTTGTGTCTCATAGATAGTGAGTTATGTCAACATGAATGCAGTGGATGCATCAATCCAGCAGCTCTCCTTGTCTATCTTGGAGAATATGGTGCCTACCAGTCGCCTTCTCTTTGAGGTGGTCAAAAAAGAAGTGACATTGGACCGTCTTCTCACTCACCTGCAGGTGTAAGTGGAGAGGCCAGAGCACCATTCGCCCTCATCCTCAGAGCTGGTGACTCTCACATCCTCCTGCTCTTCCTCCCACAGGACAAATGCCCAGCTGCAGCTGAAGGCGATGGCTCTGCTCATTGCGCTGCTGCTGAGCGCGACCGACGCCGAGCGGAGGGTGAGGGGCACCATGGCAGGGTGGTGGCATTGCAGAGTCAGGCACCACAGTGCCTCTGGCACCGGGGTGCTCTGCTGAGAGCCCTCAGCTGTCAGGACTTTTTGTCTCAAATGACAGAAGTATCACAGTTGGTGGTGGCACAGTGATTGTGATGACCCAGCCCCTGGAACATCTGAGCTCTCAGGGTGGCTCCCCCCCAAGATGGGACCTTGGGCAGCTGGGTCCTCTGCTGTGGGGTTTGTGTTCTTTGAGATGATAGGGCTGCAAGAAGTGCCCAGAGATGTTTAAAGTCTATGTCCTCACTCTGCCTCCTCCTTTTTTTATGGGAAACGGTGGTGCTGAGCTGGGGAATGTCTCACAGCCTTTCTTTTCCTAGGACATGTTGGAATACCTGAGGGAGAAGAACATCAGGCAGTTTATCCACAAGGTGAGGAGCTGGGGTTGTGCAAAGATCTGCTTTGTGCTTCATTCTCTGTCCTTTCTCCCCAGGCCCTGTCCCCTGGGCCCCAACCTGTGGTGACCATGCTTGGCTGGGTTGCCTGTGTGCTCCATACCCCTTCCTTGAGCACACCAATAATTGCTGCTCTGCTGGCACCCACCTGCCCAGGGTTGCACCCCAATCTGCCTGCAATTAGTGCACACAGATCTTTCCCAAACCCAAGGGGAGTTTCCCAGTTCCCAATACCCCTTTGAGCAGCAGGACCTGCCTGGGATTTGACTGTTGGGTCCTGTGCTTGGACTGGAAGCTGCAGCATGGGGCAACCTTCTGTCTCACAATCTCCTGTAGAACATTATCCACAGCTCCGAGCCACTGGGGGATGAGATGGCCCATTATCTCTATGTGCTGCAGTCTGTCAGCCTCAACCTGTGCGAACATCGCATGAAAATGGCCATGGATCCCTACTCACAGGTCTGGGAGTACTCTGGACCTGATCTCTTCCACCTGTGGAAGTACACATTTGGGTGAACCCAACACATTTGGGTTTGCCCTGGGAGAACCTGCTTCTGTGGGGCTCACTGGCATCCCCTCCTCTCCGCTCTCCCTCCAGGAACAGCGGGATCTCCTCCAGTCCCTGCGCCAAACTGCTTTTGAGTCAGAGAGCGAGGCGTCTGCTGGCACCTTCAGCACCGAGCGCCGGCGATCCCTGTGTGCCAAGGAATTCCGCAAGCTGGGCTTCATGGTGCGTTCCCCCTGCATCCCCTCCCGAGCCCCATGCTGGCTCCACCGCATGGCCTTGGTGGCACCTTCTGATGGCCCCCCTAAGCGTGGTGTCCCTGTTGATGGACCACCCTGCACCCTCGGCACTCCTGAACAGTGAGCGCTGTGGAGCTGCTGGGACTCAAAGGCAAACCCCATGGCTCTGCTGGCAATACACTGCTGCTTGAAGAACAAAGCAGCAGCAGCAGCTGCTAAAGTGCATCCCTTGTGTCCTCTTAGAACAACAGCAACCCAGCAGAGGATCTCCGCCGTGCCCCACCAGGACTCCTTGCCCTGGACAACATGGTGTATTTCTCCAGGAACACCCCTAATGCCTATAGCAGGGTAGGTGCTGTGCTCTCCCAGGGAACTCCCTGGCAGAGAAGTGCTGCTGATCTCCACCTTCTTTTCCTTTCCTTGTGATCTGTCCCTGGCCACATCCATACAAGTGTCCTAGTGTTGCTCTATTTCAGATGGAAATGAGTCCTTTCTGTGGGTAGGAGAAGCCATTTGGGGCCAGTGCCTTTGAAGGGTCCTCATAATTTTTAGGGGTTTTCTCATAGCTTGGTTTCCAGTCCTTGAGCAAACTGGGGCAGTTTGGGCAAAACCAGCAGGGCATGAGCCATGCTCCAACCTACAATGTCGCAAGGGAAGGAGGAGGCTGGGGCTGGATTTTGGGAAGAGTGGGTCACTTGTGTTAGGGATGGCTTCACCTGTTGGGGGGACAGCTTGACTAGGAATGCAGGAGGAGTGTGGCATGTCTGACACCCACTGTTGGAGCAGCCTTTCAAGTCCATGTAACATGAAATCATGGCCCTCTTCTTCAGTTTGTCCTCGAGAACAGCAGCCGGGAAGACAAACACGAATGTCCCTTTGCTCGAAGCAGCATCCAGCTCACCCTGATACTCTGCGAGATCCTGCACATTGGAGAGCCGTGTAAGTGTGCCCAAGCTTGTCCTTCTCCCTGCCCTGCTGCTTGGGGGACAAGCTGCCAGGGCAGGGGACTGCATCCATGTGGCCACCAGGCTCTGGCATGGCTAACAGCATGGGAAGGGGATGTAGGGCTGGAAATACCCAGGTTTCCCTGGACACTGAAATCCCCTGGAGAAACTGGGGAGTCTGGCTTCATCTGTCCTTCTCACCACAGGCTCGGAGACGGCTCAGGCCTTTTACCCTATGTTCTTCGGGCAGGATCATTTCTTTGAAGAGCTATTCTGCATCTGCATCCAGCTGGTGAACAAGACCTGGAAGGAGATGAGAGCAACCCAGGAGGACTTTGACAAGGTGAGGGGGGGGGATGCTTCTTCCCTGGATGGGAGTACAAATTCAGGGATTTGGGGAGTGTCGCCAAACTGGAGTTGACATCCCGGGCCCGGCAGGTGATGCAGGTGGTGCGGGAGCAGATCACCAGGACCCTGTCCCTCAAGCCCACATCCCTGGAGCTATTCAAGACCAGAGTGAACGCACTGAACTACAGCGAGATCTTGAAGCTGCGTCAGACGGAGCGGCTGCACCAGGAGGAGACGCTGGCTGTGCCTGTGCTGTGAGTGGGCTGTGGGCAGGGAGTGGGGCTGTGATGAAGGCCTGAGGCAGGGACAATGCTGTCGGGCTGGGAGGTCAGCAAGTGCCTGTTGAAATGGCTCTCCTCCTCTTCTGCTGGCTTTCACCCCAGAGAACTGCGGGAGAAGCTGAAACCGGAGCTCCTGGAGCTGATCCGACAGCAGCGCCTGCTGCACCTCTGTGAGGGAACCCTCTTCCGCAAGATCAGCAGCCGCCGCAGGCAAGGTGGGTGCCAGAACCCTGCTCCAGGCTGGGGGGCCTGGCAGTGAGGCAGAGGCTTATTCCCACGTCCCCTGCCACCGGGGAAGTCCCAGATAATCTGTGGGAGTAGAATGCCCAACTCCCTGGACAGCTGGTATGGGCTAAACCCATGGGCTGGGAGAAATGGGGAGTGCTGATAAAGGGGCAGCTCCATCTCCCTTGGGAAGGGCATCTCTCCAAGGGGAGGCTGAGAATTTCTCATGGCTCTTCTGCTGCAGACAAGCTGTGGTATTGCCGCCTGTCCCCCAACCACAAGGTGCTGCACTATGGGGACGTGGAGGAGGGGGTGCAGTCTCCCCCCATCGAGAGCCTGTCAGAGAAAAGTAGGTGATGGAGAGAAAGGGAGGGTGCAAGGAGGGAGGGGAGCCCTCTGATAACCTCCAGGTTTAGACTGCCTTAAGGTGGGAATTGCCCCTCTGCTTGGCTGCTGCATGGCTGTCCCAGTGTCTGCTGGTATTGTGGGACTGGGAGCTGTGGGAGTTCAGGCTGGGGCAGACTGGTTTCCCAAGGGGTGCTGCAGAGTGGCTTGAGCCCCCCACCCTAAGCTGTGGATGGCTGTGAGTCCCCACATTTGGGTTGTACTGGGCTCTGTGCATGGGAGACCTGAAGGAGGGGGAGAGGGATGGGAAGAGGGAGAGGGGGCTCACAGCTCCTCTACTTGCCCCAGTTCCTGTGGCAGACATGAAGATGCTGCTGGTAGGGAAGGAGTGTCCACACACAAAGGAGAAGAGCTCTGGGAAGCAGAACAAGGTCAGAACCTCACACCCTATCCTGTCCAGCTGGAGATGGGTTTTGGGAGTGGGTGGATGGTGGCAGGTTGTATGGCTTCTTGGACAGAGACCTCTTGGGTCTCCTGGAGTGCAGAGGAGGAGGCTGGGTGCAGCTCCTGCTCTGAGCCCACCAGAGCTAGGAGGAGTCCAGCTGAGAAGCCAGCTACCCCCTGTGCTGTCCCTGCAGGATGTCCTGGAGCTGGCCTTCTCCATTGTGCACGATGTGGAGGAATACTGCCTCAACTTCATTGCCCCCACCCGGTACGAGGTGAGCTGCAGGGGCCTGCAGGGGCCACACAGTGCCCAAGATGTCTCTGCCAGGGGACAGTAGTCAAGGGAGTGAGTTGTGTGTGTCCCTGGGGGGTGGAAGCCACAGCAGGGGAGAGATGAGGTCTTTGGCTGCCCAGGGCTGGTGCCAGAGATGCCCATGCTTTGCTTCCCCAGTTCTGCCTCTGGACGGATGGGCTGAATGTGCTTCTGGGCAAGGAGATGACAAGTGAGCGGACACAAACAGACCTCGATGTCCTGCTGTCTATGGAGCTCAAGCTGCGGCTCCTGGACCTGGAGAACATCAGCATTCCTGATGACCCCCCTCCCATCCCAAAGCCCCCCAGCAACTTAAACTTCTGCTATGACTTTAGCCATGTAGAGCAGTGAGTTCCTCCCTATGCCCTGTCCCCACCCTCTATGGCCCTCAAAATCAAGCCCCTTCCTCCAGGCTCTGTCTCTCATCTCTGCCCCAAAGGGACAGGCCAGGTGCTGGCTCGGGTGTCCCACCCTTCCCTGCTTGTGTCCTGCCCTCCTGCAAGAGCATGGGAATAAGCCACCAAGCACTAGCCTCCTGTTCAAGGGGGGTGACCTGGCTGCTCTGCCCCCCCTGCCATGGGGAGGTGAGATGAAATACAGTCAAACCCCTCTGTGGTGGCACTGATTCCCCCACACTGCAGCCAGGTTTTGGGCAGAGAGGGTGAAGATGTGGATTGGAATAAAGGTGCGGGCAGCCCTGGAATAGCTGGAGGGAGAGAAACACTACAAAGGTACGAATCTGCACTGCCTCACTTTTGCCATCAGTGTAGGAGATCCTTTCTGGACAACAAAGTGGTTAGAAGAAGGGTGGAACACACCTCTCCATTAAGTTTGTCAAGCAGATGGTATCTCCAGGGCCTGCCCTGCCAGGTCCCTCCTGCACTGAAAGGTGTTTTTTCTGAGCCCTCTGCACTGTCATGGAATGGGGCTGTTTAGGGTACAAGCCCCCTTTTCCCAGCACCATTCAGCTGGGCCTGGTGTGAGGAGGAGACCCTGGTCTGCCCTTCGTGCCAATTCCGGTGCCTTCCCCACGTGGGGCGGAAACTTGCACACTTCAGCCATGCTGCTGCACTACTGCACCACGACAAGCTACCTCCTCCCCGGCCCACAGCCCCCACCTGTGCCCTGCACCTCCTTGTGCCTGCAGCTTCTCCCAAGGGTGTTGTGCTAACAGCCACAGACCGGCAGGGATCCAGCCGTGCCTCTGTCTCCTGTGTACTGGGACAATAAACACTTGTGGAGAACTCGGAGCCGTGTCCTTTCCAAAGGTTTGGGGAAGGGCTCAGACTGACTGAGGGTCAAAAGCGGCCAGAGTGGCTAAGGCTGGGATGGCAGCACTGTGGGAGCTGTGCATGAAGCTGGGAGGATGGCTGGCAAGATCTTGTTCCTGGTGTTGAGGTGCAGGCTCAGAGTCAGGTTCCCTCTAGCTAAGACTGCAGCTAAGGCCATTTCCAGCCTAGGAAGGCTGGGAGCACTGTGGATGGTCCCAGTCACATGCTGGGCAACCTTTCTGTTCCTTTGCCTTGTTACTCGAACAGTGAAGAAGTTCTTCCCAGTCCCCTTACCCAGAAAGGGCGTGGAGAGAGAGACTCCCCTCTCTGGCGATATTAAAAAACCACTTCTTGGAGGACACCGCTTGAGCAGAGAGGTTGGACCAACTGACCCTTTCCAACCCCGCTATTCTGCGATTCTGTGGGAGGACCCTGGGGCAGAACCGTCCTCTTCCAGCCCGCCCCGGGCCGTGTCTCTCCCCGGGCCGTGTCTCTCCCCGGGCCCGGCCTCTCCCCGGGCCCGGCCTCTCCCCGGGCCCGGCCTCTCCCCGGGCCCGGCCTCTCCCCGGGCCCGGCCTCTCCCCGGGCCCGGCCTCTCCCCGGGCTCTGTCCCGCCGCTTCCGTCGCGTCACGTCCGCGGGAAGCGGAGCGAGGAGCCGGCGCGGCCATGGCGGTGAGTGCGGGGCCGGGGTTGCGGGGCCCGGGACTCCGGGGAGACGCTGACCGCCTCTCTTGGCTCTGCAGCCCAAGGGGAAGGCGGGCACCAAGGGCAAGAAGCAGATCTTCGAGGAGAACCGGGACACGCTGCGCTTCTACCTCCGCATCATCCTGGGAGCCTCCGTGAGTGCGGCCGGGAGGGCCCGGCGGGGCGCGGGGCCGGGCCGGGGCGGGAGCGGGCAGACAAGGAAAGCCGTGCCGTGCTCTCTCCGCAGGCCATATACGCCGTAGTGAACCTGGTCATCTTCTACTCCGCCGCCTCCGCCTGGACGTGGGTGAGCGCCGGGCTCCGTCTCCTGCCCCGGCCGGGGGCACCTGGGCTGGGGTTCGTTCATGCCCCCGGGCCCCGGGGTCGTGGCCATCGCAGCTGACAGCGGCTTCCCTTTTGCAGGTGGCGTTCTTCTTCAGCCTGGTGGTCTACGGCACCAGCTACCGGTCCATGAACTCCATGGCAAAGCCGTCTTTCACAGACGATGGCAGCCTTGCCGACGGGGGAATTGACCTGAATATGGAGCAGGGGATGGCAGAGTGAGTGTCCACACCCGCACGAGTCCAGGTGAGCAGGACCTGCTGCCTGAGCGTGCACACAGAGCCAGGAGAGGCTCTCCAGGAGAAGGCTGGGCCTCAGCTCCCTCCTCAGCTTGCCCACTGGCATGGGCATGAGGGCAGCTGGAAGCTTGTAGCCGTTTTTTCTCAGAGCGTACCTTAGCTGTCCTTATTACCCGAACACTTGGCTTGGTGTGCCCCAGTCAGGAGGCACCACGTGGGTGTGTCAGCCTGGCACGGTCACTGTCCGTAGGGCTGAGCTGTAGAGGTAAGAGATCACGAGCTCAGCAGTAGTTTACAATCATCTTTCAGTTAACAAACACTGCTGCAGCACACAGTGATAGGTATTTTCTTTTTAAACCAGCACAGCAGGTAAAGCTTGACAGGGCAGAAGGGCACATGCTGCCAGTTGCGCCATCCTGGCTGCAAACTGGCCATGTCTTGAAATGCTCTACACACTAAAAATTCTTTCCTCTGTCTCAGCCAGTTCCTGTCACCTCCTCAGCCGTTTCTGTCACCCATGCTTGTGCATTTTTCATGTCCCTCTGCACACAGCACCGAGTCTCTGCCTGTCCAGTGTTCTTGGCACCACTGTAATTGTCTTTTCCTTGGTGAAGGAATGCCACAGTATTACAGGAAACACAGCAGCAGTTCCTGCAAAGCAATTCCTGCTAAATAAGATAAGAAGATAGCGGTGCTGTACAGCAGAAATACCTTCCAGATTCACATGTTTTCCAACAGTGAGCCTCAAACTAGTTACAGAAAACTGCCAGGTGGTTGTGGACACATCAGGGTTTGTTCTTTGTCTTCCCTGCTCTCAGCTCTGCCCGCTGGTCCAGCCTCTGCTGGGCATTTTCAGTGCGTGCTCAGCGAGGTGCTGGGGTCCTTGGCTCCTTCCTCCCATGTCTTTGGCCTACAGTTTACCTCTGTCCTTCCCTTGCTGCCAGGCTTTTGAAGAAGCACAATGGGGCCTTGTTTCCAGCTGAGCCCTGTGTTGCATCAGGTGTTCTCAGGCTGTCAGGGTCATATATCAATGTATATAGTTTTATTAATGTAAGTTTTGATTTTTGCCTGGGGATGTTATCTGGCAGGCAGTGGGGAACAGAACCTGCTGTCTGCACAGGATGAGCTCTCATCTTGTGTTTGGGTTGGTGGAATGGTACCTTTTCTGCTTGCAGCAGGAGTGACTCAGATGTTTGGTTTGAGACTCAGACAAGGGACAAGATGGCCAGGAGGAGATGGGGTGTGACCTGTGAGCTGGGTGCTTTACCTCCTCTTCCTGCTGTAGTGACTTCATTTCCCTGCTGGTCAGCCAAGTGTTTTCCTCTCATTTTACACTGGTTTGGCTCTCTAGAGTGGAATTACAAAATATTTTGAATACCTTTTTAGTGAAACAGTGTGGGACACTTAAAGAGGAAAAATACAGAACTTTGATGTTTGGGGTGTGCTCCTGACTGTGGGAAACGCCTCTTTGAGCTGTGCAAGGCACTGAGACAGAGAGCCTGGTAACTGCTCTCTGTGTGTGATGGTGCTGTCAGGGGAATGACTGACAGGAGGTAGCACAGGGATCCCAGCAGCTGCTGTGAGAAGGTGACAGGCACAGCCATAGCACTGCTGCGGTCCTGGATGCAGATGTACTTCCCTTGCCACTGAGGCACAGAGGTTTTTCTGCCTGAGCGTTTGGGGTGGAGTTTATGACACCTTCAAATGAATTAATGCTTATCTGAGTAATGGGCTATGCAAAACACAGGGGAGTCAGAGTTCTAAAAACAAAACCTTCATAGCTGAAGTTCCCATCCTTACCCTGTACCTCTAAATTACCTCTCTGGGGATCAGGGAAGCACCCTAGGTTAGCAGGTACTTCACAAAGCAGGGGATGTTTCCAGCATCTTAGCTGAGCATGCCACTGCTGATTAATGCTGCTCCTTTGGAGCTGCTTCTGGAACGCTTGAATTTCATGGCATTTCTCTCTAATGGATGCTCTGGGGTTGAGGAAGGCCCATCTTCATGGTCTCTGGGATAGCTGGGTTTGGTGGGAGCTCTGCCTTCATCCCTCTGTGGCCTCTGGTAATGCCAGAGGTCACTGAACCCTCAGTGTCTTGTGCTAGAGCTGTTGATGGTGGATTCTGCAGTGTCTTGAGTCAATGTTGTTTTTGCCATAGCCTTTGTTTTCTTGTCTCCGTTCTTGGATGCGATTCAAGGGTTTTTTACTCCAGCGGATGATGATTTAACCAGAGAGTTGGCCATTTTTCTAAACCTTCATGGCACTCCCTGAGGCTTGTGTTGAAAAACTAATACCTGTTTACCTCTCCTGGGTGTCAGATCCCCCGAGGGTGGTGGTTGAGGCGTGGGCAGCTTATTCCCCTCTGTAGCTGTCAGCTCTGCCTCAGGCTGGCATGGAGGAGCTGGAGTCAGATAAGCAGGAGGGGAGGAGGAGCCGTGTTCAGCTTGTGTTGTGCTTGTCCTTCAGTGACCCCAAGTGCGTCTGTCAGCCTGTGAAATGGCATGGAGGAGATTCGTGGCTCCCTTCAGCACAGCCAGTCGGGAGGAGTCACACTTTGTGTCATTAGAGGTGTCAAATCAGCGAGTGCTGGCTGCTGTTTCAGCTGTGGGGGGTGGCTTTGTGACTGATATCCAACCCCCAGCAATTCCTCAGCTTTCTCAATGTCGTTTTTTCAGATGGGATCATCTCTCTAATTCATCAGAGTATTTTGCTGTTGCTGTTTGTTTACTGCTTTGATTCTTCTAGATAAGTGTGTGTGGCAAAGCAGGGCTGCAGGGACAGTCCCTGGGTTGGGCAGGGTTGCTCCCCTGAGGCAGTGCAGACTGTGCTGGCAGAGGAACTGCAGGCTGCACTGGCAGAGGAGCTGCCATGTTTGGCAGGGGTTGCAATGAAAGCTTAATGCTTTGCTTTTCTTCCCTCAGGCATCTCAAGGATGTGATCCTGCTGACAGCTATAGTCCAAGTGCTGAGCTGCTTCTCGCTCTACGTCTGGTACTTCTGGCTCTTGGTAAGCCCCAGCCCCTGCTGTTTTCCATCTTGCTCTGCATTGTTGCTGTCTTTCCCTGTCTTCAGGTTGGAGGACATTATTTATCCCTTTCATTTCAGTGTCCTGTTTAAGGCCTGAACTATTTTCTGATATGTTTTTTCATCTCCTTGTCAAATCTTGTTTAAAAATGAGGCTGCACAAGGCAAAGAAGTCCCGATCCCTCTGGGTCAACTAGGTTTTCCATGGAAAAACTAGGCTGGCCTTTGTATTTCCCTCTGGTCCCATGAAAGGGCAACAAGCAACACGAGGCAGGTCACAAAGCTGCCTTGGTGCACAGAGTCTTTCTGTGTCTGTAACAAACAGTGTTTCTTCTTGTTTGGCTTTTTCAGCCATTCAGCGTGGACCGAGGCTGGGATCTGCTGGACACTGTGCCTCTGGGTAGATAAAATGCTACATGCTTTCATTCCCCTTAACACACCGAACTCTTTATGCTCCCAAAATGTTTGTCATGTGTCTCCAGCTAAAACTGCTTGTGCAGAAGGAGAAAAAAACCATCTCCATTTAGTTCAAAAATCCCATGTTTGCTTTGAGGATATCCCAGAGAGGTATAGAAGGCAATTGTGGGAGCATGGAAAGTTATCCTAGTTCAGTCCTTGATGTCATTTCAGTCCTCACCCACAAATCCCTCTCTAGCTGGCCTGACAGAGGCAGCGTCGACTCAGCTGTCCCCTGGAGACCATCTGGGTTGCTTTTTTCCTAAATTCAAACAAATGTGGGTGTGTTTTCCAAAGGAGGGAGAGGCGGCATGTCTGGACAGTTGGATCCCTCTGGGTAATTCCAACCTGATGCTGGGATTTCCGTCTATGAGGTCTGAGCGCCGTACACGTTCCTCAGCCATGAAATGGAATCAGGCCATTTATTTTGGACGCCCGCCACTGCCTTTGATTTCCATGCACCCCGAGATGCCTCTGATCCAGCTGCTTTGTCTCCCTCAGAGGGACCAGCCCTCCCTGCTGTAGCACCCTCTGGCCAGCGCTGTCCCCAGAGTGACCGAGGTTGTGCCGTGCGTGTTTTGCAGGCTCCGGGGCGCGCTCTCTACCTCCTGTGGGTCAACATCCTGGGGCCCTGGTTTACAGCCGAGTCCTCGCCCGCTGCTCAGGAGCCGAACGAGAAGAAGCAGCGCCGACAGGAACGCCGACAGATGAAACGCTTCTAGCCCTGGCTGGGGATAGATCAACGCCCTCTCCCATCTCCATGCTGTTATTTCATCAGGGATGCGACCAAAACCAATCCAAAACCACCGCAGTAGCTCTGGTGCCCTCTGTCTGGTGCCCTCTGTCACTGCTGCCATTCCGCCAGAAAGGCCGCAAGAGACTTCCCCTGGTTGGGTCTTAGCACGGGCTGAGGCCTGGCTCCTTGGGCTGGCAAGGGGGTGATGCTGGGATGTGTGTAAATATCTTTTTAAAGCAGCGCTGTATCGCGTTCAGCGTTGGGGAGTGCAATGTTGGAGGAAATAGTACATTAAAGAGCAGAGTCTTAACTGACCGTGCCGCCACTGGGTTTGTGCAGGGGAGCTGTGAAAAGTGCTAGCATGTTCTTGGAGAGCTGGATCAGATGGGAGCAGAATCCCCAGAGGTAAGTGCTCTCCGCCTTTCCTGGGCTTGCTTTGTGCTGCCCTGCCTGCTACAGCCTCTGCACCCTGTGGAGAAACTGCAGCTGCCCTGCAGGATCAGGAGTGAGGGGCAGCTGGGGATGCTGTGAACAGGGCTTGCAGCCAAGCTTGGAGCTTTTGGGATTGAGCCTGAGCTCTCTGGAGCCACAGATTGGCCTGTGCTACTTTGGCAGGAGCTCAGTGGGATTTAAGACAAGAAGCTTTGAGGTTTGTTTGGGGTTTTGTTTTGTTTTTTCTTAAGAGGGTACTCCCAGAGGGGTGCCATGATTGCTCCAGAGCACACGTGTTAGAGACCAGGAACAGCTCAGGGCAGCTTTTACTTCTGCCTGCTTTGAATTACTGATGTCCCTGACCAGTATGTTGTTCTCACAGTCCGTGACCCCTTCCAACCCCTGAGGTACCAGCTCAGCCCACGCAGCTTTGCCTGTGCCAGCAAGAGGCACGGTGGGTGCTCACCGTGGTGCCAGCCTGGTTTTTGATGCCATCCACAACCTTTTGCCCACACGTCTTTTCCATTACATCACCTTTATTACACACTTTTTCCTAACATCAAGCCAAATCCCCAGGCTGAGTCCTCAAAGCCAGGCAGGGTGGCTGCAGTTGGGGTGCGGAGCTGGGCAGAGATTGGAGATGGGGGATTAAAGTCCTTCCTGCTGCTGGTAGGGGACATGAGGGAAGGGGTAGGGAGTGGAAAAGGCATCCATAGACTCTTAGTCCCTGCCAGGCACAGCCCAGAGCTCTCAGCCGTGTCTGCTGGCCCCAGGTGGGTGCCCCCACAGTGCTGGGAGCACTCCTGGTACCCTTGTAGAAATCCCCCCATTGCAACTCCCGCAGCACAGCCTCCTGCACTTGGGGAGCAGCACATCGCCCCAACTCTGCCCTCGCTCTCCCTGAACCCTCTTTGGCTCCCCAAAGCCACGTGGAGCGGCACAGCCATCCCCAAAGTACGCAGGGACGATGCAGGGGACACATCAACACAACCACACGGGCCCTTGGCCGCACTACCCTACACAGCGGTACATGCACAGCGCCCGCCTCGGGCTCTGCCCTCTGCTCCAGCCCCAATAAATACCCAATAAACAGCACCAGTGACACCCTTGGGGTGCTGGGTCAGGGGGTGCCCCTCAGTCAGGCAGCAGCTGCTCCAGCTCCTCCTCGTTCAGGCCATTGGTGGTGACAATGTGATCCAGCTGCTTCATGTACCGCTCCAGGTCCTGCATGAAATGGGGGATGCGGGCCTTCTCCAGGACCCCAAATTTCTTCAGCCGATTCACATCTTCATAGGAGACCTGGCAGGAAGCACGGAGATGGGGTCAGTCCCCTCCATCCCAAACCCTGGCAGGTGCTATAGGGAGCATCTGGTCCCCTTGCAGCCCCCTTGGGTCAGTCAAAACATTCCTGCTGCTTGTGGGGAAGCAGCAGGAGAGCTGCTGGGGCTGTGGGATTTGCAAGGATTTGTGGGTTTGGTAATTTTCGGTCACTGCAAGGACAGGTGGCAGCAGGACTGCTGTGGCCAGGGGCCAGAAAGGCTTAACCTGCTGGGTTAAGCCTCTTCCAGAAGGTCTCCCACAGAGGATTATGGATTGTCCTATCCTTCCTTGCATCCTGCCCAGCACAGCCTTTCCCTGGTACACAGAGACCCATAAACACAGGGAAAGACAGAGAGCTGAAGAGCTGCCAGGCACGGGCTGGGTTTTGGGAAGCCGTGAGATCGAGGGAGCCTGTGTGAGCTTTGGGATGGGATTGTGGGATCAGCCACTCTCTGCCCCACCCTCAGCCTGGCTGTTACCTTTCCAAGTGCAGCCAGCAGCGGGAAGTCGATGGTCTGGCGATGGCGCAGGATGCGGAGAATCCCATCCAGGTACACCTGGTCCTTACTGAAACAGCCTGGAACAGCGGGAAAGGCCTGGGAGAGGGCTCCTGGCATCCCAGCACCCTCCGCTTGCCTCAACATTTGCTGACCACAATAACCAGAATGAGGGCACTGCCCACAAGTGTGCCAGAGCTCAGGACTGCTGAGTCCCAAAGAATGAGCACAGGTACAGCGAGGGCCACAAACCCCACTGGGATCCTTTCACACTTCTTCCCAAGTAATTTTTTAAAGGGTAAACCACTGCAAGCATCCAAATGTATCCACAGTAATGCTTTTTCCTCTCCTTTGCCTGCTGCTTCCCCAAGAGTTTGTGCAAGTTGCTCCTATGGGACAGGGAGAGCGGTGCTGGGGATGGGGAGGGATGCAGGGACTGGGTGCTGCAGCTGTGTTGGGAGGAAAGGGTTAAAAGCAAAACACCAGATCTGGAGGATTGTAAATTGCTCAAGTGACCTTGCACCTGGGTGTAACTCTTGATAAGCTTGTGAACAGCAGGCTGGTGACCCTCTGATCTTGTGTTCCTCTGCCCAGGTGTTGGGTGTTGCTCTGGGGATACCCTAGTTAGCAAGGTAATGCAAATAAATTTACTTTTTGTGTTCTAGCCATGAACTTTTGCCTGTTCCGGCTGCCTATGCCAACACACACTCTACAGGAAGCGGTGATGCTCAACCTACACCACAGCAGAACATACCACACTGTTTTTCATTTAAAAAAAAAAAGTATAAAATAAGTAAACAGAATTCTTCCCAAAACTCAATTCACCCCCCTCAAGTGGTACCTGGCTGCGAGGTGTCCGTCTGGCCCCGCTTTGCCCGCACACAGTACTCCCACCGGACACCAGCGTCCTGGACGTACTGCTCCAGGTCCTGGAAGAGGGCAGAGAAGGAGAGGCGGCTGGCCCGCTCGATGGTGTAGTAGAGCAGGGCTGCTCTCCACAGGAAGGGCTGCTTGCGGAACAGGACGCTGTGCAGGCTGGCCAAGCCTTCCTCCGTGGGGTTGGCGGGCTTCAGGCTGTACTGCTTGCGGCCCTCGGAGCTGTGCCAGGGCTGGCGGGTGTTGTTGACCCCCCGGATGTAGTGGGTGCCTGGGGAGAGGGGACGGGAGTGAATGCTCACAGCGTCCCCTGGCTCTGCCCCCACCCACAGCCCCCCCCAGCTGACCTATCTCGTGGCGCAGCATCCCCTCCAGCCAGTGCTGCCGGGCTCCGGCCAGGTTGATGGCCAGCGTGGGCCGGCTGTCCTCCACCATCATCACTGCCTGGGACAGGAGGTCATCGGTGAGCTGCACCACCACCTGCAGGAGGAGGAGGAGGCACCGGCCGTGAGCGGGGCCTTGGCTCTCAGCAGAGGCTGAGATGGTCAGAAAAATCCACTGGCAGCATGGATGGCACCGTTTGGGCGCTGCTGCACCATCGCTGGATTGTGCTGCAGCTCCCCGAAGGAATGACAGACAGCAAGAGCCACCTGGGGTGGGGGGATAATGAGAGCAGAGAGATCATCTCATGCAGGATGAAGTAGCTCCTTTGATCTCTTTACAGCCAACAAAGCTGAGCAGGCACTGTGTGGGGAGCAGGCAGCCTCCTCCAGAACTCCTCTGGCTCCACCATCACCGCCCTGGCTTGTTCCCATGGGCTCCCCACACTTTGGTGGGCACACAGGATGGACATCCTCTGGAGACGTGCCTGGTCCCCCTTCTCCATCCCCACTGGCAATGGGATGGGGCAGCAACTTTGGCCATCAAAACAACCCCACTCTAAACACCCAACAGCACCAGCTTTGTAATGGCTCTGCATCCCTCAAGAAACATCTCCTGAGGGATCCAACGCTCCATTTTCATGCACTCCTCCACAGATTCTCCCATTTGAGGCTTCAAGACATGAGCAGTGAGGATGGCTCGACACCAGCCCACCCTCACAGGAGGAACTGCGTGTGCTGGCCACAACTCACAGCAGAATTGGGCACTGCATGTGTAGGACTATTCAGTATCCTTACACAGAAAAAATTGGTACTTTGAGAAACCTGGCTATCACAGGTGCTGGAGCCAAGAGAGCTGCTCACCAGAAGTTAATGTGCCAGCCAGCAGCAGTTCCTGACCACCTGACTTCAGATCTGCAGCAACTCAAAGCTGCAGCATCACCAGAGGAGAATGGTCCCTGCGGGCTCTTGCATCCGAGGTTTGGCAGCAGCAAACCTCAGGACAACAATCAAAATCCCCTACACACATGTTAACTCTATTATCCACCTGTTAGTTCATAACTGACACTTTTCAGGATGAAAACATGTCTGTGTTACTACATGAAAATTCTTCTCATTAAAAAAAAGAGAGGAGACTGAATTGGTGTAAATCAGATTTTTTATTATTATTATTTATTATGAAAGCCAAAAGTGTAGCCTAACAGAGTTCACTGCTGGGCGAACAAACAACATAGAGTACTTACAGCGCAACTGCTTACCTGGGTTAAAATATAACAGTGTGAAAAGGAATCCCTCCAACGCCGAGACTTGTCAGTTCATCTCGGACTCCTCATGCAGAACCAGCCATCCAGGAGCAATGGAAAGGGACTCTGGGCAGTGCCAGAGACCACAGCTTCTTATGCTGCCCACTGCAGCCCTTCTCCTGCTACAAAAACCCATCCTGCTCAGCAGCACCACTTGCCTTGTTTTGGGACCCTCCAGCTTTGCAGATACAACCAGGGCTGCGACTCCAGCCAAAGAGCAGCAGCCCCAGCTCTCCAGGTCTGTGACCTCTCTCACTCTGAGCAGCATCCCTGGGGCATCCTTGTGGTCCATGGTTTTGCTCAGCGTTTGTGAATACACTGATGGAGAAAGAGCTCATCCCAAGGAACCAGGGGAAGGCTTCTGGTGGTCCTCATGGCACCGGGCTATGGGTTCCTGTCTCTCCTCAGCAACTGGCACTGCTCAGGACCTCTGACACTGAGCAAGCAGCTCAGAGGTACAGGGATGCCATTGATGGGATCCAAGAGACACCAGCTAGCACTGTTCAGGCTGACAACACTCCACCACCCCAAGGATTGCCATGCAGCACTTACCAGTGGGGCCAGGTGTTTCTCTGCTGCAAGCTGTGAGCCCACTGAAACCCATATGGAAACCTCTGGCAGCATCACGTCTGTCCTAAGTCAGGAGAAAAGCAGAAGAGCTTCAGGATCTGCAGCTTGGACCCCAAGAAAGCAGCTTTTGAGGGCACAAATTTAATTACAGCATGCACACTTACCCAGGAGCGCGCTGCCTGCGGTGCTGGGAAGAGGGATCCTGCCTTTGCCGACGGGTGCTGGGGACAAGGGGCAGCTGCAGGGGCTGCCACCAGCGTGGCCACGCTGCCTGCCAGCACTGCCCGTGGGCAGGGACGCGCCAGCTGCTCGTGCTCTGGGCTAACGCTACCCCCACACGAGTTTCTTCTCTTTCAAGCAAGCCATCACGATTAGTACGTATCAGGGAAGCAAAGGGCACGGCAGAGCAGACAGGGCACAGATGGTGAAAGTCAGGAGTCAGAGATACAGGTGCAGGGAGGGAGGTACACGCCTGAAACTGCACAGTTCCCCAACAGGGCGTGAGATTGTCAGTGATGCAGAAGTTTCAACAGATTTCGGTCTTGTACAGGGAGCAAGCTCTCCCAACACTGCTGTATCGAGAGCTGGTGAAAAACCTTCTCTCTTCCCTACCCCAGACGCATCCAGCAAAATTTCCATTGCACGGAAAGGAACAAACCAATGCTTTCATTGTTTTAAAAGCACTTATCGAAAGCCCAAGATAAAACAGCCACACCGATGTGCTAACAGTGACTGAACCCTGCATTTCCTTGAATCACAGAATGTCCTGAGCTGGAAGGGACCCACAAGGTTCATTGAGTCCAACATGTAATAGCATGAGCACAGGGACAACTACACGGGGTTGGAAGGAAGCCAGTTGTACACCAGTATGTAAGAAAATCCATGGCTTTCTGCCCAGCCGGGGCTCAATTAATGGAGAAGACAGTAGCTGAATTTAATAAATTAATAAACCCAAGAGACAGAGCTCAACTAGCAAGTTATAAGTAAGTGCAGGTCTGTAAGACTGGCAGCTGCTTGGCTGGGAATTGGGACTGGTTCTGGGCACTCAAAGGCAGATGAATTATAGCAAAACACCTGCAGAAATCTGTTCTGTCCCAAGCAAAGGCTTAGGAGGACCAAGGAGCCAAATCCACATCCCAGGAACACCCTCAGGAGGCATCAGGGCAAACCAAGGGTGTTTAAGGAGGAAAGGAATATCCTTGGGCAGGAGGGGCCTCAGGGGACCACTTATTTATTCCTGCTTTTGCCTCCATGGAATGCCCTGGGTACCACTGGGCAGGGTGATGCTTTGGAGAAATGCTCATCAATAACTCTCTTTGGAAACAGAAGTGAAAAATCAGAAGTAGGAAATAGAGTCTGGCCAAGGAGCAGTGGTGAGGAAGCTCCCACACCAGCCAGCACTGCACAGTCCCTGCCCTGCAGCCAACAG
Organism: Hirundo rustica; assembly: GCF_015227805.2. Taxonomy (NCBI): domain Eukaryota; kingdom Metazoa; phylum Chordata; class Aves; order Passeriformes; family Hirundinidae; genus Hirundo; species Hirundo rustica. The sequence continues at coordinate 6,952,464 of NC_053460.1, forward strand.
CCCCAGGGAGCCCTGCAAGCCAACCCACACAAAGCCAGGTCCAGAAATCCTTCTCAGACCTTGAACCCAGGACGGTGGAAGTGTTTTGCCCACACCTTGCTGCCAGAAGGGGAAGAAAACCCCTCTTTAATGGCAGCTGTGGGATGCCCCATCCTGGATGCTGCAGGGGGTGCAGAGAAACCAGGTTAGGAGATGCTGAACTTCTCCCCAGGCTCCATCCCATGTGAATGCTTTAGTATCTTAACACATATTTCCCAGACTTAAAACCCAAGCCTGGGGTTTCAAAGCACCATAACCTTCGTGTTCTGCAGGACAGCAGGAAATCTCTTCCCCTGGCTTTGCTTTTAGACACATGGGTTAAGGCAGCTGTCGGAGAAGTCTGCCCTCCCACTGCCAACAGCAAGAGGAGACTTCCCAACAGTAACTGATGCCTCAAGCACCCAGCAAAAGGCTCCTGGCATGGCCATGCAGACAAGCAGCAGCTGCTCCCCCTCTCTCAAGCACAGAAGGGAGATACACATGGAAAACATCACAGGAGATGTGTGGGGAACCAGCACCCATGTCCTAAAGCCGGGGTATGGTGAAGCTGGAGGTGAAAGGACAGCACTGCTCGGAGCAGGAAAGTTTCCTCTTTATAACCAAAACATTTCTTAATCTGAGTCCTTTTTTATCGGAAAATAAATATTTTGCTGTGTTTTACAAGCGATAAAGCAGGGGCACGGATTACCTCTCCCACACAGCCTTCCTTCTGCATGTACTTTCTGATGATGGACCAGATCTGGCACTTGCTCAGCAGCCTCCCGCCCGTGGCCACCTCGAAGCTCTCGTAGGTCCCGTACTTCTCCAGGACAGTACGAATGATCCTGACGGCCTGTGGCACGCAGAACGCACAGAAATAAGCACAAACACCTCCCCTCAGGCTTACAAATACAGCCTAAAACCCCACGTGCACCAAAGCCAGTGAAGGTAAACCCAGTTAATGCCTCCGAAACACGATGTGGTTTTGCACGATCTAAAAAGCCAAAGAGACTGAGCGGGCTGGAGGTGACCACCAGGACAGACGGACACTTCACACAGTCAGCATGACACACAGCATATTCTTCCTGCTTTTTGTCACCCTTGCAGGCATCCCTTGCAGAAATGGGGCAGAGCAGAAGTGAAACTGCATTGTCGCAGCGTGGTTAAATCCATGATTATTTTCAATCTTTTCTGCTTTCGGTTCTCCTTGCAAACTCCGGTGCTTGCACAAAGATCTCCAGCTTCTGAGCCTGCTTTTTACTCCCAGAGTTTCCTACTCCAGGACTGAATTCCAAGCTCAGTGGTGAGGCTGTGCACCACCCTCTGCAGTGATGCTGTACACCCAGCAGCCTTCTAATAAAAGCATCACGTGCTCCATTATTCACATTAACATTTATGGAGCATCTATAAAATATGAACATTTATTAGCACATTTCCTCCCCAAAAAGTGTGCTTCCACATTTTCAAGCAATTATTTTCTCCAGTCATTGGAATGCATATTAATATATTAATATTATATTAGTACATATTCCAAAGCAGATGACTTTCAACCAGTTCTGGAGGTTTTCCAGCAGTTTTATTGCATCTGCAAACCTGGCTGGGCTGCTGCCAAGCTTCCCAGCCCATGACCAATTGCTGCCTCTCCCTGGTCCCTAAGGTTACCCAGGATCAGCAGCTGGGTGCTCACCACCAGTACCGGTGCTCAAATCATCCAACACCCCATAAGACAAGAGGAAATGGCTCAAGTTGTGCCAGGGGAGGTTTAGGTCTGATATTAGAAAAAAATTCTACATGGAAAAGGTTGTCAAGCATTGAAACAGCCTGTGCAGGGTATTTAAAAGATGTAGATGTGGCACTTGGGGACATGGTTTAGTGCTGGCATTGGCAGTGCTTAAGTAACACTGGACTTGATCTTAAGGGTCTCATCCCATCTAAACAATTCTATGATCCTAAGAGGGGCTTTAGGTCTGCATCTGGTGAGGAACCTCCTCCATCCCTGCAGAAGGTCCTGATTTCCCTTCCCTGGGCAGTTTTCACAGCTGGTTTTTATTCTCATCTCACTTATTGTGTCTTTCCAGGAGAAGCTGTGCACAGTTTTTCTGTTGTCAGTTTTGTTTTCGGGGGGGCGTTGGGGGTTTTTGTTTGTTTGTTTGTTTGTTTTTTGCTTTGTTTCCTGAACAATCAGGCTCATTTTTACAGCACTGCAAGGTACCTTCAGCTGACCACAGCAGAAAAAGGACCTTTTGTCCTCCCACCTCTGCTCAGCCACTTGCTCTCTCTCCTCCCAGGGGACCCAAATCACTGAGCCAAGAGAAACCTAGCACAGCTGGTGCCCGGGAGTAGGACAACCAGACAGCATCCTGGTAAGTAAAATTCCTCAGATTCCAAGTTTAATGTTCTGAACACCCCCAGATCCTGCACCCACCATATGCAGTGAGATAACAAATCCTCCAGCTCTGTGCTGGTGCCACTCAAATTCACGTGGCAAACCAGGGATGTGACCTCCAGGGTGATGAGACTCCACAGGGCTGAAAGAATCCTCCTGGCTTATTTAAGTTTTCTACTAAGAAAATAAAATAACCCCCCAAGCACATGCAGCGCAGCTGGGAGCAGGGAGCTGGTGTTGGTTTGTCTGCTCGTGTCCAAGGATGCTGACTTAGCAAAATGTCTTATTTATTTAATCTCCATGCTTGATGAAGGTCTTTGAAAATAAAAGCAGTTTATTAAGAGTTAGCTGCCAACGAAAAACGCTTCCCAAAATAAAAGAGACTGGAAGGAGGTTACTAGAGGGTAAGAGCAGAGGAACAGTGCCATGAATGCTGTCCCATCGGAGACACCGGAAAACCGGGAGAAACACTGGCAGAAACACTCAACACTTAATATCTCTTGCAAAAGCGTCCAGGATCCACAGTGGTTACAAACCTTAATTCCATTCATTCAAAGCACTGCCCAGAGAAAAATAATCTCAATTATTCATCTTTCACTCTGCTGCAAGCCAACTGCACCAAAGGAAAAAGCACAGGGCGAAAGAGCTCTGAGCAACTCATTTTACTGCACAACTCAGGGAATAAAATACAGGAGGGAAATGCCAAAAGCTGGCGAGGTCTTTGCGGGCGTCAGAGTGTCTCCCCTGCAAGAGCCTCGCTGGCACCAGTTTATCTGGGACAGAGGTACAGCACACACTGGGAATGACAAACTGCTCAGAAAGCTGTTTACAGAAAGGGCCTGAATCATTTGGATAATCATCCAGGCAGAGGCATGGGCAGTGATGTGGGAATAAGTAAACATTCAAAAAAACAATAAATAAATCAGTGAAGAAGTTGTTATTTGAACAAGTAACTCCCGACTGAGAGGTGCAAAGAAACACCTCTGGTGTGCCAGTCTGAATTTGGGATAAGAGGGGGTTTTTATCTGCTCACTTGTTTGTGTGGCAGAAAGGATGCTCTTCCTAGAGGCAGGATGCTCACTCCTAGGTGCAAATGGGTTTTGGGACATGGCCAGGCTCCAAACACACGGCCAAGGGACAGAGCAGCTCTACTCCTGCATCCACAAAAGGTTTGTTTGTGGGCAGAGCACCCTGAAAGCACACTCCTGCCTCTTCTCCTGTTGAATACCAGAAGCTGTTTTCTCAGTGCCATCCCCATGGCACAGAGCAACTCAGAAATGTTTCAGAAGTGTATAAGCCATGGAAACAGTTAAGCAAAAGAATACAGACTCCTTAAGTGGAGTCTACACCACTTAATATCATTACTGACCATGTTTGCTGATGCCTTAAGGATGCTGCTGCTCTGGACAACCTTTAGGCCTTCCAGAAAACAAGCCAGACTTAACCACAAGGTAATTCAGGCTAAGGACCACTTCCCATGCTGTCATCCATGTGGTCCAGCTGCTTTGCTGTTATTTCTACAGCAACAAGTGCAAAAACACACCAGCAAAGTGTCCCTGATGGAGCACAGCTCCCACTATAAGCAGGAGCCAATTTGATCATAGAAACACAGACTGGTTTGGGTGGAAAGGGACATTTAAGATAATTTAGTCCCAATCTTCCTCCGTGGTCTGGGACACCTTCCACTAGACCAGGTTGCTCAAAGCCCCATCCAACCTGGCATTGCCCAGCCCCAGCATGACCCATGTCACCGGGGAGCATGTGCCATTCCTGCAGGTAGGTGACACTACTAAAACCTGAGGTTTAAGAAATCACAGCGTGAGTGTACTGAAGGAAGGATGCAAAAGGTGTTAAAAGGGAGAAGGATCAGGCAGCAGCTGGGAAGGAAAGAAGGCAAAGTTTCACATGGACAAGGGGGAATGGTCTTAAATCACTGAGGGTGGTTTTAAGCTGGACTTTAGGAATAAATTCTTCCCTGGGAAGGTGATGAGGCACTGGTACAGGTTGCCCAGAGAAGCTGTGGCAGCCCCATGCCTGGAAATGTTCAAGGCCAGGATGGATGGGACTTGGAGCAACCGATATAGTGGAAGATGTCACTGTCCATGGCAGGGTGTGGGGGGTAATCAGTCGAGCTTTAAAATCCCTTCTAACCCAAACCATTCCAGAATTCTATGACCACGGGCCACCTCCTGGCCAGTCCCACCAGGATACATCCCACACCCTCGCACCAGCCCACGGGCGAGCCGGGATCCCTCCACTCTCCTCCTCCCGGGCCGAGCATCCCTCCCCGGCCCCGCCTCACCTGAGCCACGAAGCGGTCGGAGGCGGCCCCGTACTTGTCCAGGACGGCGGCGGGCACCGGCTCCGCGTACTCGAACTGCGGGTCGTAGGCGAAGCTGGCGCGGAAGAACCGCTCCCGCTCCGCCTCCACGTTCCGCGGCCGCAGCGCCACGAGCAGGCAGGGGCTGCGCCGCCCGCCGCCCTCCTCCCCGCGGCCCCGCGCGATGTGCGGCAGCGAGGCGGCGGCCCGCAGCCCCCCGCGCCCCGCCGCGCCCTCGCTCCGCCGCGTCCCGGCCCCGGTTTCGGACAGGCGGCGGGTTCCCCGCGAGCAGCGCGGCGCGGGCGGCGGCGGCGGCGGCGGCGGCGAGGGGCAGGGGCAGAGCGGGGAGCCGAGGCCCGGCCCGCCGGCCGCCCCCGAGCCCATGGCCCCCGAGCCCGCGGCCTCCAGCGCGGCGGCACCGGGGCTGCGCCGGCTCCGCGCCCCGCCCCGCCCCGCCCGCGGCACGCGCCGCCGCCCGCCAATCGGCGCCGCGCCCGGAACGCCGCGGCCAATGGGAGGGGAGCGCCGAGCAGAGCCCCGCCCCTCCCCGCGGCGGCAGAGCCGGGCCCGGCCCGAGCGCTGCGCTCCGCGACGCGGGGAGAGCACGGCGCTATCGCAGCCCCGGCGCTATCGCAGCCCCGGCGCTATCGCAACCCCGGCGCTATCGCAACCCCGGCGGTATCGCAGCCCCGGCGCTATCGCAGCCCCGGCGGTATCGCAGCCCCGGCGCTATCGCAACCCCGGCGGTATCGCAGCCCCGGCGCTATCGCAACCCCGGCGCTATCGCCAGCCCCGGGGGCACAGCCGGTCCCTGTTGCACGGCTTGTCGCCGGCTGCATCGCTGCCTCCGTTGCATGGCCAACCCAAGCTGTGTCACCGCGTTTGTTTGTTTTGCCGCCGCTGGCTGTGCGTCGCCGGTCGCGAGCTGCCACCCTGTTTGCATCTCCAGCCTTGGCTGCGTCGCCACCCCTAATTTGCGTCGCCAACCCCAACTGCATCGCCGTGCCCCGGTTGCGTCACCAGTCCCAGTTGCATTTCCAAGGCCATTTATATTTCCATCCCAGTTGCTCTGCCAGCACCAGTTGCATCATGCTTCAGTAGCTCCACCAGCCCTGGTTATGTCACCAGCCCCAAACACATTGTCACCCGCATCACGTAGCTAGCCGTGGTCTCATCAGCAACCCCAGCCGCATCATTGGCCTTGTGGTCTTTCCCAAAGCCCCGTCTCCTGGAGTGCCTGCAGGCAGCAAGTACCTCACTTTTTGGTTATGGCTGGCTTCACCACCCAGCTCTGAAGGACAAGGCAGGCTCAGCATGCAGAAGCAAAGTGTGTTTATTATATTGTAAATCTGCTGATTTCGAGTTGGTCTTGCCCAAGGAGCCTAGCTCACTGGTCTGTAAGCCATACCGACTGTGCCACCCCCATGCTACCTCTGTGACCACCTGGTAAGTCAGAGCCTGCTCTTGTTATGTGAGTTGCCCTGTCCCAAGTGAGCAGAAGCTACAGCACCACAGGTCCACAGCCTCTAAAGTGCCTAAAAATGGCCTGCTAGCGATGAGGGCTTGTGCGTTTGCTGGAATTCACGAGTGTGATGTTAATGAGCTAGCAGCACGGTTAATTATCCACCCGCTAGTGGGAAGTGACAAGCCTCTGAAGTAAAATGAATCACCGTTCCCGGAAGAAGAACCAATCAGTGTGGAAGTGGGTGCCAGCCCATCCACCCGAGCTGTTGGTCTTGCTCGCTTTCTTTCCAAACTCAGCTCCAAGTCTTTGCTCCCCTGCACGGCAGTTTGTGGTGCCTACCATCATGGAGGGAAGCTGGCCCTCCGTCCTTTCAGTTCTTTTTAGGATCCTTAAAGACCTTGTGTTCACGTCGGATCTTCCCCAGCTTCCCAGCCTGTGGGCTGGATCTCGCCTGCCCTGGCTCCCCCTGCTCCTCTTTGCTCCCCAGCAGGATTTCGTTGATATAACTGAGTGTCAGGTTGCTGAAGACCATGTTGAAGTGGTGGGCACCTCGCAGCTCTTGGACATACACCTTCTGCTTTTGCTGGTCATGCCATCGCTTGCACAGCTCCAAGCTGCGCGTGTTGACGCTGTCGTCCCCGTCGCCATAAATTATGTCCACGGGGTCCTCATAAGGGAAACGCTCATCGTAAATGTAAGTCTCTGCCGTGGGGAAGCCTGTGCCATAGAGGCAATACGTATCCACCCCGGGAGGGGGTAAATCCTTCAGCAAGTCCTTCATGTCCTCCCACATGTACCAGCCGTCCTCCAGGTTGACGTCGGTGAAGAAGCGCTGGTAGTCGCGGTAGGTGTAGTTGTAGGAGGGTGTGGAGATGAAAACGTGGCTCTCAGGCCAGGCCAGGGTGGTGGGGAACATCCAGGGGCTGGTGGTGGTCATGCGCTGCTCTTCACGGAGCTTGATGTTGGACATGAGTGGGATGCCCTGTTCGTCACCTGTGGGACACAGAAGGGCCCATCACAAACGGCACCACGATGTCCCCTCACAGACGAAGCCTTTGGGCAGCTGGGATCAGCTCTCCCTGCAGTGACTCACCACTGTCCCCTGGCCCTCCTCAGCTCAGCTCTTCCCCTCCTTAGCCCTACCCTGCCCATAACCTTACGTCCTCTCCTTACCCCCCTGTCTGCAGATATCAAGAACAGCCTTCCAAACTCTTCCCTCCACATCTCTAGCTGTTCAGAAGGCCTGAGAGGAGACAAACCTGGATGTGTGATGGCACAGACCAACCCAGCCCTGAACATTCCCTGCAACCCTGGCACCTCCACACCTGCCTGCAGGGACAGGAATGAGCAGCAGTAGGTGGCCAACTTGCATGTTTCCGTCAAGCCTTGGCATTTTTGGTATGTCTGGAGTCCTAAGACCGTGGAATGACCTCAGATGACCTTAAAAATATCTCTGGCTCTTGTGGCAACAGAGAAAAATATTAGCAGGCGACTTAAGGGTGATGCAAGGGGCCAGATGTTAAAACCTTCAAGCACATGCTTTTTAATCTCGTGAATTTTTTGGACTTGTGACTTGTAGATATTCTGGGCTGTCAGCATTAGGCAAGTGATTGTGGCTTTCTGGGCTGCAAAGAGGCTAAACAGGAACTGGGTCCCCCCACCTCTTTCACCACCGTGCCCTTTCCCTGCCCACCACCACCCTTCCATTTCTGCAGGAGGGAAAAGAAACGAAGAGGTAGCTGCACACAAGGAGTCACCCACCGGATGCCAGGATACGCAGGGGCTTGACGGAGCCTCCCCAGGGGGCACCAAGGGAAATGAACCCCCCAATGTACTGATCTTTCCAGGCTTGTGTCTGCTGCAGCAGGAAATAGAGGACATGCAGGTTGCCCATGCTGTGTGCGATGAGGAAGACGGGTCTCTGGTACTCATCGTGCATCTCCTCAATCAGCGCCTTCAGGTTCTGGAAGTATTCGGGCTGCTCCTCTGTGGACAAGAGGGGAGCATGATGGCATGAGGGTCATCCTGCTTCCCTCTGTGCATGGGGGGCCTGGCCACAACCCCCAGACTTACGGGGTCCAACCCTCCAGTCATAGGGGGCTGCCCGAACCGTCTGGTCCCTCACGTAGCCGTTGTTCACCAGGTTCTGCACCATGGTGTGCAGGTAGCCTGTGGGCAAAGGGAATAAGCGGGAATTAGGTCTGTGGTCTTCTCTTGTCAAACTTTTTCCATTCTGGTGCTGGCCATGGTCAAAACGTTCCCTGGTAAGCCCTGTAGCTCAGTGGCTCCAGCCAGACACAGTGACTGTGCGTCCCATTGAGTGCTGGGGTCAAGGATGGGGTGGTCCCTGCCAGCACCCAGTGCCCACCAGGCTAATGTCCCTCACTCCCAGGGCTCTCTGCAGAACAGTCCCTGCTGGAGACATGGGGACACCTCCCCATTTGAAGGGATCCCCAGACACCCTGGCCTCTCCTCCTCTCACCTGCCAGCTTGCTCTGATCCAGGTATTCCACAGAATAGGTCTTGCCAAAGCCAGGAACACGGATGTGCACCCCTGGGGCATTGGACATTTTCCGAGAGGTTCGGTTGTACACCACCCTGTGGGGACAGGACAAGAGGTGGCAGAAGGGCCAGGTCCCCATGGGGAACATGGAGCTGGGGTCGAGATCACTGAGTAGCAGCTTGGAGCTGGCTGTTTCCAAGCCTTGTGTGGATGTGAGGTTCACTGGAGCCCGGCCAGTGTCCGTTTTACTCTCCTGGCATCCTGGGACAGGAGGCTCTGATAGAATGAGCTGCCAAAGCCCCCTCACCCTGCAGCCCTGGGGAGGGTGGCAGCATCCCCAGTGAGTGCTCAGGGTGGTCTGGCTGGGCTTGAGCACATGGCAGGGACATGGGAAAGGGACAGATGCTCAGAACAATAGCCAGCAACTTGTGTTCCCAAACAATCCCATGGTCCTCCCATTTTTTTCATGTGTGCTAGACCATGGCCAGGGGGAGGAGAGGGAAGGGAGATCCTTGGTAGGTAATTTCCCCAGGAAGCTCCCAGGGTAGGGTTGGATGGTACCTGGTGTTATCGATCCAGCAGTCAACCCCCACTGGCAGGAAGGTATTGAGGTTGAGCCAGATGGTGAAATAATCCTCTGTCTTGCGGTAGCACATCCAGTTCACCACATCTGGCTTGTCCAGTTTTGCTTCCAGCTGGTTCCCAAGACACCCGGGCACTGGAGGCACCACAGAGGGAGAGCAGAGCCGGTTACAAACCCCATCCCACTGACCCTGTGGGGCTGCCCAGCCTGGCTCTTACCCCACCCCCAGGCAGTGCTCCCCTGGGGCTGCCTGGGATGCCTGGGCACCCGCTGGAGCAGCATCCCTGGAGAACAACCTGTTCCACACAGGAGAGAGGGTGCTTGGAGCTGAGATGCTGGGTGAGCATGAAAACAGTGCTAAAATGCATCCTTGGGAACCCCTAGAGCTGCATTCCCAGAGCTGTCGCTCTTGGCTCAAACACGCAAATCCCCAGCAGCACAGAGTATCCCAATTAATCCCCCTCCCTGGATGGGTTTCCACCCTCCTTTCCTTGCCGAAGAAATTGGTGCTGCTTGGGGCTGCCCATTCCTAATGCAGTCCTGCCAACTCATCCTGGGGGAGTGGGCAGCTCAGGGATGCAGAGCTCCCAGGGAGAGTTTCCTGAACTTCAAACCCTCCATACAGGCTGAACAAAGTCTCTGAAGCAGCTCAGTGCTGAGCAGAACTGTACTGTGCAGAAATTCAGCGGGAATGGTGCATGCAGGAAACACAGCACAGCTTTAAGAGAGTTAATTTATGCGCCCTGGCCTCTCTCAGTGGAGGGTGACAGTCACCAGGGTGTTTGGTGTGCCTCTGGGAGCACCAGTGTGGTTCCCAGCAGGGATGGGACAGCCACCCTGCTGCTACCCTGAGAGGTGTTCCTGTGCTGGGATCACACACCACCGAGAGCTTTCCCAGCTGCGTGCAGGAGCAAAGAGCCGGAGCCTGGTGCCAGCACCGACTGCGAGGGTGAGGACAAGAGGTGAATGACTGCAGGGGGCAGTGAACCCGGTGGAATAGGAGCGCCAGGTGACTAATCCCAAGGCGCCCGCAGGTCCAAGGACTTGCCTGCAACACACGGCTGGGGCTGGTGTGGACCATCAATGCCTCATGCCGTGCAGGAGGGGGAGGACATGTAGCAGTTACCTTCCTCAACCTGCCTCACAGCTCCTTCATGCCTGTGGCATGCCCCTAGGGGTACAGGGAGGGTCTAATCCTGTCTTCAAAGCACCTGGATGGGGATCAGACAGGTGCAGGAGAGCCCTGGTTGGGAGTGGGCAGAAGGGAATTCCCTGGTCAGCAAGAGGAGCAGGATCATGAGGTGCTCTGATGGCTCCTGAAGGTGCACAGCCTTCAGGCAGCCCCCCTGCCCCTGGCACACAGCCCTGAGCTCTGCCTCCCCTTGCAGAGGACATTAGGTAATGATTAAGGGAGTTGTGTGAGGGCAGAGGGGTTATCAGTGGTCCCAAGGGCACTGGGGGTTTCCGGGACGCCCGGCACAGGGGGATGGGTTACTTGCGGATGCCGAGCAGCACGAGGAGCGGCCAAGTGGCACAAGGGGCATCCGGCGTGGGACACGGCCTGAGGCTGGTACCGGGAACAAAAGGTAATGCTCCGACTGTCACAGGTAATCCTGAAAAGAGGCACCTGGTGACAGTGACCCGGGTCTTCTGACCACCCCAGGACATGGAGGCCTGAGGCCCCTGATGCCCCTGGGAAGGGAATTTACAGGGTCAGCCCTTGGCAATGTAGCAGGGCTACAGGATCTTCTGCTTTTTCTCTTCTCTTTTTTTTTTTTTTTTTTAAGGGGAAACTCATCATGATTCAAGAAAAAGGAGGAAAACCCCAACTCTGCTCAGCAGAGTTTTCATGGCAAAACCTGAGCTGAAGCGCCTGGTGATGGCACAGGGGCAAAGGAAGGCAGAGCCATGCAGCACAGAGGCACCAGCTGATGATGGCTGCTTCCATCATGAGATGATGCCCCCACATCTCCTTTAACCTCCCTGTGCCCCTTTTCCTGCTGGCTTGCCCCCAGTCAGAGTTGGCATTGGGTGGGATGTGAGATGGATCCTCTTTTGCAGCGGCAGAGGATGACTTAGCCATCTCCAGGGAGTGGGAGAAGACCCAGGATGGAGTGGGCTTCAGGAAAGTGAGAGGCGGTGGATCCACCCTCCACCAATGGCAGCCTGTTTGGGAAGTGGCAGAAGAGGTGCTGCAGCCCCTGCCCCTCTGCCAGCAGAGTTCCCCAGACCCAAAGAAGCCCTAAAACACTCTGTGAGCCAGGTGTCAGAGACTGGGGTGCTCAGTCTATCCCCTCAGCTCCGAAAAGCTCTACCTGGGCACAGCCAGCCCCGTGTCCCTATCCCAGTGAATGGGAGGGGACTGAGGAGCTGTGTGACACCTTCACTCCAATCCAGACAGCCAAAAACCACTGCAGCCAAAACCCACCGAGTCTCCAGCGGCGCAGGACCCCGAGCTCAGTGTCTGCTTTGGGGGGCTGCGTGGGAGCCAGAGTGCCCACCCACACCCGTGGTGCCCGTGCTGCTGCGGCCTTACCCAGTACCACGGGCGGTGTGCTGTTTGTCGGGGGAGCCTCGGGGGTGGTGGTGGGTGGAAAGAGGACGTTGAAGAGCCAGAACTGGGACGTGGGCTGCAGGAGCAGCGACAACGTCAGCAGCGCAACCCCGGCGCCGCCGCTCCCCATGGCAGGCTCGGCCGGGATCCTCCGGACGGCTCCGAGCCAAACAGCCTTTTATAATTTTTACGCAGGTCCAGCCAAGAGGCACCCGGGCTGCAGGGGAGGGGAGAGCTGCAAGGGGCTGGCCATGAGGAGGAGGAGGGACAGGGAGGGACGAAGGACTGGCCTTACAGACAAGCCATGGCCTGCCAAAACCAGCCCAGCGGTGCCACGGGGCTCTCAGTGCCCCGAGAGCCCTGCTCAGGGGTGCTGCAGGTCGGGCAGCTTCGCGGTGCCTCGGTGTCCCTTTGGCATGTTCTGTGGGGAGGGGGCTGCCACGCTCTTGCCCCTGCGTGGTTCTCTAGGGGTAGCACCCCAGGGCTGTCTGGGGCTGCTCACTCCCTGCCTCGGTGAATACAGCCCCTCTCCACTCCTCCTGCCCCTGGCAGGGGATGCTGGTGCTGCCAGCGTGGCCAGGTGGACCTCAGGTATCTGGGAGAAGATGGAGGGGTTGGGATAGGAAAAGGCACGTTTGGGTGGCTCCTTGTGCCACATGGCAGTGCCACATTCCCCAGTGCCATCCTGGGCGCTGCCCCTGCCCCGTGCAGCATCCTCCCAGTACCCACTGGAAGGCCCCCTCTGGGACAGTCCCAGCTGGGGGAATCTCCTGCAGCTTCAGCCTGCCCTGGGTACTGGGGACCCTCAGGGACAAGGGATGCTCAGGCTGGAAGGGACCTTAAAGTTCATCTCATTTCAAACCCTGCCATGGGCAGGGTCACCTCCCTCTAGACCAGGATGCTCCAATCCCCTCCAACGTGGCCTTGGACACTTCACGGGATGGGGCAAAATCGTATTCTACTGCTGAAGGGAAGACGTCTTCCTCCTCCCAGGGATGTGTGGGGTGGAACCGGGATGCTGTAGGGCACTGGTGTGTGGGCTGGGGGACAGGGTGGGTTCCCTTCCCGAAGAATGGGGAGGAAGGGCAAGAGAACATGTGGGTCTGCCTTTAGGTGCCCCCCGCGGGCTCTGTGTCTCTGTACCCCAACTCCTCGCAGCCGCCTCCCTCCCGCTCTAACGCGGCTCCCGCAAAAGCGCCGCCGCGACTCGGATTCGAGGCGAGGCTGCCGCAGCCGCAGAGCGGAGCCCGGAGCCCCGGGCGGCCACAGCCACCGCCGCCGCTCCTGTGCCCCGGCGGGACCCCCGTGCCTCCCGGGGAGCGGCGGAGGTTTCACCGGCGCTCCGCAGCGTCCTGCTCCCCTCCCTCCCTGCGCGTCCCTGCGGCACCGGCATCTTCCCAGGGCGCATCCCCGTGCCCGATCGGCGCCCGGTGACATTCCCAGAAATCGGGTGTTCGGTCTGGCCTGCGCTGGCAGCCGCGTTGGGGTGGCGTGGGAGTGGGAAATATCCAAGTGGGTCCCCACATTGTCCCTGCAATGCTGCAGGAAAGCGGGGTCCCCCCTGTCTGTCACAGACGTGACCCCCCACAACCCAAATGTGAGCCTGGATAGCTCAGTTGGGAGAGCATCAGACTTTTAATCTGAGGGTCCAGGGTTCAAGCCCCTGTTCAGGCGGTGGCTTTATCCTTTAGGAGCCCATGGGCAGGAGCGGCACCTCCTCCTGCCCCGGACGGTACCGCCTGGGACAGGTGATGCAGGGAAGAAGTAGGGGATTGTGGTCAGGGGATCGTGGTTTCTGCTGCTTCCTCCCTCAGTGAAGGGTGCTCGGGTGCCCCAACTGACTTCAGGCAGTGTTCTTAAAGTTTGGGTTTCTGCTGGTAATTTTTTTTTTTTTTTTTTTTTTTAAATTTTATTTCTCCGTGAAGATACTGAAGGGACTGGAGCCATTTCTCCTTCTCTCCTGGGAGGGAAGCCAAACTCTGTTCGGTGGTGCCCAGAGCCAGAGGCCCTGGGCACCCACTGGAACACAAGAGGCTCCAGCTGAACATCAGGACACCCTTTTTCTCTGGGAGGGTGACGAGTGGAAGTTTCCCAGCAGAGCCCTGCACCCCTTTAAGGGAACACAGTTCATGTGAGAGCAGAGGCTGCAGGGACTCGTGGGGCCACCACGCTGCCCGTGAAGTCAAGTCCTGGACTGTCTTGTAGGTGTATAGACACTTCAGTGTACTTTTGCAAAATAGAAACTCTTTTAAAAGAAAATCAAACAATTTTGGATGAAAAAATATCCCTGTCCTATGTAAAATTTTTTTATGTTTTTCAGCCTGAACATACATCAGGTGCTCAAGCAGAGTAAGTTATTTTTCAGGTAAGTTTGGTGGCTTTACACATCACACTGAATTTCTGTGGGGTAAAAAAAAAAAAAAAAAAAAAAAAAAAAGAGAGGAATGAGAAGTTATGTATTTCCTTGTGTTTCTGCTGCTCAGCTGAGTGAAAGTGGGGCAGGCACTGCTGCTGCTAATGGGCAGCTTCTCCAGATGTTTGCCTTCTCTTCCTCCTGTATTCTCTTTAGAAAGGAAAAATGCTTTTTGAGCTTTCCCTAAGCAAAGAGATATGTGTTTTCAGTAAATGAATGTTGGAGGAGTGAGAAGTCGTGCAAGTAAGTGCCCTATAAATTGCAAATCCTGAAAGTAAATGTGCAATGATTTTTTTTTTTTTTTTCCTCCTTCATTTCCTGCTCTGGGTTAGATACAAAAGAAAATAAATCTACTTTGTGCTAGGAAAAATAAATAAAAATCCGCTCTCTCCTTTTCCCAAGCACCAGCCCTGCAGACGCCTGAACCCATCCGCCTGAGTGCTGCAGCTTCTGCTGCTTTCAGATGCCCCCACAGCGGTGAGTTCAGGCCACTGCTCGGGGGGTGCTTTCTCCACCACCAGCCTGTGCCACACCTTGTGTAACTTCTCTTTCGAAAGCCGCCGACCGGAGTGAGTTCTGCGCAGCTGTCAGGAGAGGGCACCAAGTCCAAGCAAACAGGGTGACTCCGTTAAGGCTCCAGAAGGGTAAAAGCAACACTTTAAGAGGCTTCCCCAGGCTGAAGCATCTCCTGGTGCACCCAGAGATCTCCGCCTGCTCCTTGGTGCCCGTGAGACCCCGAGTTCCCATACCTACACTTTTGTCAGGGTCACCCCTCAGCTCTGGATGCGTTTTGCCTCTGCTGTGAAAGCATCCCTGGAAGTCCTGCAATCAAAATCCTGCTCCCCTGGAGCGGGGAGGGCCAGCAGCAGGACTTCCATCTGGTTGTCTTCCTTCTTCTGCCGTGGCAGATCCTTCACGCCCTGGGAGCCAGGAGCTGAGCACGCTTCTGCCTCCCACCTCCTCTCACTCTGCAGGGCGGCCACAGCATCTTCCGGTCCTCTTTCTGCAAAACTGTGAGGAAGTGGAACGTGGAAGGCTGGGCACACTCCTCGAAATTCTCGAGTTTGCCTGGAGAATGGAGAAGCTGGAGTGCTTTCCCAGAAGTGTCACTGCAGCCTCACTGGAGAGACCCCGCACAGTGACTACAGGTCGGGAAATCGTCGTCGGTCTGAGTCTGGTCACTCTTGGACCATCCGAACTTGTGGCCCCCTCCCCGGCACGTGGCATCTTTTCGTACCAACCCCCTCAGAGCCGCCTCCCTCCCGGCCCTTGACAAAAGTTGCTGTGACTCGGATTCGAACCGAGGTTGCTGCGGCCACAACGCAGAGTACTGACCACTATACGATCACAGCAGAAGAGCTCCTGCCGGCTGCGGGGTCCTGCCCCGTGCTGGGACCACGGCGAGGAAAGTCCCTGCGCTGTCCCCTCCCCCGGCACGGACACCCAGCACGGCACGGCCAACAAATCCCGTTTAATTAAGGAGGCTGCAGGTGGACTCGGATGCTGCTGCTTGGAGCCTTGGCAACCTGGAATGGGACCCGAAATTGTGCAGAACGCTGGCAGCGCTGGGATGGCACCCAGGAAATGAGAGTGCTGCCAAGGACAGAGCTGTTGAGGGGCTTTATGCAGTGGGGCCATCATCCTATAATACAGCAAAATCAGGGTTATAATAATTTCAGCTAAATCTAAGTGGTGAGGGATTAATTAGCTTTTTAACACTGTGTGCAATACAACAAATTTGAGGGAATTCAGTTAAAAATACAACAAATGGCACCATGATCTCCATGGGGAGCTGAGTGGTGCTGTGGGAAAGGTACGGTCAAAGAAGTCTGGGTAATCCAGAATGTCCCTGGCCCCTGTCATCCATCATCCCCAGGGTCCCACGGCCACCTCCCTGCCTGATCATGATCCTTCTCCATGTTTCCTCCCCAGTTTCATGCCTTCAGGATTGTACTTTGGTGACTTCAGAGCTGCATTTGCTGTTCCTGGCCCTGGTGCAGGTTGGGCTCAGTGCTGGTGGTGAAGAAAGGACTCAAAGGGGGCGGGAGCTCCCTGCTCCACATCCAAGGCAGCCCACAGCCCCCTGGCTACCATCCCACCGCTGCCTCCTCCCCATCCCTCCACGCACCACAGGATATACAGTGGAGCATCCCTGGTGTCCCCATGGACCCCAGGGCCCCGTGTGCCCATCTGGTCCCACACCCCACTCCATCAGCCCCATGGTGAGTCCCAGAGGACCTGTGGAGGCTCCAGTGCCACGTGTGCCCCACAGAAACGTACACAACACCAAGAGCCTCTCCAGCCTCCACACAGGGAGCGCAGCCACCAAGAAGAGAGGTACAGACAGGATTTAACAGGAACACAGAGTAGCTTCCCATCCCTGAGAGGGCTCAGGACTCCACTTGCAGATTTCCCATTTGAGGCCCTGGTCTTCATGAGTGTTTTTAACTACCTTGATCTCTGCTGGATGAACACAGCAGGGCATAAGCAAGCCAGGTAGATCACGTCAGGTTTTGTCTTCCTGACCTCTGTGGTAGGGGAGCTAATGATGAGCAGAGCTCTGCTTGGACTTTCAACTGACAAAGGAGGAAAGCCTCACTGGGAGGAATGTCATGGTAGGGTCGTGCTGCCATTCTGAGGGAGAGCTCTGGGACGAGCCCAGGGACAAATTCCTATCAGGATGGTGTCCAGGTCCTCAGTTAGACAAGAACAAATGTTCAGACCAACCCAGCTCAATGATATGCGGAAATAACTGAGGAGAGCTCTCGAAGCACCAGTGAGGACTCTCTCAGTGATAGTTAATAGAAGATCAAGGGAAGGAGGCTCACACAGTGCTACTTGTTGTTCGTGGACACTCATTTACTAAGGGACAGGCACAACGTGGTGCAGCAGCAAAGGTCCTCACAGTCGGAATCCTGAATCAGCATCTCACCAGGGTATGACCTTCCCTTCCCAGTCCAAGAAGGTCCCAGTCTCCTTCTCAGAGATGGAGGACAGCACCTTCAGCATCCCTTGCACGCTGTCATCCACTGTCAGGGGAGGCTGTGGGGCAGAGCAAGAAACAGTTCGGTGCTCAAGGGTCTGCCCTGAAACAGATCATTGCTCTGGGCAAGAAACATTCCCAGATTCTCACCTCCCTCCCTCCTGTGCCTCCAGGGTATCTGCCCAGGAGCTCTCACACAGCCCAGCATGAGACCCCAGCAAATTCTGCATTCCTAAGCTATGAGGCTCTCCCAGACCATGGAGAGGAGTTCTCGTACCTTATATGATCCTGTGCCCCCCATGTCGGTTTGCACCCAGCCGGGGTGGAGAGCGACGCAGAGGATGCCGTGCTCCTTGTACGCCAGGGACTGGCACTTGCTCAGCATGTTCAGAGCAGCCTGTGGGGAGACAGGGAGGGGAGGGTGGTGGGAGGGGAAGGGGGGCTGCAGGGGACATGTACAGACCCCACAGCTGGGGCAGGGATAGGGCAGAGGGGCCCATGATGCTCCCCCACTATCCCTGTGCGGATGCCCAGCCTCGTTGATGCCCCATTGCATCATGTCCCTCTGAGGTAGGACACAGGCACATAACTGTGCTGTGATGGTAGCCAGGGATTCACAGGAGCTCAGTCACAGCATAGAGAGAGGCACAGGCTGAGGGGGAGGTTGGAAGGCAGTGTGATCGTTTGGAGGGGAAAATATCTGGGCCCACCCCCAGCAAAATCTGGCAGTACCTTGCTGCAGCGGTACGAGACAACTTGTCCGAAATTCCATACATACATATCCTGAATGGAGCCTGCATAGCTGGACATGTTGATGATGGCAGCCTTGCTGCAGCTCAGCCCTGAGCCTGGGCTCCCCTGGGCAGCCTTCTTCAGCAAGGGCAGGAATGCCTGTGAGGAGGCAGAGGGGACAGGAGCACACACAGACACGGCACAGGGAGAAACTCCTTCCACAGTGAGGACATTGGCAATAGCACTGAGACATCCTCTCTCCTCTTCCACTGCCCCATCCAGCTCCTGAGCTCCAGTCCATGGCTCCACAAACTTCTCATGAACTGAGAGCCCATCAGGGCACCAGAGCAGTGTCAGGAGCCCCTCCCACTGGCCCTTCACACCCTCTGTAATGTCCAGCTTGAGGACATGGGTAGGGATCCTTCTGGAGCTGTGCTGTAGTGTTGGGGACTCACCTGGCCCATCAGCAGGGGCCCAATTGTGTTGGTGGTGTAAATCTGGCTCATATTCTCCAGTGTTTCATTATCAAGGGAGGTTGCCTTTGCAATTCCAGCATTGTTGATGAGGAGGTTCAGCCCAGAGTTCCCCAGGTGCTCCCCAACCTTGGCTGCAGCCGCCTTGATGCTGCTGGGGTCGGCGACTTCTGCAGAGCCGACACAGGGGAGGTCAGAGCCTGCATCCCCGTGGTGGAGTCCCCTGTGTTCCCCAGAGGTGGCAGTGCCCCACGGCCCCGCAGGCACCAGCCTGCTGGCACAGCTCTCTCCCAGCACGGGGCTCCCAGGGTGTGCCCAACCTGGGCACTCGCCAGAGGAACTGGGACAAAGGATCCCTACCTCAGGGCACCTACCGAGCGGGATGATGATGATGTTGGGGTGCTTGGAGGCCAAATTCTGTAACTCCTGTAAGAGAGGGCACTGTGTAGGCATGGAGAGGCTGGAGGGGCTGTGCAGAGGCTCTGCCTTTCCCAGCTACAGCCCACATTGCTCTGGCTCCATCCCTGCACTACCATGGACCCCACGCTATGCTCCAGCTGCCCTGAACCCAATGGATGGGGAGGACTCCATGACAAAGTACCATTATTCCCTCCACACATCCCATGCACAGCTGCTCCCCCGTTGTCTCAGCCCAGCTGCCCTGTGCCCCAGCTGCCTGACTGCATCTCCAGACACTTACAAGAGCCCTCCTGTTCCAATCTCCCCCTGGCACTGAGAGCTGCCATCCCCCAGCACAGCCACTGCCTCCCAGCCCAGCCTCACCTGCGCTCTCTGTCCCTTGGGGTCCCGACAGCCTGCAAAGATCCACTGTGGTGGCTTTGGCATCCTCAGGAAATGCTGGACAAACCCCAGACCGAGACCCCGGTTGGCCCCAGTCACCAGAACGGAGCGGACACAGAGCTCTGCCATGTTGCTTGTCCTCCTCTGCTCCAGCTCTCACTGTGTGCTCTGCTCCCTAATATTTCCTTATAGCATTTTCCACAGACACCCCACCCACTCCAGGTTTACACCAACCATTGGATTCAGGAGGAGCAACTGGTCCAGCCCTTCAAACTCCAGGACATAGATCCTGGCTAGGAGCCAGTCCTTGTTTCCAAAGGGCAAAAATCTTTGATGGGTTCAGGCAAATTCCGCTGTCCTTGGGAAACCTAGTGCCATAAGCCAGGAGAAGATGTGGGTGAGGAGGGAAGAAGCAGCGTACGGAAGGGATATGGGAAGCTCCACAACTCACGCAGACTTGACACCTTCCCAAGAAGGGGTTTCCATATCAGACCCACACAACACTGGGGACAAGCTGATCTCATGCCCCTTCCCCAGTCCCCCGAGCCAGGACATTCCTCACATGGCCATGAGCAGACAGTCACTGCCTTGACCTTGCCTCCTCCAAGCCAATGCCCATTCCCTGATTGTCAAGTGAAATGCAGCACCCATGGAGGGAAGCAAACCCACTGGATCCAGTGTCCTGGCAGAAGGACGGGCACCTGCATGGCCAGCACATCACCAGCTGCTGGCCTTGCACTCCAGCTAAACACAAACTGCAGGCTTGCCACATCTTAATGCAGCATCTGTGTCTTTGCATCAGGAATTTCTGCCGCTCCTGGAGCAGGCGGCCAAGAGCACAGGGAAGGAGGGTCTGAGCTGCAGCAGGGCTGCTGTCATCAACATCTCCACCAAACTGGGCTCCATCGGGCTGTGCCTCAGGGTGCCAGAGGCCCCCATGTACCCTTACCGGGCCAGCAAGGTGAGGTGCCAGGGGAGGTGCTGGAGATGCTGTCCCGGGCACAGCGCCCACGGAGGGGAGGGAGCCCACGGGTCACCCCCTGCCCCAGCCACCCACCCCCTGCCTGGTTCTCCCAGGCAGAAGCACAGAGAGCTGGACAGCAGCAGCCAGGACTGAGTCTTTCCAGCAGGTTGTGCTGATGCTTTGTCCCAGGACCAGGTCCCATTTCCCATCTCCACAGCCATTTTCTGCCCAGGAAATATCTCCTCTCCTGCCCACCCACTCCCTGGGTTGTGCTGGCAGGGCTGTGCCTCTTCCAGGCTGCCCAGAACATGGTGACGAGGTGCTTGGCTGTGGAGCTTCAATAAGGGAAGGGCTTGGGAAACAACTTCTCTCCTGTTCCCCAACCCACATGTGGCCCTGTGGTCCCTCTGTACCCCCACCTCTGTAAACTCTGGCAGCTGATGTCTCTCTGCTCTGTCTCCACACCCAGTCTCAAACCTGCCCATCTGAGCCTGGGGCGGGATTCCCGTGCTCTGCCCGAGTGCTGTGTGTCCCTCTGTCCCATCTGTGACCAGGCATCCCCCAGCTGAGGGGAGAGGACAGCTGGTCCCTGTGACCCCCAGCCCCTCAGGCAGCTCAGCCTGGGTGGGGGAAGGCCAGTCCTGCAGGGGCTTGGAAGATCTCTCTCCTCTCAGGAAAGGGGCCCTGCTCCAGCTTCTCCAGTGTCTCCTGGAGGGGAGGTCTCCAGAGGGCACTCACAGTGCCGTGGGACACTCATGGGGATGCCAGTGACAGCTGTGGGTTGAGGCCAGCTGTGGGCATCACTGCATCCCGGGATGAAGAGCGGGATATCTGGGAAGGGGCCATCTCATGAGCTGGAAATCCTCAACAGAGCTGGAGGCTCTCAGCAGGAGTTTATTGAGGATGTGGGACAGGTAGGAGCAGTGGCACAGGGTCCCTTCTGGCTGCCAGGATTCTCAAGTGGTGTCTCACCAGGGTATGACCTTCCCTTCCCAGTCCAGGAAGGCGCCGGTGTCCTTCTCGGAGAGGGAGGAGAGGACCTTCAGCATCCCTTGCACGCTGTCATCCACTGTCACAGGGGGCTGTGGGGCAGAGGGGGAGATGCAGCCCATGCCTGAGGCCCTGGCCCAGCCAAGGCTGGGGAAAGGAGGCACTCCAGGGCAAAGGGGAAAGCTGAAAACCCTGAACAACCAGGACAGAGGGGCCAAGCATGGAACCGAGGGGATGGGGACACCCAGCACCCAGGAGCAGGACAGGGGGAGCTGTCCCAGGAGGCAGGGAAGCCATGGGCAGAGGCTCAGATCAGCAACTCCCACCCATGGAATTCCTACCGTGTGTCCGGCAGAGCTGCCAATGTCCGTTTGCACCCAGCCGGGGTGGAGAGCGACGCAGAGGATGCCGTGCTCCTTGTACGCCAGGGACTGGCACTTGCTCAGCATGTTCAGAGCAGCCTGTGGGGAGACAGGGAGGGGATGGTGGTGGGAGGGGAAGGGGGGCTGCAAGGGGATCTAAAGCTGAGCAGGAGAAGCAAAGGTGTGACAGTACCTTGCTGCAGCGGTACGAGGTGACTTGCATCAACTCCCAACCAAAGGAAGAAGCGATGGAGCCCCCAATGCTGGATATATTGACGATGGCAGCCTTGCTGCAGCTCAGCCCTGAGCCTGGGCTCCCCTGGGCAGCCTTCTTCAGCAAGGGCAGAAACGCCTGGGTGGAGGCAGAGGGGACAGGAGCACACACAGACATGGCACAGGGAGAAACTCCTTCCACAGTGAGGACATTGGCAATAGCACTGACACATCCTCTCTCCTCTTCCACTGCCCCATCCGACCTGGCTCCAGCTCCTGAGCTCCAGTCCATGGCTCCACAAACTTCTCATGAACTGAGAGCCCATCAGGGCACCAGAGCAGTGTCAGGAGCCCCTCCCACTGGCCCTTCACACCCTCTATAATGTCCAGCTTGAGGACATGGGTAGGGATCCTTCTGGAGCTGTGCTGTAGTGCTGGGGACTCACCTGGCCCATCAGCAGGGGTCCAGCTGTGTTGGTGGTGTAAGTCTCGGTCATGTCCTCCAATGTTTCAGCATCAAGCATCTTAGACTTGATCATTCCAGCATTGTTGATGAGGAGGTTCAGCCCAGAGTTCCCCAGGTGCTCCCCAACCCTGGCTGCAGCTGCCTTGATGCTGCTGGGGTCGGCGACTTCTGCAAGGTCAACACACTGGAGGTCAGTGACCCTGTGGTGGCTTGCGGTCCCTTCTGTCACCCCAAGGAGCTGCCCCCCCACAGCTACCTCCAGTGTAGAGCTCCCAGGGATGTGATGAGTGCCCAGGCATTCACCAGAGGAACTGGGGTGAGAGGGAACCTACCAAGAGCGATGATGACCAGGTTGGGATGTTTGGAGGCCAGATTCTGTAGCTCCTGCAAGAGGGGTCACGACGTTGGCACCAACAGGCTGGAACAGCTGTGTCAAGCCTCATCCAGCAAATCAGCCAAAGCCTGTGTCCCTCCAGCTCCATTCCTGCACCACCATGTGCCCAGCACCCTGCTCCAGCTGCCCTGATCCCAATGCAGGGGGAACACTCCACAGCTCCTGCACACACCACATATCCCTGTCCCCTCCACACATCCCATACACAGCTGCTCCCACAGCCTACCAGCCCAGCTGCTGTGGGCCATGGTGCCCAGCTGAAGCTCCAGCTCCTTGCAAACACCATCCCTGTTCCAGTTTCCCCCTGGCACCGAGTGCTGCCATCCCCTGACTCCGAGTGCTGCCATCCCCCAGCACAGCCACTGCCTCCCAGCCCAGCCTCACCTGTGCCCTCTGTCCCTTGGGGTCCCGACAGCCTGCAAAGATCCACTGTGGTGGTTTCGGCATCCTCAGGAAATGCTGGACAAACCCCAGACCGAGACCCCGGTTGGCCCCAGTCACCAGAACGGAGCAGACACTGAGCTCTGCCATGTTGCTTCTTCTCTCTCAACTCCAGCTTGCTCTGCTTACCCAGCTCTCTAATATTTCCTTAAAGCGTGTCCCAGCCCATGCTTGCACCAATGTTGACTCCTCTCTGGGAGGAGCAACTGCTCCAGCTCTCTGAGCTCCAGGATACAGGTCCCGGCTGGGAACCAATCCTAGTTCCCTAAGGGTATAAATCCCTTGGCTTTTCCAGGAAAATTATGCATTCCTTGGGTAACTTGATGCCATAAGCCAGGTGGGGCTGTTGTGCATGAAGAGGGAGGAAGCAGCATGTGGGCTGATGTGAGAAGCTCCATGGCTCGGGTGGGCTTGGCAACTTCACAAGCATCCTTGATGGTCTTTGCACATTGTACCAGGCCGTGCCTCAGGTGGCCCTGAGCAAATGTTCTCTGCCTTGCTCCTGCCTCTTCCAAGACAATAAGCTCTCCCTCGTTGTGGAACAAAAGACCCATGGAGTGGGAGAGCAAACCCAGCGTGGTCTCCTGGCAGAAGGGTGGGGACCTGCACGGCTGGCACAGCTCCGTGCTGCAGGTTATGCGCCCCATCCCTTGGGATGCGCTCCGAAGTTCAGCCGTCCCTTTGTTCAGAGCCACGGAGGACTCAGGCACCTGGGACATTTACCTGCAAAGGAAATGCCCTGCTCGAAGCCTATTCTCCACCTCAGCTGTTGGCATGAGGCACCAACTGCTCTGTGCTACTGCCAGTGGAGCCCTGTGCTGTTCGGTACCTCAAGAGATGCATTACAGGTTTGCGAGGCCGGATAAGGTGCGTGTGTGCATCATGTCTTCCTGCCCCACTGTAAGTGAAGACCCATTCCCAGAAACCTCTTGCCAGCACCTTGTTTTCCTACATTGAGTCCCAGAGCCATTGCACACGCTGCTGGGCACCAATGGAGACAACACTGCTCGCACGTCACCTTCTGCCCCAGGATATCTTGGCAGCAGCATTAACCAGAACAGCTTCCTCTCAGTGGCAATGCCAAGTGTGTCTCCATGCTCTGGCAGCAGCTGATTTCCTCCTGCCCACTCCAGCCTGTTGTCTGGGGCTCAGCTGGCAGACATTGTGAGATAAGCAGGTCCTTCCCTGCGCTGACCTGGGATCACAGGGTACCCTCCCCAAGCCCATTTGGGAAGATGCAAGTTGGCAGCTTCTATAGTGAGCTGATCCTATGTCTTTTCTCTGCCAAGTCCGAGCCTCTCCTTAAGTTCCATGCAATTAATTTTTCCCCACTTTGTTTCCTGAGGTTAACTGAACCTCTGTCTGTTTTTTGAATTTTCCACACTGGGTTGAGACACTTCTTTTCCCTTGTGAATTCCTACCACTTGCCATCAGTACAAAGCTTTGGGTATTTCAGCTTCTGTCTCAGACTGATCTCTCACTGAGGATCTCCCAGATGGCTGGACTGGCATTCAGGCTCCATAGATCATTTCAGTATTTCCTTTTCAATGACCACAGACCTCAACTATACTTGCCAACAGATGCACCAGTGCTCAAATCCTCCAAATAAACTTCCACGGTTTTCTTCCTCTGGGTGGAGGATGAGGGCATCACCCACAGCCTGTTTGAAACCTCCACAGTGCCTCAGAAGCAGATAGTATCAGAAAACAAATAATTAACATTTTAAGTCTCCTATTTTTGCTGTGTCACCACATTTGTGTAGCCTTCCACTGTTTTGGAGCTGTAACTTTATAATGTTGACTTTGCTCTGGGGCCCCACACTGCATTATTGATTATTAGAGTTTAAACAAGCACTGCTTCACCAGGAGTCTAAGTTCAGGCTGGCACAAAGAGGCAGAGGGGAAGGAAACCAGCCTCACTGCCTTGCAGCCCAGCCTCGTCACGAGGGCTGCTGCTGTCCTCAAACCTCTGCAAAGGTTCTTGGTCCAGCTCCTCAGAGGAGATTCAGATGCCTTCTTTGCTCTGAAAAGTTCTTGCATGCTCTAAATCTCAAGCTAAGCATTAAAGTCCTCAGATTAATAAAATCATTTAGGTTGGAAAAGGCCTCTAAGATCATCAGTTTCAACAATTAAGCTAACAATGCCAATTCCACCAGTAAATCACATCCCCAAGTGCCACAACCACGCATTTTTAGAACACTTCTGGCATGGTGACACCACCACTTTCCTGGGCAGCCTGTGTATCAGTGCCTGACAATCCTTTCTGTGAAGAAATTTTTCTTAAGATCCAATTGAAACATCTTTTGGCACAACCTGAGGCTGTTTCCTCTCACCCTATAACTTGTTACTTGGGGGCAGAACCCGACCTCACCTGGCTACAGCCTCCTTGTCAGGGAGTTGTAAAGAGTGATAACAGTCCTGAGTCTCCTTTTCTCCAGGCTGAGCCCTCCCAGCTCCCTCACCAGCTCCTAACCAGACTTGTGCCTCAGACCTTGGCCGGCTCCGTTGCTCTTCCCTGGACACACTCCAGCACCTCAATGTCTTTCTTGCTGTGAGTAGCCCAAAACTGAACACAGGATTCCAGGTGCAGCCTCACAAACACGGAGATCAGAGGCACCGTAGCTCCTCTCCCACCACCCCCCAGGCTGCTGCACAGTTTACCCATGGATTGTTTTCACATCACCCCACCGGGAAGACTCGGAGCCAGTTTTCCAAGAGGCAGTCACCCTCAGTTTTCCACCCTCACTTGCTGGAGGCTCGAGCGTGCTCTCAGTCACCGAGGTGATTGCACAATGACAGTGCTGCTGACAGAAACATGGAGGAACATGCTTTTCTCTGCCTGCCAGGGGTACGGGGGTGTGGCACAATTAGTTTTAGTACATTTAATCTACTGTAAATAAGAAATAAACTCACTGCCATTTATCAAGCCGATTTGCTCCACAATGTATTCAGGTCTGTCATCACCTATTAATCATTTGCTAAAGAATCAATTGATAGTGATAAATGAGCCATTCATCAAGAGGTGGGGAGAGACCAACCCAGCACTGTACCAGAAGCTGGGCAGTACTCATCCTCCCTGATGCATTTTCTTTTGGGCTGAAGAGGATTAGTGATCGAGTGGGGGTTGGAAATCCATGACAGGAGGGGTGGAACTACAGAATGTGTAAGGTTTCTTCCAACAGAAACCATTCTGTGATTCCATGATCTGATTGTGTCATCCCATTGTGAAAGGATGCAGGGACTAGGGGCGAGAGCCTGAGCTTACCCGCAGCTCCCAAGTGAAGTTCCCGTGGCACCTTTGTCACGGCTTCGCTGTTTTCCGAGCAGACTCATCCAGGTCACACCTACATTGTATCAGAGCTGGAGAGAGCACTGATCCTCACTGACCTCCTTTTCTCCCATCCCCTAAGGAGAGGTGGCTGGTTAACCTTCATGCTTCGGCATACTGCCATGAAGAGGGACCTCAGAACCACCAAGCAAGACAAATTTCCTTTCCCACTATTAGATTTGCTAACAGGGATGGCTGAGAACGGGCTGTCACACATATGCTCCATCTCAGGAACACTAAGACACAGGCTAAATGATCAGCTCGTGACTGCCTTGGTTTGACATTCACGTGTCGGAGTGAGAAAAGGAGGCACATGTAAGTTTAGGAATAAATACATGATAATGCAGATGTTAACTTAGGAATCCAGTTGAAAAGAATCATTAAGACTTATTAAGGAAAGGCATTTAAGCAGGAAGGAGTGAGTATAATCTTTAAATTAAAAAGCATATCAGGGACTATTGATTTTTTTTTTTTTTTAAATTAAGATGTCCCCCTTCTTCCTCTAGCTGCATTTTTTTTTTCTAAATCCAGTGACTTAAAGCAGCACTTATGATGAATCCATCAACTCAGTGCAAAGGACATGTGCCCACATGTATTTTGTTCTTTACAGTGCAGAAACTTTAACCAAATTACAGCATCAATGAGCTGCTAACAGGAATTACTAGTTTTGATTTTTTAGCTTAGTGATCTCAAATACTTTGTATTCTTAGGGAGGTCTGGTGGAAAATGCCCCTGCCCACGGCAGAGGGGATGGAACTAGGTTATCTTTAAGGTTCCATTCAACCCTAAACATTCTAGGATTCTACAATTTATACCCTCGAATACTCCAAAATTCACCAATCTCAGACTCGTGCTGTACCAGGCAGCTGGAGTTTCCCAACGCCTGTTGTAGTGGAACTAGAGCACTTGGATAAGCCTTGGGGCTTTTTTTTTTATTATTATTATTCGTTGGTGTTATTTTACTTTTTGGTTGCACTTCTCATTATTACCTCACAACAAGGTTTTCAAAGAATGGATAATCCTCGATTTCATTCATGGAGAACAGAGGCAAGAAAGCAAGTCAAGCAATGCCCAAGCCTGCCGGAAGATACTTGGTTGCTGATACTTGGAGCTGCTTTTCTTTCTTTCAGGGTTCACATTTGCATTCAGAACAGGCTCCTCCAGCCCTCAGCTGTGGCTGCACTTTAACTGTTTCAGCACAGCCGGGGATCCCAAGGCTTTTTCAAACAAGCACTTTTTGGGAAGAGTTCATCAATGTCATTTGCCTGCAGTATGCAGAATCTGTGTGGCATAGGCAGCCAAGCCCTGCCTGTGGTTCACCCCGAGTGTTTGTACCCCTCCGTCATTATTTGCTAAACTTTGCCATAATCAGGGCAGCATTTCTGATCAGAGGTCACTGAATTAATGGGCTGAACAAAGAAGGAGGCAGGAAAAGGAGAAAAGGACCTTTAATCCAAATACCTGCTAAAAGGAAGGGTCTTTTTCCTTAGTATTTAGTAGTATAATCAAATATTTATTTTTATTAAATTCCAGCTTCCATAAGATAAAAGAAAGGTCTAAAAGCATTTTAATATCCTGAAGTAAAGTGGGGAGTAGAGGCTCCCATGTTTTCCCATCCCTAGATGCCAGCAAACCTCCATACTACCCCTTTGGTGCCGATATTTAACCAGGTACCTGATACTCAGCAACAAAAATAAGGGGAAAACATCCCTCAGAACATCTGCGAGCCCAAACTGCTGCATAACTCACAGAATCATTTGGATTGTAAGGAACCAGAAAGACCATCTCATTCAACAGCTCTGCCATGAGCAGGGACACCTTCGAGCCGCTCCAAGCCCTGTCCAACCTGGCCTTGGACACTTCCCGGGATGGGGCAGCCACAGCTGCTCTGGGCAGCCTGTGGAAGGGTCTCACCACTCTTACAGGGAACAGTTTCTTCCAAATGCCCAATCTGACCCTGCCCTGTCAGTCTGAAGCCATTCCGTTGTCCTGTCACTGCAGGCTCCTGTCCAAAGTCCCTCTCCAGCTGTCTTTGTGTACTCGAGGCACTGGAAGGGGCTCTAAAGGCTCCGCGGAACCTTCTCATCTCCAGGTTGAACAGCCCCAACCCTCTCAGCCCATCTCTGTAGGAGAAGTGCTACAGCCTCGGAGTATCTCCGTGGATCTATCAGTTTACCACATTTATTGCATCTGATAGCCCTGGAAAGAGCCAAATCACGTGCATTTCCAGGCAGGCAATAAAAACAGCTTGTAAAGGGGTTGGTACTTCCTCACGTTAAACGGGTTTAGTTTGGGAATTTTTTTTTTTTTTTTTTTTACGCTTATCTGTGGTGAAGATTAGTGTGCTAAAGGCGCTGAAGACACCGCCCCAGACCTGCTGCAAGCTTTCTCCCTCACCCACCACCCTCGGCAAGCGTCCCCTCAGCCTCCCCGGGTCGCTCCGAGACCCCTCGCTCCTCCCCTCGGGGACGCCGGGGCTGGGACGCGGTTGTTGCGTTTGCACTGGACGCTAGGTGTTTGCACCGGACACGCGCACAAACGCACACAAACCCACCCACACACACTCGGGCCCTCCCCCGCGGGCATTCACTCCCCCGCGGGCCCGGGGCAGCCGCTGCGGCCCGCGGGCTCGGGAGGCGGCGCCAGGCGGGCCGGGCCGCGGGCGGCGATGGCGGCGGCGCGCACCGTGCTGCTGACCGGCTCCAACCGCGGCATCGGCCTGGAGCTGGTGAAGCAGCTGCTGGGCTCGCCGCGACCCCCGGCCTGGATCTTCGCCACCTGCCGGGACCCCGAGGGGCCGCGGGCACAGGTCAGTGCGGGCCGGGGAGGCGGCGGTCACACGCTCGGCCGCTGCCGCCGGCCCGAAGAGCTCGCTGCTGGCGCGGGGCTCCGGTGTCCGCGCCGGGCCCTGCCTCGTGTCAAAGTCACCTCTGAAGTGCACCCGGCGAAGGAGCGGCCGTGTCACCCTTCGGGCCGCGCCGCCGGGCTGTTGTGGGCCGCGCTGGATGTGCCCGAACCCGCCCTCCCGTGCCCAGGCAGAGCCGGGCTGGCCTCGGGCTGAGGCGGTGCGAGCGGCAGCGATGCTGCTCGGGCTGGTTCTGCTGTGTCACGCTGCTCTCCGCAAAATCCGGAGGTTCAGAGCACGGGGTTTTTAGAAGTGGTGGCCGGTGGAGCTGTGGGATCCCCCTGTCCTTGCTTTCCACTTTGCTAAAATGGGAGAGACTCGTACATGTTGCTTCTGCAGGGAATCACAAAGCTTCCCTGTTCTTCCAGCTTTTTTACATTCAGCTTGTCTTCCTCTGCTTGCTGTGTCCCACTGAAATTCTAATAGGGAGAAACTTGCTCTCTGATAGATGCCGGCTCCAGCTGATTTGTTTGTTGCATCTTCTTGCATGTCCTGGTGAAGTGAGAACCCACTCTGCTGCCAGCCAGGGGTGCCCAGCTCCTGCTGTGCCTGGTGCCCAAGTTGGCTGGGTCAAAGACAGGCCAGGTCTTTTATTTTTGTCCCACTCCTCCTCCCCACAACTCGCAGGACTCTTGCAGGGCAGTGGTGAGATCAGGGAGTATTTTCAGGGCTGGACTGCAGCCAGTTTTCCTACAAGGTGGTCCTCATGCAACTCTCCTAGCCAGGGGGTCCTTCCCTAAGCCTTGTCCAGCTGTGGTGGGGTGAGGGCAGTGTCATCAGGGTGCTGCTGAGGTGACCACAGGACACAGAGAGCATTGTTCCACCAGGATGGCGTCACATCACTTCTCCTGCTCTTTTGTGCCTGGGTGTTGGGGTAGGGGAAGCTCCTGCTGGGATGGTATGAGGCTGTTGAGGCAGGCAGTTGGGAGAAACAGGAGAGGAGAAATACCTGTTGGCCACCACGAACCAATTAATGGATTTTACACAATTTCCTGTGCCCAGGGCTAATGTGGGAAGATGAGGTCTGGTGGGGGAGCCCAGACATAAGTGACAGTGAACCACAGCCAGTGCCAGCAGCTCTCGTGCTCCATATCCCTCTCAAAAGAAACCACCAATTTGTGTTTCTCCCGTGGGCATGTTTGGAAGAGCTTTTTAGTTCTAAAAACAATCCTTTTGGGCACATTAAACAGGGTGGTTTGGTTTCTGGTGTCTGAAACCTGCCATAGTTAGAGACTCAGAGCAAAGAGCTGCTAAGAACTGTGAAGTAGAAAGTTTCCTTTTTGAAATGAGCTTCTGAATCCTCCACCGTGTGAGCTGGCACATGCCTAAAACACAAAGAGTAAATTTATTTCTGTTATCTTGATAACCACTGGATCCCTGAATCAACACCAGGCAGAGGTACAGGGAGGTACAGAGATACAGGAGACACAGGTACTGTTAAGATCCATGCCAGTGGATCACTGGCTGCTGTTTACATGGTTTATCAAGCATTCTTCCTAGCTGTAAGGTCACTTGAATGATTTACAGTCCTCCTCCCAAGTCTTCAGCTTTTAACCCACTCCTCCCTTCACATAAGGTGAAAACAACGAATAAAAATGTGCAAAGTGGTTAAATTCACTAATCATTAATAAAGTCCAGAGCGAGTGGATCTGGGACTGGCCTATCCAGATGTGATTTCCTCAAAGGTCAAATCTGACCTTGGCGCTCACAGGCGTTCCTCCTCTACCTCATTTCCAGCAACCTCTGGGACACACTTCTGGATGTATCTCCAGCCAGTTCACATAATTTCCCTGGTAAACTGGTCCTTCACAGTTTGCTCCCATCCTTTGCTGTGGGTCTGGCTGGGCTGTGGATGACCCCTTGGGAAAGTGACCATGGCATCTTGCAGTCATGGCCACGTCATGCCCTGAGCATGTGCACCTTGCTTTGTGGAGCCTGGGAGAAGCCTGAGAACCAAGGCAGGTCCCCAGCCCAGCTTTTCACAAGCACTGGGTAACGCCTGGAAGATGTTTCCCTCAGGGTGGGCCATTGATGGCACCCCAGCATGCTTGGCATCACCTTTGCCTCGTGCTGATTGTTTCCGTGTCTCTTTTTGTAGGAGCTGAGAGATCTGGCATCCAAACACCCAAACCTGGTTCTTGTAAAGCTGGGTATGTGTGCTCTGCATCTGGGCTGGTAAATTTGTGACTGCCAGCCATGTGTGCCCCGTTCCTCCTTCCTTCCCTCCCTCCCTCCCTTCAGGCTGTACATGGGGATCCAGTTCGTCAGAGCTGCTTCAAGTCCTGCTGCCAAAACCCCAGCTTCCTCAGACCTGTCTCAGCCTCAGTACCCCATTCCCTGGAGCCTCCTTGCTCCATGGTCACAGGACCAGAATGTTCTTGAGACCCATCCTGGGCAGCTCCTGGCTCCTCCAGCTGAGTAACCACATCTTTGCTGTGCCTTGATCCCAAGTCCTAGGCAAGCCCAGGAGGGCAGTGGCTGTGGAAATGCTGTATGATCAGCCCAGAGTTTGAGCGGGAGCAGGAAGACCTTGCAGAGCCATCCCACAGCGCATTTCCCTTGGGGACTTGTCCCCCCAGAGAGTGCCCTGGGTTCTCCAAAAACGCTCAGACGCAGACTTTGGAGGCGGTGGCTGCTGGTAACTGAGGCAGCATGGGAGTCACAGCAGCGGTTTGCCCGCGCGTGTGCTTTTCCTGGTGGGAGCCTTCAGCCGGGGGCGGCGGAGGCGGTGCTGGGATGAGTTGGGATGAGCTGGGATGAGCTGGAGCTGGTTTCACAGCACCATCTGGTGCCCGTGGATGGAAGGGCCGCGCCCGTCAGAACGCGCAGCTTTCCTCGGCATCCTCCCCTCCCTCTTCTCCTCAGCACCCCCGTGGCTCTCAGACTGTTCTCTCCCACCGCAGATGTCGAAAACCCGTCGGCTATCAGCGATGCGGCG
This sequence comes from Hirundo rustica, assembly GCF_015227805.2. NCBI lineage: Eukaryota > Metazoa > Chordata > Aves > Passeriformes > Hirundinidae > Hirundo > Hirundo rustica. The sequence continues at coordinate 6,984,695 of NC_053460.1, forward strand.
AAGGTGGTGGAGGGGAAGCTGAACGGAATGGGGCTGAACCTGCTGATAAACAACGCTGGCATCTACAACCCCACAGCCTCGCTGCAGACGGTCGACGCGGAGGACATGGTCAGGACGTACAAGACCAATGCAGTGGGGCCAATGCTGATGGCCCAGGTACGGGTGGAGCTCTGGAGATGAAATTTGGCCCAACTTGAGGGTACCCCAGGCTGTCCATGGTCACAATGGAAATCTTGGAGGGCTTAGCCAAATTTCTCGAGGCTGTGCAAGGGAGGGCTGGGGTTGCTCTTCAAGCCTAAGCCTTCTGCAGCCTCTCTGAATTGTGCAAGTCTAATTGGGAGCAGGCAGGGCCAGTGCAGCAACACCTGGGCTCTCCTGACACCCTGCTCTTCTTCCTCACCCTCCCTGGGTTGCAGTTGCTGTTAGTGGGACTGGCTTGGAGCACGGGTAACCCACTAGGTTGTTTCTCCCCAGGCCTTCCTGCCTCTGCTGAAGAAGGCTGCACAGGACAGCAAAGAAAAGGGCCTGAGTTGCAGCAAGGCAGCCATCATCAACATCTCCACCATCTTGGGGTCCATCAAGAAAACGCCTGATTCCTTCTTCCACCCTGTCATCTCCTACCGCTGCAGCAAGGTATGGGGACTGGTGACCTGCCCCAGCTCTTGAGCTCCAAGGGGATCAGAGCTGCCCTTGCCAGGCCGGATCTCAGGGAAGCACCTGGGATTGAGAGATGGAGGGAGTTCCCAAGCTCCCAGGGCATCTCCATGCCCACCCAGGGGAGACACACACTGTCTCTTAAAGACCTGGCATGGCTTTTTCTCCCTCACCAAGAGGCAGCGATGGGAAGGGAACCTGGTTCATGGAGCTTGTTGCTGCCCATGGATGATGCTTCCTTCCTCACCCAGGCTGCCCTCAACATGCTGACCGTGTGCCAGGCTCTGACCTACAAGGAATCTGGGATCCTGTGCGTGGCACTGCACCCTGGCTGGGTGAAAACAGACATGGGCACCCAGGAGGTGAGTTCTGGCCAAGCAGGTCAACAGGGAACCCATGAGCGGCAACCAAGGCTACAAACCTGCACAGGAGGTGATCCTAGGTGGCCAAGATGGCTCTCTGGAAGGAGGATCCACATGAAAATAAACTGCCTCTTGGGCTCCAAGTTGCCCATGTATGTGTTAGGCCCCTGCAGAACATGTGGATAGTGTCTGGGAAGTAGCATCAGCACATACCAGGCTGCTTGTTCAGAGGGGAAAAGGGGCTTTGGACAGCCTGGAAGATATGCAGAGAACCTGAATCCAACAGAGCAAGGAGGAGAGGAGCAACACCATCCCATCCTCTGCCCCATTCCTTGAAGAACTGCAGGTCCTTGAGGTTTCCACTGATCCTACAGGATCCATGTTTTATAGTGTGGGTGGTCCGTGCAGCACTGGAATTTTGAGAAGGCTGCACAAAGCATCTCATTTGCAGCAGGGATCTCTTCCTGTTTGGTTAAACCTGTGGCTGGCTTCCCAGCCCAAGACACCTCCATCCAAGCCAACAGTGCAGATAGGCAACCATCCTCCCACACAGTGGACTTGTCCCAGCTCCTGTGGCTCTCTGCTCACTCTGGGTGGAAGGAGCCTTGCTGTCACTGCACATGAGCCGAGTGGGTGCTGCTGGATGGCTGGAATGACGGTGGTGTCTCGTTTTGCCCTTTCCAGGCTGACCTGACTGTGGACACAAGTGTGAGGGGGTTGTTGTCTGTGCTGCCAATCCTTTCCGAGAAACACAGTGGGACTCTGCTCAACTGGGAAGGTAAAGCTATCCCCTGGTGACTGCTCTGTCCCTGCGAGGGGCTCCATGGTGCCACAGGACTCCCTGAGTGCAGCGGTGCACCAGGGTGCTCAGCTCTCTGTGGTCTGCAAGGGACCTAATTGGGACTCCAGTGGGTGGGCAGGATGTGATCCCTGCCTTCAGCTTGCTAATAAATAAAGTCAATTAGTACCTGTGCCTTCTCCCAGCTGCAGTGTCTCCACTCGGACTGTCTTGCTCCTGCAAAAAAATGCACCTGGCATTAATGGCTGCACTCGATGATCTTGGAGGTGTTTTTCCAAACAAAATGATCCTGTGATCTGAGCAGTCTGCCTGCCTTGGCTTCAGCTGCTCTGAGCTGAAGTGATGTCCCAGGGCACATGTAACTCACCCAAAGCTCTGCTGTCCTCCTGCTGGACTGCCTGGCTGCAGGGTGTGCCCAGGTCTGCCTGGTCTCTGCTGTCCTTCCACCAAAGCATGGTGTATTTGCCATAGTTTTCTTTGTCCTGGACATGGTGTCTTTGGGAGCAGCTTCATGGTTGGAATGGGAATACCAGGCGCTACTGTCCAGTTCTGCCATCGCAGACAGACAGCTCTGCCCATAGTGGTGCCCCAACTGGGCATGGTACCCCTGGGTGGGGGAAATCTGGTCACATGGAAGCATGGAAACAGCACTTCTGTGGGATGGAGAAGCTGAGAACCTTAATAAGGTGGGCTGGGAAACCCTGGACTGCATTAATTTGACCAGGAAATGGTAACAGCCCCAAAGAAGTGGATTTTGGGGGTGGTATTGGGGTTTCTCAGGAGGGTTTTGCCCCTTCTGGAAAGAGCTTCTCTTAAAAGAGCATGGCCAAAAGGAGCCAGGACTCCTGCAAAACCAAGCCTGGTCTCAGGCAGAGCAACCTGGCCTGCAGGACAGGCAACCCCCTGCTCCTTCCCCCTGCCACCACCTTTTCTTTCTCATCCAGAGGACCAGCTGAAGCACCTGGGTCCCTCTGGGTACAGCTTTGCTGTACCTCCTCCTGGAGTGGGAGCTTGCCTGCCACCACGAGCATTCCTGGGAATCTTGAGGCCAGGCCCCACCTGGCTGTGCCAGAGGAGCAGTGTTCCCCATGCCCAGGCTGACACGCTCTTTTCCAAGCCTGTGCTGTGCCTTCCAAGGCCCTCAGGAGCCAGCACTGCAAGCAGAGCTGCAGGGAGCTGTACCCACATGAGGCAACCACTGCTGCACAGGTGCCCCCTGCCCAGGAGACACTAACCTCATCCTCAGGGGAGCTCTGAACCATCTTCCACCTGATCCAGCCACCTGATTTCCCATGTAAATGCTTGCTCTTTTCTTTCCCAGCTCGTATCTGTGGCCAGAGTGGTCAGTGCCCACTCGGGCGCCTCCCTATCAGCGCTGTGGTGGCAGCAGGAGAAGGGAAGGAATGGCTGAGGGGCAGGAGCGTGGGTGTGGGGCCCAATCCTGCCAGTGCATTGCTGTTCTCAGCCCAGTGCTGGCTCAGAAACACGGCCAAGCCTCCCCTGAGTGCCCTCCCTGCCCCTTGGCAGAGGTTCTGCCCCAGTTACTCCATACAAGCCAGCTGGAGCCCGGCCAGTCACCACAGGCTGGCTCCGTGCCCATCACTCTCCATGTTTCTCCCTTCGGCCCCACGCCACGTGCTGGATCCTGGGAGGTGAGCAATGCCAGAAATCCCACCATGGATTGCTGACAGCGTACAGTCATTGTCCCCCTCATGGTCATTGCCAACACCAGGAGATGTGTGTCACTGCTCCCTTGGGAACACGGTGGGAGACAGGACTGCTGGCAGCTGGGACAAGCTCCATCAGCCTGGGACATCACCTGGGATGTGGTCAGGTCACCTGGGGCACGGGCAGCCCCGTGTTCCAGAGGTGGGAGGAGGAGGAGTGGGAAGCTCTGCAGGTGGAGTCCAGTCTGGCAGTCCTGGACGCAGCTCCTGGGGAGAAGAACTCACCCCAGGGCACTGCTGGGTGTTGAAGCACCTGGACCTTCAGCCTCTAGGAATCTCAGTGCAGTGGTCTTCCCTTTGGGTGCTGGGATAGCAGACTAATTGCTGTGCAGAGCCTAGTGGAAACAGGTAAGTTTCATCCCATTTTTCAAGCCAACACAAGACTGGGGCAGGATGACCCAGCTTGGACCTCTCTGCAACTGGGATTCACCCCTGGTGAGTGCTTTGCCTTTACAAGTGCAGCCAGGTGCTCTCCAGGAGCCCATCCTTCCACCCTCTGAGACAAGGCTCATCCCAGGGAGCACATGCTGGAGTTAAGCCACCAGGGACTGCGCCCATCATGGTAACTTGGAGGCCAGGGACCTCTGAGAACCTTAAGGTGCTCCAGGGCACGTGTTCTTCAGGAAGGCTCAGTAAAAGGCCAGATGGGCAGGTCTCCCTGCTCAAATGCTTGCCAAGTGGCGTCGGCTTTTCCTTTGCACGAGTTCCGGGTGTTTGTGCTCATGGAGCTGATTATCTCCCCGTTTCCTCTCCTGCCTGATGTTTCCTGCCTCCCTCCCTCCCTTTTGCTGGTTTTGCCCTTTTGTGTCAGGCTTATTTCCTGGCTCTGGGAAGTGTCAGACCTCAGTGTCCCCCCTGCCCGCTGGGGTGGCAGCGCATGGCCCTGTGTCCTTTCGCTGGGTGCACTGCAGTGCCCCAGGAGACACTTGAAATCCCAGGTCCACCTGACCAGCTAGCTGCTCCCTGGGACCACAGGCAGGTTTGGACAGAAAACGTGTGATTTAGGATCCAACTGCTTTTAGCAGCTGGTCCATCTCTATTCTGAAGCTGGGGCACAGGTGCCAGCGCTGGTTCCAGCAGTGAGGAAAGCCGGACAACTCCTCGAGGACTCTACTCTTCCTGAGGCTGCACAGGGTTATGGGAACATGTCTGGGGACTTCCAGAGACCATGGCTGGGGCAGCTGTCACCCAGAGCAGCTCAGCCAGCCTTCCCCCAGCCTCTTTGGAGCCATAGTAACATCTGGGGGCAAACATCTCTCTGCTCCGGGGAGCCCAGCAGTTCTCCAGGCTCCAGGGACTGACCTCAGTGGTGGGAAAGGCTTGCATTTCCCAAGCTCTTCCAGCAGCTGCCTTATTCCAGACCAATAGCCACTGGCAAGGACTTGTTGCACCAGGAGCTGGAGTCAGGCAGGTCTGTGGCTTGGGGTGGGAGCAGTGAGGACATCGGGAGTCCTGACCTGACTTGCCAGGATCAGGTCAAAACCCATTTTGAGACAAACCCTCCCACACCCGAGTGGGGCAAACAGCAGCGGGCAGAGCCTCCGTGAAAGGCAAAGGCTGCCACAGGAGGAGAGGGTCAAAAAAAGGAAACTGAACGGAAAAGGGCTGCTCCTGTGACAGCGATGCAGCTGCGGAGGTGGAGCAGCAGGCAGGTCACAAACAGCCGCGCACGAGGAAGTGCTGGGACACCAGCCAGCGTGGCCAGGCTGCGGCAGCTCCAGGTGCAGCAGATCTTTGCTGAGAAGGACCACAAGCAGAGGCAACCAGAACTGCAGGGACCTCAGCCAGGACCTGGAGATCCCCTTTGCAGGAGTCGTCTTCCGGCCAAAACTTCCTTCTGCCAAGGTGTGGGCACTGTCTGTGACGTGGGGGGATGGGGCAGCAGGATGGTCGCTGTGGGGACCACGTGCTGGGTGGCACCGCGGGCCTGGGGCTCTGAGGCCTGGGAATGTGACCATTCCCAGAGCCCCCAGCAGTGGGAAACACAGATGCTGGGAAGGCTGGACTGTCTGGGAGTGCAGGGTTTGGGGGTGCTGGGGTCCATCAGAGCACAGGGACCCAACTTGGGTCCGTGAGAAATGAGGCTCTGGAGGAGGAACGACCCGGTCCCTGCAGGACCAGGACTGCTGAGGAAGCTGAGTGGGACCAGCAGATAATGTGCTGAGGCTTCCTCTGGTACAGCTGCAGCTGCAGGGCTGGGGTTGCTCGGTGGCTATCAGCCCCTGCAGAGCCCTGTGCATCCCTTCTCCCTTCTGCATTATTGTTTGCCGGGAGGAAGCAGCTCACCAAGTCCCATTTCAAGCTTTTAACCCGCTGGTGCCTGCCCTGATGCTCTCCACTCCCATCAGCCAGAGCCAGACAGGCTCCACATGTGCCCTGGGAGGATGGTTTGGTACTGAGAGCTTGCTCCAGGCTTTATCTCCCTGGCAACCAGCAGCACCCCTTGACTCATCTCCCCCAAGCCACTTTGTCTCCCACAGGTCTCCCACAACCCCTTTTGCAGAGGGCAGACACTGGCATTGTCACCTCTAAGGCTCTGAAAGCTTTAGATACCAATGATTCCCTCCTTCCTCTCTCTTCCCCTTTTTAGCTGGTTGGATCCTGTCTTGTGCTTCCTCTGGAAGCCCCCTGGTCTGCTGGGGGAGCACCATGGAGGCAGCAGCTTTACCAGCTTTGCACAGACTTAACCCAAACCCCTAATAAGGGGTTTGGAGGAAATCCATCTTGGGGAAGAAAACTGCAGCACTTCACCAGCTTCGTTTGACAGGCTGGGATTTAATCAAACCCCAGGAGCTCCAGAAGTGCTCCTTGGGGAAGTGGAAATCAGACAGAACCTCTCAGCAACCTTCTCCAGATTGTCATCCTCTCAAACAAGAGAGCTCTGCCAAACTGTCCCCACTTCTCGACTGGCAGGGAGGGGACATCAGTGTCCCATCAGCACAGGCTGGGCTGTGCCCTCCCTGGTGATGAGCACCGAGGGACACCTTTCCTGAGCGTCCGTGTCCCTGCAGGAGCAGAGGTAGGTCAGCCACTGCTGAGCCTGATGGGGTGATGCAGAGGTGCTCCATGTCCCCTGTGAATACACCACAGATGTTGATGAGCCCATCACAAGCCCCCCGTGCTCCCTGTGCACCCCAAGAATAAACCAGAGATTTGTCTGCTCTGTGCCCTGGGGCCCTGACACTGCCACACCCATGGATCTTAAAAAAAAAAAACAAAACAACAAAAACGTTTGGGAGCGCAGGAGGGTGCACCCATGGGTCACAGAGAGGTTCTCGCTCTTCCTCCCACAGCTGGGCTCTGCCCCCAGGGATGCCCACAAAAGGGATGATCCCTTGGCCATAGCACCCAGTCCTGCTCTGCAGGGTCTTGCCAGGGGTTTGGAGCAGCTCAGCCTCTCCCTGCCCATCCCATGGCACCAGCTGGGCCTGAATTTCCAGCTTTTGCAGAACAAGGTCCCGGGTGGCTGCGCTTGGAGCTGGCACTGTGCCGAGATGCCAACGTGCCTGTCCAGTGCTGTGAGCATGCAGGGGGGCTGTGGGGGTGGTGATGGGGGTCAGCCAGGCATGCCATGGGCTGTGGCAGGCTGCCTGCTGCTGTCTGCAGCACAGGAGTTGCTAGAGGGGGTCATCTCCTCAGTTCCCAGAATGTCAGCACACAAATGTATCTGTTCCAACTCTCGACCCCGACCTGCTGCCCTGGAGCATCTTCCCCGCCTTGTTGTCTCAAGGGAGTGGAGTTAAGACCCTGTGATGGCAAGAACAAGGATCCAAGCTCATTCTAATGAGTTCTCTCCCCCATGTCCCTCTCCTTGGAGCCAGGGAAGTGACGCTGGGGAGGAACTTGGCTCCTCTTGTTTGTTATTACAGGATAAAGTTACCCTTTAAAGCAGAGCCAGTGCTGTCAGGGCTGCATACCATCCGGGAACATCGCTCCTTCCAGCAGCTCCACACACTTCTGGTTATTGTGCTTGCACGGAGCCAGCCCAGCCCCGGTCACAGCAAGGGGGACGCAGGTGGGGGGATCCAAAAAGGAGCCTCCAGCCTCTTTTCCCACCCTGGGAAATTCAGGAGCACAGGGAAAAGGCCTCTCTCTGGAGAGGAGAGCTTTTCTGACTCTGGAATATGTGGAACAGAGGAGCAGAAAGGGCTGGAAGCAATAAAAGGGAAGGTGGAGCTGGATGTGGTTGGGGTGTTTTGGGGTTTCTCTTATCTCCTGGAATGCTCACCCTGGCTCAGCTGGGAACCCTCTGGATAGGGCAGCCTGCTGTGCAGTGCACAGGCTGGGCAGCGGCGTGCAGCTGGCACCCATCCCACCACCCCCCAAGTCCAGCGGTGGCTCGGCATCTCCAGGTAATGTGAGGATGGGAAGAGGGCTGGCTTCTCCTTCGAGCTCCAGCCTCTGTCCCTGGGGATCCCAAATCCAGGGAACCCCTCTCTCCTGTGAGCGGGCACCCCGGGAGACACCCCAAGGCTTTGCAAGACATGGGGTTTGTTAGCAGCAGCCCGGCCATCCCGCCCACACCAGACCCTCCGGAGGTGGCTGGGGGCTTGCTCAGGGTTTGACTGCCCCACGCTGAGCCGTGACGTGCCTGTGGGGTGGAGGGGAAGGAAGCTGACCCGGTGGAGCCGAGCCAGGGAGAGCTTCCTGGCAGCGAGCTCCAGCCTCCAGCGCCTTCCGCAGATGGCTCCGAGGGGGATGGAAGGCAGGCAGAGGGCTGTGCGAGCCCTTCCCAGCCGTTCCCAGCCTGGCACCCACCCGCTCCGTGCCGTTCAGGAGGCAAACGCCAGCTGGGGCCCTGACACTGCCACCTCAGCGGGGTGTCGAGGGAAGCCTGACTCATCCCCAGCAGGAGAATCTGAGACTTGCACATGTAAACAGAGCTGGCCTCGCACGCCAGGACATGTGACAGATACAGGAGAGACCGGCTGGAGCCACAGCCTGGGGCTGGTGGCATTCACACAAGTGCTAGAGGCATGAACAAGAGCTGGAATGGGCCCTGCTCAGGAGCATCACTTGGGTGGGGAGGATGTGGCAGGATCTCTGCTATCAGCATGTTCCTCCCTCTGCTGCCCCTACCCCACCGGCAGCTTTTATCAGCTGGTTTTATCCTGGTCTGTCTGCCACTGCTTTCCTCCAGGCACACCCTACCCAGCACAAACCCATTTGGGCCAACAGCTCAGGAGAGGCAGAATAGCTGCAGGATGACCAGGGCACTGGTGGCCTCACCGCCTCTGGAAGCACTAAAAAAACCACATGGATGTGGTGTCTGGGGGACGTGGTTTAATGGTGGGCTTGGCACTGTGGGGTTAATGGACTTGATGATCTTAGAGGGTTTTTTCAACCTTAATTATTCTATGAGTGCAAAACTCCTGAGATGCCACCCCACAGTGCCAGCTTCAGAAGCAGAGTGCAGCTTGTGGTGTCAGGAGGTCTCCCTGCATGTTGTGCTGGGATGGAGAGAGCATGGAGAGCATGGAAGTGCCAGTCTGGGAGCACAGAGGGCTCCCCAAGTGGCTGTTCCATCTCAGGAGTAGAGCTCACTCAGAAACCTCCCAGTTATTCAACATGCTCTCCAGCACGTGATTTCCCTTGGGTTTAGATGTGCCAAGCTGCGGGCTCCAGGCTGGGAGAGCTGTAGGCCAGTGGGGAGAGGAGATATCACAGCCACTTCCTATCCCTGCTACCCTGCACAGCCGGTTTCATTTCCTTAATCTCCATCCCAGCATTTTCTTTGTTGTTTTCTTTGGAGGGGAGGGAGCTTTGCTGGAGGCTGGCGCTCACTGCAGTGAAGGAAGCACTTTCTCACTCTGGGAGACCAGAGCGGATTCCCACTGGCTGTTCCCAGGTGGACTCACTCTGCTCTTGGGTGTAGCAGGTGCTGCTCACGGCGGGACAGGGACCCCACCTCAGCAGTGGAGCGGATCAGGGTGTGTGTGGGATCCCCTGCCCTGCTTGGGAGGACTATATTTACATGCATTTGCATACAGCTCTGCCAAATTTGCAGACTCAGCCCTGCCAAAAAAACCTCGTGCTCCGAATGGCCTTTTGCTCTCGCATCCTTACAGCATCAGCTTTGGGTCAATGTATTCCTACCTCAGCCAGCTGGATTGGCCAAGCTTTGCTTTACCTGGTGCAGTGTTGAATCCTCAAGGCTGCTGACACCTCAGCTGTGCCCCAGCTGTGCCATTGTGCAGCTGTGCCAGTCGCCCTGCCACCGGCTACGTCTGCTGGGCTGGGCTGGTTTCTGGGCTTGCCCACAACCTCAGCCTTCCAGCTCAGTGTTGGACAAGAGCAAGGGACTGTAGGAATCCTGTGAATCATGGATACTTTTGGAGTGATCCTGTGGGTGTGTGTGTGAGCTGGTTCCTGCTGTGCTGAGGTGGGGATGTCTGCCTGGCTGCAGGAGGTGGAGTGGTCCCAGGGGATGTTCAGCCCCCCAGGCTGAGCTGGGATAGCGGTTGGAGATGCTGCCAGCCACCTTCCCAGGGTGGAGAAGGGAGTTAGGAGGGGGGACAGGTGGCTGGTGGCCGGACAGTCTGGATCAGTGCTGTTCTGCTGCTCCTTACCCTCCTGGCCCGTGCTGGAGCTGGACTTGATGAAGTCACAGTCTGGATGTCCTGGCTTTGCTGCAAAGCCCTGACCTGGATTCCGGATTGCTGGCCAGAGTCTGGGAGGGCTGACCAGCACCCAGTGCTGGCCAACACTGGGTTTGTGGCCACTCCAGGGGTATCCTGCCTTCCCTTTTCCCAGCCCCATGGGCAGGCAAAGCGCTGGGACACCCCATGGAAAAGGACAGGTTGGGTCAGGGCTGTGCCCCAGCCTGCTGCCACTGTGAACTGGCCCCAAGTGTGTTGGGGAAGGTTTTCCAGCAGAGCTCAGAGGACCTGCTGGCACAGCCTTTCTGCGCTGCTGGCCAGTTCCCGAGCGTGGCCAGGGCTCCGGTGAGTCAGCTGGAGCTGCAGCTCACATTGCTCATGCTGCATCAGCGCCACCCTGGCTCCCTTAGCTTTTTATTAGGTTGTGTTCCCCAAAAATGCGCAGCTGGAGGGATGCGGAGCGCAGTGCTGGGATGCTGGATGCTCGTCTCTGAGGAGGTGGCAGGGATGGTGGCAGGGATGGTGGCAGGGATGGTGGCAGGCTCTGTGGAGGCACCTCAGCTGCTCATGGGGGTGGTGGCTGGGCTCTGAGTGTGTTCAGCACTGTGGCTGTCCTGGTGCAAGGCTTGGAGCCCTGGCCTGTGTGTGTTGCCTTGCTCCAGCGCTGAGCAGGAATGCTGAGCACGCAGCAGCTCCAGCCTGGAGCCAAGGGCTGGCCTCCAGCCCTCCAGAGAGAAAGGAGAGGAAGACGTGGCTCCAGGCCCAGCCTGCAGTGAGAAGAGCAATTTGGGCAGAGACCCGCGGTGCGGGGCTCCGCCAGCGGCTCAGACCTTTCTCCGCACCGCGGCAGGCGGCTGCAGGCAGCTGGCACGGCTGCTGCTGGAGCTCCAGGAGGAGGGGAATGTGCTTGGAGTGGTCTCGGGTCACCAGGCTCTGGAAACGTTCTATCCTGTGCTGGGAGGAGCTCACTAATGCCAGCAGGTTCTCAGACAATGTGTCCTTGGGCTCAGGGACTCTTCCCTGCACCAACGCCCGGTTCCCAACCAGGCTGCTGGGAAGGCTCCTTAGGCGACAGGAGTCCAGGAGTATCCATACCCGTGCTGGGAGGGTTAGCCCAGGAGTATCTGTATCCATAAGGAAAGGATTAAACCAGGAGTATCCATCCGTATCCAAGCTGGCAAGATTAGCCCAGGAGTATCCATATCCATAATGAAAGGGTTAAACCAAGATTATCTGCATCCATGCTGGGAAGGTTAACCCAGGAGTATCAAAATCCATGCTGGGAGGTTTAACTCCTTCCTTCCAGCAGGCACCATACCTCCATAAATCCAGGAGGGAGTTTTGGAGGGCAGGCAGGCCAGGAGAGCTGCCGGAACTCGGGCAGCAGCCTGTCCTTGTTTTTGTTTGCCAAGCTGGTCCGTGCTGAGCAAGCTCCCACAGAGCAGCCAGTGCAGTGTGCCAGCCTTGGCCTTGGCACAGGGAGCTTGGCTCCACAGCCCAGCCTGGCAGGGCAGGCAGGCGTGTGGCCGAGGGGAGGGTGCAGTCCCCTCTCCTGCTGTCTGCAGGGATACAGCTGCTCCCCAGCAGCAACCAGGAATGTGGTTTTACCTTGGGGTGGTGGTGCATAGGTGAGTGGAATGTGGTGGTGTGGGTCAGTCTACTTCCAGGCACCCCAAGTTTTTACTGAAAAGGTGGTCAAACCCTAGAACAGATTTCCTGGAGAGGTGGTCGAGGTCCCAAGCATGTCAGCGCTTTAGAGGCATTTGGCTCTTAACAGCATGCTTTAACTTTGTGTCAGACCTAAAGCACTCAGGTAGTTGGCCCCAATAATCCCCGGATATCACTTTCAACTGAAAATTTTCAGTGGTGACACCATGTACAGGGCATGGGTGGGATCCAGCCCCCCCACTTGATCCAGGTGGGATGACAGAGTGGCACAGAGGTACTGACCATGCCAAGCACATGGTGGGTCACCCTGGTGGGACAGGGACAGTGCGGGACAGCGACAGTGTGGCACTGGGACCTGGGTTGAGAATGGAAGGATTTGGGGGTCTCGGTTGTACAAGAAGCTCAACATGACCTGGCCATGTGAACAGGCAGCCTAGAAACCCAGACATATTCTGGGGTCCATCCTCAGCAGAGTGGGCAACTGGCTGCTGTGCTCTGGTGAGATCCTATCTGCAGCACTGCATCCAGTCTGGGGACCCCAAAATAAGAAGGATGTGGACCTGTTTGAGCAAGTCCAGAGGAGGCCATGAAGATACTCAGAGGTCTGGAGCATCTCTGCTGTGGAGATAGGATGAGGGAATAGGGGCTCTCCAGCCTGGGGATGAGAAGGCTCCAGGGAGACCTTGCAGTCCCTTCCAGTACCTAAAAGGGATCCAAAAGACCTGGAGAGGGACTTTAGACAAGAGCACAGAGTGACAGGATAAGGGAGAATGGCTTCCAAGTGACAGAGGGCAGGATTAGATGGGATATTAAAAATAAATTCTTCCCTGTGAGGGTGGTGAGGCCCTGGCACAGGCTGTCCAGAGAAGCTGTGTCTGCCCCATCCCTGGAAGTGTTCAAGGCCAGGTTGGATGAGGCTTGGACTAACCTGGTGTGGTGAAAGGAGTCCTGCTCATGGCAGAGGGTTGAAACCAAGTGACCTTTAAGGTCCCTTCCAACCCAAACCACTCTGGGATTCATCAACCACATGGCTTTGTGGATCCACCCTGGCAGACTCTCCTTGGTGGCCTTTTGGCTTGGCTTTTCCCTGGTGGCCTCAGGACCTGCTGTCTCCTCTCCCATCTTTGCATCACTTCCCCTTCTGTGTAACCAGGCCAGCCTGGAGAACTGGGCTGGGAGCTGGGACGCCCTGGTTCTCACTGAGCAACCTTGGCAGCAAATGCTCTGCTCCTTGGTGTGGCCCCAGGAGAGTGAGAGCGGTGCAATGATTTCCTTGTCACTGATATTGCCCTGCTCCACTGGGCTCCAAGACCTGATGATGGTCTAATTAGTGTTTCTGCCTCACAGGGCTGGCGGGAGCACTGCACAGCCTTGTCCTTGCATGGAGGATGTCTCACCAGGGCTGCAAAGGCTTTGGTTCCATTTAAAACTGGGTCGACTCAGCAGGATCTAGGACAGGTAGGAGAAAGATGGTCTTGGGAGAAAAGAGAGGAGCAGGGTGCATCTCCCCCAACAGGCGTGTGGCTTCCTCTCCCCTCCACCTTCAGGGATGCTCAGAGGTGTCAGGGTTTAGGAAGTGGACTGGCAGTTGTGGAAGCAGCACCGTGTGGCTGTGGCATCCCTGCATTTACACTGGGGCTGCCTGTCCCTTAGCTGGGGAAGCTGGGAGCGCTCTTCTGCTGCTTCCCTGGGATGCTGGAAGCTGGTGGGATGGGGAATGTGGATCTGTGCCAATGCTCTGCTCCCCCAGAGTGGACTTTCTGATCGGCAGAGGTTTGAGCATGGCCCAGTTAGATACAGGAGCTGTGGGGGGAAGGCAGGGTGGGGTGCTGGATGTCATAGAGCTGGGAACAAGGGTGTTTGGGTGTTCCCTCTGCCACCGACTGACTGACTGCACAGCCCTGGCCGTGTCACTTCACTGCTGGAATGTGAAACATGCCCGGGGTCTGTCAGACAGCACTGAAGCCTGGGACGCTGTAGTGTCCCTTGTGAGGGGGAACGGGGGTGGTGAGGGAGGAGGTGTTGCTCCAGCCATCGCTTTCCTGGCGAGAGGAGGCTCTGAGCGCTGTGTGCGGCAGGAAGGCAAACAACCCGGGGCCAAGCAAGCCGGGCTGCCCGCACTCTCCTCGGGGAGGTGGGATCCTGCTCCGGCTCATGGTGGGGCTCGTGGACCCCCGCGGAATGTTGATGGGCCGGGGGGTCTGGAACCCCCGCAGGCGGTGGCGGTGGCGGTGGCGGTGGTGGCGGCGGTGGCGGTGGCGGCGGTGGCGATGGCGGTGTCGGCAGCGGTGCCGCTCGCCTCGGGGAGGGAGGCGCTCCCGTCCATGCAGCTGCCATTGGCGCTGGCTGGGCCGTGGTTTCCTGCCGAAATCACATGGCTCCCGCGTTTCCATGGAGAGAGCCGGGGTGGGCGCTGCCAAGAGCCTGCACGAACTCCCCGCTTGCTCCCGTCCATGGGAGTGGAACAAAGGGGATGCACCGAGCCAGGCCCGCTTTCGCCCCGCGCCTCGTCCCCCGCCTCTCCTGGGACATGTGAGTGCCACCCGCACCTCCGCACCCCGCGGTCACGGGGGGGTCGTGGGGAGCGGGGTTGGCGGCCCTGGCAGGGCTACACCCTTGGGGGGGCCACGTCGCCGCAAGCCACCGCCCGCCCGCCCGCGTCCCCTCTGCCGCCACCCCCGGTGGGCGCCCCACGCCGCGCTGGGGTGTCCGGGCACGGCGGGAGGGCGGGGACGGGGACACGGACACGGACACGGACACGGACACGGGGCTCCGCTCCCCCGCCCCACTGCGGTTCGGAGGGATCCTCCGCACCCCGCGGCCCGGCCGCGACCGTGGCCGGAGACTCCGGGAAAAGGAGCCGCCTTGACAGTGGGATATCAGGGCGAGCACCCCCAATGTCACCCCGTGCTCCCCACGCCCTGTCTGGGATATATCAGCTTCTCCAGCCACTCTTTCGCTCCCGGGGTTGGAGTGACGCTGGTGGCACGAACCGTGTCGTGCCCCGAATCCCTTGGGACTCCGGGCAGGGGTACGGGCCGGGGTACGGCGGGCGAAGGAGAAGCTGCCCGTGCCCATATAGGGCCGTGCCCGAGCGCCTGCGGGACGCCAGAGCCCTGGATCCCGCGGGAGAGGCTGCAGCCATCTCCCCCATCGCACCCCAGCGCCCAGCCCGGGGGGCTCCCGAGGGACCTGGGCGCACCGTGTCAGCCGGGTGCCGCCTCCTCCTCCCCGCCGGGGTGACGGAGGGAGGAATGCTCGGAGGAATTAATGACACAGATCTCGCTTTGTTGCTGGCCCGATCCTCCTGTCTCCCAGCCCTTCCCAGCCTGCCAAGAAGTGCTCGGGAAGGCCTCGCACCATTAACCCTTCCCCTGCCGCACCTCCGGCCATCCCGGGGCACGCAAACAGCCTCAGGCGGTTTTTACTCTTGCCGCATTCCCAGAGGAGACTCCCGAGGGCACTGAGAAGTCCTGGCCATCCTATAAACCCCATGTCTCCCGTCTCCTGGCTGGTGGCCTCACTGCGTCCCCCGGGCACGGCTGGGACGTGAGGCTGTGACGCCGCGCAAAATCCGGCAGTACAGGGCTCGTCACCAGCTTGTCACCGGCGGCGTTGCCTCCTCTCGGCTTGTGGGGGTCCCCAATGCGTTGCCACAGTCCCCTGGGTGGAGAGGAGCTGTGGTGGTGTGGTGGTATCCCTGGCATGGTGGTGGCTGAGTCCCCGTGGAGGACGTGGCACGATGGGGTTGAGCATGGAAGGAGGGACAGCAATGTACACGGCAGTGGTGGGGGATGTCGGGGGGGGGGCAGCTGAGAGGTGTTGGGGTGCAGCCAGGGGATAACTGTTGATCTGCAGTGAGCACAGTGGTGAGGACAGGGGTATCTCTTCCCAAGCCTTGCTGAAGCTCCTGGTCAGAGCTGCTGCTTTGCCCAAGAATCTGCTGGCTGGGTTGCAGCAGGGTGCCTACGATGGGCATTGTCCAGTGCTGGCTGGACGGGAGGAGCTGGATGGGCGTAGGGTGTCCCCCAGGAATGCCACCAGGCTGGGCTCCAGATCGTGCCTGTGGCTGAGGCTCAGCGGATGCATTGGAGCTCCTGACCTAAAGGACAGGACCCTGGGAAACCCATGGCGGGCAGGGAGCAGCTGGCACTTGCGATCCCCAGGGAGCAGTGAAGGCGGCCCAAGCCCTGGCTTTGCGTGGGCTGAGGGCAGTGCTGGGCTGGGACGAGCTCCCCGCCGCGTGCTTTGGGGTTATTTATAGGGCTGCCATTTATATCGCTTCTATTTCTGCTGCCGTGTGGGGACGACGCGAGGAAGCGAGGGGGGAGGGCTCGAGTCTGCCACCGCCCCGTGCCCGGCCCCTCCAGGAAGGGATGCTGCTGACAGCTTTAGGGCCAGCCTGGCTGGGGGTAGAGCCTGGCTTGGCACAAGGGCTGGTCCTTCTCCAGCCCTCAGGGCATCCACTTTTGGAAAAAGCTCTGTTGGGCTCCCAGGATTTTTTGGAGTTGGCTTTGCCAGTTTTAGCAGAAAGTAAAGTCCAAGAAGTCAGCTGTGGTGGAGGAGACCACCTGCAGCTCTAGAACCAGCTGTCCCAGTCCAGGATGAGTCACTTGGTCACTTACTGTCCTTCTCCTTCAAGCCATGACTGTGTGTCTTCTTGCCAAAATTGTAATCTTCTGCCCTCTTCCAGGACTCCCCCATGTCCAGGAGCTTTTTCATCCCTCACCAGGCTGGTGCTGATTCCATCTCCACAAACCTTTTTGGCCAGCCATGACTTTTGACACTGACTGAGGCTGGCCTGTGCCCTTTCCTGTCAGGTTTCCAGCTGTGGTGACATTCCCAGCCACTCAAGGATGTCTGTGCCTGGGAAGCATTTGTCCAAAACAGCCTGAAATAACTTCTTCTTCACCTTGGCCTTTGGTTCTGGTGCCACTAAGGCAGTGTCATGTTGGGTGGCTTCCAGGGGGACTGGGTGGGCTCAGCCTCAGTGCTGGTGGTCTCTGAGCCAGCAGGGAGAAGCTGGAGAATTTCCCTAGAATTCTGCTGGCAGGATTTGGGATCTATAGGAAGCTGGTCTTCTATCCCATGGAGGGCAGGGAAGTGGGAATAACCTGCTGGGTTTTTCTGTCTGTTCACAAACTGGCCAAGGCTGTACATGTGTGTCCAAGAATGGCTGCCTATGGAGTGTTTTGTTTGCATGTTCAGCTGTTGTGGTTGGGGTGAGGATGCACAGAGTGGCTCCCCAAGCCTGGTAAGAGGAAGACATAAAGGGATACCCCCAAAAGGGAGCACTTGGGGCATTGCACCCACATCTCTGCTGCAGAGGAGGGATTGGGGCAGCCACCCTGGCAGGCTGAGCTGAGCCAGAGTGGTGAATATGCAGGGAAGCCCCCTGGGCTGAAGAGTCACATGGAGATGTCCCCTTCCTTGCACCCACGCCCTATCCCTGGCCACCCCAGGGGCAGGGACTCATTTAACTCAATTACCACCCTGGCAGTGCTGGCGTGACTTGTGCCCTTCCTCTGCCCTCCCTTGGCAAGGTGTCCTGAGCTGTCAAACCCTGCCAAGTGCCGTGCAGGGTGCTGTGAGATGCTCAGAGAGCATGGCTGATGTGATGTGTCCTTCTCCGCTGCCCTCTGCCACTTTTGGAATTTCTGACCCTGCCTCCTGCCTGATCCTGGTGGTCTCCCCAAGGCTGATGCCCAGGCTGGTGCCATGTCAGGCTCCTCACCCATGTGTCAGCTGCCACACAGCTCCCCTTGGCACTGCAGGCTACGGAGAGGCAGAGTCCCCGCAAGCAGCCCAGCCTGGCTGTCACCCCTCCGGCGGGGAAGCCTGGGAGTCCCCTCACTCTTCGTGGCACCGGGGAACGCCCCTCCCGTGGCTGGGACAGCTTTAGCGTGGCTTTCTCATTAACCTTTAATGAGAACAAACAAGCTGGCATGGGCCGGCGCTGCGGGCGCGCTGCCTGGCCGTGTGCCGGGCGCTGGCTCCGCACGGCTGCCAGCGCGGCGCAGGCTTTGCACAGGGATGGTCAGAGCCGGGGCGGTGCCGGCGGTGATGCCATTCCCTGGGGAGAGGCAGCGCGGGGTGAAAAGCCGGGTGGTGGCCGCTGCCCACGGCAGCCGCCAGGATGGGAGTCTGCCCGTCGGAGGGGAGAGCCGGGGGGATGCATCGTGTCCAGGCGAGGTAGGAGACGTGCTCTTCATGCAGGTTCTGGAAGGCTTGGGGTGGAGATGGGCTTTGCAGCATGCTGGGCTGCTGGCTCCGCACGGCCCGCGGCACCGGCATGGAGGCTGCAGGCTGGTGGGCACCTGGGATGGTTTTTCTTTGGGTGCTTCTCAGAACCAGCCCAGCCTCACCAGCTCCAGCTGTTCTCCCAGTGTGGCTGATGCTGTGCGCCCACCCAGACACCCACCTGGGCGCTGGGACCTGAGGGTGCCCTGGGTCACTGCACTCTCTGGTGACACCGCTGCAACCCCAGCTCTGCAGGCCTGGCTGTGACTGGCTCCAGAGACACATGTGGGTGCCCATAGTGGGGCAGCTGTGCCACCATACGTGGGAGCCGCTGATGCTTCTTGTCCCCTACGGGATCTGCAGGGAGGGGACCTGCTCTGGGCTGGGGAAGCAATCCCACAACAGGCTCATTCTCTGGGTGAGAGGTTAACTTTGCAGAGGACCTGGCATATCTGCCAGGACCAAGACTCTGTCCCACTGCTTTTCCTCCTGAACCTCTCCTGACCTTGCTCTAAAATCAGCAGCAAACAGGAAAGGAGCCTGGGAGGGAGGTGTTTCTTCCTGCTCCAGTGATGTAGTGAGGGCAGCTGATCCCAGCCTGGACAGAGCTGGCTCTTCCAGCCTTTGTCCAGCCTGGAGGGGGGTGACAGTCTTGGGTACTCCCAGGACCAGCGCTGAAGGATGGTGATGTCTGTGCCACAGAGTCTCCTGGTGGTTTAGGACACTAAACAGGGAATTGTGGGCCTGAGAGGTACTGGGATTGGCATGGAGGGCAGGAGGGTCTGCCACACTGTGCCATGGCAGCTGGACCCCCATGAAAAGCAGGACAGACATTCCCACATGGGAATTGCACCCCAGCATCTTTGGAGAGCACTGTGAGGAAGCCCTGGCTGAAGCGAGCTCCTCCAAGGCTTTGGATATTCAGGATACAAAGCAGGGACTTTTGAGCCAGGAAGCCCTTTTCCCAGTGGCTCCTGAGTCTTGGAGGGTGCCCACAGGAATGCCACGGGATTGCATGCTGTGGGAAGCCTACAGCAAAGCCACGGCGGTTTTATATATACATAAATATAACTATATATATTTATTATATTTGTATATACTTATATTTAAACGCAAGCAATGCAGAAGCAAGCGGCGGCGGTGTGAGCGTCAGCTGCCCACGGCTTTGTGCCTGCCCGCAGTGGAGCCAGCAGGGATGGGGGCGAGGGGCTGTGCGTCCCCCGCCCAGCCTCGGGTGCGGCTCAGGGCCAGCCGTGCGTTGGGCAGGGCGGTGTGTGCTCGGCCCTGCGTGCGGGGGTCTCCAAGGGAAGCGATCCGGAGAGGGGATGGAGGGTGGGGGGTTGCGGTGTTCCACCCGTGCCTCAGTTTCCCTAGGGGGGCGGTGGGGAGGGAAGGATAGGGACGGAACTGTGCTGTGCTCCGGGAGTGGCCGGTGCTGGTGGGGCCCCCCCTGCAAGGGGGTCCGGCATCCTCCCGAGTCCTCCCATCCTCCGTCCCCTTGAGTCACGCCGGGGCTGCGGCGCTGGGCAGTGATGTCAGCCCGCGGGCAGGGGAAGCGGGGGAGGAGACTGCTGCCCGGGGGGAACCCTCCGGCCGCGGCCCCCGCACTCGGGAGGACAGACGGACGGCATGAGAGAGCAACAACCACCCGGGACGCTGAGCCCAGCCCGAGGGGGATGTGCTGCCGCAGCACGCCATGAATGGCAAAGAGAAAGGTACTGAGCGCCGGCAGCACCGGGGCTCTCCAGCAAACGGCGATAATTCGGGGACCCCCAGCTGTTTGGGGCTCCCGGGGTGATGTGGCTGGGCTCAGGAGGGGTTTTTTGGGCTGAGGAGTGTTCTTGAGAGGAAAGCTCTCCCTGACAGGGACACCAAGGACGCAAGCACCCCGTCACCTGCAAGGGACACGGCTGTCACCGCGGGTTGCGGTGATGGGGTGTCAGGACAGGGTGTCTGTGCAGGATAGGACCCCCTGGCTGCCTGATCTTGCTGTTGCCTACACTGAGATCCGGGCTCTGTGTCTCAAGGCAGGAAAGGAGCCACAGCTGCAAGCTGCTCCGGGGTGACGCACCCCTGATGCCACGGCAGCCCCTGATGCCACGGCAGCAGTTTTCCTCGGCAAACTGGTTTTTTTCCTGCTCGTGCCCCCATGTCTGGTGAGGACAGACAGGGCCCATCTCCATGTCAAGCATCCCTGGCATGATGGCCCCAGGGGACCTGGGCAGAACAGAGGGCCTTGGGGTTGCTTTTGTGTACTTGGAGCAAGTTGTCTGGGCAGGATGTGTGGGGGCAGCTACCGGTACCAACAGAGCACCCTGGAGATGAGGAGGTCAGGGGGAAGGTGGCATGTGGGACCTCCACAAGGTTATGCCAATCCCAGGAGAACCCTTCTAGAGGATCCCAGCACTTCTGAGAGGGATCACAGCTCACTCAGGAGTGGAGTCTGCTGCCCATGGCCAGGATGCAGCCCCGTCTCACAGGTACGGAGATGAGTGGTGTCTGTGGGGATCCTGACTGGATGCTCGGTTTGTGCCTTTGGTGGTGGGGGACTCACTTCACCAGGACCACAGTACTCCTGGGCTGGTTCCCAGGAGCCATCCTAGAGAACACATTGGGCTTGAGCTTTGCCAGCCCCTGGGAAAACCCCCGGTCCCAGTGGCGGTCGCTTCCCTGCGTTACAGTTTGGGTTTGCATCTTCTGGCTGGAGACGGGGAGCCCATGGGATGAGAGGCCGGGTCGGGGGCTGTGAGCCCCCCTAAGGAACTGGCTGTGGGTGTCTCCCTGTGCCGTGCCCTGCCCTTCCGCAGGGATACTCCGCGGGGTAAATAAGCACTTCCTCCAATTCTTCCCATTCGCAGCTCCTTCCCTTTCCTGCCGCCCTCCCACTTGGCCCAAGGAGCCGGCAGCTTCCCATGGCCGCTGATATCAGCGCCGTGTCCCTACTGCCATGGGGCTGACAGCACCCAGCACCCATCCAGCCCAAACTGCCGAGAGCAGCCAGCACCCAAACAACCAGAACACCGTTCCCTGTTGTGGGGGCTCCGGGGCCGTGTGTGACCTTATGGCCGTGACTTTCTCTCCGGGTGAGTCACGGGAGCCGGGATGCCATTCACTGACTCATCTGATTCCCAAAAGCCCCCCATCCTTCTCCTTGCCCGGCACGAGGAGGAGCCGGGGGCGTCCTTCCTTCCTGGAGGAGAGGCAGAGCGTGGAGAGGTCAGGGAAGAGGCGGCTCTCAGGCTCCTTGTGACCACGGCGGCATGGCTTCGGTCCCCGGATGCTCCCATCCTCCGTGCTGAGGGGGATGAGGAGCGATGGGAGGGAAGAGCTGCTCAGCCCACGCTGGGAGCCGGCCAAGGGCCGTCCCGGGGCCGGAAGGGGCCGGCGGGGGCCCGGTCCGTGCCTGGCTTGGGGCAGCGGGGCCACAGCTGTGCAAACACGGATGCAGCGGCTGCTCCGGGGGGAGCCGAGCCAGCGGGCTGAGTTCACAGGCTCCCGAGGTCATCCCCGCCGTGCGCCCAAGTTTCACCCAAAGGTGCTGGGGCAGGGCGTGGCAGCACCCCCAGACAGCGCGGGCAGGATGGATGGTCCTGTGGCCATGGTGGCCTCCCCCGCTGAGGGACACTGGTGCCTGCTGTGCCCCGGGGATGGCCGCAGGATGTGCCAGGGACCACAGCCCACCCCCCTGGGGTGCCCTAGGTGCTGCTAGGTGGTCCTGGGTGCCTTCCCCGAGCTGAGGGGCGCTGGAGGCTGCTGTGGTGGCCACCCTGGGCATTGGTGGCCTTCAGTGAGTGACATCCCTGGAAGTGCTGGTCACAGCACCCTCAGCTCCCAGGGCTGCAGGGCTGGGGACTCAGGGGGAGCCAGTTTGGGGCGTCTCCGACCAGGGCAGCGTTGATAAACCCGCCGGAGCGACCTGAGGCTGGTGTCTGAGTGTCGGAAACAGAAACCAGCTGGGACCAACCCAGCCGGTCGGACTGCCCCCTCCGCTGCTCAGACCAGCATTCTTGGGATCCCAATCATCTCCAGAGCACCGGGCGTCGAGAGAGGAGCCAGCGGCCGGGCTGGAGAGCCCCGGGGTGGGCTCCGGCACCCGGCGCTGTGCTGCCTGATCGGCTGCTCGCTGCCCTTTTGGCCGCTGCCCACGGGCAGTGCTGGCCGAGGACGGACAGAGGGACACGCTCCCAGGATTGCATTTCCTACGCTGGAAGACCTGGAGGCGGTCTGTGGCGCGGAAAAGGTGAAAAGCTTGGTCGGGAGGCGGGTTTGTTAGCACTGAG
This sequence comes from Hirundo rustica, assembly GCF_015227805.2. Classification (NCBI taxonomy): domain Eukaryota; kingdom Metazoa; phylum Chordata; class Aves; order Passeriformes; family Hirundinidae; genus Hirundo; species Hirundo rustica. Next base: position 7,007,024 of record NC_053460.1, read on the forward strand.
CCCTAACTAAGGGCAGGGGGCGGTGGGGCTTACCGGGACTGAACCTTCGGGGCAGGAGCTCTTCTGCTCAGGAGAGAGAAAGGATGTGCTTGGGGCTTAAGTCCATGGCAGGGACATGAGTGTGCCGGTGCTCTGCTGGTGCCAGCCTCATGGTAAGCCTGGCACGGGGCTCACCAGCCTGGGGGAGATATGATGCTCAGTGGTCCCTTCCAAGCGTGCCTCAGGCTCTGCTCCCCGGGAGGGCTGGCTCTGCTGCTGGTACCAGGTACCTCTTATCTCGGTAATGTCAGGAATGCACTATGCTGGGGATTTTTCCTCCTCTGTGAGCCAAGCCCAAGAGTGCCAGGAACAGAGACCCCACATCCTGCCTGCCCTGCCTCATGCAGGCTGCGCTGCCCTTCAGCACCCAGCTGGCTGCCTGCTGGTGCTGGAGCATCCTTGGGGCTCCTGGAGCATCACTCCTGCAGAGCAGGGGTATGGTGTCACCCTCCTCCAAGGAGGCTTGGGGTCCTGGCACAGGATCTTGGTTGCGAGGTGCCAGGCCTGGGGATGCAGGGTGCCACAGTGCATTGTTGTGGATGTCTCGGGGAGAGCCAGGTCCCGGGCTGGAGCGCAGGGATGTGTCCTGTCAGCAGCCACTGCTCCCTGTGCCAATGAGAGAGCCTCCAGTGCCTTGGAGCAGGACCCAGCATGGCACAGGTGCCTGCTGGAGCCTCTGAGGTGCCTGGGCAAGTGGCTGCAGATTGCTCTGACTGCTGGGGTGCTGTACTGCGGCATCAGTCCCCTCCAGCACACCCAGCATCCTTCTCTCCCGTTCAGCATCCTGCTCCCCTTGATGCTCTCAGCATCCTTCTCTCCTCTGACAGCTTCAGCATCCTTCCCCAGTGGAGGCTCCTGCCTGGGAAACTCTCCTAGAGGTGCTTCTGTGTCCCAAAATGGTAACGTGGGCTGGAGAAGGATGGGTTGGCAGGACAGTCCTCACCCTGAACTGTGACCTGCTCCACACGTGAGAGCTTTGTCCTGTGGGTTGTGGGTGCTTTCCCTATGGCTGAGCCACTGTAGCACCCAGCCTGGGAACAAGCACGGGTGCCACAGGCCCTCCTGGCTCCGTGGGGAGCAGATTAAAGAGCCCTGCAGAGGGTAATCTGCCCAGGCCTGCAGGTCAGCCGGGCTGCCAGGGATTACAGCTCTTCGTAATGAGCTTAATTGGGACAGTGTTTGTCCTGGAAAATGGAGGGACTGGCACCCAGATAACGCTGTGTCTGTGGGACCCACCGAGTGGCTCTGTGGTGTGGGCTGGGACACGAGTCCCAAGGGGGAACCAGATGGACCTGCTGCCTCCTGGCTCCACTGGGATAGAGGTGAGTGGTGGTGGTGGTGGTTAGCTTTGGCTGCAAATGGCTCTGGCACGTCCTGGGCGCTGCAAATCCCTGGCCCCAGCCTAGTGTGCGGGGTGGCGAGGGGCACAGCGCTGGGGGGATGCCCACAGTGGCTGAGTGGGTGTGAGCCATGTGGGACCAGGCTGAGCTGGGTCCTGGGCATGGGGAAGGAGCAGGGATGGCGATGGAAGCCCCAGCAGTGCTGGCGTCCCTGTGCTGTTCACTGTCAGCCATGCTGCAGACAGGAGGAAAGGCAAAGTGAGCTCCTTAGGATGGAGGGAGGTAGCTCTGGCTCGGTCTGTCAGCCAGAGAAGCTGTGCATCCCTGGGGTCCTGCCTGGCTGTTCCTGGTGGGGTGTGCGACTGCTGGGCACCCTGTGAGCTCATCACCAGCAGCTCTGCTCCTGGCTGGCTGGGACAGAGGGATTGACCTGCCATCAGTGGTGACCAGAATGAAGTGGAGCATCCTGCATCCTGCTCCTCCGTGGCTGCCCTGTGGGCTGGGCTCCTCCCTGTGCTCAGGTGGCACTGCTGGGGGTGGCAGGACCAGGAGCCCTGTTCTCCCCTGCTCTTGCCTTGTCCTTTGGGCTGTCCTCCCCAAGGCCTGGCCCTGGCCAGGGCTACAGGGGTGATTGCTGTGACAGAGTAGCAGCCAGCTCCAGGCCCTGAGACTGAGAAATTGGCTCCATCCTCAGCTGGCATCAACTGCATTGGCTGTGGTGGGGACAGGCAGGTCACGGCAGTGGTTTCAAGGCTTCTGACACTGTCACTGCCAGGAGCAGAGGATGGGGGGCAGCAGCTGTGGGGCTGGACACGTGTGGCCTGCACAGACTTTCCAGGGTCTGGCAGGGAATGGCTCAGCCTGCTCTTCCCCCACGCAGAGCTCCTGGCAATGCTGGGAACTTCCCAAAGTGCTTTGTTTTCCTGGGTTTCCCTCCTGGTTGCTGGAGTGAGCGGAAGCAAGTGAGAAGACAGTGAAGGGCTGGGCAACCAGGTCCAGCCCTGTGCCTTTCCTGCCCCTGCAGCAGGGTGGCACGGGTGACAATGGACATGGGACAAGGTGGGGTTCAGGAGGAGGTGTCTGGGTTTGGGCACAGAGTTTGCCATGGACATATCTGGGAAAGGCCATGGTAGGCATCAGGCATAAGCCGCTTTTTGTGACTCCCATAGGTCCAACCTGGGACATGTCTGTCTGGGTGTGCCCAGAGAGCCTCACTTCACCAAGGGCAGTGTCTCTGGGGGCAGCATGGGATCTGTGTCACGGTGCCAGGAACACCAGGAGTGTTCTTGGGCTGAGAGAGCGGGAAGTCTCCCAACCCATGGTCTGTGGGCGCCGTTCTCAGTCCTGCCTGCATGTGTGTCCTCACGCTGCTGCTGGTGACCCTGATGTCTCACTGTCCCCAGGGCGGCCCTCCAGGTCACATTCAACGATGTCACTGTCTGTGCGCCCGCAGCGCCGAGTCCTCGTCACCAAGATCAATAGGAGCCAGTCCTTCGCCGGAGTGAACTCATCGGCCGACCGGCCCTACAGGTAGGAGATGGGTGCTCATGCTGCCTGCCACGAGGAATGGGGACAGGCTTGGGCTTTGTGGTGCATCCTGAGGCTCCTTCCTATCCAGCTCTCCCAGCATCTCCCTCAGGGATCTTTTTGGTAGCCAGGGGCTGTTGCACAGGGGGCTGCAGGGCCACGTAGGAGCCCATCATCCCAACCTTTTGCCATGTCATGCCCCAGGTGGGGTGGGGACCCTGTAGCCCTGTGGTTGATGCCATGAGAGCACAGAGGGGGAAGGTGTAGCTTGCCTCATTCTTCAGACAGCTCTTAAGACCTTCCCTGTGACCATCTCATAATGTTTAATGGGTGCGGTGGAGCTGGGGTGCCTTTGAAGTGTCTCGATGGCCTTGACATCCTGCGGCAGCCAGTTTCGGGGTTGAGTGCTGGTGTGAATCGGGGTTTCCTCAGGGTCACCTCAAACCTATCATTTGAAAGGTTTTACCAGCTGCCCGCCAGCTGCAGCGTGAGGAGCAGCTGCTCCCTGTCCATCCTCTCCATCCAGTGGTGATGTTATGGTCCCTGCATACCCTTCCTCCTCCTCTCTCCTGAGCATCCCCACATGCTGCACTTCCCCACCAACCCTCTCTGCACCATCCCTAGCTCCTGACTACCGTCTTGCAGGAAGTTCTTGGATAGCAGGCAGAGCCTCCCTGTGCTCTGACCTCCCGCCCTGCTCAGCTTTGTCCCCAAGTCCTGTCCAGCCTCTGGGCCAAGTGACACTTTCCAGGTCACCAGCACATTGCTGGATTTGTGGGTACCAGAGGGGGCCTCTTAGAGACAGAGAAGAGGGAGGGCCTTCAGCCAAGTGGTTGCTGGGGAGATGCTCGTGGGAGATGCCTCCAGGGACCATGGAGGATGGGAAGGAGAAGGAATGGTGGAAATTAGGCGTTAACCCTTCGCTTGGGATGAGGCCAAGACATTCATTTCCCCACCGATGATTCGGGGAAGTTTTTTGGTCACTTCTGTGAAGAGCAGCACAGGATGGGAGGTACAGCCTGAGGATGGGAAATGAGGAGCCCCATGGTGTCTCCTGGGCACTGGTGGCGTGACGATGCTTTGGAAGGAGGAAGGGAAGAGGCAGTCTGAGCGAGGCGTTGCTCGCTTGGGCCGGGGAGTGACTCCATTGCACAAGGCAGGAAGGGTGGTGTTCGGGTCCCAGCGCTGGGTCGCATCCCGCGGGTCGCCTGGGGGAGGCAGCTCCATCCAGCAGGTTTGGTGACATCTGGAGAGGCACAGCATCGGTGAGCATGTCCCTGCCCCATGTCGCTGTGCTGGGTGATGAGGTGACAGGGCTGCTGGTCCCCACGATGCTGCTGTGCTGGACTGGGATCCTTGCCTGACCCTGGAAGCACGAGGCATATTACACCCTCCCAGGGAGCACCTCTATGCCCCTGGCAACCTGGATGCTGGGATGGAGCCAAGCATGGCCCCTTCAGCGGGCAGCCACGGCTAGATATGTCTCCATGTATGCTCCAGGAATTCAGTTTGACTCCAGCTGATGCCATCTTCCTTTGCCTTGTCTGCCCCCAGCTGGCACCAGGGATCCCCCCCCTCCGCAGAGGCTACACCAAGGCCAAACTCTTGGACCCCACTGGGATGGTGTTGCCTTCCTGGTCTTCTCCATCTTTTTTTGTGGTTTCTCCTTGTCTTTCCCATTGCTTTGGGGCAGCCAAATGCATTGCCAGGGGGCTGCAGGCATGTGGTGCAGGCAGCACTGCCCAGTCTCGTGGCTCTGTGTCTTCCAGCCCTGCTGGACACTTAGAATGGCTGCCAGGGAGTCCTGGGAGGGGCAGACAGGTCTCAGTGGACCTGGCCTCCATGCCAGAGATCGCCCTTGTCTTGACACAGGGTGTCTGGGTGGCTGGGGCACCCAGAAGGATCCTGGTGCTATGTGCTGATCCCAGCCTCTCTCCCCAGGAATCTCTCCCCTTTCACCCCCACTGTCTCCCGCAAGACTGGCTCCAGGGTCAGTAGGATGTTCTCAATGTCCCACAAATCGCCACCACCCAAGGTGCCTCAGCCCAACCGCCTGGACGAGGTGTACGAAGCTCTCAAGAAGGGCCTGACGTAAGTGCTGGGTGGGTGGAGGCAGGGAGCTCCTGAGGGGCATGGGGACAGCTTGTGACATGGCTTGGGGTTGGCAGCTTTCTGTTCTCACCAGGCGGGGACACGCCAGCTCTCTTGGGCACGTTGCCTTGGGGTCCCACATTCTGTGGGGTCCCACATCTCACCGCATCCCATGTAGAGGCATATATGGATTCCCACACCTGCGTGCTGGAACAGGGAGCGGGAGTGTGTAGCCCCGTGTGCTGGGTTGGTGTGGGCTGTGGGGAGCAGGAGCCCTGGACACAGCATCCCGACCTGACCCCCATGATGTGGTTGCCCCCAGGGCCTACCTGGAGGTGCACCAGCTGGAACTGGAGAAGCTCAGCACACAGATCCGTGAGTCCAAGAGGAATTCACGCCTGGTGAGTGCCTCTTGGGAAGAGCCTTATGGGGAATGGTGCTTTGGGTAGACAGCAGGGGTTGTGGGCACAGCTGGAATAAGTCATGGTCCATCTGTGCCTGGGGCAGAGCCTGTTTCTGTGGCATTGTAGGGGCCAGCCCAGGCTCTGGTGTTGGGGCTCCCATCGCTCTGTCATGCACTCTCCAGCCCTGGCAGGGTGCTGTGTGTCCCACTGCCATGCTATGGGTGGTGGGTGCCACATGCTGGGTTTTCTTCGGGTGGGCAGAGCTGGCTTTGTGCTATGTCTTATCCCTCTCATCTTTCCTCCAGGGCTTTCTCTACGATCTGGATAAGGTAAGCGGGATCAGTGTCTCATCCCCCTTGTATTCCCCTTCCTTGTACCTGGGATGTGCTATTGCCGGCCCTGCTCTGCTAGCACTGCCCTGCTGCCTTGTCCCCTGGGAAGGAGAGGGTAGGGACTCTGCAGGCAGGGTGGCCCAGGTGGGCAGGGGATGAAGCAGAGATGATCTTGTAACCCTTTTCAGGCAAACAGAAGCTGTTGTTAGTGAGTGTAGGGCACGAGTTAGCTCACAGGCTGGGGAAAAAAGCACCCTTGAGCCTGGCTTGGCTCCTGGAGGACCTTCTGGTGTGTGGGAGTCTGGAGGAGGCTGCAGCACATGGGTGCTTCCCACTGGCTGCCACCCTGCCCCAGCCTCAGTGCAGGGGACGCAGAGGCCACATCCTGACCTGTGGCTCCTCCATGGAGGGGCTGCACTGCCGCTCACACCGTCTCCTCTGCTTTTCCAGCAAGTGAAGTCAATCGAGCGGTTCCTGCGTCGCCTGGAGTTTCATGCCAGCAAGGTGAGAGCTGGGGCAGCGCTGGGGTGGCCGTGCTGTCCCCAGCCCTGCGCTCCACTGCAGCTCGGGCCTGTCCTTGCAGATAGATGAGCTGTATGAGGCTTACTGCATCCAGCGGCGGCTCCGTGATGGAGCCCACAACATGGTCAAGGCTTACAGCACAGGCTCGCCGGGCAGCCGGGAGGCACGTGAGAGCCTGGCTGAGGCCAGCAAGGGCTACAAGGAGTACACGGAGGTGAGGCAGCTGGCTGGGGTGGGCTGGCAGGGTGCTGAGTCCATGGGTGGCTGCTCATGGGTCCTGCCCATCCGTCTGTCTGTTCCCAGAACATGTGTCTCTTGGAGAATGAGCTGGAGAGCCAGCTGGGCGAGTTCCACATCCGGATGAAAGGTACCATGTCCGCTCCATCCCTGTCCTGCTGCCTGCCTGCCTGCCTGCTGCCTGCTGACGCCTCTCTGCCTTCTCTTGCAGGACTGGCAGGCTTTGCCCGGCTTTGTGCTGGTGACCAGTATGAGGTTGGTGGGACCATATGGGTTGGGTTCTGCTCTTCCTCTTCCCTGTTGTCCTTGAGGTGTCTCAGGGGTGTAGGTGGGTGCTGGCGTGGAGGGCATGTTGCAGGGTGGTGGTGGGTGGCATGGGTCCGTGGCCATGCCTAGGGACATGCAGAGAGCACCCATCACCCTGGAGTCGTGTCTCCCCCGTACCCATACCTCTGCATCCGCAGATCTTCATGAAGTACGGACGGCAGCGGTGGAAGCTGCGAGGGCGCATCGAGGTGAACAGCAAGCAGGTGTGGGACAGCGAGGAAATGGTTTTCTTGCCTCTCGTCACTGAGTTCCTCTCCATCAAGGTACAGTGCATAAAAGGACGGGGATGGGGTGGGCCAGCTGTATCCCCCTGCATCACAGGGCCATTTAGCTTGGAAAAGACCTCTCTGATCATCAAGTCCAACTGTTAGCCCAGAACAACCAATCCCATCATTAAACTGTTTTCCCAAGAGCCTCATCCACACGTTTTTTGAACATTTTCAGGGATGGTGATTCCACCATTTCCCAGGGCTTCCTTCCAGCACCTCACCTAAAAGTTTATCATCCTCACTGGCCCATGGTTTCAATTCCTTCTCCTTCCTCTCCCCCTTCTTCAGGTGACAGAGCTAAAGAGCCTGGCCAACCATGTTGTGGTGGGCAATGTGTCCTGCGAGACCAAGGACCTCTTTGCAGCTCTGCCCCAGGTAGTGGCTGTGGATATCAACGACCTGGGCACCCTCAAACTCAGCCTGGAGGTGACCTGGAAGTGAGTACCTCAGCAGACATTGCTGGTGGCAAATGGCAGTGCAGGGGATGGCCCAGCAAGAAATGACCCACCCCAGAGTGTCTCCCATCCCCAAACGGGGCTGTAATTATAAAAACCCAGAGCTGGTCTGGAGGGGATCCTGGTGTCTTGAGAGCCCCCCAGGCTGGTGCATATCCCTCACCTCCCTGCTGTCCTCCTCAGCCCCTTCGACAAGGACGACCAGCCCTCGGCAGCCAGCACCGTCAACAAGGCTTCCACGGTGAACAAGAGGTTCTCCACCTACAACCAGAGTCCGCCTGACACGCCGTCCCTGCGGGAACAGGCATTCTATGTAAGTGTGCACCAGGCAGGGCAGCTCAGGACACATGGCCAGTGGAGGGGTCCACACAGGGATGTGCCTAGGCAACGTCTCAGAGGGTGGCACAGCTCAGGGATGGGCAGGCAGCTCCTTCCTCTCCAGCCATCCCACCAGGACTCCCCAGTACCGGCACCTGCTCCTCCCTCCCACGTTCACAGCTCCTCTTCTCTCTGCCCAAGAGCCCGGAGCGGGCGGCTGACAAGCGTGGTTGGTCCTTGCTGGACATCTTTCGGGAGACACTCTTCGAGAAGCTGTCTCAGAGCTGCTCCTGCGGCGATGTCTCCTCGGCCGAGCTCGGGAGATGGCCGCAGCAGGGCCGCGTAAGTGCGGGGCTGGAGCAGGCCAGTAGCTTAGCCCAGCGCTGTGGCCATCCCGCAGTAGCTGTAGCTGCTCCTTGTCTCCTACTCACTCTCCCTCGCTGATGCCCAAAGGCCTGATGCTGCCAGGCTGGGTCTGGCTGGTCCTGCAGAGCTAGTCCCCAAGCTAGTGGAGCCTGGGTTCACCCCCGTGCAAGAGCTGGGCACTAGTGAGTAGACAGCTTCTCCGTGTCCCCGTGCTGGTGGCATTGTTGTGGTACTGGTGGTGGCGCTGGTGACATGGTGCTGGTGTGACAGTGCTGGTGTGGCACTGGTGTGATGCTGTCATGGTGCTGGTGTGACTAATCTGGAATTTTTTGGCACCGGTTCAGTGATGGTGAACCACAAAATTGGTGTGGTGGCCGGTGCTGTCCCCACCAGCTGGTGCTGGAGCTGTTGCAGTCCTTGCAGCCATGGTGGTTGGTGTCCTTGGCTCCATGTGTTGCATCCCACTGTGCTAGGGGACTGCTGGCATCCTAAGGCTCCAGGACATATGGGGCTGTTCATTGGGAGCTGGATTGCCTGCTGGCATTGGGTGGGATCCAGAGCTGGAATCTGCCAGGTGTTTGCTGACCATCCTGCTATGTCAGCAGAGCCTTGGCAGCCTCAGTGCTCTCCAGCTCAGATCCATCCTGCCCCTACTTGACATGCAGACAGCTGAAGGAGATGGGGCCGCAGGAGCAGGGTCTCAGCTGACACCATTCTCCCCCTCTCCAGAACATGCTGCGGCGCCAAGAGGAGCTGGAGAACGGCACAGCCTGGTCCATCTCCTCCGAGTCCTCTGATGACTCCTCCAGCCCCCAGCTGTCCAGCAGCGCCCGCCATACCACACACAAGCCCATCGTGCAGCCTGAGGTGCAGGCCTCTGCCCCCGCCATCGAGATCTCCTTCTCCCAGCAACCAGAGGAGGCTGACGCCATGCTTGGGGCCAGTGGCAGCAGTGTCCCCGCTGCCGGGAGCCAGCCGGAGGAGCCAAGCAGCCGTAAGAAGGAGACAGTGGCCAACGGGCACGTGCCCTACTCCCGGACTCTGAGCCACATCAGCGAGGCCAGTGTGGATGCCACGATGGAGGTCAAGACTGCGGAGAGCCCTTGGGAGCCTGCGCCCAGCACGGAGAGCTCAGGGATGGACGAGCAACACGCACACCCTCTCCCTGGTGCTGCGGTGGCAGCTGCTGTGGCAGGGCAGGACAGGCCCACTGAGGCCAAGCCCCGCGCCTCCGTGGCATGGGCCACCTCCTGCGAGGAGGAGGCTGGCAGCGCAGAGCCGGTGCAGAGCCAGGCGCCAGCACAGAGTGACTATGGCACCGGGATCCCCACAGCACTGGCACAAGCCTCTGCAGAAGAGAGGCCCGTGTCAACCCCACCGCTGCCCGCCAGCACCCCTGAGGTGCCGCGGGGGAAGATGGTGGATTCAGGTCTGGAGGAGGCAATTGGCCTCCTGGGCTCAGCTCTGGATGACTATCGGGGACAGTTCCCGGAGCTGCAGCCTCTTGAACGGGAGCTCAAACGTCTGGAGGAGATGCTGCTGGTGAGGGGCTCCCAGCAGTGTCATGGGGTGAGGGTGACAGGGTCATCCTGGCTGGCAGTGCCTGGGGATGATGGGGACAGGGCAACCCATGGTGGCAGTGCTCAGAGACAATGGAGACAAGACCATCCCTGCTGGCAGTGCCCAAGAATGATGGGGATGGGGCCGTCCCTGCTGGCAGTGCCCAGGGGTGATGGGGATGGGGCCGTCCCTGCTGGCAGTGCCCAGGGGTGATGGGGATGGGGCCATCCCTGCTGGCAGTGCCCAGGGGTGATGGGGATGGGGCCGTCCCTGCTGGCAGTGCCCAAGAATGATGGGGATGGGGCCATCCCTGCTGGCAGTGCCCAGGGGTGATGGGGATGGGGCCATCCCTGCTGGCAGTGCCCAGGGGTGATGGGGATGGGGCCATCCCTGCTGGCAGTGCCCAGGGGTGATGGGGATGGGGCCATCCCTGCTGGCAGTGCCCAGGGGTGATGGGGATGGGGCCATCCATGATGGCATAGCCTGGTAATGCAGGTGGCAGGGCTGTCTTGGCTGGTGAGCCAGGATTCAACTTCACCATGCCTTCCTCCACAGCAGAAGCAAGGTGTCTTCCTCAGCCGGGCCTCCAGCATCAGCCTGACAGTGGAGCATGCGCTGGAGAGCTTCAGCTTCCTCAACACCTCTGATATGGAGGACTCAGAGGGCTCTGAGGAGGAGCCTCTCCAAGATGAGAGGTGCACAGTGGGGCTCATGGCATGGGGCACAGGGCAGGAGATGGCCTTGGGGCAGTTGGAATGGGGGATGGTCACGGGTGCCCAAGCATGTTTAGACCTGTTCATCACAGCTTAGGGAAGGTCCAGGCCAAGAACCAGCAGTACCTGGTCATCCTGGTGGCACTATGTCACCCCGCAGCTCTCCATGAGGGGTGGGCTGGGGGCAACCCCTGTGCCCCTGGGACTTGTCCTCTGCCCTGTGGGTGGGGAAGGGCCAGGTCCAGGTGTCCTGTGCTGATCCACTGCCTTGATCTCTCCCTGGCTTGCAGGAGGGCTGGCAGACCCCTGCGGAGCACCAGGGCCCCCAGTGCTGGCGAGATGGGGGCAGATGACAACGGAATGTGCAGTGGTTCTGAGGCCAGCACTGACCCCATGAGCACCGGCAATGAGTTCCTGGATAAGGCTCTGGTGCTTCACCTCAACAACTGCAACCGCCTGCTGCTGGTGAGGACCAGGGTGGGATATGGCAGCAGGAGACTCCCTGGGGTGGGCTGTATGTATCCCCTTGAAGGGGGTCTTGCTGCAGCCTGGGGGCTGTGATGTGGGCAGTGAGCACCATCCCTGAAGTCCCTGGTTTGGCTGTGCCTTGCAGAAGCTGGGCACCTTTGGTCCCCTGCGGTGCCAGGAGATGTATGCCCTGGACAGGCTGCTGCGGGAGTCGCAGGTGCTGGAGATCGTGTGCCAGCTGACGGAGGAGCGCGCAGGAGCAGCCAGCTCGGCTGCTGATGGTAAAGAAACACAGCTGAGGGGACCCTCTGTGCCATCCTGGAGGCTGTGCGAAGCCTGTGACCCCTTGTGGGCATTGCTGGGCAGTGAGGGACCGTGCCAGACAGAGAGCAGGTGTCACCCGCCTGCTGCCATGGCCTTGGGGAGGTCTGACAGTGCCTGTCCCCACAGTGGTGCAGTTCTCGACACGGAAGGAGGGTGTGCTGCCCCTTTGGGACCTCTGTGTGGAAGTGCCCAACATCTACACCTGCCCCGTGGAGCGGTTCCTGCAGGTGCTCAGTGCCCAGTATGCAGCTCCCATCAGCGAGCAGCACTCTGGTTTGGCTGATGCTGGTGAGTTGGTGCTCAGGGGTGTTGGGGGACTTGCCAGCCTCACTCAGTGACCATGAGTGGGAGCATATGGGGGCCAGGATCTCCACAGAGGGGTGACCATGGCTGCCATAGACTGTGATCCTGATTCCCACAGTGTGTGTGAAGCTGGTGGAGGATGTGCTGAATCGGCGGCTGCCCCGGCGGCCCGGCAGCGCCCAGAGCGAGCAGGTCACCATCTTCCAGTACTGGAGCCACTTCGAGTCGCTCGGTGCCCTGGTTCTTGACACCTACATGATGGAGCTGGCAGAGGAAGGTGGGTGTCCTCCCACCCTCCTTAAGTCCTGGGATGGGGTGCCAGAGTATCACCATAGTGATTGATCACCTTGCAGAAGTGCCATGACCATTCTGGGGCATCACCCAGAGGCTCAGCCATCCTTGGGGTGGGCAAGTCAGTCTGATCCAGAGTGCAGCCCAGTCCCATGCTGCCTTCCCATAGCCTTGCTGTAGGTCCCCAGTGTCTTGGAGAGCAATTCCGTGCATTGGCACCTTGCATGGGGCCCTCTCTGCCCAGCATGGATCCAAGGTGCCCGGGGATGGGTAGCAGGGGTGTGGGGGCAGTGCCATGTGACTCCCCACACCTTGGATGGCTTCCTGCAGCGCTGCTGGCGCAGAACCTCAATTCGGACGACCAGGACGTGGTGCTGCGTGCCCTGAAGCGCATGCCCGAGGGCCGCCTGAAGAAGGAGGGACTGAAGGCGCTGAGCCTGCTCCTTGTGGAGGGCAACAGCAAGGTGGTGAGCGCCGTGTCAGCCCAGCTTCGCAGCCTGGCAGAAAACCCCCGCTTCCGCCAACGGGTACGTGCTGGGCAAGCCAGGGGTGACGTGGGCTGGCGCCACAGCCCTCGGGGTGCTGCCCCTGCTCTGCTACAGATGGTGGCACTGACTCCCCCATCTCCCCCAGGCCCTCGTGTGCTTCCTGGAGCAGCTGGAGGATGAGGAGGTGCAGACACGTGTGGCAGGGTGTGCGGCGCTGGGCTGCTTGAAGGTGAGGGATGTGGGGAGGACGCAGCAGGGCTGCATTTTCCAGAGAAAGAGGAAACCCACGTGGCCGGTGACTCTGGACACACCTGCACAGCCTCCTGCTCCTGGGAGAGAAGAGCTGGAGATGCCCCAAAATGTGCTGTAGCAGCTGGCAGGGGCAGAGAAAGAAGGAAAATGAGGAGGAAAAGGAAGAGGATGAGGGGCTGTTCTGTACCATGGGGCTGCAGCACCCTGTGCTACCTTCCCCATCTGACTGTGTTCCTGCTCCAGCCCTGACAGCCAAAACTCATCTCCTTGTCCCTTCTCCTGCAGGCCAAGGAGAGCATTGAGCAGCTGGTTTACCTGTGCCAAACCGACAAAGAGCCTGTGCGGGAGGCAGCCAAGCAGAGCCTGATGCTGTGCGGTGAGTGTCCTGCTGTTTCTCTGCTTGCTCCCCACCCACAGCATCCCAAGTGGCATCTCCTGGTGCCAGCAGTGCCCATGGGAGGTGGGGCTCCATGGCTACTCCACGCACTCTGGTTCATCATGCCCAAAGCTCTGCCAGGCAAGAGCAAGCTGGCAGTGAGGACCAGGCATCCTGTAGCCGCAGCACTAAGCCTGGTTGTTATTTATTATTTGTTAGATGGCCCTGAGAGAACCATCTGAGTGTGTTTCTAGGCCTCCAGATCGCGGCAGCTGCTGCACAGGTTGGGACACGTGAGCTGTCCTCGTACCCCTTGTCCCTGCTCCGGCCGCTTTGCTCACGAATGTCTCTGTCTTAGAGCCTGTCAGCTGTGTCACGTTTTGGAGTCTGTGTGTCTTGATTGTTGCTAGTGCACATCCCACTGGCACCCTGACACATGTAGATGCCTTGTGTCTTACGTCCCAGCAGATTGTCCATGTCACCATCTCTTGCTGGGGATGGCCGCTGCAGGCAGATTTGTGGGCAAAGAGCTCAGAGTGAGCCTGTAGCATGGATGTGTGCATCTCTGTGTGTGCCTGGGGGTCCTGGGGGAGCCCTTGTGACCCCCACGCCAGTGCATGCGGATGTGCACAGTTGTTGGAGCCACCGGAGCTGGCACAGCCCTGAGCTCTGGTACCTTGGCGCCAAGTGAGGCTCTCCACAAGCCAACACTCCTGCAGCCCAAACACAGGTTAACCCTGCCCCACGTGGGCAGCTGAGAACAGGATTTGCAACCTCTAAATGAGGAGCTCTGGGGACTTTTTGATCCGGATCCCAGATGGGACCTGCCCAGGGTGTGCTATAGAGAACAAGAGAGGTTTCCATGCTGTGGCCATAGCACGCAGGCTCAGCTCTACCATATGTTAGGCATGTTTCCCTAGAAGGGCTGGGGTAGGTGGCCAGGGATGGGCAGGGGACAGAATTCTGCAGTTTGTGTCACTGACCATGGCATGTACTTGCAGGAGAAGATGGTAAATCAGCTCACCGGCGACTGGAGGAGACCCTGGATAGCCTCCCGCGGATCTTTGCACCAGCCAGCATGGCCAGTACAGCTTTCTGAGACCCACGCACACCCGCCTGCCATCCCTGAGGGCAAAGGCACTGCTGGGGCCACCCGGGCTTGCACGGACCGGGGACCCGGCAGCTCCCGCCCTCGGCAGCACACCACAGTATTACCCCGCCCGCCGGCAGCTCGCCACGGCCGCACACTGCCTTACGGAGCACCGCTTCCCGGCCACCGGCCCCACGGGTGCCACCTCCGCACCGCCGGCCAGGGGGCTCGCTGCACATCCCACCCTCTGACCGCTATTTAAAGTACCCGGGGAGCCCACCCTTCCTGCCCCCCTTGTCCGCTACAGCTGCCAGGACTGGGGTGGCGGGAGAGGTACCGGATTTCTCTGCCTCCTCTTGCCTTCCTCTTGCTCGAGGGCACGCGCCCTGTCCCGGAAGGACCTGCACTTTGGGAACCTCGCCGTTTCTTTCCAGGAGCTGCCAGGGCCATGGGGACTGCTGCCCTCTGCCACCTGGAGTCCCCAGGACTTAAATAAAGTGAAATATGAGATATTAATATATTCTGCTGGCGTTTCTTCTTTCCAGCTCCACGTGCTCCTGTCCCTCCTTGGCTTGTGGCTGTAGGGCGTGTAGTGAGATGTGGCCTCAGCCTCAGCCCAGAGCCTTTCCTGGCCTGTTGGGAAGTGCTTGGAGGGCAGGGGCAGGAGGAGCGATAGAGGGACGGACAGACGGATGGACAGAAGCTGCCACTTTTTGTTTGTTTTGTTTTATTTTATTTTTTATTTACAGATTTTTGCAGAAAAACAAAAGCAAAAAATTCTTTTCTATAATGTCTCTATAAATCTATATATAATGTAATTACAGAGAATGACTAATTTTGATTTTAAAGCAGAAATAAAAACCTTTAAAGAGTGTCGGTGTCGCTGTAAGGGTGTTTCTTTGTCCCCAGTGCCCTGGGACAGGGCAAGCTGGGTATCAGTATAACTGCCTGGAGGGTGACAGAGGATGTCATGGGAAATAATTGTGATTTTTGCCAAAACTTGACTGCTGAGCATGGCATGCATCACCCAAGGTGGTACAAGGTGGCCACAAAGGATGAGGGCCACCAAAACCAGGGCTGCCCTGAGAATGGAAACAGCCGTGTGTGTGTGTGTGCGTGTGTAAATCCACACATTCTCCATCTCCAGCTGCTGGTTATCTAGGCCCTGACTTCCAGTTTGGACTGGTAAGGACCCATGTCCAGCACTGGCAGCAGATTGCAGCAGCTGTGGTGGCCAGGCCATGTTCCCAAATGTCCCCACACCGGATGGGTGTGACAGGGAATGCTAAAACACCCTGTGAGCTGCTCTGTCTCACTGGCTGTGCCTTGTCCCAGGATATCCGCTGTCCCCGCCTCACTGTGTGAGAGACACGCCACTGGGCTGGAAGGGAGGCTGCTCTTTGTGACCCCTCTTGCTGCTTGTCCCTCACCACCATCCCTGAGTCTGGAGGTTTTTTGGAGTTGTTTGTGCCCCTTCTGTGCAGCTCCTCAGCACTGATGAGCCGCTGGACTGTTGGAAGCTTGCTGGGAAGGAAGCACTGTTTCCTCTGGCTCTCCCAGGAACTTTGCCCTCTTGGTGGCTGTGACAGCATGATGCAGCAGCATGGTGGCGGCCACCTCCCTGACACTCACAACACGATTGGTTCTCACTGCTTGGATTAAATTTCCTGAGTTCAGTGGTCTTGGCAGTACGTGGCTGGTGACATGGAGCCTTCTGCTCCACCGACAAGGAGGTGGCATCAGGCTACGAAGTGCACGGCAGAGTGTTGGGTCTTGTGCCACCTCCCGATTAGGCTGGGCAGAAAGGGGGGATCCTGGATATTTCTCCCTGCATCAAGAAGTAGGGCTGCTGGGGCCCTTGCTCCTGCACCCTGCATGGTGTCACCGTGGGGCGGGGAGCCCCCAGAACTGCTCCCCCTCTCTCTGTGATGTGAATCTGTGGTTTCACTGGTGATTTTATTTAAGCTTGTATCATTTGCCTTCCTCTTCTCAAACCCCACCCATCACCTTCTGCTGGTTTAAAATCCCTGAACATCCACCATGATGGTGCACCTGGGGAAGAATAACTTCATGCACCAGTACCTGATGGGGGCCAACCTGCTGGGAAGCAGCTCTGCAGAGAAAGACCAGGGAGTCTTGGTGGACAAGAAGCTGTCCCTTAGCCAGCAGTGTGCCCTGGGGACGAAGAAGGCCACTGGTATCCTGGGATGCATTAGGAAGAGCACTGGCAGCAGGTTAAGGGAGCTGATCCTGCCCCTCCAGCCCTAGTGAGGTGACATTTAGTGTGCTGTGTCCAGTTCTGGGCTCCTCAGTACAAGAGAAACATGGAGTTCTTGGAGCAGATCCAACAGAGGGATGCAAAGATGATTAAGGAATTGGAGCATGTCTCTTACAAGGAAAGACTGAGGAAGCTGAAGCTGTTCAGCCTCATGAAGTTTTGACTGAGAGGGGACCTCATCAATGTCTGTCAGTATCTGCAGGGAGGGTGCCAAAGGATGGATCAGGCTCTGCTCAGTGGTGCCCAGCAACAGGACAAGAGGCAACAGGCACAAACTAATGCACGGGAAATTCCACATGAAAATGAGGAAGAACTTGACTGTGCAGGTGACCACACGAGGGAACAGGTTGCCCAGAGAGGGTGTGGAGTCCCCCTTACTGGAGGTATTAAAAACCATCTGGACATAATCCTGTCCAATGCCCTCTAGGATGACCCTACTTGAGCAGAGAGGTTGGACCAGATGGAAGGACCCATAGTGGTTCCTTCCAACCTTACTATTCTGTGTTTCTTTACCCCCTGCCAGGTATTAATAGACATGGACAAGAACCCCCTTCCCAAGCCTTCATCTTTCCAGCTCTCATGACAGCTGCTCCAATCCCTTAATCATCTTAGCGGCCCGTATGGTCCTGGGAGGGGAGTAGTTTAGCGCAGCAAAGATTCCCCCCAAAGGCAGCAGGGGCAGGGACATTCCCCCAGTCCTGCCAGCCACCTGTGCCAGAGCAGGGGCACTGCCATCACCAGTGGAGCTGGGGATTTATAGTCCCCAGACCAAGCAAGGCCCATCTATTGGTGCTCCCCAGGATTCCTAAGCACATCCCAAGAGGTTACAGCTTTCACTTCCTTCTTCCTCACTGTAGCACAGCTTTTTGGGGCTGGCTTAGGCAGAATGTAGCATGTCGTGGTGCATGTGTTCCCATCTGGGACACCCCCTCAGCATAACCACTTCTGGATGCAGATTTATCTGCAGATGAGATTGCGGAGAGGGGTAACCAGGGGACACTGCAGCATCACTCATCCCTTAGCCTTCATCCACCTGCTTTGGGGGGCTGGATGAGCTCCAGGAGGGAAGCACAGTGCTTCTCCCAAAGCACTGCATCACTCTGTCAGCTTTAGGCAGCAAGAGATGAAGTATGTAGGTCCCAGCTGGCACATGCAACTGCAGACGAGAGCACCCGAGAGGTGGAAGGTGGCCCAGCTCTCTCACAAGTTTGATCTCTTTTCCCTTTTCAATAACTGCTGGAAAAAAAACCAAAACCAAAGAACAGCCCAGTGCTCCAGTGGCCAAAGCCATGAATTTAATTCACTCACCTACCTGGATGTTCTCCTTGCCCTGCAAAAACCTTGTCCCCTCCCTGCAGCACAATTCCACTTTCCAAGATAAGTTACACCTTGACTGTAGAGATCAGAGCAGGAAAGCAGACTTCTGTCAGGGTAGGCAGGGAGCTGCAGGCCAGGAATTACTCTGCTCCTGGAATTGCAAGGAATAATCCCGTTACTTATGTGGCTGTAAGAACATGTGGGGAAAAAACCTCATAAAGATTAATTTAGGAATCTATTGCCCAGCCCCTTGCTGTCTGCTGGCACTGCCAGAGACCTCTGCCCTATGGACACCACCAGGTCACCTGGAATTGCAGGACTGCCATTTTCACAGGACTGAACTTCAAACAAAAAGGTCTTAATTACTGGACCACTCAGCTTCATGGGTGAGCTCCCTGGGCACCACCTTCGCAGCACACAGGGACAGACACAGCGGTGCAGAGCACGTTTTGCGGCAGCATTTGTTATTTCAAAGGAGACAGTGTGCCAGCACCGTGTTTGTCAGCCAAATCTGTGTCAGCACTTAAAACATCCCCCTCCTGTACGGACGTGCTTGTGCTCAGCAGCTACTTGCTTTTCTTGTAGGAGCTGCAGCCTGTGGGAGGGTGTCTGTGTCACAGTTACATTATCCATGTGCTCTGGCTTGGGGAAGATGTTCCTTTTCCTCGCTTACTGCTGGTTTTGCTTTTTTTCCTTTTAATTGGAAGGGTGCATACAGATTCTGGAGCGCTCTGTGGTATTGCTTTTTACCTGCTAGCCTCAGGAAAGTGTCCTGAGGAGCCCCTGAAGACCATCAGCACAATGTTCCTTCCTTTTGCACAGCATTTGGGCTGGTGCAGCTGCCCGGGCTTGACACCAAGGACAGCCACCAGCCAGAATGACCCCAAGGAGACACTGCCACTTTGTGGCACCACAACCTGCAATCAGCCCTTGTGTTAGAAACCACTTAAATCTTGATGTGAAGTCGTTTTTGGGGGCTGTAGTTTATGACTCTCAAGTCTGAGCAATCTTAAAGTTGGACCTCCCACCTTTTCCCAGGCTTGTGGGAAATCATGTTTCCAAGGCACTCACTGGGGCATTTAGATGATTGGAACAGCTAAGCAGCCTGAGCTGAACCACAGCAAAGCAACAGCCTCCTAGTGAGCACTGACGTGTTCCTTGCAGGGCTGTCAGGCACAACTGTATGGGCTTGTTCTCCAAGGACCATTCCTGGGGCAACAGCTGGGGCCCTGTTTCATAGAGACTAAATAGTGCTTCAGGCAGCCTACAAAATATGATTTAATGCTCTCAAGCTCGACTACTGTCTTCCTTAGAGCTGACTTAGAGCGATAACTCCTGAGGGATTATGAAGATGATGGAAGTGCAGAACTGGAATGAGGAGGGTGAGCCCACCAGAGGCCTCAGCAAGGTGGTCGGGAGCTCCTCGACTTCAGTTTTTTCCATTCTGCTCACGGGCAAGGCGTCTCTGGGAAAGGCCTCGCTCAGGACACTTTTCCAGAAGGAGCATCTGCCCCTGGGTGTCTAATTCGGACCGGCTCAGAGATCGATATTCAGGTGCACTCACAGTTAGGACTGAAGCCGGGGATTTGAATTCCCCGCAAATTAGCTCAAAAGCGCCTCCAAGCGAGGAAACCCCGGATCAGTAGGGCAGACCCCCAGCACTCGTCGGTGGATGGACGGGGACACTTCTGGCAGGAGAAGTCCACGAACAGCTTGCCAGAAAAAAACTTCAGCTTCCTAAGCAACGACATTCCTGCTAGAAAGATGGGACCGTTTGCCATGGAATGGCTCAAACAAAAGGCAGAGGGCAACCATTTACACCCTGCCCTGGATGACTATTTAAAGCAGCACAGTTTTGCACACAGCCACTGCTCCTCTCCACTTTGATTCGTGCCTGAGCTAAATTTTGAGCTTAAAGCAGGATTCACGGCTACAGACGAAAGATATGCCATTCTCCCAAAAATTACAGCACGAGAATTGATGGCTTGACAGCTGAGAATGCATGAGATTTTTTTAAAACTCACACTACAGAAATGTTCTGAGCAGATTCTTCATCCTGTGCTGACTTAATTTCCCTCTACACCAACTCATCTAGTGGCCAAATGGAAGGCCATGGATTTCTTTATTATTATTATTATTATTATTATTATTATTATTAATTTTAGAAAAGCTTTTGATTGTCCAACATTGGACTCAAAGATCCTTGTGAGGTTCCTTCAAATTCAGGATATTCTGTTTCAATGATTCAAATTTCTCATGCAACGGAAGACCCCAGAGCTCACAGTTGTGGGCTACACAAACACGTCTCATAATTAATGGCCACTCTTTACCATTGCTTTGCAGATAATTTATTTCTCCTTCGGCCAAGGCTGCATCCACACAGCTCATCCCCTCTACCCCCTCGGTAAGCCGCCAATGCCCCAATGAAACGGGCTAATGCACTTATCTCGCTGTCATGATCCTGAGAAGGAAACTTGTTCTGGGTTGTCAACAACTCCCAAAGCAGTATCAGTACTCAGAACACAGCCCACGGCGCTCTGCTGCTTTGCAAGGACTTGAGAGAGCTTAGGCTTAGGCAGGAGAAACCCGTAAAGCTGGGTCAGGGATTGATCTCTCAGCTCAACTCCCCTGGCACAGGAACCCTGCAGGGCAGTTGGGATGCGACCCCGCAGCACAGCTCAGCAAGTCATCACCACTATTCATAACAGGATTTAAGGGCACAGTTTACACATGCTAATGTATGCTAATGTTTTTTTCTGATGGGTTTGTCACTTGTTAAGCAGGTTGTGGTAAAGCCTAGGCTGTTGAACAGCTTTTACCCCAACCTGCAGTGATATCTCAAGAGGCACAAATTTGAGGCAAGATTTTTAACACGTATTTCAACTACAATAGCCTTAAAACTCTTTCGTTCTACCGCCACAGGTTTGTGTTAAGGTTTCTTTACATTTAGATTTCTCTCTGAACTCCTGGCCTTACTGTCCTCCAGGGACTGATAGGGGATGGGAGTAAAATGAACAAAAAAAATGCAGCTTCCTTCCAATGCATCTGATTTTTGAACTATTAATATTTTAACCCATTACTCTTGCTCCATTTCACATGGATTTATGGTAAGAAAATACCAAGAGGATGCAGCATGAGCTCATAGAATTCTCCTTTCCTCAGCTTGCCTGTCAATCAGCTCTGGGTCTGCAACAACACTGCTGGAGATGAGAAAATATATTAAGCCCAGAAGATCCAGCAAGTCAGGGAACTGCAGAAAATGAAAGGCAAGCCCTCGTGTATTCTCACATAAATTCATGCATCTCACCAAAGGTGCCGTGGCTCTTTTCGCCTTTTGGGGATAAGTTGTGGACAGAAAACACCACGGTGTCTAACTTCTGATGGAAATAACCTTGCTGACTTTCCCAGGAGCTCCCTACTAAACACCTGGCAGCACATCTACCATTCCTGCTGTGCTGAAGCTGACTTGAGCTGTTTTGTCTTACTTGATTGTGAGCTTGGAAAGCCCAAGGTCTTTGAAAACACCAGGCAAACATCATCTTAAGTCACTGAATTGTAGAATCCTAGGATCTCCTGAGTTGGAAGGGATCCACGAGGACAATCAAGTCCAAATCTCTGTCCTGCACAGGACATCCCCAAGAATCACACCACATGCCTGATGTTGTCCAAATGCTTCTTGAACTCTGTCAGGCCTGGTGCTGTGATTACATCCCTGCAGAACCTGTTCCAGTACCTGGCCACCCTCTGGGTGCAGAACCTCTTCCTAATACCCAGCATAACTCCTCCTGACGCAGTTCCATGGTGTTCCCTCAGGTTCTGTCACTGGTCACAGAGAGCAGCCATCGGTGCTGCCCCTCCTGAGGAAGCAGCAGCCCACAATGAGCTCTGCCCTCTGTATCCTCTTTTCTAGGCTGAACAGGCCAAGTGCCCTCAGCCACTCCTCGCATGGTTTCCCCTCTAGATCTTAATTCCAGTCACTTGTTGGTATTTACAATACTGTCCTATAACTTTCCTGCTGATTAATTCATGATTGTACTGACTCCTCTTCCACCTTAAGGAAAGTTTGTGTCTTTCAACCACGCCAAATCCCTCCTCAGCACAGAGGCTGGACTATCTCTGTGGCCTTATTCTCCTAAGGAGCTCCTTCCCACGGAGCTGAGGCACAGCCCTCCTGCTTTGCAAGTTTCACAGAGGTGAAGAGCTAGTTTTGGCTGAGGTGAAGAGGTCAGTTTTTGACAAGGTACAAGGAGCAGTTTTAGATGAGGTGAAGTGGGCAGTTTTGACTGAGATGAAGGGGGTAGTTCCAGCTGAGCAGCGCCGTGCAGCTGTCCGGATCCCGGGACAGCACTAACACAGGAGCCGCCCAGAGCTCCCCTCACGCCGCCCCGCCGGGCGCGCGCTGCCCCGAAGGGCGGGAGGGGCGCTGCCTCCGGCCCCCCCCGCACTGCCCGCCCCTCGGCGGCACGTGACGCGCTGACGCACTCACGCACGCACAGGCGCGCGCCCGCTGACGCCACGAGCCCCGCGTGTTTGAAGTTGGCGCGCGACTCGCGCCCTCGCTCCCCCCCCCCACCCTCGCCCCGCCCCGCCCCGCCCGCCGCTCCCAGCCTGCCCCGCGCGGCCGCTTCCCCGCGCGCGCCGGCCCCCCCCCCCCCCCCCACTCCCGCCCCCCCCCTCCCCCCAGCTCGGGCCGGCGGCCGCGGCAGAGCCGCGCTGGGTGGCGCGTGCGCACTGTGCCCCGCCCGCCGCCATTTTGTGTCCGAAAGCGACTGTGGAGCGATTAAACCGCGGGGCTGGTGCCGGGGCGCTTAAAGCGGCGGCGGCCGCGGCGGGGCGTGCGGGGCGCGGCGGCTCCTCCGCGGGGCCCGCGGGCGGCGCGGGGCGGCGGCGGGGCCCGGCGGCCGGAGGGAGCTCGGCGGGGCGCGGGGCGCAGGTAAGCGGCGGCGGCGGGGGGTTTGCAGTCGCGTTCTCCGGCCTCTAGGTGTCACGATGGGGCTCCGGCGCGGCTGGGGCCCCGCAGCGGCCGCCGCCGGGGCAGCAAGGGGGGCTTTGTCTCCCTCTATCGTCCCCGCGCCGCCGCCGCCGCCGCCACCGCCGCCATTCCCCACAGCGCGGCGCTGGGCTGCGGCACCGCCCGGGCCGCCCGCCCTCCTTCCCTCCCCGGCCGCCGCCACCCGCCGGCCCCGACTCCATTTTCTTTCCTTTGTCTCCTCCACCGCGCCACCGGCGCTGATTAACCGCCCCATTACCGCCCCCTCCCCGCCGCGCCTGCCGCCCCCCCCTTTTCCCTTCCCTTCCCGTCCCGCACGTCCCTTCCTTCCCCCCCTCCCCCGCCCCGCTGGGCCCGCTCCCCTCCCGCCCCGTCACCGCTCCCTTCCCCCCCTTTCTCGCACCTCCGCGGGGCTCGCCCGGCGCCCTCCGCCCGCCGCCCGTGTCCTGCCGCGGTGTCCGGCCGGGCGCTGCCCGCGGGGACGGCTGCGTGTCCCGCTCCCGCCGGCCGCCGCCTCGCTGCGCTGGCGTGTGCGGCGGAGTGAGAGGCGCTGCGAGGCGCAGAGCGGGACTCGAGCTCCCTCTGCAAGGCAGGCTGAGCAGCGCCATGCAGCAGCACCGGGGCGGGCACGGCTGGGGGGCGCCCGCTCTCGCCGCGGTGACCGGCCGGCAGCCCCCCCGCACCCCCCGCGCCACTCCCGGAGAGCGGCGGCCCCGCCGTTCTGTGTCCACCCCCCCCTTCCCCGTCCCGTCCCCTCCACCCCGCTTCGGGTCCGGGGTCCCCACGGGGCTTTAGGCTTCGATCGGGAGCACCTAGGCTGCCAC
Organism: Hirundo rustica; assembly: GCF_015227805.2. Lineage (NCBI taxonomy): Eukaryota > Metazoa > Chordata > Aves > Passeriformes > Hirundinidae > Hirundo > Hirundo rustica. The sequence goes on from NC_053460.1 coordinate 7,030,525, forward strand.
CGAGCCGCCGACCAGCTGTGTCACTTGCTGGGACTTGGCCCGGCTGCCCGACTCGCGGGACACCTCCCCGGGAACCTCCCGGGCCTTCGCGGCCGGGGGCTTGCCTAGAGATGGAGCCCGAAATCTCATGGCAAAGGACGGCGTTATTCCCTCCCTTCCATGGGTCCGTGCTGCTTGGGGGGGGAAGCACAAAACCCGATTCTTTTTGTGATGCAGAGGAGGAAACCGCACATGCTCTGTGTCCAAACGCTTTGCTGTTTGTTCTCTACATCAGCTTTAGATTTCTTTCGAATATATGTTCACACGGTATCGGATTTGGCCTTGTGTTAACCTTGTGAAGTGACTTCGATAGGAGGGTTTTGTCGTGTTGTGTGGTTCCTTCTCTGTTCAGTGTAATCCTTAGGACTTGGCTGTTGGTGAGAATGAGCTCTCTTTCCTGTTTGTGACTTCCTATTTTTTTGCCGAGCCTTTCTTCCCTTAAATACATGCATGGCTGTTCCTCATCTCTCGCCAGTTACTGAATTCTGGTAATAAACTCCAGAGGTTTTTCTAACTCCATCAGAAGCGTCTAAAACGCTGTTTACCACTTTCAGTGTATGTGTTTTTGTTTTAGTGCAGGAAGTGTGTAAATATCTTCTCAAATTCTCCAGTTTATTCATCTTCTGCAGAGCCTGTTGAATTTGCAGGAGCCCGTTGGGTATAAGAAATGATTCCGTGCAGTATTCAAGCTGTTCTTACTTAAACGATCCCCCTAACACTTTCCTTTAGTGTGGAAGACAGCAGCAGAACTGAAGAAAGGGGCAATTTTAGTATAAGGGCAATGCTTGCTGCCTTTTTTTTTTCCTAGGTTGATGGGATTTTTACTTCCATTTTGTTTTTCTTCTGGATTTGTAGGGCTAGCTCAGTTTTAATGTCATCCGCTGTACGTAAATGGTTCTTAGGATGCACAGAAAGGCTCAAGAAACTTGGTGGGGTATTTTTGACGAGTAGTATCTGAGCAAAAGGTGCAAATCTCGAGTTCCTGTAGTCTCCCGCGGCCCTGCAACTGAAATAATACAGCAAGGCTCATCCATTTCGAACAGAGCTTGGAGAACTGTCACTACAGCGTTAAGTTTGCTGGTGACTCGTGCCTGCAGTTACTGAGGGAAGGAGCTATTTCAAGAGCTGTGTTCGTGTGAGCAGGCTGGAGTGTGAGCAGGCTGGATCTTGACTATGATCTGTAGCTAATTTGTGTGCATCCTCACCGGCTCTTGGGGCTGCAGGTTGATACCCGCCTGCTGCGCTCCCAGTGCTGTGTCTTGAAATGCCAGAAGCCGACCCGTGTTATGCTTGACTTTATTCAGCATTTCCCTGAAAAATCTAATTATATGGGATTACTAACTTACTAAGGAATTTCTGTGCACAGCCTACTCCAAAATTTAATTTTTTCTCCCCATAGGACTTCATGTTCAAGAACTCCTGCTTTTCTAGATTTTTGGAAGTTGGATGTTGGGTATTATTATGCCTGTCTGTTCTTGGAGCAAAGCCAGCTTATGCCTTTGCTCATCCCTCATACTTAAACAGGTTCCACTGACCTGTGGATAGCTCTTCCTGCTCTGTCTGAACAGTTCTTTGTACATTTGCTCTTTCAACTATATTGTTGATTCTGTTTGCATAAAAAGTCCCTAATTCCCCATCCTGGCAACTTGAGCTTCTCTTAGCTCTTTACCGGAGAGGGAACGCTCGAGGAAATAATAAGCATTAGGATCCCAAATGTGCTTGTACATGCTCTAGAAATCCATATAATAAGGAGCAGCCACTGCTTTACCTGAGCACAAGGACACACACTGACAAGAGCTGAGAGAAACCAAAGCTTTGACTGCTTTTGTTGTTGTTAACTTACTGATCTGTACTGATTTATTTACTTAACTGTAAAACCCTGTTCATCCATTTGGCTTTAGTTCAGATGCCCAGTTCATTCTTTGTTGTGCTAAACCTTGAAATGTCAAAACAGTATCAAGCTCTGCTACTCTGTAACCTACATGGTCTTAGAGACACACACAGATCCCGGAAATTCCCTTTTATTGTTTATATTTAGTGTTGATAGCAGTGGTTCAGGTCATACATGGCCCTTGTTCTCTCAGGTTTTTTACTGAAACTTGGAATCTGTCTCTCCTGACTGTAGCTGAAAATGCTGCTTTTTTTTTTTTTTTGTGCTGAAGGATATTTGAATTTCATTTACAATACCCTGTTCTGCTGCTCCTCCCACTTCTCTCCAATAATTCATTAGTCTTCAGGAATTAAATGGGATATGCTTATCCCAGACATATTTAATATGAAAACTAAAGAGTTGGTGATCAGCTGAGTGATCTGTTTTTCTCTGATTAACAAAAATAACCTCAAAAAGAAGAGCAGAATAAACAGAAGGTGAGTAGGGAGTTTCATGTTTCAGGTCATGTTAACATTCAAGTAACTGTACGCAGAACAACTCAGTTTGGGTATCTAATGTAAATTAAAGCTAAAGTGAAGTTGTCCTCAATATTATAAAAACTTGGAAGCTATAAAATCTTAATTTCCTTCCAATGTGGTTCTTAACAGGTGGAAGGAGAAGTAGTGCAGAGGCAGCTCTCAAGAATGGCGCAGTTAACGTGCATTGACTTAGGGGACATCTCTGATAGAATGGACTCCCGAAGCCTTATTCTCTAACTATCCCTACAGGTGAAGTTTTGAGTAATAGAGTTGCATTTCTTATGTAAAGGTTTGTTTCTAGAGACCGCCCTCAGTTCAAGTCCTCTCACAGTTTACTCTCAGCTACCTGAGGATTTCAGTGCGCTGTGTGGGGTTCATATTAAGAGGTGATGCCAGGAATGTTTGAAAGTATTTAAAAGCACAAGGGCAGTGATCAGTTAGGATATGCTGACCAGTGTCACCAGCGAGGGCTTCTGTGATGGTAGCAGTGCAGCAAGCTGAACTACAGGGTATTTTTTTTTCTCCCTGTAGTGCAAGTAGTCTGCCCAAATACATATTATGTCACTCAGTTAGCAGCAGCATCTTAGCTATAGCTGCAAATTCATGAAATTTCTAAAGCTTCATGGGTTACGCTGGAAAGCTTTGCTCGAATGTAAAGACAGGGTTAAGTAAGTTCATCTTACAGTGAAAATCTTGTTTTGCGTATTTTTTTTCCCATACCATAAAAAAAATTCTTTTGACATCATTGAATTTGTCAAATTCTGGCAAAACAGAAGACAAATTGCAGATTGTTTGGCATGTGAATTGCACCCCTGTCTATATTAATAATGCATCATCATTAGAAGCATGTATATGTCTTAAACCTCCACCAGTAAAGTATATTAAAAAACCAAACACTTAACATGAAAACTATTTAAAACCATCCCCCACCAGAGTACATTGGGAGGTGAGAGAGACATTTACTTTGGCATATTGGTATATTTCTCACCACTGGAATATTTTTAACTGCAGTATTGGAAGGGATATTTTATAGTCACTGCATTTTGGAACAGTAGTGGAATTCCGGGAAGTCGGAGAAGTACTGATGTATCAGTACTCAAAGGAGGTGGAGTGGATGAACATGGCTGTGCAGGGTGGCAGGAGCCCAAAACACCTTGGGTGTTTGACCAGCTCTGCATGGTGTTAAGACACATGTAGATCATTATTACCAGCTCTCCCATTTGTTCCTAGTACAGAATTTAGTTAAAGTAGAGAAAAGAGTTAATCCCAGTAACTAAGGCTTTAAGAAAGCGAGAACTTGTTAAATTTATTACTTGATTTTGTTAAAGGACTTGATCTTGATGACCTTACTGTGTATTAATATTAGTACTAATATCCGTAAATGCCATTTAGTTAAGTCTGGGAGTGTACAAGAGTGAATAGTTTCCATAGATATTCAGGAAAAAACTAGTAATTGCTTGTCACAGTTTGTATTCATTAATGATTTTGTTGGTCAAAAATGTCTTTAAAAACTTGTTTGTGATAAGCTTCTGGTTCGTGGAAAATCACTGGGCACTAAGGCAGCCATTGTGATTGTCAGGTGGAGTAGATCCAGTCCAGTGTATCTGCCAAGGCTACTGCATGTAAAGCTGTGCACCTGGGAACAAGGTATTGCAGCTGAATTTAAATCAAGGCACATGGTATCCTAGAAAGCAGTGTCTCAAGTATGTTTCGGAGTCATAGTGAATAAACAACATAAACACGAGTTTCCAAGGTGATGCTGTTGCAAAGAGCCTAATGTAGTTCTTAAATGCATTAGTGGAATAAACAGGGATATGTCCTTGCCCATCTTGTGGGATGGGATGAGGTCATTCCCAAAATCCAGCATGTGGTTTTGGCCTCAGCATTCAAAACCCTTCAAAAATTACTGTGTGAAAAGGGATTCATGTCCAATTTGATGGAACACTAAGCTGTATTGCCATGCAGTAAAATGTTGTGCAGCTTCTCATCACAACTGAGGTGACTTGATGAGAGTCCTCAAGAGTCCTCCCTGCAAAATAATAATGATATTAGTGAGCTTGGTCTAATCTTGCTGACTAACACAGTATGAATTTTAACACAATAAGTTGAAATTAAAAGGCTTAAGTTTTTCACATGGGGTGATTAAGTATTTGATTGATATGAAGAGCAGTCATGTGTTTCTTAATTTCTTAACATCTTTGAATCAAGATTGTGTAAAAAATAACCCTGAAAATTGCTTCAGCCAGCTGCAAGGTGCTGACCTTTTCTTGTTCCATATGTATTTAGAGAACTGTCATTCATGAGAGGTCAGGCTCGGTGATAAACCAGGGGTGCTAAAGAAAAAGGGTTGAGAGCATCTCCTCTTGAACCACCTTCCCTCTTTTTGAACAGAGAGAGGTTTAGGACTTCTCCTTTTCAATCAAGAATATGATCAAACCAGTCAAATCTTCTGAATGGGGGAAAATAAGCAGATATTGATATATAGCAAATAGTGTCCTGTATACTTGGTCCAGACTTGTGACTAATACATCCTGATCTGAGGCTGTGGCACTGGGGAGCTGTTGGAAAGATAAATGTTACTTCTCTGCTGCCAGGACAAGATGCTGGCTCATGTCCAGCTTGCTGCCTACCAGGCAGCCCAAGGACCTTGGCACAAGCACTGCTGCCCAGACAGTCCTTGTATCAGCAGAGGAATTCTCCCTTCCTGGTTCTAAGCATGGAAAAATGCTCAAAAGGGTGAAGCAAGGTGACTTTTATTGAATCCACTAAAGAGAACATAGCTCCATAAAATTTTGTGTTACATAAAATTATTTATTGACTCATTTTATATATTGCTTTGTGTGTGTTGTGTGGAATTATATTATCTGCTGTGATCCTAGTTCTAAACTGGACGCTGACTAAACTACTGACTTAATCAGGAATTAAACTATGAAGCATAAAGCCGTGGAAGAAGGAGTAAACAACACAATAATTTTAAGCTATGTTAATGCTTCATGTGGAGACTAGACACAAGTGTTTGACACTTTCTGAGCTCTCCAGGATATTAACAGTGAACAGCTTGATGGTGGCCTAAGCATCTCTTAGTGGAGATTGCTGGAAGCTAAGGGTTTTTTTCATGTCTTACTTACATTAAAAACGTGGGAAGAGGATATGTGATCTTGAGAACTAAGAGCTACAGAGCAAATGTACTTATAATCCATGTGCTCCTCTGCGTGGTGATTTCAGCAGAAGCACATGATGCTTGCGTTTGGCCATTCTGGTTTCTCCTGGCTGTTTGTAAGAAGGTGAATGGTGTCACTGCTGCTGCCCGTTGAGTTCCTCATAGAACTCAGTCTGTGCCCAGTCTGGCTGCTGTGCTTGCACAAGGCCAACTTCTTGGGTAAATGCAGCGAGTTTCATGGTGAGCCTATAGCTTGTAGGAGTCAAAAATGAGGTAAATATACCCACAATTGAGGGAAAACCTGTTTTGGTTAGAGGCTTTGGAGATACTGTAGGTTCAGAAGGGGATCTGCAGGTCCAGAGGCAAAGATCCCTAATCCCTTGACTGGGTGTTAGGATAAGGGTGGTAAACCACAGACATGACTGATTGCTCTCCCTACATTGTGTTTCCTGCCAGAGTTCTTGGAGACAGGCTGCTGGACAAAAGAGACAGTGATCTGTCCTTGTAGGGCTTTATTTAATGCTCAGGTTGGATAAAGGAAATTTTTTCCTTTTTTCCCAACCTATTGATAAAAGCTATACAAGGATGTTTTAAATTCCTGCTATTTTGGGAATAAACACAGTAGCATTTAGGGAGGTAAAAGTCAAGGCTTTCCTGGAAGATTAGGTTGGCTTGCATCAGGGTTGTTGTGACCCCATCTCCTTCCACATATGTGCTAGCAATTGCATCCCCGGGTGATGAACTGGTCAGCAGAGCTTGCTTCATGAGGGCAATAGCATGTAAATGGATGTTGGAAAAATGCAGCTTCAAGTTTGATTTGAGCCTTCATGGAACCATGCCCCAAAATATTTTGGGTTTAGTAGAGGCTTTCTGCAAAGGAAGCCAAGAGCATGAGTAGTAATAGCAGCATTTGGCTATTTGTAAACATTTTTCTCTCTTTTGAAATGGAGCTGTAAACTTTCCTGTATGTTTAAAATTGTTGTCCAGGCAATTGAATTCTCCCATTGTTTAATGTTGAAAGAGACATGGTTTCTCTGGACTGGCTCCTGGAAGAGCCTTTTACTGCAGTAGAACCAGTAGTGATTTTTGGCTAATTACTTCAGCTTCTTATATAGTTTTTCTGTCTCCTTGTGTTTGATTTGCAAAGCTCTTCCCTTGAAACCACTTCTAACGTCCAGAGATTTAAAATGAAAGCAGGAAATGCTACTGAATTAAAAATACCCCCTGGTTTTGGTTGTATAATTCAATAACATGAGTTAACATTTTAACCAGTAGCTTACTCCTGTGTGCTAAACTGTTTGCAGCTGAAGTGCAATCTAAACTTCAGTTTTGCTTTCCCAGTATGTACTGCAAGAAAACCACTTAGAGGCATTTCAGGAGTTTCCAGATTACAGGTTGGGAAAAAATTACATTTTTGAAGGCTAGCAGTTTCAGTCAGAGCTTATCAGATTATTAAAACCTTTCTTCTTTTCTTTTCTTTTTGGAGGATGGAAGAAGTTAGTGTTATCCAGCATTCCTGCTGAGTATATAACTTACTGCCACATCTGATCTTTGAAGAGAGATTTATCGCTTCCTGTGGCAATTCTCAATACTCAAAAGGTACTCATTGATTACTTGATCCTTGCCTACCTTCCGTATTTATTAACACTCTTCTCTCCTTCCTGCCAAAGAGTGACTGCTGTTCACTCCTGCCTGCTCTGAGCTATCTGGAGCAATATATAGTCCCAGACTACTTTATGCTTTGCTCCTGTAGTGTGTGTGGAAATAGTTTTGTCCTGTTAAACCAGCTGTATCCTCTCCTTGTCCTACCAGCATTTTGACCTACATGAAGAGGAATTTGTGAGCTTCCATGACAGTATGATGGAGCCAACTGTCAAATATTTAGACGTCTCACTTACCTGACGTGACATCTGTAATGTTTTTGGAGATGTCTGTTTTGAGTGGCTTGTGTAGACAAATCCTTGGGGATGATTTCTCCATCTCCACCAGACTCAAAGGAGGGAGATAGAATTGAATGTTTGTCCTGCTGTGTTATCAGTCTGGCTCTTCTGGTTGGAAGTGCTTAATCCAGTGCAGTTGTTGGTCAGTACAGTATGCTGCCTCTTGAAACAGGCTGTCTAGTGCTGGCAGCCAAGGGAGACTTTTCATCTGCCTTTTGGCACCTTTCCTATTGCCAAAATACAATTTCTTGTTAGCATTCTGGAGAATAGAGCATACAAGTAGCCTTTATTACTTTAAAGACAGATTTTTTAATTAGTTTAGATTTATTCACTATGGTCTTGGATTTTCTCCTGCAAATTAAAAAAAAAGTAGTGCGGTCTCTTGTCAGTACTGCTTTCTCCTTTTCTTGCTGAAGTTACTCTAGGAGCCTTGTCTGACGAGGATCTTTGTACTTCATGCAGAAGCACATGTCATTCTCTGTCTCCTGAACAGTGAAACACAATATTTGTACTTTTCTAATGCTGTTCTCTTCAATACTAGGTGGATTTCCACCACTCTGAAAGTGCAGGTCCCCAGCAGATTGCCAAGAGTTACTGTACATCTGTTCATTTGCTGAAGAACTGATCAGTATAGAGGTGTTCCAGGGCCTCTAGATCTTGTGTGGAAGTGAGTGCTGAGACCAGTAAATCTCAGTCGTAGGAGCATCATAGTTATAACTGCATAGATGGAAAAAGGTCTCAATGATTTGTGTTTGAAGTTTATCCTCCATTTTATGTAGCGCCAGAGAATGGTAAAATAATTTTGGTTGGGAGGGACTTCCTGTGGTACCCTGGTTCAAGCCTTGACTCAGTGCAGTGCCGGCATTGGTGCTAGATGAGGTCAGTTGGGGTTGTATTTAGGAAATATTCTTGTTTCCACAGCATCTCTGAGCAACGTACTCCAATGTTTGACCACTCGTTGTTGCAACTGGTCTGTTGCGCTTGTCCTTTGACTCTCTGCTTCCAAGAGTGTGGTTCCGTCTTCTCTTTGCTTCCCTTTAAAGTTAGCAGTAGGATCTCCCCATGATCTTTTCACACAATCTCCCCTGGGTCTTTTCACAGCTAATTCTGTCATTCTGCTGTGTAGGTCTTCTGTTCCTGCCACCTCATTGTTCTGGCAGCCTTCTGATGTGATTTTTCCCATGTGTTCTAAGCTCAGCAATGGATGTGTGAAGCACTTCAAATTTTCAGTTTACGCCTGTTTGTCAAGCTTATCAAACATTGCTGATATGTCAAAGATCTGATGGAATGTAAATTCATGCAAGGTATTTTATGCCAGAAAATACACCAGGTATTTAACAGAAGTTTGATACGATCTTTGCAGTGAAGGAGAGTAGAAGTGACTTACTCTCCTTTTGCAACATTCCCTTGCAGTGGATCAGAGCAAGAATGCCTTGGATTTTTGGAGCTCCCTGGGTTGTACATTCATAGGTTGATACTTCTTGAGCTGTGTCCATGCAGCTTCAAAACATCTCTTAAACTTAACAAGTAACTTATATTCTTGACCAGAGCCAATACCTTGTAAACAGAGAGGGGCAATGGCTGTGCCTTGCATTAACTCGCCATCAGTGCTAATCTGTAGAGATCCCTGTGAAATATTCTCTCTTCATGTTGTCTCCAGTGTAGAAAAGAGCTGCAATTACTGGTTTGTTCTCTCTTTCCCCTCATAAGAGTTTGGGTTTAATCTTTATTTAAAACAGCTTTCTTTGCTGTTAAATCATTTCCCAAGCAGAAGATTAATTGAAAAATTGAAAAATGGAAGAAAACTATTCCTTGGTTCAAAATTTCAGGAAACCCAAAGTGGATAAAAAGATGCTTCCATTGAATTCAGTACATTCTGTTGTCCTCTTGTGTGTGTGACAAAACTTCTGAGGTGCCAGGTCCACGTGGGAGGTGTTAATTTTGTATCAAGTGTCTTCTGAAGGGATAAGTCCTTCACTCTTGAGGCTTTTCTGTATTAATTGACAAGTTGGTAAAGTTCAGGAAATCTTTTCTAGGGTTGCACAGCACAGAACCTGGCAAGGATGCAGCTTGCATCAGCAGTCTTAATAGGCCCTTAGCAGTGGAGAACACCCCATATATCCTCTGAGCATCCTCTTTCCTGGTCAGGGCTTGTATGTAGCATTTGTGATTTTTGCAGAGTGTTAAATAAAAAGAGATAATTTCCAGATTTTTTTAAAAGCTTGCTATCACTGAGCATCCACAGCTCCAACAAACCTCTTATCAGTAATGTTCTTGGAAGCTGATAAACAATTAAAAATAGACTTGCCAAATAAAAAATGTAGCCAGGACCCAGCCTTGAGTGCCTTGTACTAAATAAATGATAGAGAACCTGGAGGTGAAGCACTTAAATTCAAAGGGTGTGAAATCCAACACTGCTTGGCCCTCATCACTGAATGCAGCAAGAATACATGCCTCTCTTGAGAATTACTCCTCTGGACTTCCTTACCATTCTCAGGTTTTCTAGCATGTGTGCACACTGCAGACTGACAAGGATTACAGAAAGAAGTAATGTGTTGTCTTGTAAATGCTGCATTTCTATAAACATGACTGTTTTAAGCCCTTAATTGGTAAGGGTAATGAAGCTTGCTTCAGTGAGCAGAGGCTGCTGTTCCTCAGGGTGACAAGGCTAGAACTGTGGTAGAGGTGATTTTGTTTTTTGATATAAGCAGTATATATTATCCACTGCTGTATTGACTGTGTTTAAGGGGTGATATTTGCTCTCATTTACACCTCTTCAGCGATAAAAACTCCTTCAGTGTGCGATGTGCTGTTCCACAGCACAGGAGAAAAAGGCCATCTGAAGTAGGCAGAGCTGGCTCTAAAATATCATATTGCTCTTGTAATCTGACATGAGGCAGCTGGAGCTTTGGGCCGTCAGAACTGTAAATGCTAAAGAGTTTGAGAGCAGGTACGTAGAGAAGCTTGTAAAATGAGTTAAATCATTCTAGTGAAAGTATTAAAGCTGATTAACAAATTCCTTTGGGTTTGGTTATGGCTCTTTTGGTAAGTGAAGGGGTCCTCAAGCAGTTACCAGTGCTGCTCTGTGGGACTACACTTTTTGTTAAACAAGCATTAAATATTGATCACTGCTTTTATTTACCCCCCTTTCCCCCCGCCCCTTACCTTCCTCTTTTACGTAGTTTCACTAGTTCATCTGTTCTGTTCCAGAGTGAGTTCTGACCTCAGGAGCTGCATGAAGAATAGCCAGCATGAAGAGAACAAATCAGTCCAGGCAGAAGTGCAGAAGCGTCAAGAACATAAATGTAAATTGAGGGGGTTTTAAGTGTGGTATGTGTTCCATGCTGAGGCAGTAGTTTCCTAAACATAAAGTTTAACATTGTGCTAGTAGAAACCCTTTTGCCCTGCTTCTCTTTTGGCTGCCCTTCGTGTTGGGGCACACCAGAGACCTAGTCTGGATGGCAATAAGTATCCTTGGCCTGGTGAGTTCTGGCCTGGATTTGTTTCCTGACCAGTAGCTGCAGTCTTGAAAGTGCTTGTGCTAACATGAGTTGGGCTGATGGAGGGAATGAGGGGGCAGTTTAAAGGCAGGAATGGTTTCTTTGCAGAGTGGGTATGTTTGGAAATGAGATCTTACTGCTTCCTGGGAGAAAGGGGTTTTTTCTTCCAAGGTTGAGTGTCTTTGTGGGATTTTGGGGGGTTTTTTTGCTTCATCTGCTTTGAAGGTTGATTGTAGCACTTTTAGGTCTTGGTGTATGAGAATATTTGGAATAAGAGTCCAAATGAATTAGGGGTGTGTGTAAAACAGTGAAGCTGCTTAAGATTTCAGCTTGTGGGTCACTTTAAAGGACTCATCTGTGTTTGATTCTGTTTGTCTGCTCCAGCACTTACTAATTCAGAGTAACTTTTCTGTGATTCAAAAGCAAGGATGTTTTAATTTAGGCTCTGGGAGTTTGTCTTGTCCACCACCCTTCTGCCATAGGTGCTTTCAAAACTCTCCTGGAATTTCCTGTCCCTGCTGCAACAACAGTAAACTGCAGCTCTGTGTTGCACAGCCTGACATTAAGTTAACTAGCACTGACTTTAGTTTTCCTTTTGTGCATCAGGGTGTGATTTGTGAGGTGACTAATAGTGCATGGGCAGCAATTGTTCATGGGGTAGGACCCAAGTTACCATCCTAGGGATAAGCACTTCCTGCTCCTCCAATTTGAAGCCTGAATTCCCTTGTCCTGGTAGAGTATCACTACTTAATGAGTGCTTGTGCAAAGATAAAAGAAGTAGCTGTTCCCCAAAAGTTTATTCTTGGATACTTGTTCATCTAGATGAAGCCTTAGAGGAAAACAAAATCCAGATACTTATTATGAAGTCTCTAGAATGCTAAGAAACTTGTTGCACAGGTCTTTTTTCAGGTGTGGGAGTGGCTGGTATTGCCATTTTGGTATCATGCAACACTGCATCAGATGGCCAAAGAATTGTTCTGCTCAGACTTATTTTGAAGGTGTATCTTCCTTTGCTGTTAACAGTTTTCCAGCACCCAAATGAAAGCCTAAATTAATGTGTGATGGGAGAAATGACCACAAATACTTGCTGATAAAACTAAGACTTTTCCAGTATCTACCTACAGTATAAGGCTTCACTTTTTGTGGCAATGGATTTTACAGGCTGTTTAACCTGAAATAATTTTTGATTCTCAATTTAATACCTTCAAGTATTCTGGTGGTCTTTCATGAGCTCCTTCACTTTTACATTATGAAGACCTGTAAAAGGGAGGGACTGATTAGTTTTATGATCTAACATTCCTTTGTGACTGCTTCTTTTAAAGTGTAAGTCATCATGTATTCTACACCTGATTAGACTGTGTGTTTGTCCTTATGAAATGGGCTGTCAGGTTAGCAAAACATGATTACTTCCTTACTAAAGTAAAAAGGGAAGCTTTAAAAAAATTATTGATAAGAGTGTATTTCACTTGCATTTCCCAGCTTTCAGTAGAGAATTCTCTGAATGAATATAGACCTAGTGTCATCTAGTGAGATGCACTAGCAGTTATTGAAAGAAATAGTGAAAAATTAAAACTAAGATTTGAAAGAATAGGATAGGAACAGAAGGAGAAATTAAGGAAGAATGGAACAGATTTTAAGAACACTACTAATTTTGTCCCTGTTACCTTCTCAATATACCTTTAATTCTTCAAATCTAAAGGAAAAGCAAGGAAGAAGTTACTCTTCCAGAAATAAAGCTGAAATGCTTTCATCAGTCTGCCTTCTTCATCAAAGCTTTCCTTGTCAGGTTACAGGCTATCCCAAGTGACTTGAATATATGTGGGATTTGTTGTCAGTAACTGCAGTGATTTTTTTTTTTTTTTTTTTTTTTTAATCTTTTGTTCCACAGTGCAAGTTTCAAGCAGTTGACATTGTATCTGCTTTTCTCTCCATTGTAGGCTGCAGCTTATTACAGCAGAATTAGCAGTATTAGTTCTGGAAGAGCCGTGATCTGGGGCTTTCTGCCACTGTCAGGTGCAAGGATTAAGAGGGAGCTTGTTCAGCAAACAGCTGAGGAAAGATGTGGAATTGAGTTTCCTTCTGCCTGGCTGGGGGCCCTGGATATATTTGTTTCCATGTCTTGCATGAACTCCCCGAGTTTCTGATCCAAAGTGAAAGGTCAGCTTTATTCTGAGTAATTGCAGGAGATCACAGGTGTGTGCTACATGCTGAATGAAAAATAGAGGTCAGTGCTGAATGAAGCTTCTCATTGCTTTCCATCATTTCATGAGACACAGTGAGATTGGAAAGAGATCTGCTGGGATCCCTGGGCAGGAGTAGCAGGGAAGATTTCTCCTGTAGGTTACAGGAGGAACAGGGAATAAAGAAAAGTGGGGAAGTAGAGAAATGGCACGAGATGCATTTTGGTACTAACACTGCAGCAAGCTGGCTGTGGGGAGTGTCCTGTAGCTAGGAACAGGCTTGTCTGTGCCCTTGGGAGTTTGTAGGGATTGAAGGTAAAGATCACCTTCGATAATATCTGGGCCAAAGTGTACTGCCTTTGCGGGAGCATAAGTACAAGGTAACTTTGGTTCACAGCTAACAACTCAGTGGATAAAATACAGAGGGGAATCTGATCACAGATAAATACTATGGAATTCAGACTGTTTGCTTGCCCACAGACTCTCTGTAATCCAGAGGGTTGCAGTATGCTTGAGAGAAAGCACTTTCACTGTAATGTGTTCTGGGTGGATGGCACGGAGTGGAGGGACGCAGCTCAGTGTGGCCACCTAGCTCCCCGAGGTTCCTGATGCTGTGGTTTGCTGACAGCTTTATGCTGGTACTGCAGCTTAAGGTGGCTCTGGTGATCCCTTTGCTCTACCCAAGCATTCATATGAGTAATTGGGTCAGGAACTGAACATGCTCTAACAGAATTGTTTTTCTCTGCATTAGTTTTCAGCTGGAATTACTCCTTGATCAAATTGATTATGGTGAATTATTGTGTCACTGTGAAGGAAGAAGCTGAGAGCAGCTCTTTGGACAGTGAGTGCTGCATTTACCTGCCTTACGGGGACCATGAAACTATTACACAAGTTAAAAATCTGGTCTCCTGCCTTGTTAGTGAGGAAAAAGTGGGTTCCTCTAGATGTCAGTTTAGTGTAGGGCTCCACTTAAAAGCTTTGAATCACTCCCTGGAGCAATGTGCTCTTCTTGCCCGATTTAGACCAACCTCCCAGCACAGACACCTTGGTTAGGTAATCACCACCAACACTGACTGTTCTCTGATCCCTTCACAGGGTCAGCACTCAAGGAAACCCTTCTTCTACAACTCTGCACTTTCCAATTGCAGCTCTCATTCCCATAGCTAGTTTATGTATTTCTTGGGGTTTAATCTTGACAGGGCCCTTTTCATGCAGAGAAAAAAGCAAAAACATTTATTAACCTGTGGTGAAGTTTGCTTTTCTCTTCTAGGTTTCTTATTTTCCCTTATGCCCTCCAAGATGCTGAACTATTTCTCAGAATAATTGCTTAATAGTGGGTTAGTAAGATTGCGCTTTTTTTTTTTCATTTCAAGCTGCAGTTAAGTGTCCATTTTACTCTTCTTGTTTGCTTTTGGTACCAGTGTTGTAAGTGGCAAGGAGGAAATGAGAAAACAGCTGAAGATGGGCGTAGCAGTCATAACCAGTGGGTATGGAATTGATTGCAGTAGCCAAATGAAAGCCTTACGTTTTTACTGTGAGGAAATTACTTAGTGAAAGAAACTTAGCCAATGTTTTAGTTTCTCCTGTTGGAGACAGGAGCTGGCCTGTTTGGATGTATGTCTGTCTGCTTTAGAGTAAGTTACACTCATGCTGTGTTCATCTCTTGTCAGGGTAGCTCTGCTGGAGGAAATGGAAAGGCTGCCTACCTGTTAAACTGCCTTATCTTTGGCTGTGCTTAGCTGGGAAACTTTTCAGGGAAAAGATATGGCTGCTTCATGGTGGGAAGGAGAATGGCCAAGCACTCTTGCAGTTAATCTGCATCTGCTCATGCCCTTGAATACTTACACAGACGTGTGTGGACTGCAAGCAGGGGAGAAAAAAATCTGTTATCTATAAACCGGGTTGGATACATATATATGTGTGTGTGTGTGTGTTTTTAATGCTTCTGCAGTTCCCTTCAAGTAACTAAAGGGGCTTCAAAAGAGCTGGAGAGGGACTTTGGACAAGGGCATGGAGGGACAGGACAAGGGGGAATGGCTTCCCACTGACACAGGGCATGGTTAGATTGGATATTGGGAAGGAAGTGAGTGTACCTGGACTGAAACTCTCCTGTGCTGTAATCAGTAGGACAGTTGGCACTAAATGACTTTCTCTCAAGTGACCTTTTGATTCCTTTCATTCAAATGAAGTGTCAATTGTATGAAATGCACAGCACTTCATGTTTCTGCTTGTTCCAGATTTTTAGATGGGCTGTCCATCAGTTGTCTGGGCAGGCTTAGGTCTGTTGGTTGGATGTCACAGCTCCTTACCTGGCTAATTGGATTGTGACAGTGCACTGAGCTGTTTGGTGTCTCAATGTCTCTCAGCAGAGCCTGCTGATTGAGCCCCTGTGCAAGGGCCGGCTTGAGCTATTAGTGGGAATTGTGTTTTCAGATCTTCTTTGGTCCTTTTTTTGGTCATTCTCCTTATTGTGGTATGTTTTCTCTTTTGCCTTTTTTTTCAGTCTTGATTTTCTGCATCTTTTAACCTGCCTGCTTTGTTTTCCTTTTTAGATTCAGTCATTGTGGAGCTGAGCTGTTGGTGTAAGGTAGCAGTACCTGGTAGGAAGAGAGCTGGAGACAAAAGGCAGAAATAAAAAGTTGAGAGAAACTCTGCAGTTTTTATTCCTGGTGTTCTGCTATAATGATCTTAGTTCTAGCAAGTGACACGTGTCCTCCAATAAATACAAGACTTGCCTGTGAGACTCACTTTATGAAAAATGAGAATTAGGGTAAAGGAAAAAAAAAAGGTAGTAAATTGTTCAAGGCAGAGTCAATTAAAAATGGCGTGGACAACCAGTGCAAAGCTCACTGCAGCAGAGGTGGAGTCTTTACAGAGAACTTATTTAATAGGAAAGCACCCATACATTTTCCTCTAATTTAGGGTACATCCTGTGTCCCCACCCCACAGCTGAAGAAGTTTGAAATTTGTAAATCCACACTTCTTCAGAGGAAATCTCAGCATTTTCATGAGATTTTTTTTTGTCTGTCCAAAGCATCGAGACAACTCCTGTATTTTTCTGTAATTTTATATGTTGTTAGTATGTCATTTAGTATATTGTGACATTTCCCATGTGGCAGGAGTTTGGCTTAAAAAACAGACATTTTCAGATGCGCTAACTTTGATGGAAAAGAAGGGACAATAGTGGATACTTTGAAATAGGCAGGAGTAAATGCTGATCCATGTGCTGAGTGCTGGAGGCCAGGAGGTCTGGATCAGGATGCAATGTGGGCAGAGACGGTGGAAGGGGCAGGCAGGGGTAGAGAGGTGACTTGGAGGTTGCGTGGTCAGGATGGAAGTGGCAGGGTTGGAGTGCAGTGGCAGGCAGGGATGGAGGTGGCACTGAGGTGGCAGGGTCAGGGTGCAGTGGCAGGTAGGGATGGAGGTGGCACTGAGGTGGCAGGGTCGGGGTGCGGTGGCAGGTAGGGATGGAGGTGGCAGGGTCAGAGAGCGGTGGCCGGCAGGGATGGAGGTGGCAGTGAGGTGGCAGGGTCGGGGTGCAGTGGCCAGCAGGGGTGGAGGTGGCAGGGTTGGGGAGCGGTGGCCGGCAGGGATGGAGGTGGCAGGGTCAGGGAGCGGTGGCAGGCAGGGATGGAGGTGGCAGGGTCAGGGAGCGGTGGCAGGCAGGGATGGAGGTGGCAGGGTCGGGGAGCGGTGGCCGGCAGGGATGGAGGTGGCAGTGAGGTGGCAGGGTCGGGGAGCGGTGGCCGGCAGGGGTGGAGGTGGCAGTGAGGTGGCAGGGTCGGGGAGCGGTGGCCGGCAGGGATGGAGGTGGCAGTGAGGTGGCAGGGTCGGGGAGCGGTGGCAGGTAGGGATGGAGGTGGCAGGGTCAGAGAGCGGTGGCCAGCAGGGATGGAGGTGGCAGTGAGTTGGCAGGGTCGGGGAGCGGTGGCCGGCAGGGATGGAGGTGGCAGTGAGGTGGCAGGGTCGGGGAGCGGTGGCAGGCAGGGATGGAGGTGGCAGTGAGGTGGCAGGGTCGAGGAGCGGTGGCAGGCAGGGATGGAGGTGGCAGTGAGGTGGCAGGGTCGTGGAGCGGTGGCCGGCAGGGATGGAGGTGGCAGTGAGTTGGCAGGGTCGGGGAGCGGTGGCCGGCAGGGATGGAGGTGGCAGTGAGGTGGCAGGGTCGTGGAGCGGTGGCAGGTAGGGATGGAGGTGGCAGTGAGTTGGCAGGGTCGGGGAGCGGTGGCCGGCAGGGATGGAGGTGGCAGTGAGGTGGCAGGGTCGGGGAGCGGTGGCCGGCAGGGATGGAGGTGGCAGTGAGGTGGCAGGGTCGAGGAGCGGTGGCAGGCAGGGATGGAGGTGGCAGTGAGGTGGCAGGGTCGTGGAGCGGTGGCCGGCAGGGATGGAGGTGGCAGTGAGTTGGCAGGGTCGGGGAGCGGTGGCCGGCAGGGATGGAGGTGGCAGTGAGTTGGCAGGGTCGGGGAGCGGTGGCAGGCAGGGATGGAGGTGGCAGTGAGGTGGCAGGGTCGGGGAGCGGTGGCCGGCAGGGATGGAGGCGGTGGCCGCAGCCCCGGTGCAGTGCCGTATCTCGCCGCTCGGGGGCAGCCGTGCCCCGCCGTGTAAGCCCCGATAGCCGCGCGACAGGAAACGGGGTGAGAGGTGACAGCGGGACAGGGAGCAATAGCGGGGACTGAGTTTTTTACCGGACGGCTGTAAGAATCCATCCGTTCCTTTCACACAGGTACACCCCTCACTGTGAGTGTCTTTAAGCTGAGTCTTGCTGCAGGCATTTCCTTGGTCTCTTGTACACCTGCATTCCTAGGCCGGCGACTTCCTGACAATGTGAGCCGTACGCCAAAGCCTTCATGTATGCCAGTGGCCTGTTCCTTGGTGGACACAGGATTTACAAGTCGGAAGTGGTGCCTTCCTACTACTACACTGAAGAATCATAGAGGACACTGGCAAGTTTTGGCCTTTTGGCTTGCTTTCAGGTGGCTTAGCAGTGTTGTTACCAACTGATAGTGACAGTGAATGTGAAGGTCTGTGAGGGCTCCACCTCTGCTCAGAGCTGCCTGTGTTTGTATCAAGGTTGAGAACCTCTGCTCAGCAGCAGAGTTGCCTGAGCTTTGCAGATGGACTTTTGCCATTTTTCCCTCCATCTTACATATTTTATTGTTACCTCCTTGCCCATTTATCACATTTTTGTGTGTTGTTTAGCCATGCCTTTCCTTTATTTGTTCAGACACTTTTAGTCACCTGGAAAGTCTTCTTTTCTCCCTGCAAATACTTAAGAACAGTTGTAAAATGCTTTTGCAGTTGCTATAAGCCAAAGACCTGCTCTGTTCTGATTGCCTGCTGTCTGGTGTTAAGTACTTACATCATCTCATGTACTTCAGCTGTTTGTCCATATGGATTAGCTCCGACTTGAAAAGCTGACGGGTGGTAAAGGGAAGGAGAGGCGGGATCCCTGCAGGGAGTGTGCATGAAGCCATATGTCGAATTCCTGGGTATCTGGTGCCCTCTGGAGACTGTGGCTGCCCACGACATCACGAGTGTCAAGACAGGACGTTAATTTACGTCCTTAGCCTGGGCAGGCTGAAGAACAACGTGAGCTTTATTGTTTTCACAGGACAAATGGAGGATACTAGAAAAGACAGTAGAGTAAAAGCAAGAACTCTCTAAAAATAATAGAAATTACATATCTTATAATTTTAAAGCTAATAGAGATAACTGGTAGCTGTGCTTCATGTTTATGTCTTGTGTAAAACTAAAACTGAGTATGCAAGATTAAGTGTAGATATTTGAAAATAGTATGGGGATTTTAAAGTGTTGAGTTAGTAAGGGAGATTAAATATTTATATTAATTCACTTAGCTGGTCTGAGAGGCCAGTCAGTCTAATGGGAAAATACAGAAATCTTTTAGCAAATCTGGAACTGGATTCAGGAATTTTTCATAGGCTTAGAATGGAAGCTGGCTTTTTTGTTACTTTCTTCTTACCCAGAATTGACCTTGGTACCTTTTTAATGCTTAATGGGGGGTACAAGAAGTGGTATCCTGATGCAGGGAAAGCGTTTGGCATGGTCAGGGGCGTCCTTTTATTTTTACGAAGTAAACCACCTGGAACAGAGACGGACTTACAAAATGCTCCTTTACTATAATCTTACTCCTTTCATTTGGGAAAAAGACAGCTGCAAAATGACGATTTCTTTTAACTCTTATTACTCCTGAAACAACCTTCCTGCATAATGAGAATACATGAGTTTAATAATTTTCCCCAACTGTAGTGAAGAACACTGGGTGATCTGAGGAAGCACAAAATCTCAGCGTTGTGTTTGCGTGCAGCAATTGTCAGAGTTACAGTTTAAGGCCCACTAAAATGCTGAGCTTCTGTATTGTTGTTTGTTTGTGACTGTATGGATGGATTTAACACAGGTATCATGAGATAGAGTCCACATCATTTACATTGAGTTAAGATTTTACCTGAGCTGTCTCTCCTGGCTCATTCAGCCAAGGAGGGAATGCACAGAGCTTCTTCAGATCCTCTCAGGGCCCAGCCATGCCAGAGATAGGAGTAGGAATTGAATTCTAGGCTGCTTAAAACTTACCTAGCTCCTTTATGTCCTTGTGTTGTTCAGAGGAGTTTAGACTTGAATTACTAGTAGTTTGATATGGAATAAGTGCAGCTTATGTTCTTGTGCTTAATTTTTAATGCCTTCTTGGAAAAGTTTGGCATTCTCAAATGAGATACTTCCTTTAAGGTTGGCTTTTTGATTCTAACTGTGGTAATTTTGTACCTTTAAAATTTATAGCCACAGACTGCCTCTGGTACTGCTAAGCTATTTGAAATGATTAAACAAGTTCAGTAAGGAATAATACTGCTGTGCATCTTGCTGGTGGAATTTGTGGTTCTTTGAGAAACAGGAACATGAGCATCACTTAATCTCTCTTCCTTGCTTTCCTTCTTTTCCAAGAAGCTGATACAGTTGTCTCACTGCAGGCAGTGTTCTGTGATTGCCTTGGTTTGCAGTGGTGATGGGCTTGTGGATACCTACAGCTGTCAGCTCCTATTTCCTGAGTGTGATCAGGATGGGTTGGGTGTTCCTAGTTGGGCGACTTGTTCTTCTGCGGGGTTTGTGCAGTTAAGTACATTGGATGGGATGCAGCGTTCATTTTCTTGTTTTTACAGCAGGAAGGTGAAATGGAAGGTGAGGCAGTCGACGCTATCGTGGAGGAATCAGAAACTTTCATTAAGGGAAAAGAGAGGAAAACCTATCAAAGACGCCGTGAAGGTGGACAAGAGGATGATGCTTGTCATATACCCCCAAATCAAGCAGATGGAAGTGAAGTGGTGCAGGATGTCAGCAGTGGGGTGCAGATGGTGATGATGGATCAGCTGGATCCAACTCTGCTTCAAATGAAGACCGAAGTAATGGAAGGTGCAGTGCCTCAAGAAACTGAGGCTACTGTGGATGACACACAGATCATAACACTTCAGGTTGTTAATATGGAAGAGCAGCCTATAAACCTTGGTGAGCTTCAGCTGGTCCAAGTACCTGTACCAGTGACTGTACCTGTTGCCACCACATCTGTGGAAGAACTGCAGGGAGCTTATGAAAATGAGGTTTCCAAAGGAGGCCTGCAGGAGGGGGAGCCCATGATCTGTCACACCCTCCCTTTACCAGAAGGCTTCCAAGTTGTGAAAGTGGGTGCAAATGGTGAGGTGGAGACACTGGAACAAGGTGAACTTCAGCCACAGGAAGATCCCAATTGGCAAAAAGATCCAGACTATCAGCCACCAGCCAAAAAAACAAAGAAAAACAAAAAGAGTAAGCTTCGTTACACTGAGGAAGGCAAAGATGTGGATGTCTCTGTATATGACTTTGAAGAGGAGCAGCAAGAGGGTTTGTTGTCCGAGGTTAATGCAGAAAAGGTGGTTGGCAATATGAAGCCACCAAAACCAACAAAAATTAAAAAGAAAGGTAAGTTCCCCATCTGCAAACGGATTTTGAAATTGCTTTTGTTGTGGTGAATGCAGTGTGATTGTGGTGAATGAATGAATATGTGCAAGTGGGTGGAGAACAGACATGCCCAATGCTGCTTGCTCACAATGTAATAATGCTTGACTGCAGTGTTTCTTGGGCACACCTCCCTTCTCCTCTCTACAGGCTGACAGGGAGGTCATTTTCCACAAGTATGATACTGTGGCATTAATATTCTTATACAACTGTGATTGAAAAGATTGTTCTCTTTGCTGTGCTACACATGTAACAGTTCATGTGAATGTTTTATGTCAGGAGCCAATGGTATAATTAATTCGGTGGGCTTTTTGCTAACCAATTAGTGGGTAAGGTAGATGGATGCAAAATACAGCAATAAGTTTGTTTTTTGTTAAAACTGTAAGTTAAGGAACCCTTTTTAGAGTGCAGAAGGAACATTCAGTGCTGACATACCAGTGAAAATTGAAACTAAACCAGCCACAGTCGGTGCAGTTGGATTTAGTGGTGCATGGTGATTCCTTGCAGCCTACACCGCCAAGAATCTCTCCTCTTGTGTTACACAGTAGACCACAGTACTGTCAAAGACTAAAGATGATTTCCTTCATGACCAGGTGTAAAGAAGACATTCCAGTGCGAACTGTGCAGTTACACTTGTCCACGTCGTTCCAACCTGGACCGCCACATGAAAAGCCACACCGATGAAAGACCACACAAGTGCCATCTCTGTGGCAGGGCTTTCCGGACAGTCACATTGCTGAGGAACCACCTCAACACTCACACAGGTACCCTTGGTTTTGCATACCTTGTTTTTGTAGAATCTGCCCTGCTATCAGAACAAATAGATTGAAGATAGACCCTTCTTGTTTTCCTAATTCCTCTTATGGAACAAGCTAAAAAAGAGGAAACTGTGTAGTTGTTTTCTGTCTGGCCAGGTCAGGTGCAGAGTATATCCTGTTCACAGGTACAAAATTGATCCTGGGTTTGAGCTCAAGTTACCTGAAGCTACAGAAATGTTCTCTTTGCCTTGGGCGTTAGCGCTTGTGTTTTCAGCTTGTTGTGCCTTACTGCCAAAAAAGAGTGTAATTTGTAATCCCTCATTTTCTCTTCTTACTGAAGCTACGTCTAACTAGCTGGTTTTTAATGTGTAAACAAGAAAGCGGTACAAAAATAAAGGCATCTATTTCCTCACTGAAAGGATATTAATTCTCTAAGATCTTAAATCTATTAGTTAGTTATACAAAACGTCTGACTTTTGTGCATTCTGTTGCTCTAATTTAATATTTCAGAACATGAAAGCTGTGCTGCTAATTCACTTTAAAAACAAAAAATAAAAACATCCACAACCAGCGCTGTCTCATATCTTCTTTTGTCGCTGAATCTCTGTGTCACTGAGTTCCTGTTTTGCTGCACATCGTTAGGTACTCGCCCTCACAAGTGCCCAGACTGCGACATGGCCTTTGTGACCAGTGGAGAGTTGGTTCGGCATCGCCGCTACAAACACACCCACGAGAAACCATTCAAATGTTCCATGTGTGACTATGCCAGCGTGGAGGTATGGGACTTGTTACAGTGCTGAGTGCTTCCTTGTGCGCTTCAAAGCTTCTGTTACGAGCTCTGTTCTTAGGCATTTCCTCTTTGGCCATTTGGTTGAAAGGCTCTGGGCAAAAGAACTTGTAAATCAGGGCTGTTCTGGGAAGCAAATGGTGGGGTTTCCTCAGGGATTCAGAAAGCAGTTTGAGATCACTTACAGAAATTCTAGGTGATACCCATTTCCTGTTTGGAGAAAGTAGTTGTCATGGTTTCTTAAATGATTTGTTCTTTAAGTTGATTGCAGGAGTTGTAGTGTGCTTCATGTTAAAGGAGACAGACATTTCCTGCTGCAGTGGGATGTCCTTTCAGTCCACAGTGCCCTCCCATTTTAGAGACATGCATTCTGCGCATCATCTGTTTATGCCATGAAGGTGTCTGCAACTAAAGCTAATGGGCCTTTGTCTCAGTATTGGTGAAAAGCAATAGATGATAGCTTAACTTGCCTGAGCAGATCAGACATTCTTGAATGCCTTTCCTCTGTGCAGTATTGCTGGATATTATAGGACAGCTTTTATATTGTGAAAAGAAATTTGAGCCAGATGATGAGCAACATAATTTAAAAAAGTTGAGATATCTGCAGTGGAAGAAGGCTACAGTGGGAAAGCTTGAGTAGGGGCTTCAGGGTTTTTTTTTCCTGCCCACGCTGTGCCTGCAGTGCTGTCACTTCAGGTCCTGTGGTTTGAGTGCTGAATAAGTTATGTTGCAGAGGTTTTCATAGTATAAATTAGGAAAGAATAACCAAGTTGGTCCTTATGAAGTCATGCTGCTTTTTGTAGGCATAAGTTGGTGATTAAGCAGCGTGATCAGGCTGGAGTAGAAAATGCCATACCGTTGGGGTTCTTGCTTTAGCTGGGTTTGTACCTTCTAAATAAAAGCAGCAGAAGGAAAGAATTAAGCTTCCCCACACCACTTCCCTGTGTCTCTCCAGGGTATTTTAAAATTTAGGGTGTCTTCAGATGCTGAGACGGTCAATAACAGTAAGGTGAGCGCAGAGTCTAAATCAGGCCTTGCTGAGTGTGGGAACAAACATCAGCCAAGGCTGGGAGGTGAGGGAGAGTGGGCAGGAGCAAGTGGCTGCGTGCAATGGGAAAATGGCACTGAAACACGCTTGTTTGGTTTTGTGCCTGGGTAAATATAAACTGCCTTAAACTCTTGATTGGTTTCTTGTAATTTTGGCAATCTGGCTTGCTCATCTGTACTAACTTCAGCCTTGCTCTTGGCTTCCAGGTTAGCAAATTGAAACGCCACATCCGTTCGCACACCGGGGAGCGCCCGTTCCAGTGCAGCCTGTGCAGCTATGCCAGCAGAGACACCTACAAACTGAAGAGGCACATGAGGACCCACTCCGGTACTGAGGCCGTGTTCTCTTAGTGTCACAGTGCTGACACACAGCAAACAAATGCTATTGTGTAGTTTAGTATAAAACCTTTATAAAGCATGTAGCTGAAGAGAGTGCACCACGTTTTGTAAGCACTTGTAAATTTATAACCTGATTAAATTACTGCACTGAGAAATGAGCTTGGAGAATTCTGATTTCTAGTTTGACTGTGAGGTGGTAAAATGCAGGCACCTGTAGTATGAGCAGAAGAAACTTCTGTTTGCAGTATTCTGGTTGAAGAGTAGAGCCATTTGCAGTTTCACGCTTCAGTGCATTTTTAAAAGCATCTCATGCATGTTGGTTCATAAAGATGCTAATTTTTTCTTCAATATAAATAGGCTTGATTTTAGCACAGAATGTTACCGCAGTGCCAAATTAATCATATTGCTAAAATTGAAGGGGGGAAAGATGCCCTTTTATGTACACATGAACATTCAGAATTTCCACCCCAAAAAAATCTGATGTCACTTGCTCTCTTCTGGCCTGGATATAGGTCTTGCCTGCGTTTCTCAGAGTAAGAATAATTTAACTTCCTTAAGGATTGAACTTTAGTTTGTTTGTAGGAAGATGCTTATTGGAGCTACAACTTGCAGAGAAAGATGTTATTGAGCTCTTTGTGGAATTACAATTTCTGTTGTCTAGCTGCGTGTTTCAAGTTTCTGGGAGGTTGTTTGGGACTTCTTGGTGAGATTTCTCTTAAATAAAAGTCCTTGTTTTATTTTTTCCTTTTGTTCCTGAAGGAGAGAAGCCATATGAATGTTACATCTGCCATGCTCGCTTCACTCAGAGCGGTACCATGAAGATGCACATTTTGCAGAAGCACACAGAGAATGTGGCCAAATTCCACTGTCCTCACTGTGATACCGTTATAGCGAGAAAGAGTGACCTGGGTACGTGTCTCCCAACCGTGGCCATTGGCTGAAGGTGGTACAAAACTTCCCAGAATTAGAGTTCACATAACCCAACTGCTGTCTCTTAACCCAATACCTACTCTGGTAACTGCACAACATGAAGCACAGCTTCACATCTGGGGCTGGTGACACACACCTTTAGCTTACCATAGCTGCTGCACGTTAGAACAATTTTCAGTTTCTTCTCATTATTTGAATTTATTTTTTTCCAAGCATACAAGGTAAGTTACTGTTTGCCCGTAGATACAAGGCATTTATTGAACTTGGACTAAGATTTTGACAGCATAAGGATTGGGATCTGAAAAGCAAGATCACTTGGCTTAACCTCCTGCACATTGGAGGCCATTAAGTTTCATGCAGAGATATTTTCATCAAGTTAAAAGGTTTGAATTAGACTAAGTATTTAACTTTCCAAGATTTGGAGCTGTGTGCTCATAAAAGCCCTGAGTCCTTGCAGTAGGACATTCCTGATATAGAGAGCAGTACCCAGTGTGATTCCAGCAGGCAAGCTCTTAACGTTTCTAGAAGGTGACAAACAATATCGTGCCCACAGCAGCTGAAGGGAAGGAAAGAGCCACGATTTGGCAGAACTTTCTGTCTTTAAACAGAATTACCACCCAAGTAACGGGAATGCAGGCTCCCTTCCAGTGAAGGCAAGTGCTACAGTGAGAGGCAGTTTGAGAGGAAGGCAGTCAGTTGATGTCAGGGACAAACAAGCTGATGTACAACAGAGGAAAACTGATGTTAGCTATGAAGAATTTTTCTTCTAATAATGCTTTAATCTACCCTAAGCTATCTTGTGCAGCTGTGGTATGCTCTTAGTTGGAGGATTTTAAAGAAGTGACTAAAACCTCTGTTGGGGATTATCTGCTGGTATCCCTGTTGCCTTCTAGTCCTGTCACTCCGACTCCTAATCCTGCAGAAAATCCTGTTTCCCCCCACTGAATTACCTGGCTTTTAACTGTATCCAGGCAATTCAAGTTTTAAACATAGCAGTCCATGAGACACTTTAGTTTGACAATCATGTGTCATCAAATTCAAGTATTCTTAATCAGCACAGATTGCAACTAATAAATCTGGAGTCCTGTGGAAAATCTAACAGAGTTTTCTGCAAGCTCTTTCTGTCTGGAAATTGTTCTAGTTGGTTTTACCTTCAAATCCTTCAGCTTTTTAGTTGAATCCTAAATTAACTATTCCACTGTTTTGGCTGAGATTGAGAGGGAGGATCACTGAAGAGCCATGGGATCATCTTTCATGCTGGGAAAGCCACGGTGGTGAAAGCTTTTGATTCTTTTTCCTGTAGGCGTCCACTTGCGGAAGCAGCATTCCTACATTGAGCAGGGCAAGAAGTGTCGCTACTGTGATGCTGTGTTCCATGAGAGGTATGCCCTCATCCAGCATCAAAAGTCCCACAAGAACGAGAAGCGCTTCAAGTGTGACCAGTGTGATTATGCCTGCAGACAGGTGAGCTGGGGGCACAGGCACACCTTAGGAGTGTTAGGACAGCAGCTGAAAGTATGGGATAGAAATCTGAGCTGTTAGGTTTGACCGGCTGTCAAGATCAAATTAGCCATCTAAATTTTAGGACTGAATATGCCATCAATCAAGATGCTCTTGCATTGCTTTGGAATCATTCTTTTCCTGATATTAACCATAAAATTGTAGCCCCGTTTTAGCTGAAAATTCACTTTTCTGTGTCCGTTTACATGAATTTCCATTTCTCCTGTCCGTGCCAGGAGCGGCACATGGTCATGCACAAACGGACCCATACTGGAGAAAAGCCTTATGCCTGTAGCCATTGTGATAAAACCTTCCGCCAGAAGCAGCTCCTTGACATGCACTTCAAGAGATACCATGATCCCAACTTCGTCCCTGCTGCCTTTGTCTGCTCCAAGTGTGGCAAAACATTCACTCGCAGGGTAAGGGAATATCTTTGTACTGGGGATGGCTGGGGTGGAGGGAGGCTTTTTTAGCCAGGGGGAGGGAAATGTTTACCCAGAAGGAAAGATGGGTGAGGTACAAGGTGAAATATGAATCTTTTAATAGAGCCCTTCTCTCTGAGAGGAAAAGAGAGAAGAGATAATTCAGAATTGATACCAACACACGTTAGTGTTGATATAATGAGCAATGCAGAAATGCAACTTTATTCATAAGGTTAATGAATGTACACATTCACCCTAAAGAATCTTTATTTAAAACAAAAAGCAAAAGACATAGAAATGTGTTACCAGAAATGTGTTTGAAAATACAGAGCCAGAATGTCTGATCTTGAATTTAATGCATTTAATGTTTTAACTTTTCTTTTTTTTTTTTTAATCTTTCACTGAGTAGAACACAATGGCCAGACATGCTGATAACTGCTCTGGCCTAGATGGTGGGGAAGGAGAGAATGGAGGAGAGACAAAGAAAGGCAAACGTGGCCGAAAGAGAAAGATGCGTTCTAAGAAAGAAGATTCTTCTGATAGCGGTAAGAACAGCTCAGTACCTTCAGAGAATTACAGGTCTGTGATTCACTGTGTGTGTTAGCTGCTGGTTTGCCAGTTCTGCAGGTTTCTTCTGGCACTTGAAAGAGTCTTGTCTGGTTGGCAAACACAGAATATGTGATACGTGGCCAAGTACAGAGGGATGTACTGCCTGTGAGGGATAATACAGATCCTGCTGTCCCTGGCCTGTTCCAAGACAGTAGCTGAAAAACACTGTCTGACACTCCTTGTGTCAGCTGTGCCATTCCTGTCCTGCCTGTGTGGGAAACTCTGGTAATTTTTTTTTTTTCAGAGTCCCAGAAGAGGCTGTGTGGTTCTGTGGCACATTGCTATGAAATGTTATTTGATCCTTCTTCACCATTACTGGGTCGTATGTCCAGACAGCTCCACCACTGAATAGTTTGACTGCTTCAGTGGAGGAAGGCTGGCATCATCCAAGGGAATGGTGGAGATTAATACTATAAATGAAGGAAAAACTCAGTCCTAGTCCTGTCTCCTGGTAGAGGAAAAATTTCATCATGTCACCAACAGGAGGAACCAAGTTGAATCTCAAGACCAACCAGTTCAAAGTTGATTTTGCAAAAGGAGTGTTGCTGATCAGTCTTTTATCTCGAGTGCTTTATGTAATTAATTAAGGGGTGTAGGTTGGGAGAACAGGGATATTGCCGGCTAGACAATGCGTATCTGAACATCTCACGTGGCAAACAAGTTTTAGGATGAGTATGACCAAATGATTTGCACACCTTGATTCAAAAACTATAGAAATTGATGCTTAAACTCATACTTGTATAGATATTTGGAAAAATGTATTTGGTGAATTAACTAATTGTGCATTTAAAACATGAAAAGGTAATGGAGGCAGGGTAAAATAACTGATGGGCGGTAATTCAAGAGTGGTATTCTGGAGTATCGCATTCTTAGTATCTGATTTGTAATCTTCCTGGGAGTTCAGCCTGTTCTGAAAACTCAGATTTTATTTACTTGGTTTGGTCTGGATTTAAAGCAGTTTTTTGTGGAGGAAGCTGGTCAAAGGTCAGGCTTGTTAATGAGCTGATGGTATGCAGTGAATGATGACCCAGCTCTGTGCTGAGGGAATCCCTTCAGCCTCGGTGAAAGTGGCAAGTATGGGTTGACCTCAGGAGTCATTTGACAGATAGGAAGAATTGACCAGTGAGAGCTGAGTAGCTGTAAGAAAGATGTGCTAATCACCTGCTTGAGGAATTGCATTATTTGCTGTTTTGTTTATTTGGTGATCTGCTGTTTCCTGAGGTTTGGCAACTACTAAATACCTAAAAATTAAGAGCAAAGCTGGGATGAAATAGACCTATTTGTGTTAATTTGAGGGGGGGAGAAGGGAAAGACCAAATAGTGAACGACAGTTTTGTCTCCAGGCTGCCCGACTTTAGACGGAATGTTAATTGATAGTTGAGAGGAGATTGTAAGGAACCTCTAAAAAGGTGGGACCGGAGAAATCCAGTAGATAAATTCCTCATGGGGAGAATCCCTTGAGTGACTGTAAAATCATGCAGCATCTACATGCCTCAATGTGCATTGGGGTTTCTCCCTTTAGTCAGATAAAAGGAAGTATCCTTGTGGTCCCTGTGTTCTTGAGTGAAGCGACTCCTCTAGTGAACAGCCATACACTTTTAAGAGCAATCATTTTGCTCTCCAAACTGTATTGCCCTCTTTGACATCTCTCACAGCTTTTTGTCTGCTCTGGTTTTGCCCAGAGCATTCTGAAGGTGTCGATGGTCCTCACCTGTTAACTCTAAAGACTGTTGTGAAGAATAAAGAGAGCTTGAGGGGTAGGAGACTGGATGCCTCTTGGGGTTCTTGTGTTTCACAGAGATCCTGGAATGGCTGCTACAGCAATTTACATGGGATGTACCTCTTTTATCCTCTTGCCCCTCTATTTCTCCCACACTTCTTGAAATCACCTCATGCCCTCCCCTAAATCTTGTAAATAGTCCTGTGTCATCCAAAATGGCCTTCTTCCTGCATCTCACCGTGTCCCAACCAGGAGCTCCCCAACACCCCATAATATTCTAAGGTGATCTCAAGAGCTGCTTCCCATGACTCAGTGGGATGGGTTTCACACCTGGTGGCCCTCCTGCGAGTTTCCTGGACAAGAAGTTTGTTCCTCAGAAGCTGTGAATTTGTGTTCCCTCCTTCCATTGTGCGTTGCTGTGCTCCTCTGTGTTGTGCAGGTGGGGCTTGGATGGCTTTGGGAGCAGCCCAGCCAGAGGATTATTTGGTTTCCCTTAGGCTGTTGTCTCTGAGCTCCTTTGTTCGTGTGCAGAGTAGCTTTTGCCACATAATCTAACATAATTAAATTGCCTTTTGCTTTCTAAAGGACGGCTTGTTCCCTCTAAGTGAGGGTAACAGAGTAACAATCTGTGGCAGTAGTTTCTGAGCAAAAGGCCTGACTCGCCTTCTTTCTCTGCAGGGCTGACTCCTCTAAATCCATCCCTTTTGGATGGGATTTGATGGTGCTTCTCTGCAGATGGATGTGTTTTATTCTTGTTTAAATGGAAGATTTATCTGACATCCTTTCTTACAGAGGAAAATGCTGAACCAGATTTGGATGATAATGAAGATGAGGAGGAGACAGCAGTAGAAATTGAGGCTGAACCAGAAGTTGAGCAAGAGGCTCCTGCACCACCTCCCAGTAAGAAAAGAAGAGGAAGACCACCAGGCAAAGCGGCCGCGCAACCAAAACAATCCCAGCGTAAGTCACTAATTGAAGCTTACCTTACCCTGCTTGCTTGAGCACCTTTTTCCTTGGATTTGGCAGTTCTTGTAGATGTGATCCCTTCAAATGAGATTATTTTAAAAGAAGGCAACTGTAGTTGTCTCTGTGTTTATAAGAACTCACATTGAAATTTGTTGCGAGGGTTTCCTGGTCGTGAGGGAACATGGCCGCTTCAGGCCATGCTAAAAAAGAAAGGGATGTTATTTCTTGTTTAGTATTGTTTCATTTCATAGTTGTGCAAACTGCTCGCTTCTTTTTGTACCAGTTATGGTGTCTCTGCTGACACGCAGTCCTTTGGAAAACAGCTGTCAGTACAAACACAGAGGTGTTCTTACCTGGCTAGCTTTTGCAGGTGTTGCCACAAACGAACTTGCTTCAGGCTGTTTGTTTTGAGCAAGAACCGGTGCAGGTGTTGTTTTAACTCCGCAGGGATGTCATTAAGAGTAGACGTTGTAACTGTGCAAAGTCGAGGTAAATAAATTTCAGGCTCAAAGCAGGACAGGAAATGAGGTTCTTTAAGGAGGTGGTGGTTTCCTCAGTGTCCCGGCTGTCTGTTCAGTGCTACAAAGTGTGGCCAGTTTTTTCCCTGGAATTATTCTGTGGAAACTTTTAATGCTGAATTTGTCATCACTAAATTCCCCTGAAGTTTAAGTTTGCCTTAGGCCCGTATATTGATACGGGTTTTGGTTTCGTTCATTATTCTACAAAATCCATTGTTTGAAAAATGTTTTAGTGTGAAAATGCACACTGAAACTGTTGTCCTGGGAGCCCATCTTCATAAAGGGACAAGAAAATAGATGCTTAATGCTTGGGTGAGTGAGGTGGGGTGAATTGCTCCCCCGTTATGTGGCAGTGCTTGCTGTGGGCCTCACCTTCCCTTGCCATGGAATAATCTTAAGGATCTACCTAAGAGCTGCTTGAGGCATGCAGCCTGGCTCTGGAGCCAGTAAAATAATCTGGGTTTTTCCCCACCTCCTCTTTTGTTTTTGTCCTTCCAGCTGCAGCAATCATTCAGGTTGAAGACCAGAACACTGGTGAAATTGAAAATATTATAGTTGAAGTGAAGAAAGAGCCTGATGCAGAAACAGCAGAGGAAGAGGAGGAAGCTCAGCCTGCTGTAGTGGAAGCTCCCAATGGAGACCTCACCCCTGAGATGATTCTCAGCATGATGGACCGGTGATGGAGGAAGACCACGTTGGCTGACTGAACTGGCCTGGGCTGTGTTTAAGCGGCTCAAATCTATTTTTTTCCTTTAATCTTTTTTCTTGGCTTTGGGAAATGCATCATTTTAGACCATTTACCAAACATACTGGGAAATAAAACGATGTTAGAATGTGATTTAACTAGAACTTGCTGTTTTATGTTAGCATTACAGGATCATGGAACATTAGGAAATATTTTGGAGTCCTTGAGGGTTTCCTCTGAGATGCTTGATTTAGTTTTGCTCTGAACTGCATTGTAAAGCTGGTCCAAGGGCCGTGTTTACGTGCACCAAGTTTTAATATACAAAAGTGGAAGCCTTGACTAGAGTATGTGGAAAACCACTCCGGACTTGCCCTTCCAGTTCCCAGAGTCCTTGAGCCTCTTCTCTCAGTAGTGTTTTTAACTGTAAATGCAGACTTGGGAGGGTTCTAGATTTTTGAAATGTTATTTTGGTTGGTTTCTTTGTTTTTTTGTTTTTTGTTTTTGCTTTCTCCCACTGAGTAGCTCTGGTTCTCCAAGTCAGCTGCACATGGTAGTTTTGGCATGCTCCAACTGGTTTCTGTCCTTAATATGCTTTGCTTTCTGCAAAGCATTTCTGTAATGGTCAAGCTTGTAAATAACTTTTTTTTTTTTTACATTTTAATCTTTTTCCATTAATTAAGAGGTATGCAAAAATGCAGTTTAAAGAAACCCCAGTATTCTAATTCCTTTCAAACTAAGTGACAAGAGAATTGATAGAGTGTAAATGTTGGAAAAGCTGTTGATAAGGTAGAGAAAAGATGTACCCAGACTATTGCTTGCAGAATGAGAGAAACTCACCTGTGAAATCTGGTTTTGAAGCACAAAAAAAAAATAATTGTATTTTATAGAATCTTAGACTGGCTTGGGTTAGAAGGCACAGACCATCTAGTTCTACCCCCTGCCGTGGGCAGGGACACCTTTCAGTAGACCAGCTTCCTCTGAGCTCTGTCCAACCTGGCCTTGAACACTTACAGGGATGAGGCAGCAACCGTTTCTCTGGACAACCTGTGCCAGGCCCTCACCACCCTCACAAGGAAGAATTTCTTCCGAATAGCCCATCTAACCCTGCCCTCTGTCAGTTTAAAGCCATTCCCTGTTGTCCTGTCTCTCCATTCCCTTGCCAAAAGTCCCTCTGCAGCACTCTTGTAGGCTGCCCGCAGGTTCTCAAACGTCACAGTTAGGTCATCCCAAAACCTTCTCTTCTCCAGGCTGAGTATCTCCAGCTCTCTGTCTTTCCTCATAGGAATGGTGCTCCATCCCTCAAATCGTGTTTGTGGCCTCCTCTGGACTCGCTCCGACAGTTTGATGTCCTTGTCCTAGGGATCCCAGAGCTGGATGCAGCACTGCAGGTGGGGTCTCACCTGAGTGGAGCAGAGGGGCAGAATTCTCCCCTTCCTGCTGCCTTTGTATGCAGCCCAGCACACACAGCTGGGGCGTATCCAGTCTCCCTCACCAGCTCCCCAAGTCCTTCTCCCCAGGGCTGCACTGGATCTGTTCATTCTCAGCCTGGACTGACCCCAAGGGTTGTCCCAACCCAGGTGCCCCACCTTGCACTGGGTCTTGTTAAGCCTCCTGAGATTCCCATGGGCCACTTCTTGAGCTTGTCCAGGTGTGGCCCTGGATGGCCCTGTCCTTCACGTGTGTCACTGCACCCTAAGCTTGGTGTCACCAAACCCGCTGAGGGTGCGCTCAATCCCTTCATCTGTGCCGTTAATTGTGATGCTAAATGACACTGGTCCCAGTATGGACCCCGAGGGCATCGGTCACTGCTGTCCATCTGGAGTCTGAGCCGTTGACCACTGCCCTCTGGATGTGACCATCCCACCAATTTGAAACGTATAATTAACTTTTTTGAGTTGTAATTTCACAAATACATTTTCTTTGCTCTATCTTGTAGTTGTATTTTGTGTTTATGAATCCTATGTTAAGACAGAAGTGGTGACTTATAAGTGGGTCACTGCAGCCCTCAACCTGGGCCAGGAAATTTTATTAATAGGTCAGTAATTCTACAATTTTTGAATCTCTGATAAAAGACAAAAAAAGGAATAATGTGAAATACAAATGATGCCTGTATATGAAAATGTCACATGTTAAAATATGTAAGCTTTTTATAGAGCCTCAGTCTTGCTGATTTCAAACAAATTTTTCTTCTATGTATCGCTTTTAAGAGAGCTATCAGTTTAGCTATCAGACTCTAGGTTGATGCATTTTTGTACTTAGCTGTACTGTGTGATATTTTTCATTATTTTAGGAAGCCAACATGGGAAAAAAAAAATACTGTTATAAAATATGTAATGGGGTTTGAAAGCTGGGAAGGAGAATATACTGCTGTACAGCTAATAAATAATAACGGATTAACACGTGTGCTCACTGGCTGCTTTCTTTGTGTACATCAATGGTGCGACCTGGCAGCCATCTCCAGATGGAAAAACTGCTCTTCCCAGAAGGATGCTGTCAACAGGGACCAGCTCCTTTCTCGCTGCAGGTGTTCCCTCTGCCCCATGCCAAATGCAAGGTACCTGTCCATGACCTTAAATCAGGGTATGCTGCCCTCTGTGTAGGGGAGGGAGGATGTAAAATGCAAATGCTGGTGTTAACAGCTTGAGCTTGGGGTAACATGGGAGTAGTTGTTACTTCTGTTTGTTTTGACTGTGATTTTAAATGGTTGTAGCTGATGGTTTTGTTAACAGGAATGTTGTTTCCGTTTCATTCTGAAAAACGGGGCTGGTACTTGGGTGGAGTTTCTGTGGTGTGTTTTTTTAGTTACCTATGACAGCAGCATAGGGTGCCAGCTGTGGGCAGTCTGCAGGTTCGGGATAGTCCTACTGCTCCTACAGGAGTCACTGCAAATGACGCTGCTTAACTGTAACCAGGCACAAGGGTTGCTAGTTCTGGTTTTCTCTAGGTGTTTGGTGACTTGCTATCCCTGGTCTTGAGAGGTGGTCCTTCTGTGACTTGCCAAGGAAAGCCTGTCTGGCGGTGGAAGCCTGGGATCCTGAGCTGGTGGGAGCAGCAGGTGGGAGAGGCTGTGTAAGGGCTGCTTCGGTGAGAATTCAGGTCTGGCTGAGAAATGGGTAGATGTTCAAGTGCTTTCCCAGCTGGGCAAGGAGCTTGTGTACTCAGAAGCCAAAGATGTTTCACTCTGAGGCAGTGCTGAGGTGGTTTTACATAAGCCTGGAGCTATGGAGACTTGGTGGTGAGTGGGAAAACCAGAGGTGTCCTTGAGATCTGTAAGGAGAACCACCACCATCTCCTAAACCCTGTGGCTCAACCCAGTGCTGACCAGTGGGGTGTGAAGGATGGTGCAGTGGCTTTGTTTGAGGTGGAGGCCCAAGGAGGTGCCACACACGCTCCAGCAGAGACCGCCCTTGGTCTGTGTGAGTTCCATGTGCAGCAGCTCGCTCTGTTGTACCCGGGCCTGGGTGACACCAAGCCAGGTGCTGCAGCTCTCCTGGAATTGGGAAGAGCTGGGGGAGGTGGCTGTGTGTAAACAGCTTAGTGGGAGTCTGAATGGAACAGAGCCTGAGAGGTGTATTTGTCCAAAGACCACAGGCGTGGTTGGTCCTGAGTGACCTCTGTAGTGTTCATCTGAGGAAACACCACTCCATGAGGGGTTGTGGGCTGTCACCATGTGCTGACCTCATGCTCTGTCCTTTAAGCCCTACGGCCTGTTCCTGAGGTGGCACTGCCGGTGGCTTGGCCAGTCAGGGCCCAGGTGAGCACTGCCACCCCAGGAGTCCATGACTGAGAGCTCAGCCGGGGAATGGGCGGCTCTGGGGAGGAGAAGGGCACAGCCTCACCTTTAGCTGAGCCTGGCCGGCCCCTCCCACCAGACACAGGCACTGGCAGTCCAAGAGGTTGTGAGACATGCAACGTCCAGTCTCTGACAGGTGCCTGCCACTGGTACCATTACCCTGCTGTGGTGCTCTTGCAATTGCCTCTTCCAGTGCCGGTGTCCCTGGAGCTGTAGGCTCCACAGCTCTCTGAAGCCTCAGCCTAAGGTACAGAGCAGCTTGCTGCTAGGGATGAGGTTCCTGTAGCGGGGTCCAGATCAGAAAGCTGGAGGTGCAGCAATGTTGGGGCTTTTCCATGATGGCCTTGACAGGCTTTTTGCAGCGCCAGTGTTTCTGGAGCTCTAGGCTCTTTGGCTCTCTCAATCCTAACCCTAGCCCTTAACCCAGATCTGAGGAGCAATTTCTGACCAAATTTTTTATTGTGATCTGATTCTAGAACTTCCTTCATATACCCCAGTAGAGGTTTAGTGAGAATGGAAGCTGTCACCCTGTGGCCATCCTCCTTTGTTCCCCAGCTTGGCGTGTCACCTTGCGATCTGCTCAGCGACCTGGTTTCTCTGTGCTTGCTCAGTCAATGTTATACAGACTGGGTTTTATTTGATTATTTGATTTGAGCCTCTTGCAGGTTTCTGGTTTGCCCTCGGAGGAGCTATTCTGGAGAGATGCAGAGCAATATCCCAGCTTGCCTCCGAGGACACGCATCCAAGGACAGCATCCAAAGCCTGACTATGGACAGAACAATTCTGCTCAACCCAAGAGCTGTTATCAGCGCTGGAAAAGCTGGCCCTTGGGCTCTGAGTGGAAAGCCAGGGCTGGGGTGGATCCAAGGAGCATCACTGCCTCTGCCAGTGGCTTGGCCTGGATGCCATCCCTGGTGCTTGGGCTGCTGTTCTCTGCTGGACACAGAAGTGTGTTGCTCCGGGCATCCTGATGTGCCTGGGCTTGCACAGAGGCAGGGAACACTTGTGCACATGGATGTCTGAACCACTTCCGGAGTACATGTCCTGCTGCATTGGTGCTCAGAATGTTCCAGCATGTAGGAACCGGTATTTTGGGGGAATGAGCTTTGGATGCAGCTTGCCTGGAGCTCCTCTGTGCTTCTAGTCTTCCAGAGAAGCCATTCTGAGGTGTGAGAGGGGACAGCTGCTCCCTCTGTGTTCTGAATATCCTTGCATGACAAAGCTGGGAGGTGGTGCCCTTTTGAGAAGGTCAGATACCAATAGCCTGGCCTCCTCTCATCCTGGAAAAAACGTGGATCCAGCCAGGACTGCTGCTGGTGGCTGCTGACTCCACTGGGTGGTGAAAACCCTGTGCCATTCATCCTCCTGGTGCTCATCCATCCGCTGACGTGGCTCAGGAGGCTGGAGGAGGTGCCTTGACAGATTGGTCCTTGCCCTGAGCCACGTTCTCCCCAGTCACCTCCTTGAAAAGAGCTTTGTGCTGTGGTTGGGCTCTGTGAAGACGCCGTCCCTGCAGGGAGAGATTTCCTGCCTTCGCCTTTACGCAGAGGGTGGTTTCAGAAGCACGGTGGCCCCGAGTGCGTGTGGCAGGAGGGCAAAGTCACCCATCGCTTCCAGGGACCACCTTCTCCCAAGTCATTCAACCTCTGGGAAATCTCAGTGATCTCCTGGTTGGCAGATTGGAGCCTGGAGCTTGGAAGTTTGTCAGAAAGGGGCAAATTCAGGAGAAGGCAGCAGCTGTCCCCTCCATCCCAGTGGATGCTGGCCACAGGGACCCAGGCTGCTGGCTGAGAGCAGCTCTGCCTCTCCCTCAGCACCTTCCCTGAGACTCCAAGCTGAGCCAACAGTGGGAAATCCTGAATCCAAGGAGGCTGTGCAGCATGACATGGGATACAAGATCTCTTCCTGGTCCACCACCTTCCTGCATGAGTGGAGTGGTTGATGTGCTCAGTCCTGTTGCTCCAAAGAGGTCACCTGGCATCTGCCACTTGTCCTTGCTTTGGGACAGCAGTTTTGTCACTTTGGCAGAACACCTGGGGCATTTCCGTTCTGGAAAAGCCCTTCCTTCAGCATCCTGCCGTGGGCACCGGCATCCATCCTGCAGCATCCTGCCCGCAGTGGGCACCAACACCCATCTCCATTAGCTCCCACCGCAGATTCCCAGTGCAAGGTGATGAGCTGGGCTGACTGCCCAGCACTGGGAAGGGTAGACGTGCCCATAGCCCACTCACCGGCCATCTTCAGGCAGAAATATGTCCCCATGAAAGCACCTCGGGAGGCAGGGAGAGGTCATGGATCCTCAACCCTGGAAGGCTGCAACTTTGGGGAGATGCTTCGTGCCGGGAGCGGTGTCCTGCTCGCTGAGGGGAAGCCACACGGGAGAAGAACGGTGCCGGGTAGCGACGCCCTCTCCTCCCGGTGGGCCGTGGGCACCGTCGCTTTCATTTCGCTTCTCTTGCTCAGGCGGTAAATCTCGCCTGACGGGGCAGGAAGAGGCACCGGGAGGGGGAGGAGGCACCGAGGCGGCGGCGCTGCCGGTCGGTAACCTCAGCGCTTCCTCCCGGCAGGGCGCCCAGGGATGCTGCCCTGACACCCGCATCCCCGGCAGGTGAGCCCGCGGTCCCAGGCATGGCCGCGTCCCCCGGAGGGATCCCCGCTGAGCTCCAAGGTAAGCGTCGCCCGCCGCCGCGCTGCCGGGGCATCGCTGCCGCATGGGAGCTGCCCCTAGGGGCCTGCTCGGCCCCACTTTGCCTCGCTGGAGTTGGCAGAGTCACTTTCGGGTCCCTCAGCTGCAACAGCTGAGGTTCAGGGGGGCCCATGAGGTGTCTGGGGGTTCCTCTTGTCCCCAAAACTCGTTTGCCTGAGGATGGACCTTGGTCCAAGAGCATCCCCAGATAACCTGGCTCCTCAAGGATGGGATTCTGCCATCTCAAGCTGCCAGATTTGGGGGTGCAGCTTGGTGCTGCTCAGTCCCAGGTTGGGTTGGGTTCCTCTTGTGTTCCTCTGGCCAGTTTGGGGGTCCCCGGCAGCTCCCCAGGAAGGCACAGCCTGCAGCTCGGCATGAGGGCGTGTGGAGTGCCGCTCCTCACAGCCTTCTCTTGGCTGATTGAAAAGGCAAAAGGCCCCAGAGATATCAGGCTCCTTCAGCCTCATCACCCCACCGAGGCTTGCAGTGAGGTGGGACGGAGCTGGGTCACCGTGTCCCCACAGCCTCAGGCCCCGGCTGGACCAGGGTGGGTCCCTGGGGACGTGGGGCTTGATGTCATTGTGGCAGCCTGGTTTGCTCTGCGCAGCGATGGAGAGCTCTGGTTTTGGTCCTGTTTCTCCCGGCGAGAGGCATGAATCAGGAAGGCAGGGAGGTGGTGCTGAAGGCAGGAGCGATGCTCACGCTGTGGGATGCTCTGTGAACTCGGGGAGGTTGGCACATGTGACCACCCTGCCTGCTCTGTGGAGAGGAAGGACCTGAGTGACCAGCTGCTCCCTAGTGGTGAATTTGGAGAGGAAGGAAGAAAAATCGGGACCCTCTTACCAGTCAGTGCCAGCTCCCAGTGGGTGAGGCACCAGGGGCAGTGTGAACCAGCAACCCCAAAGCTCTGGGCCTTGGTTGAGGCTGTGGCAGAAGATGGAGGTGGGGGCATCACCCGAGCAGTGAAGGAGACCCACGGGTGGTGAAGTGTGAGGCTTGTCTGAGAGTAACCAGGGTCTGACTGTCAAGTGTGGAGGGAGAGAAGATGATTCAGGTGGGGACAGTATCCCCAAGAGAAGCAGGGCACATGGGAGAGGACCAAGGTGACTTCAGCCACCTAATTTCATGCGGACATTGGTCTTTTCAGAGGGCATCACCACCTTCCTGGGGACAAAGAAGGTGCTCCTGGTGCTGAGCATCCAGCTGCAGGTGAAATCCAAGTATGATGACTTTATCTTGGTATGTGCAGAGTCCAGCCTGGTTCCTGCTTTCCTGGTTTCTCCAGGAAGGTATTTTATGGCTGCAGTGAGGGACAGGGGTGGCTCCCACGTCACCATGGTCCCTTGTCACACCTTGCCTAGGTCCTGACACCCTGGCGAGCCTATGTGCTGCCTGTGATGCTGCCAGTGAGAGTAAGTGTGGGACGCTGTGCCGTGGTACAGCCCTGGGGTTCCTGGGGTTCCTGGGGCACTGGGGGGAGTGACCCAAGAGTCACCTGGGCCACTGGGTCTGGGAAGCCCTCAAGAGCAGGATGAGGAGAGAGATGGGGGGAAGGGGAGGGGGTCTTTTTGGGGGCTGGTGAAGGGTGGGGCCAAGGCCAAGCACTGCTTGAGGCATGGGGAAGTGTGGGAGTTGGGGGGGAACCCTTGGGTTTCCTGTCTCCATCAGCACTGGGGTTGATCCTGCTCCTCTCACCCACAGGTTCACAGTAGCTTCAGCTTCCTGGAGGTGAGGGAGATGACAGCCCAAGAGCCCAGTGTGGTGAGTGACACCAGCAACTGGGACAAACCCAACCTGGGCATTTACCCCCGCTCCTGCCCACCCCCCGTGGTAAACCCTGGTCCAGAGCCCACCATAGGATCTGGGGGTGTTCTGGTCCCCCGTTGCACATTGAGGGTCACCAGTGTTGATCCTCATCAGGGGTATTTCCCTGGAGCTGGAGGTGCAGGGAGGCACCCAAGGGTGCTGGGTGGGTGCCTGCACTTCTTCCCCTCTGGGATCCACGGACAGCTCCTGGCTCAGCAGGGACAAGGTGACAAACGGCTGCAGGCTTACCAAGGTGAAGACAAATTTAGCAGGAGGGTGTTTTAAACCCCGTTAATCCTCTTAGGGAGGGGCGGGCACGTAGGGCAGGTGTGGCAGTGGGAACCATGGAAGAGAGGAATTGGATCTCAAGGCTTGGATGTACTGGCTGAAATAGGGCTGTGATCCTGGCTAACCTCCTGTCTGGGCATTTCCAACATCCTGGCTGGCTTTTTCTCGTTAAAGCATCATCAGCAACCATGGCCTCAGCCTCCACACGGGGCTTCTGCTGCTCAGCAGGCTGCAGAGAGCTGAAGGAGCTGGGCAGAGACTGAGGGGTGCAGGGAGTGGAAACCCCAGGGTGGAGAGGGGCGAGACATCTGACTGGGATATGGAAAGCCCAGGGGTTGTTAATGTGCAGGCAGTCCCACGCTCTCCTGCCTCCACAGCCCCGGGCACTGGCGGAAGCGCCGTCCTCACGATGCCAGCAGATAATTGTCATCCTGCTCCCACGCCTCAATCAGCGTGTAATTAAATCAGGGAGCATGTTGCCATGGGATTTTTTTTTTTTTTAAGGAACCATAAGCTAAAGAAGCCCTAAACCTCGATTAAATAAATTCAGGGAGGAAACCTCCATCCTCCAGCTGCAGCTGCTGCAGGCAGAAACAAGGCTGTTCTCACCTCACTGCATCAGCCTAAGTTGAATTTTCAGGAGTTTTATGCCTTATTCTGGCACACCAGTGTATTTTATCCTAAATTCCTGGTGTTCGCAGCATTCCCTGTGCTTACGGTGCTCTGGCTGGGTTGGCAGTGAGGAGCTGATGGCTGTCACCGTTGTGTCTGGGGGCTTGGGGACGCTGCGTGCTGCCAGCTCACTGAGGCATCTCTCATCCTTTGGACCCTGCAGGTTGTCATAGAAACAGATGCAGCGTCTTATGCCTTCCGGTTCATGTCCTTGGATGATTTGGAGCAAGTCGTTATCCATGTCACCATGTCACTTAAGAAGGTCTTTCCAGACTCATCCCTTGGGTAAGGGGCTTCTGCTCCTGAGGGGTGGCTGTGTGTGAGCCAGAGCAAGCCTTTGCCCAGAAAAGCCCCAGATTGTAGAATCCTGGAATGGTTTGGGTTGGAAGGAACCTTAAAGATCATCTAGGTCCAACCCACCTGCCATGAACAGGGACACCTGCAGCTAGAAAATCCCAAATATAGGATGGATCTACAACAGTGCTTTTAGCAGGAGAAAAACACATGGATGGAGGCAAGACCCTGTTCCCTGACTGAATATTTCTGGCCACCCTGCACACAAACATAAATTAGCTAAGCATAAGGTGGTGGGGATGCTCTTCTCCTGGCCCACCCTGACACACCCCTCTGCTCCTCCCCAGGACGCTGCTCAAGAACTCCCCCCCCAGCCTGTACGAGAGGATCCAGCAGATCACAGACTCACTGGAGGAAATGCTGCAGAGCAACCCTGGGCCTTGTGGTAAATCCTGTCATAACCTCCCTCAGGCAGGGCCAGGAGGGTTGGAGCACCCTGGGGACCATTCTCAGCCCTGCATCCATCAACAGCAGCTCTGCTGGCAGCCCCCACCTCTGCCAGCAGGGCAGCTGCGATGGCTTTGGTCAGATGGAGCCCTGCTACTGGGGTCTGCTGTCTGCCAGCCCACCCCATCCCATGGGGCAGGAGCAGGTTTGAGGGGATGTAGCTGCCCAGGAAGAAGCAGGACAGCAGGCAATATTATTCAGCATCTACCTGCAAGGACCTGTAGCTCTGCGTGCTTCTACCCACCTCATACGGCACCAGTGCAGAG
Organism: Hirundo rustica; assembly: GCF_015227805.2. Classification (NCBI taxonomy): domain Eukaryota; kingdom Metazoa; phylum Chordata; class Aves; order Passeriformes; family Hirundinidae; genus Hirundo; species Hirundo rustica. Next base: position 7,072,341 of record NC_053460.1, read on the forward strand.
CCAGGAGCTTTTCCTGGGACCTGGTGTGGAGCAGGATAACCTCCATTCCCACCACAGCAACGTGCCTTGCCTGGTATCCACATGGATCAAGCAAAGCGAGGCACAGCCCCTCTCTGGGGGCTGACAGTAGATCTCTCTCCCCTTTGAGAGGGAAGGGGGAGCCCTCAGCACTGCTTCTTGGTCCCTGTCACCCTCTCCTGTTTCCCACTCTCCCCAGAGTTCTCCTCCGTGTTCCTGTGGGAAGGTCTGCCCCCAAAACCGCTTCTCTTTGCAGGGGGGTTTTCAGAGACCTACGCTGCTCTGTGTGATTACAACGGCTTTGCCTTCCGCGAGGAGATCCAGTGGGTAAGCCCAAATCTGGGAACTGCAGCTCTGCCCGGCTTGAGTGCCCCCTGCCCCTGGGCGGGCTGGAGTCAAAGTGCAGGTGGGAGTGGGCTGCCTTGGTGCCAGGTTGTTTCCCAGACTGTGACCGAAGGGGAGCCCCTGAAAACCTGGGACCTTGCTGGGTGTCCTAGTGGAGGAGAACCCTGCTGGGACCCAGCCGTAGCGGGACTCACTGTCCCCCCTTCCTCTGGACACTGATCCCAGCTCACCTCTCCCCACACCCTCACTCCCACCAGCCTGGGGTGTGTCGCCTTCTGACCATTCCCTGTGGAAGTTGTCCAAGACTCACTGGTCTGTCCTACCAAGCCAGGACGTGTCCTCTGCCAGCCAGAGCACTAGGGAAGGGTTTAGGGTTTGGGTTTAGGCCAAGGGACTCCCTGGAAGAGGCTCCCCGAGGGCTCAGCTCCCTCCAGCAGCACCAGGCACCTGAGCCCTCCCCAGGACCCGGTGCTGAGCCTGATCCGTGTGTCCATCCTTCTGGGAAGGACGTGGACAACATTTACCACAGCCAGGACTGCCGGGAATTCAACCTGCTGGACTTCAGCCACCTGGAGAGCAGGTGAGTCCCCCAGCCATGCTGCCTGCAGCATTCCATGTTCCAGCACTCATCCTCATTCCCCTGTCCCTGCTGGGGGTCCCAACACGCTCCTCTGCCCACGTTAGAAGCTTTTACAGCTTGCATGCCCCAGGGATGCCACATCTGCAGCCTGACACTTCCCCTCACCAAACGCTCCGAGCCCCGTCCCATGGGGCAGCAGCTGAGAGTCCAGGCAGCCTCTCTGTTCATTTTTAACTCTTAGATCAGCCTGAGAGCTGTTTATGGGGCTGAAAACCCAATGTCACTGCAGCTTCCTGCAGCTCGTGGCTGTCAGGTGTTTCCCTATGCAAAGCAGCCGGTGCAGCTTGCCACCCTGAAACTCGCACTGCTCCCTGCCAGCCCCCCCAGATATCTGTTATGGCCTTCTTATCACCTGATCATAACCTGATAGTGGGGCTGTGAGCTCCAGCTGGGCCTGGAGTTTTCCCTGTGGGGCTCAGCCTGGTCTCCATCCCAGGAAAGATGAAGCAAGGGCTCAACTCTCAGGGGAGGCAACTGCCAGGCCAGGCTGCAGTGAGTCAAAGTTGTGGGTTGAGTGTTTTGGAAAACAGAGGATCTGTGTTCAGTTGGCCAAAAAGGAGACCGTTTTAGAGATTTCTTTGGATGAGGAAGTAAAAAAGAAACTCGTTTCCACTCAAGCAAAACGGGTGGCATTGTTCACATGATAGTTCAGAGTTAAAAAGAATTCAAAACCCTGAGGTTTAGATAGAAGCACGCAAATATTTTCATTAATTTTATTTTCCCCAAGGGAATAATCTGGGGAAGATGATCTGTACCTGTGGGTTGCTCTAAACCCACAATCCCCACTCCTGTTCTGTTGGACGTTGTGTTGGGGCACATTGAGACTGGGTGTCTTGGAGCATCCCAGGGTTGGGTCACTCGGAGCACCGTGGGTTTGGGTGTGTTGGGATGGGTGTGTTCAGACATCCTGGGTGTCTTGGGGCACCCTGGGGCTGGATGTCTTGGGACATGCCCCAGCTGGGTGTTTTGGGTCACCCATTTGGAACTAGCCTTGGTTCTTCCTGGTCCTTGACTCCCTCATCCCTGTCACCCTGCAGGGATGTGGCGCTGAGCGTTGCTGCCTTGTCCTTCAACCTGTGGTTCACCAAGCTCTCCTGCAAGGATTTCAGGCTGGTGAGTGCCGGTGCTGTGGCTCTGGGGGCACCAGTGGTGGCCAGGTTCCCAGAAAGGCTTTCTTCTTCCCTGCCAGAATCAGGAGATTTCAGAGCAGCTGCTCTACATGCTCAGCAAATCAGTGACATTGGAGGAGCTGGTGCTGGAGAACAGTGGGTTGAAAGCGTAAGTGAAGGAGTTGCAAGGCAATGATGAGCAGGATCCTGGCAGCCTGGTTGTTCTTCCCTCGGAACATGGAGGTCCATGCATGGACCCTTCTGCCAAGGCTTGGTGGCTCCATCTCCTCCACACTGGGAGCAGAGATTCCCAAAGCCTGGAATGCCAGGGAATACCAGCCACCCCTGGAGATGCTCTGCTTCCTTCTGGCTGCTCAGATGGAGCCAGGCCTGCCACACAGGCAGGAGCTGGTGGCACATTCCTCTAGGACTACAGGGTTGGTGGCTGTGTTTCCTGGAGGTGCCCAAGCATTGCTCAGATGGGTGACCCTTCTCCCCACAGTGACTTTGTGCAGAGGATGGCCCAGGCGCTCAGCAGCCATCCCAGCTCCGTCCTGCACACCATCAACCTCGCTGGCAACCAGCTGGAAGACAGAGGTACTCAAATCCTGGGCTGGGATGAGTTTACACCCACAAAAACTGCTGTTCAACTCGAGATCCCACCAGCAGCTGCCTTGTGTCCTGGAGGCTGCAGCTCAGGCTGGGATGGACAGTTGGCTGTGCTGGCACAGCCGTCCAGAGCTCTCTGCTCTCATCAGGGGTCACTGCCTTCAGCCGGTACATGGAGAAGAGTTCCAAGGGTCTGCAGAGCCTCAGCTTGGCCAGGACAATGCTCACAGCCAGAGGTAGAGCCCAGATGCCCTTGCCTCACTCCACAGAAGCAGTGACTGGAGGAGCTGCAGGGACACCCTGGAAAGGGCATCCATCCTTCAGGGATGTGACCTCCTGCTGCCCAGCTGGAGGGAATTTCCCTTGCTCTGCTCCATGGCTGTCCCTCAGTGCAGGAGCCTACAGCCACCCATCTCTCCCACTCTTGAAGGGATGAGCACGTTATGCAAGGCCCTCACAGATAACAAAGCCATTGGAATCTCCCTCCGGCACTTGGACCTCTCTGGAAACCCCGGCACCCTGGCTGGGGATGACATCAGTGTGAGTGCGCATGCTGTGATGGGCTGGGGTGGCACCACTCAGCCTCTGGGGTGTGGTTTGGGTCTCCTCTGGTCTGTGCCCTGCCCTGCAGCACCCCAGGGATGGGGATGTCATGGCTGCAACACCCCAAGCCTGCCTGGGAGCAGCTGGGGACACCCCGGGGACATCCCCCTGTGTCTCCTTGTGGGAGTGTGGGGGCAAGGACGAATCCCATGAGAGAGGGTTCCTGTGTGCGGGATTCACCCCTGTGCTCAGCAGGAAGGAGGGGGCAGGCTGGGACCGAGATTCCAGGGCTGCAGGGTGCTGGGTGGGGGGTGGGATTCAGGAGCAAAGCTGCTGAGCCCCCTCTGCCCACAGAACCTGCAGAGCCTCCTCCGCCACTGCCACTCGCTCTCCCACCTTAGCCTGGCTGGCACAGACTGTCCTTTGGATGCTGTGAGTACCACGCAGGGCGTCCTGGCACCGAGCCCTGCCCTCAGTCCCCCTCCACCCCCCGGCTGTGTGAGGGGCTGCAGTGCCTCCGGGTCCTCCTCCACATGGCTCACATCCCCACCCTGGCAGCTCTTTGGAGCCCTGGTCCACGGATCCCACAGCAGCCTCATCCACCTGGATCTCTCCAAAAACGTGTACTCCCACAGGTAAGCCCTGGGGTGGTGTGAGGGGCTGGGGTACCCAGGGGGTGGCTGGTGCTGGGTTGGAGTCGTTGCCACGTTGTGCCCATCCTTTTCAGGAGGGTGAAAACCATCTCCCCTGACATCAAGGAGTTTTTCAGCCAGGCCTGCTCCCTCAGACACGTCTCCCTGGCGGGCACCAAGCTGCCAGCCGAAGTCATAAGGTGCGTTTGGGCTGCGGGGAATGGATTTGGGGTGAGCAGAGCCTGGGGAGACCTTGGTCAGGGTGGTGGGGAGATGGATGGAAGGGGCTGTGAGAGGCAGAGCTCTGGGAAAGTTGCCTTCTCCAGCAATCCCAGTGCCTGGGCTGTTGGGGCTGCCCCATGGCAGGTGCTGGTGCCCCTGTTTCTTGCACTGATGGGGGCGGCTTCGGTGCCTTTTCCAGGGCATTGCTGCAGGGGCTGGCAGACAACAGTCACATCAGTGACCTGCACCTGGATCTTAGCAGCTGTGAGGTGAGGGCCCAGCAGCCTGGGGCACGGCCCCTCCGGCCAGGGGGTCCCACTGTGGAGTGTGGGAAGGTCCGTGCCCTGTCTGACCTCCCCGACAGAAGGATCTCGTTTGCAGGGCTCGCTGCCTCCCCTTGTACTGATGTCTTGCTGTTTCTTCCAAGCTGAGATCAGCGGGGGCCCAAGTCATCCAGGACCTCATCCCCGATGCCAGCTCCATCAGCCACCTGGACTTGTCTGACAATGGTAGGTGGCTTCTCCTAGCCTGGGAGAAGATCTCCTCCATCTCCTGGACCTTCGTGTGCAGTCACCCAGCACAGGGAGAGGGGTGATTTCTTTATGCCCTCCTGCCTCAAGACTTGCCAAAACTTATCATTCCACATATTTCTTGGTACTGTCCTCTTCAGTTCACTGAATCTGCAGTGGTCTCGTGTCGCTGGTTCAGGGTTTGAAGCACTGAAAGCGTTTCCCTGGGCAGAAACTCTTCCCACTTCTCTGCAGATGTTTGTAGCTCTGCTGCCAGCCTTGCCCTGCTGTGGCCTCTGAAGCCATGGGCAAGTGACTCTAATTATCACAACCATCACCTCTGCCAGCTGTTCATTTCACCTGGAAGGTCCTAAACTTTCCAACAGCCTTGCTAAGATCTCACAGCAGACCGTGCGACTCCTCAGTAGCCAAACGCCTCTGGGAAAGCTGATGTGGTTTGGAGTCCTTCAGGACACCAATGCTCCAAAACCTCGTGCTCTCACCCAAAATCTCCCATCAACCTTTGCCAAAATATGCTTCTATTTTTGGCTTTCCCAGTAGAGCATCTCTGTGCAGGAGGGACAGTCCATAGGTGGGTGTTGGTGCCTTGTGCCCTTGGCTGGTTGAGCTGCTGGGTGAGCAGATCCCTGCCCATGTCTCTGCCCAACTTCCCTGGTGAAGGTGAAGGTGCAGCCTGGAGGACGGGAGTGCAGGCAGCTGCCTGAAAGCTGAACTCGCCCCACGCTGTCCAGGGTGGCCGGTGGGTGATGGGGGCACATCCCTGAGGGATGGCAGAGAGCAAGGGCCATCTCCAGCTCCCTTGGTGCCCCCGTGGCTCAGCACAGCCTTGGCACCCCAGTATCAGGGGTGCCCACTCCGGCTGCTCCTTCCCTGAGGTCGTTTCTCAGGGACCCCAGCTCTGTGCAGGTCTTCAGTCTCCTTGGGGAAGCCAGGAGGGGAGGAAGATGCCCAGGAACTTCTCTGGGCATCTCCAGCATCCCACTGTGGCAGCTTGGTGGCTCTGCAGGTCTCCTGTGTGGGACCACCTCGGTGCCAGCTCCATGGATTTGTTGGAACACCGTGGTGGGTGTCTCCCATCTCCTGCAGGCTTTGACCCCAACATGGTGACGCTGGTGCTCTCCATTGGCAGAAGCAAATCCATTAGGCACGTCTCCCTGGGGAAAAACTTCAACATCAAATCCAAGTGAGTGCAAAGCAGCAGCACCCAGGCTTGGAGCCATCCTGGAATGGTGCACCCACCTCGACTCTCTCTCCCATCAAAAGCCCATGGCTGGTAGGAATTGCCTGCCCATCCTGGAGCGGGGAGGGTCACCATTGCCAGCCCCTGGTGCAGTGTCAGTCATAGCCCAGGCAAGAGTGGCAGGGAGGACAGAGCTCTGCCAGCTGCCTCTGTGGCCCCAGGGCATGCACGAGTGACCCCCTCACACACAGTCTCTCCCACAGGGAGGGTCTGTTGGATGTCCTGCACCGCATTGTCCAGCTCATCCAGGAGGAGGATTGTGTAAGTGCAGCTGGCCCCCAGCCACCCCAACCATCCCATCCATGCTCCTGCTCACCCTCAGCCACCCCTGTGCAGTGTCCATGCCAGGGTGCCATCCAGATCCCTCCCTCACAGGCTGGGAGCAATCCTCCCTCTCTTCCACTGCCATTCAAGTCCTCCTGCTTTTATTTTTCCTCAGTCTGAAGCAGAAGCTCAGACAGAGAAGTGGGAGCTGTTCCCGTTCATCTGGGAGAATGGGAGCATGTGTGTGGCTAAAGGCGTGGAGGAGACGCTTGGTGTAACCTGGATTCAGCACAGCTTTCCCAAAAAACCTCTCCTTTCTCCTCACTGCCTGCCAGGCATCTGAGCTAAATCCAGCCTGTTGCCTAAGCACTCATTGCCCTTCTGTTTCTTGGGGGTCGGCATCGCTTGTTCTCTCCAAAACCAGCACCAGCCCAGAGGCTGCGGGACAGGGCTGGAGGCTGTGTCTGAAGGGCAACGTGCACCCTGACATGTCCTGGCCACCTGTCCCCCTCCTTGTCCCTTTTTTAGCCTCTCCAGTCGCTGTCTGTGGCTGAATCGCGCCTCAAACTGGGAACCAACGTCCTGCTGAGTGCCCTGGGCAGCAACACCAGCCTCATCTCCCTGGACATCAGCGGCAACGCCATGGGGGACACGGGGGCCAAGATGCTCGCCAAGGCCCTGCAGATCAACACCAAGCTCAGGTAGCAGCAGCTCTGCAACGCCCTGTGGGTGCCCCTGTGCTGGGTGGCCCTGATGTGCGGGTTGTGGTGCTGATGCCATCGGAGGAGGATTGTCATGGCTCCTGACGGCCACGGATGCGGTTCTGCACCACTCCTGGTACATGGCTGGATGCTATGACTGCATTTTTTCCCGTGGCAGTCATCTGGCAGCACTGGCAGGGGACATGTGAAGGACAAGAGAGCAGCTCAATCCCTGCCCTGGTGCTTGTCACCCATTTTCCAGGCTCCTGCCCAGCCCAACATGCTGCAGACAGACCTTTGTGGCCACTGCCCTCGCCTCAGGCTCTGCCATCACCTCCTAAAACACCATTTTTGACCACATTGTGTACACAAAGCCAAAGCAGGGGTGTCTGCAGAGGGCAGGGAACCGTGTTCAGCCAGGGCTGCTCCTCTGGGAGACGTCTGTCCCTGCCCACAGGATGGTGCCTGAATGTGTCCTCCCAGCCCTTCACTCCCTCTGGGCACTCACCTAATTTATAGCTCCTTGCAAAGTCCAAGTTTGGGCTTTGGACACCGAAAATTGTCATTTTTAATCCCACTTTTAGGCTCTCTGATGCCTGGGGTCAGCCTTGGGCTGGCTCTTGCTGGCACCCCTCAGGTGGTGTGGGTGTGGGCAGGGCTCACCCAGGTCCTTCTTTTTGCAGGACTGTGATTTGGGACAGGAACAACACAACTGCCCATGGGCTCCTGGAGGTGGCTCAAGCTTTGGAGAGGTGAGGAAGGAGGCTCTTGGTCCTCCTGGCTTGTTACCACCATGCAAAAGAGCCTCTGTCACCAGCACGTCACCGTCCCCAGGGCCTTTTTTCCCCTTGAACGGCAAGGCCATCACACAGTTTCATACATGTCCCAAGGGAGTTGGTCCACAGCTCTGGCCTTGCAGCCAGAGAAGCAACCTGACACCCATTCGGTGACGACACCCCCACTTCCAACCCCAGGGGCTCCCCTGGGCTCTGCATGCCAACCAGCACAGCCTCATGTCCCCCAGGGAGCCCCCGGTGAGCACGGGGGGATCTGCTGGTGGTGATGCTCCTCTCCTCCCTGCCCATGACAGGTGGGTAGAGATTGTTCACCTGCTGAGCACACCCACCAGGCTGTCTGGTGCTTGGCCGTGCAGGTCTCTGGGGCTCTGAAGAAAGAGGGGTGCATGGAGGGTCTGGGCAGGTGGCCACTGCCACCCCACCAGCTCCTGCTGAGCGCCAGAGCGTGGCCATCCCTGCCTCCAGGGCTGGACCTCAGCACCACGCCCGGGCTGCTGTTGGGTGCGTGTCGTGTCTGCGGGGACGCAAAGAGGGGGGAAGAGCCCCGGGTGCAGCAGCACCCGCTCACCCCCCGCTGCCTCGCAGGAATTACACGCTCAAGTCGATGCCGCTGCCGATGAGCGACGTGGCGCAGGCTTACCGCTGCCACCCCGAGAGGACCGAGGAGGCCGTGCACAAGGTGGGTGCGGGACGTGGGCCGGGGAAAGCAGGGCCGGGCGCCACCATCGCCGCTCACGGCCTCCTGCCTCTGCAGCTGCAGGCCTGCCTGACGAGAAACCAGCTGCGGCAGACGCTGCCGGCGCAGACCTTCCGCCTGCAGCAGGGCATCCTCACCACCTCCTCCGAACAGGTGCGATGGACAAAGCACTGCGTGGGGCTGCTCCTCCCCTGCCCCAAACGAGCCTGGCTTGCTCATGTGAGCTCTTGCAAGAAGCAAAACGCCCTTTTAACCTTTCCTGGGTGGAAGGCAGAGCAGGTTGGAGGGATGGAACGGGTCGCTCAGAGCAGTTGTGGATGCCAAATCTCTGGAAGTGTTCAAGCTCAGGTTGGGCTCGAAGGTGTCCCTGACCATGGCAGGGAGGTTGGAATGAGAGGACTTTTAAGATCCCTTCCAACCCGAATCATTTCACGGTTCTGTGGTGAGGGTGGGGGTGGATGGAAAGCAGATCTCCTGGGATCCTGCTGATTGCATCCATGCATTTCATGCATAGGCACTGCTGAGATAACTTGCGGCTACGCTAACCTATACAGGGTGTTCCTGTCCCCTGTGCACTCTTGCCAGCAAATCCCTGCTGCGTGGCATCCCTGGTTATTAGGCAGGGGTGCTCTCGGGGGCTGCAACCTGCCCGTGCTCCCTCCAAGCACACTCTTCTCTGGGAAAGTCACGGCAAGGAGGGGAACTGGCAGTGCTGCTCCAGCACCGGCACATGACACAGCCTCTCTGTGCTCCAGATGGTGAATGAGATCTGCCTGAGTGTGCAGAAACACGTCGACATCCTCAGCACCTGCACGGGCAGGGAGGTGGAGACGGACATCCTCTGCGCCGAGGAGGCCATCAGGAATGCCAACCTCTCCGTCAGCGTGAGTCCACGGTGTGGGAAACCCCCTCGGCTCACCCGGCATCCGTTCAGGGATCGAAGCAGGGCATTGATTCCTTAATGACATCATTAACCAGCAGTCAGGGAATTCCAGATTGTCAATGCAACGGACAGCACTGAGCACTTGCAAACGTTAAAGAACAGCTGGGAATTTCTGAATTCCCTTCTGGAACAAAGATCAAAATGTTCTTAGTCCCCTTGCCCCAGAGACACGCAGCTGTGTGCACACTCCTCACAGGATGACAGCCCCTCTTCCTCTGGTATCCCATGCTCACGTGTCCCTCCTTGGGAGAGATGGGTGCTCCAGCTTTGAGAGCACCCTGCAGCCCACAGGTGCCCACACTGGTGAGAAAGCTCACAGAATCCCTGAGGCATCCCTCCCTGGGGCACCTTCATCCCAGCAATGAGGATTGTGGGCCATCAGCCCATGACAAAATCCATCATGTTGGCTTGACAGCTCCTGGCTCTGTCAGACCTGGTTTGATCCTCCTGGCCTTGGTTCTCTCTCCCCATCGAACCTTTTTCTCCTCCTCCTCTACTTCTCTTCAAACCACCTCCTTTCCCCTTTCCCCAACTCTCTGGCATGCCCCTGGTTACTTAATCTGGCTGAGACAGGATTTAAGAAGACAGTGCTGGTGTTGGAAAGGTGGTGAAAGTGTTGGTTAAGGGTTTCCTTGATGCAGGTAGCAGTGGAGTGGGGTGCAAGAGGGGAAGGAGAGTCACTGGGTCGTGGGGAGAAATTGAGGGGACACAGGGATTTGCATCCCCATCCTGTGAGGGATGAGGATGCCTGAACCTGGGCCAGCAAAGCCAAAAGATCACTGGGTCCCCCCAGCTGGTATGGGTGATGCTCCTCCGTGGGGCAGCCATGGACGCAGGCTGTGCATGGAAATATGGGAATATGAAGTGACGTGGGATGATTCACACCGCCTCCCTTCCCGGGGCAGATCCTGCCCCTCTTGTACGAGGCAGGAAACACCCCCTACCAGAATGGCAAGCTGCAGCACAAGCTGGAGTGTCTCACGGAGGAAGCATCACAGACCTGCAGCCGGGAAATCCAGGTGGGCACCCGTGGGCAGCCCGGGAGGTTTGCCAGCCTCGGCCCAAGGAAAAGAGGGAGGGTGTCTACTGAAAACCACGTGAATCCTGATAGTAAAGAAACTGAAACTCTCCTTTCCTCCCCAATCTTCAGGCAATGATGCAGGCGGTGCTGGACACGGCACACGGGCTGTGCCCAGCTGTGGTGCAGAAGAGCGGGGTCAGGGATCAGCTGGTCAACGCCATGTCAGAGCGGATCTGCCTCCAGGACCAGCTCAGCCTCAGCTCCGTCCTGGACCAGATGGTCACCGACGTCTTCTGCAAGCTGAAGTGGGTGATGTGCTGCTCTTCCTTCTCGTTCAGTCACTGGCACTGACCCATGGGGCCAGAGGAGCATTCCAGGGGCTCTCTACCAACTTTTCCTCTGCCCACACTGTGGTAGAGGTGTGCTGGGTCCTGCTGCTGTGTTTTTCCAGCTGTAGCTTTTCTTCCTGTTTGGAACCACTTTGGTTGAGTCCCTGAGGTGCTGGGGAAACCCATGGGGTGAAGTTCCTGCAGGCACATCCCCTTGGCTGGCCCTGACCATCAACAATGGGATGCATTTGGCATTCTCCATCCCAGCCAGTGCCTGTTCCCATTCCTGCTCTGGCAGCACAGACCCAGCAAGCCTCAGCACACGGGCATGTCTTGGGAGCCTCTCTGTGAGCCTCAGCCAAGCATCCATGTCCTCAGCAAAGCCATTCTGGGGAGGTGGCCCCATGGCTTGTGGGGCTGGTGGCTGCTGGCCCTGAGAGCCCTCTTTCTGCTCCCAGTGAAATCAAGCTGTCCATCACAGCCGCTGTAGCCGACTGCATCGTGGATGCCGTGCTGGGAGACCTGACCATCGCCCAGTGCAAACTGGTGAGTGCTGGGGGCTGTCAGAGCCTGCGGGATGGGGATGTGGGGCTGGGATGCAGGATGGGGGTCTGGGTACCCCAGCATTGCCCAGCTACCTGGACGCCAATGCTGTGACCATGGATTTGCAGTCTGGGAAGCAGGACGGTTCCCACCCAGGCCGGTTTTCCTCCCAGGTAATCCTCTCCCAGTGTGGTCACAGCAACATTAACACCCTGAGCAAAGTCCCAGCGCTGCTGCCGTGTGCCGGGGGGTGCTGGGGTGACGCCGGGCACCGGCCACTCCTGCAGCAAGGCAGCTGTGCTGGGCTGGACACCGGCTAATCAGGCCTAAATCCGCTCACAAATCCCGGCCGTGGGTAGCGAGCGGAGCAGCACGGAGCACACAGGGCAGCCGAGCACGCTTCAGCCCCTGGGATAATTTAAGCGCTTCCTAATGGTTTTAGGCAGAGAGCCTCTCCAAGCAGGGGCTCGACCTCCTGGTGCTGCTGCCGGAGTCGGCTGAGGACGATGCCACCGCGCTGGCAAGGGGCAGGAATCCTCCGGACCTCGCTGCAGAGGAGGTAGGGTCCGGACCCACCGCCGCCGCGTGATGCCTGTGGTATAACCGCCCTTTATCCGCCTCACCGGATGATGCCGGGCTTAAAGCCGCAGCCTCTCTGGGTGCACGCACCCCCCGGCACCCCCCAGGGCAGTGCTAAGGCAATTAGTGCTGAGAAATGGCACTGATAACCTGCCAGGCCATGCTGCCGGCACCGGGAATGTGTCCTTGTGGAGGCCTGGCTGCTTGTACCTTGTCCTGCTGCTGTCGCTTTGGGAGCTGGGATCCAGTGTAGAGCTTGGCTCTGGATGGGGAAGTATCCAATCCAGAGCCATGAGTAGTTTTGGAGCTGGGACAAGATGAGGGGGTGCAGCCCTGGCAGCCTCGGGGTGATGGAGGGATTGCACCCATTGCTGGGCGAAGCCTGGCTGGCTCCAGCTGCCGTGGGATGCCTCCTGGCACAGCCAGCTTGTCCAGGCCGGAGCTGCCACCATCCCTCTCTCCCTGCAGTACAAGATGGCCCTGCGGAGGAGAAACAAGCACTTCAGGAGCATTCGGCCCACACCGACTGTGAGAAGTAAGGTCACCACGGAATTGTCTCTCTGCTGCAGTGGGTGCCACGCTGTCCCCACGGGGCGGGGCAGGGGCGGGGGGCTCACAGCAGCAACCTGGGAGCCTCAGGGTCAGAGCCCCCCATGGGCGAGGGCAGCGGGATCTGGACCCTTCAGAGAGCTTCTCCCAGTGCCGTGGTTGGGGTCTGTGGGGGAAGCTCACCTTCACCTTGCTCTTGTGCTGCTTTTGAGCCTCAGCTGGCTCAGTGCCCTTGGGCAGTGGAGTAAATGCCCTGAGCTCCCTCCCCACGCAGCCAGCCAGGAGTGGGGGGTTTGTCTGTGGTTGTGAGTGCCGTGGTATCTCCCACAACCAGCCCAGGGTCCACCCTGGAGATAGACATCACCCACTCGCCCAGCTACCTTGGGGAGAAGACATTGCCCACGGGTTTTCCTTGCGGCTGGTGTTGCCCCCAGAGCCCTGCATGCCTGGGAGGGAAGTGAATCTCGGGGGGCACAGACAATGATCAGGCGATGGGTGACTCTGCTTTGGCTAAAGCAGAGCTCCTGCAGACTCCAGCACTCAGCATCCCTGTGTGCCCAGGGGATCCCCGAGCCCCGCAGCGCCCTGCCGCCCATCCATAGGGTACCCGGGGGGGGGTGAGCAGCTGCCTGCCGAGCAAACCGGGTGTGTTTGTAAGTGCTGCTCAACGCGCCAGCGCTGGCAGGATCCGTGCCGTGCCACTGCTGCCTGCTGCGGGTCTCAGGGCTGGCTGCGGGGCTCGGCTCGGCCCCTGCCCGAGCATCCCCCCCGCAATCCCGGCACAGCATCATCATCCCCTGCGCGCAAACCTCCGGCGGCCGGCAGCATCCATCCCGGCCTGCGCCGCGAAGCCACGCTCGCTCCGGGCGGGCACGGCCGCGCTCCCCTCCCGTCCCCGCGGCGGAGCCGGTGCCCCGCTGACCCTCCACGCGTGGGCGAAGGTGACGGCGTCCGTGATGATGATGATGGCGATGATGATGATGATGGGGAGGCCTGGCGAGGGCGGGTGTCAACAGGGACCCTGTCGCCTCTCGTAGGTGTCTCGGAGCTGGAGCCGGCAGCGGGTCGAGACGCCAGCGGGCTCCGAGCTCACCGGGCGCCGCCGTCACTCAGCCCCGCCGCGCCGCCGGCACGCCCTGCCTCCACAAAGGATGCTGAGCCTGCGAGCGGCTCGCTCCCCGCCACGCAGCCTGCCACCGCCACCGGATTCCTTATGGACCTGCCGACCGCCGGCGAGAAGCTGGAGCATTGCACCAAAGCCAGGCCCCGGCCCAACCGCCGGCACAAGCAGCCGCCCAGCAAGCCGAATGTAAGGGGGGGCATGGCAGGCGAGGGAGGTGGGGTGTATTCGGTGTGTGTTCGGTATTTGGGGTTTTTTTTCTCCGCTCGGGTGAATTACTGCGGTCAGTATTTGTTGCAAGGCAGGAAAATGAGATGCGCCAAGACGCGGTGGGTTTATTATTCTGCATTTCAGCTGCTGCCGGAGCCTCCTCCTCGGAGGGGGGCAGCCTGAAAGGATAGGCAAGGGGGCTGGGGAGGGCGAGGGGAATCATCCATCCTCTTTTCCTGCTCCCCACTGGGAGATGCTGAGCGGTGGGAGCCTGGAGAGGAATGAAAAAACCTGCAGAGTTTGGGTGCAGAGGGCCAGCGATGTGTTCGGCAATGGCTCCAGCTGCCTCCCTCCTGAGCTCCATTTACTCCCCCTTATCCAAAATCCATCATCCCTGAAGCGCCGGTGGCCACCGCGGCTCCCGTTGGTGCTGGTGGGGCTCTGCCAGCCGTGATGAGGTGGGTTGTGTTCCCCCCATCCAACAGGCAGCTGGATGGGGATCCTGCCTTTGCATCCCCCTTCCCAAAGGAAAAGTAACTTTTGGGTGCAGTCAGTGGCGAGTCCAGCTCCGTCGCTGTCCCTGGGGCTGGATCCTGCTGGCATCACCTCATCCCAGTGCCACAGTGATGCAGCTGGATCCTTTCACTTGCTGGGAAGCCCTGGTTTGCACTGCTGTGGTGATGCCTGCCCTTGGATCATGGTGGGATCAGGGCCGGCAGAGGCCGGAGGGGAGGCAGGAGCTGTGTCCCACGGGCAGGGTGGGTGCTGGAGGCTGGCAGGGCCAGGGGGCCGTCACCCTGCAGTGGGACAGGGCACGCCTGGCACCCAGGGCGGGCCAAGGCTTGAGCAAGGACGGGCTTTGATGGATATGATGTGACAGGGAGAGCAGATCTCAGATGGCTGGAACGGCTCCTGAGCAGCATCAATCCAGCCGTAATGAAAAGTCATTATGGATTGAAATGCCACCGATGGGGAAGCGCCTCCCCCTCGTCGATAGGAAGCCACTGATGCAGTGCCACATGCCAGGGAGAGGAAGGTGCCACGGAGGAAGGCCTGGCCATGGCATGGACCGCTTTGGTACGGGGATGGAGCAGGTGGCTCTCATGCAGGCTGCAGTGGCACTCCAAGGTTGCACTTGAAACACCTGAAGGAAGCAGATATGGGTCCTTGCAGGTCACCTGCTCCATCACCCTCCAGCAGTGCAGGGGTCCATTCCTTGGAGCTCAGATGGAGGAAGCATCCCTGCCAAAGGCTTCTCCCATAGTTCGAGTGCCACACCTCAGCCACTGTGCTGGACAAGGGGTTGGAAGGAGCCTGGGGCTGCCTGGAGCTCCCAGTGCTCAAGAGAGGGAGCAGGATTAGGGCTCAGATGCAGCTGATAGCACCACGGCTTGGCTTTAATGCTGGGCACGAGATGGAACATGCCAGCACCCATCCTGCAGGGGCACCCACTCGTTCATGCCCAGCGCTGGGTGACACCTTCATGCCTGGAGGCACCTTTCCCTGTGCTGGGCTGACAGCAACCCTCACTCCCAGGTGCAGCCCGTGGCCTGTGAGAACAGCGAGGACAGGAGCATCACCCGCGTGGACGAGGGGCTGGAGGACTTCTTTGCCAAGAGGCTCATCACAGAAACACTGCCGTAAGCATGGAGGGTGCTCGGGGCCCCTCACCTGCCCAGCACACACCACCCCCAGGGCTTCAGCAGCCTCCATGCAAACACTGCTGGAACCAGGCAAAAGGGATGCTGGGGAAAGCAGCTCACCAGGGATATCACCAAGGGCAAGGCTGGGGGAAGAGGAACGGGATGGCAGCCACGGTGTGCGGGATGTGGCTGTGGAGTCTGTTCCACAGTGGGGAGGCAATGTGGCAGCACCCATGGGAAACATGCTGGGAATGAGTGCCCTTGCCAGAATGCTGCTATCTTGGGTGGAGTGTCCAGGGTCTGGATCCATCCCTTTAGGGTGGGCAGGGGGAAAAACTGTTCCCTTACCTCTTGGCAGCCTGGAGCTCACCTTTTCCAATGCTTCATTTCTCCCCAGCCCCACTGCTCCGGAGACCTGCCTGGGATCAGCCCCTCTGGCTCCCTCTGGTTCCCGTACCCTCAAGAAGAAAATTGGGAATTTTTTTGCCTTCAAGAAACCCAAATCCAGCCGAGGCTCGAGGTGTGAGAAGGAGCCTGAGGGTGGTCCCACCGCCCCTAGGAGCAGGCGCTCGATGCTCAGTGACATTTTACGAGCCCCCAGCAAGGCGGGGGAGTCAGGGAAGCCCCTGAGTAAATCAGAGGAGGGGGGGCTCTCTGCCGAGCCCCACACAGAGCCTGAGCACTGCCAGACCCCTGACTCTGCCAGGAGGATTCGGCCCAAATACTCTCGTGAGGGCAAATCCCAGTCGCTCATCCTGCTGTCCGGGGAGGACGAGGATGCGCTGGGGGTCAGGCATGACAAGGTAAGCACTGTCACAGTCACCAAGCTACCACCACTGTCCAGCTCACCTGGTGGGTGCTGCTCCCACCCATGGATGCTGGTGGGGTTAGCAGGGGATGCGGGGACACCGGAGTGATGGCTGGGGATATCCCCACTGGGTCTTGTCCGTGTCACCGTCTCCTGGAGGCATGCCTGGGATTGGGAATGTGGGTGCCCCACAGGCAGGAGTGCCATAGGTGCTGTGGTGGGTCCGTGTTCCTGGCAGGGTTGTGTCTCTCCTGCAGAAGAGGCACCTGGAGAAGAGTGAGGGGGAGTTGTCCAGCTCCTTCGAGCAGCGCATGCAGGTCATGCTCCATCGCATCGGCGTCACCAAGGGCCCGGCTGCCGAGAGCAAGAAGCAGCAGGTGGGGACTGGTTCCATTTTTGGGACGGATCCTGCCCCTTCAGGGTGGTAGGAGATGGTGGTCCATGGGGTGGGGGACATCTCCCTGCTGGGACTGGCAGCACCCAGCTCTGTGCTGCCACTGCCCATAGCCTCTGCCCTGTCACCCAATCCTCTGCAAGGGGTGAATTCCTATACCCTGCATGGTGTCTGTCAGTCTGTCCCTCCTTGCCAGGCATGCACCCATTCCCTACAGCCACATCAGAGCCTGGCAGCAGCACTCTGCCCTCTGCACCCATTGTCTGTGCGGGCACTGCCCCCCTGACACCCCCCTTACCAGTTTTTTACTCCTTGCAGAGCAAAGACAGCGAGATCAAAAAAGCCGGCTCAGATGGTGAGGGGCTGCACCCACCCCACCCTGACCCCCACCCAGCTGTGGGTCCCACTACAGCTTCCCCTGTGGGGTGCTGGTGGCAATGGGCAGACCCCAGCTCACTGATGCTGGCCGGTGCCTTGTGCTTGCAGGGGACATCGTGGACAGCTCTGCCGACTCCCCCCCATCCCTGAAGGCCCGCACACACTCTGTGTCCACAGGTGGGTCAGCAGTGCATGCCTGGGTGGTCACACCAGCCCCTGAGGCAGAGCCCTTTATATCCCCCATCCTAGCACCCAGCATTGGGATGGAGCCAACAGGGACTGGTGGGCACAGGCGTGTGGGCAGAATTCCACCCTCAGGAGGGTGCCCTACACCCAGAGGCGCCCATCCCTGCTGATGGCGGATGGACACCTGGGGGCTGGCTGCAGGCTGGTTCCCAGCACCGAGAACCGTCCCAGGGGCTGTCACTTCTGGGCGCCCACAGCTCCATCCTGCCTGCCCCACAGACGCGCCCTTCCGCAGCCCAGCCGCCAGGACGGAGCCCGGCGCCGAGCCCCGGCCAGCCTGGAAAGCCCTGGGAAGGCAGCTGCCCGCTGAGCCACCGGCCACCAGCTCCGACCAGCCCCGGCGCTCGTTCGCCCTAGCAGAGCCCAGCGGGCTGCCGGAGCCCGGGGGCCGGGAGGGCTGGAGTGGCAGCCTGCCACGGCTGGGCAGGAACGTGCCGGTGGCGCTGCCGCGGAGGGTCAGCCATGGTGGGGACGTGGGTGCTGGCACCCTGCCCACCCTGCCCACACCACCCAATACTGAAGGTAGGGATGCCTGAGGTGCCCGTGGGCGCCTCATCCCACTGCTGGCCTGCTCTTGGAACCCTTGGGAATGGAGGGCAGCAGGGAGCCGAGCGCACAGTGGGTGCTGGGTGCGGATGGGGCCTGCCAAGCGCGGTGCTGTGGGGTATCCTCCAATGGCACTTCCCGTTGCTTACACAGACAACCGGCTGATGGCACGGCTGGCAGCGCCACGGGGGATCAGCCGCCGAGCCTTGTCCGTCCATGAGGAGCAGCTCAGGGAGCCCGAGTGCCCAGCGGAGCTGGGAAGTAAGTTGGGTCTGGAGTGGGACCCCAAGCCCTCCTTGCACCTAACACCAATGGAAGTGGGTGGTGGTGTTCCACGTGGGTGCTGGTGCTGCCTCTCCAAGCTGGTGGATGATAGACAATGGCACTGCCACAGTGCCCCACCCTAACGTGGGGCTGGATTGTGTTTCCCCCAGTGGGCACCGTTCCCCTGCGCCTGCGGCGTTCGCCTGTGCTCAGGCACAGGACCAAGCACGAGTCCCTCTCAGAGATGGAGGGTGAGCCTGGACCAACCTCGGATGCTGAAGGTGAGATGCTCCCCTCCCTGCTAAAGCAGGTGTTGGGGTACCAAGGGTCCCCCTTTGCTTACACCAGCTCCTGTGACCTCTGTAGGTGGTACGCTGCAGGACTGGCCCCGTGCCAGGGTGGAGGAGCCGCAGGCTGGCACAGGCACTGAGGGTGAGCAGCCACAAGCCCCGGCACAAACTGTTGGGAATGCACAAGACTCAGCCGCCGTAGACCAAAGACGCCCGGCGCCGGGCCGGGAGGAGCCGGCCCTGGGACAGTGAAGCCCCTGCATGTCACCACGCTGCTCCCAATGAAACCCTGCAAGCAAGCGTGCCGTGCCGGGGTGCTTGGCAAGCTGGGGTGCAGAGAGGATAGACGGGGCACCGGGCTGGCGTGGATGTGCCAACGATGGCATCGCCCGATTTTCGCCACGGGGACAGCCAGGCCACCAGCATCGCCCAGGATGCCCAGGGACTGTCAGAGCCTGCAGGACACATCCGGTGGTGTTGCAGTCCCCAGTGCCCTCTGTCGCTGCGGGCTGCAGCGGGGGAGCCGGTGATTTTAGGCAGCCAGCTATTTTTAGGAAGCGTTCCCAAGGCACTTTCACCGCTCCAGCTCCTGACCCCATGGGGTACCGCTCTCTCCAGCCCCCGCCAGACGCAGGCTTCCATCAGCGGGACCACCACCCACCGCCTTTCAGCACGCAGCTCCATCCCCACAGCTCCCTGACGGCACCTGCGCCATCCTGACACCCCAGTGGCTTTCTCCTGTGTTGCCCTCTGCTCCGGACCAAACGCATTCCTTACACGGATGTTTACGACAAAGCAAGATGCTTGGTTTTGTTCTGTTTTGGTTTTTTTAATACAAGAGCTGTGTATTTAAAAAATATACAATTTTTAATTTCTACAGCATAACCCTGCGGGATATTTTTTGTAATAAACAGTGCAGGACCCGACCTAAACTTATTCAATAAACCATCCAAGCTCCTGGGGTACCTTCGGAGCAGGATCAGGTTGTGGGGCCTCTGCCATTGCTGCTGTAGTGGCACTGGGTCACCTTTAGTCCCCAACTGCAGGGATAAGGCATTTAGAAAGAATGAAGAGGTGGGAGAGGGACACTGGCTCACATATAGGCACTCCTGAATGAATGCTTTTTTCCCCTCTCAGCACTGAGGGTATTGGCTTTCAACAGGTTCATGTGCCAGCACCCTTGGAGCCAGCGCACTCAGCAGTCCCCTGGGGCACAGAGCTTCTGGTGTCCCCACATCCCTCCCCCAACTACTCTTCCCAGTGTTCTGACAAACCCGCTGAAGAAACAAAAGAGTGAAAGGTGGGCTGGGCTCAGGAATCCTCCTCCTCCTCCTCCTCAGTCAGTATCCAGCATGCCCACTTCAGCATTGCCTTTGAGATCCTGAGAAACCAGACAGGAGGAGCCAGGGTGAGAAGAAACCCAGCTGTGGACACACCACTGGGGCAGTTGGTGACAAGGGGTAAGGCAGAGGTTGGGGACTCACTACAGGGATGTGAGTCCCACTGCAGGAACAAGGGACAGCCGTAATTCCATGGCTGATATGGCACTGACCTGATAGACTGCACCTGCTGGCAGAGCTCAGGGCTTGGTGCCTCGTACTGGTACTGGGGTGGTCTCTCCACGAACTACAAAAGCAAAGGGGAGGGTGAGATAGGTCTGCTCCAGCCACAGAACACAGGCTGCTGCCCTATGCAGCCTGAGAGCCCAATAACCCCAGGAAACACCTAGGATTGAGGTGTCTTTCCCTCTGCTCTTTTGATCTTCTTTTACCCAGATAACTTGGAAGATGCTGTAGCAATTGTTTGTTCCCACCCAACTGTTTAGCTCTGGCTAAACCACATCTTCACCACCCCTGGAGGGATTTAAAGGCCTGTGGATGTGGCAGCTGGGGCTAGGGTTCAGTGGTGAGCTTGGCAGAGCTGGGGAACGGTTGGACTTCCATCTCATGAGCTCTTTTCCAGCCTAAGGGATTACATGATTCCCTCAGTGTTCCCAGATCCTCCACCATCTACACTGACACCTGCACTCAACGTCCCATCCCCACCAGCCTGGTGAGGAAAGATGCTGGGGATGGACAGCAGTGGTGGGGGCACAGAGAGCCTCCCCAGGCACCCCCAGCCCTCACCAGCTGGTTCATATTTACCGGCTCTGGAGCTCTGCACTGCTCCAGCCTGGAGCTGGGCCCAGGTCTTGCAGAGGATACTTGCTCTTCTTCCTCCTCCTCCTCCTCTTCAAGCTCCCTTCTGCGCTGCAGCCCTGCCTCCTTTCTGCTTTTCTTTGCACCTCGTGGGCCCATGAGCTCCGATCTCTTGCCTGTGCCTCTCCCCTTGCCCTTCGAGGTGCCTGGGGGATGCTGCTGCCCACTGCGGGCCCGCTCATCCTCCTCCATCAGCTTCCTCTTGTTACCCACAGTCTCTCCTCCCTTTGTGCTGGCGTGAGCCAGTCCAGGCTTCAAGGCATCTGCAGAGGAAGCTGTGCCACTGGAGCAGGCGTGCTCCCTGCGAGGAATGCTGCCGGGCGGGGATTGCAAGCTGCTGCTGGGCAAGACTGGAAGAACTGGAGAAAGAGCGGGCAGGGGGGCCTGAGAGCCCCTGGATCCCTGTGGGCCTTGAGCAGCGCACAGGACTTCCCCGGCTGCCTCGCTGGTGCTGATCTCCACCGGGCTGGCGCTGCTGTGGGAGCGCAGCAGGGAGGGAGAGGAGGTCTGTACTGGCTCTCCCGGGGGCAAGCCCTCAGGAGAGCCCCGGCTACACGCTTCCAGCAGGTCGGTGGTGTTGCTGTCAGCAGGAACATCTTTCTGGGTCTTCAGGGGAGGGTCAAGTTGAAAGCTCTTCTCTGGTAAGAGGAAAAGCACCGTCAGTTTGGGCAGGGGGCTCGGGGTGGGACCTGCCCTGACACAGGAAGAGTGTCAGGGCCAGAATGAAGCGGGTCCAGGGCTATGGGAACACCACAGCACTGCTTTAAGGCCAGGGGAAATCAAGCCAGCATCCACGGTGAGCTACACCCATTGAGAAGAGAGTAGCTGCTTCCTGCCAGGAAGGCAGGCTGGATGCCCTGGGACATGGGGGACTCACCGTCTGAAGAGCTCGCGGTCAAAGACAATGAGGGCATCCTGTTCCAGGGGTTATCCAGGGATCCCTCCAAGCTATCTGACAAGGTTGGTGATGCAGCACCTGCAATGAAGAAGCTGGAGGGTTGATTTTGGCGAAGAAAGCAGCTGCCCATTCCCTGTGGGTCCCCTGTGCATAAGATCTCAGAGAGACACGATCCTTGAGGGGAGCTCTGCAGCCCTTTCCAGCCCAAAATGTGGTGTATTCCAGTGAGATCCTTTCCAGGATCTCATAGAGCAGGCAGTGGAGAGGCAGACACTGCCCAGAGAGCAGGTAGGTATGAAGAAGGCCTTCTCCTACACCCTGCACTATCCAGGACACTTCCTCCCTTCGGCTCCTCCTCGACACGGAGCTTCTGCAGGTAATTCTGCAGCAAAGCTTGGTGACACCAAGCCAAGTAAAGTGACACAAACCCGTCCTGGTGCTGAGCCAGAGCCAGTGAGGAGCCCATACCAGGGCAGGAGACTCACGCTCACTGATGGCATCCAAGTGGCTTCTTGTGCTCCCCGTACAATCAACCAAAGCTGCAGCTTCAAGAAGCTGGAGGATTGGGACCATTCCCTGCCTGCTCAAGGTCTCCCAAAGACCTGGCCACACCAGTACCTCCTCCACTCAATCCAAGGAGATGGGCTGAGCCAACTGTAGAGGAAACTAAAGGCTGGATGGGATCTGGAGCGTTCATAGGAGGCCATGAGGACGATCCAAGGGCTCGAGCACCTCTGCTAGGGAGACAGGCTGAGAGAGTTGGGGTTATTCAGCTTGGAGAACAGAAAGCTCCAGGGAGACCTTAGAGAACCTTCCAGTATCTAAAGAGGCTCCAAGAGGGCTGAAGAAGGACTTCAGACAAGGCCATGGAGTGTCAGGACAAAGGGGAACGGCTTCCCACTGACAGAAGGCAGGGTTAGATTAGGTATTTGTAAGAAACCCTTTCCTGTGAGGGTGGAGAGGCCCTGGTATAGGTTGTCCAGTGAAGCTGTGGCTGCCCCAGCCCTGCAAGTGTTCAAGGACAGGGTTTGGAGCAACCTGGTCTAGTGGAATATGTCCCTGCTCATGGCACGGATTGGGGCTAGATAGTCTTTAAAGTCCCTTCCAACACAAATCATTGTAGGATCTGGAGATGCTGCAACTCACAGCTGGTTTGGGATACAACACTCGGGTCTCCTGGCACTATCCTGTCAACACTACTCTTTCCAGGAGCTGCTTGGCTTGTATCTGCAATGAAAGGGGAACTACTGATCATATCTCCAGCACGAGGGACACCCAGAGCAAAGGAAGTCTTCTCCCCACCCTAGGGAGCCCCTCATTTCACATGCCTGTGTGCTGCACTGCCCACCTGTGTACCCTGCAGATGTTGCCTCAGAAGAATCACAAACAACTGCCTCCTCTTCCTCCTCCTCCTCAGGAGGGATCACCAGGGCGCTGACCGGGACCATGAAAACATCCTCACCCTGCTGAAATGAGACACGTGACCGGGTTTTTGCTGGGCAGTCCCTCTCCAGATGCAAAAGTCCTGCTGTACCTGTCAACCCAACACCATCTCCTGCCCCAGCAAACCTGCAGCTCTGCCCACTGTCCTTCCCCCTCCTCCTGCCACCCACCAGAGCACCCCAAGCTGTCACAGCCCTGTCTCAGCAGACAGACTGACCTCCTTCTTGCGCTCTGCCTCCCACTGCGTGATGGGAACCTCGTCCTCCATTGTCACTGGCTTCTCCTTTGATTTCCATAAATCCAAGCATTCCTCAGCATTTTCCTTCAAAATCTCCAGCTGGTTCTGTCCAATGGCATCAATCAGCTGAGAGACAGAGGGCTCTGGAGCAGGAACACACAGACTTCAGTGGAGGAGACAGCTGAACTCAGGCAAGCCTCACCTGCAAACTTTCACCCTATTGCATGACTTGGTGACTGTCATAACCCTGAAACCTGTGTGAACACCTAAAATTCTGCATTTCCTTTGCTTCTAGAAACCATCTTTCCTTTCTTCACACATCCTGGACCAGCAGCATGAGCACAGGTATGCAATGTCCCACTCTGCTTTAGCTGTCAGCATTATCTCTTCCTGCTTTGGGCTTAGCAACACGTGCTTTTGAGATCCGACCAGGTTTGTGCTACCTCTGTCTAACATGGATCAAGCTGAGGAAACCCAGCCCTGCCCCAGGCAGTCAGAGCATTGCATGTCCCCCACAACCCTTTACCTGAGCTGGGAGCGTTCCTCACAGCAAGATTCTTCCTGTAATGACCAAGAATACAAAGCCAGGTTAGGGCTGGGACATACGAGGCTCTTGGTCACAGATCAAGCACCCTGGATTGGAAGCAGCAGCTTGTGAAAATAGTGGATCCCCCCCTGGGTGCTGATCTGGCCACTGGCCACATGCTCAGTATGCCAGGAATAGCCATCAGGGAGCCTCACCCCTGGAGATGGACTGATGGAAGGCCCCGAGGATCTCCAGTATTGGATCTCCAAGGATGAAGAATGAGCTGTGCAGGGCTCACCCACGCAGCTGTGCTGCCCACCACTGGCAGGAACAAGCTCCCCACAGGTGTTTCCTTCTAGCTCAGAGGAAGAGGCTGGCAATGTGCCACCACAATTTCATTTTTCATGGTCTACTCAATTCTGTCATGTTCCAAGGCAAGGAGTCACACAGGTTAACCAGGAGCTGCCATAACCTGTGCCAGCCCTTGCCAGTTTGCTCTAACCCCAGTCTGAGGTTGCACACTCTCATCAGGGTGTCTGGATACATCCCTCAGCCCCATACTTACAGCCAGAGCTCCTTTATCTTCTTCAGCACAGAGGGATCCTGGTTCCTGCAGCAAGAGAGAAGCCAGTCACTGATTCCCTCCAAATCCCCATCACCTTTCTCCCTTGCCTTGGAGACAATCCCTTTTTCAAAACGGATTGCCACAAGCAGGTCTCATCAGGGCTTCCAGGGTCAGCACTGCTGAGGGGAAGATGAAGAAGCCCCCCTGAGGACAGCCCCCCCCCATCCATCCCTGGGCCATACCCATCAGATGATTCCATCCTCTGCCTCTGCATGGGCAGCACGATGAACTGCTGGGCCGTGAGGTAAAACTCGCAGTCCTCCTGTGGGGAGGACAGAGCCTGTAAGGCCCCTCTGAGTCTCACCTCTGCCCCTGCCTCCCCTGGGGCCAGACAACACTCCCACACCCACCCCAGTTCTGCCACCAACCCTCCAGTCTAAGAGAAGGTCCCCTCAAAAAGGACAACCCCTCTCCAAGAGCACTTTGTATCTTCCTGCGTCAGCTGATGGCTCTGCGAGAGCCACAGGCCAGGGTGGGCCAGCCCAGGGGAGTCTGTGGGAACACCTCTGAACCCTTGTTCCCTGCAAGGGAACACTGGGATGCCCTGCCACCCGCCCAGGCAGGCCTGCAGCTGCCCAACAGGCAGGGGTGACAGCCAGGTGACCCTGGGAAAGATGCACTCCATCTGCAGCGAGGGCTCATCCCTGCCCAGGTCAGCTGCCACAGAGCCCACAGGAGCTGCAGACGAAAATGAAAGGCCTCCCATCACCTGCCTTCAGCTCCTGAGAGCAGCTGGAAGCAGGCAAGAGTGCAGGAAGCACAGCATGGTAACAGAACAGGCTGCTTCCACTCCTCAGAGCACTTACCAGCCTGGCCTCGTCCTGAAAACACACCGTGTACTTCTGCAGGACGATAATTCTGCAATTAAGGCTGGAAAGCCTGAGCTGCAGGTGGGCGCTGGAAAAGGAGCAGAGCAGGAATGCCTTGAAGAACGGAGCCAGACCCCCCCCCCAACACACAGTGGGGCTCCCACATGAGCTCTGCCAACCACACTGGGCCATTCTGGAACATGTCTCAGCATGAGCAGCAGGCACCAAGGGATCTTTATTCCTTAGTAATTTCTGTCTAAGAGCAGCTTCTTCCTGCTGCTTATCCTTGGCTCTGCTACCAGCACCCCAACAGCTTAAGGGTGTCCAAATAGGGAAATGGAAGAAAGTACTGAAGGAGCAGCCCAGGCTACCATGGTTAACGCTCTGGCCCCTTCCACAAAACTCCAAGGCTCTACAGTCCTTTCTAAAGGCATCACAGCTTCTGCCATGGATCCCTGCCCATCCCAGGGAGCAGACATAGGAGCAAGGGCATGCCAGCTTTCTTCTCTTAGCAGCTCTTTCACACCAACTTCCCATCCTGAGGTTGCTTTAGCTTAACACAACCTGAAACAAGACCAGGCAGGAGCCCCAGCTCCTCACAGCAGCTGTGGAGAACTGCTGTCCCAGCCATGCCAAGTCAGGGTGGAACTCACTTTTCCTCTGCCTGCAGAGCTTCAGATGTAATGACCACACGGATGTAGCAGGATCCATCAGAGACCTGCACCACAGCATCCTGGAGGACCCCAGGCTGGCCAGGAGCAGCTGAGTCACTCAAGATCTGTCAAGAGATTAGAGACGGGGAAAAAAAACCTCTCATTCATAGACCTAGAACAAGTTTCACAGGAAGGCAGTCACACCACCAAGCTTTTCCACCTCAAAAAAAATAAAACAGAGACGTTGAGGAAGAGTTGCACATCCACAGCCACCAAAATGGGAACCACTGCACACCTCCCAGAATTTAGATTTCAGAGGCTGCTGGAGCACTTTGGGACAGTCCCTCTGGGTACCTACCCGCACCACCTGCCCAGCCAGGAAATTCTCACGCTCATCCAGTTGCTCGTAATTCACCAACAAGTCAGCAATCCATGGCTCCAGGACGTAGAGTTTGGGAGAAGCCACATTCTTGTCCACACACACAAGACTACATGAGAAGAGACAAGACACCAAGCCATAAGCAGCGCTCCATCACCCTGGCAAGGGTTTTGCACCCCAAGCACAGCCACAAACCCAGGAGATTGCTCAAATCCACCCAAATGCACCCACTTCTCTGCAAGGACCCATCCCAAGGGCATTGTGCTGAGGAAGCCACGCTGCTGGGGGCACACAGGTCCTGCTGCATCCTGCTCGGACAGCGGAGGGGGACACTCGCAGCTCTGGAGTGTGTCCGGCCTTCTGCAAGTCTCCCAGACAGGACAGGACATTTATTTCTACCTCTTCCCATATTGTTTATTTTCACCCAATAACAACTTTCCTGGGACCAAGTCTTAACTATAACTGTCTGAACTGTGAAAGGGAGAAGAACTGGGGACAGGCAGGGACTGGGACAGATGTGGCTGGGGACAAGAAGGGGCTGAGGGACGGGCAGGGGCCGAGGTCGGGCGGGGGATGAGGACAGGCGGGGCTGGGCCAGGCAGAGGATGAGGGCAGGCGGGGGATACAGACGGGCAGAGGATGAGGGCAGGCAGGGGATACAGACGGGCAGAGGATGAGGATGGGCAGGGGATGAGGAGATGAGGATGGGTAGGGGATGCGGACGGGCAGATGATGCGGAAGGGCACGGGATGAGGACGGGCACGGGATGAGGACGGGCAGAGGATGAGGACGGGCAGGGGCTGAGGACGGGCAGGGGCTGAGGACAGGCGGGGCTGGGCCAGGCGCTGAGGGCAGGCAGGGCAGGCAGGGCAGGCAGGCAGGCTGACCCCCCTCCCGGCCCCCCTCACCGCTCCCCCGCCGCCAGCCCCGGGCTCGCCCCGCCCGGCGGAGCAGCCGCCGCCGCCATGGCCGCGGGGCCCGGAACAGGAGGCGCGGGCCGGAGCGCCATTTCCGGGGCGGGGCGGGACGAAGGGCCCGGCCGGGCTCGGCACCGCCGCGGGGGTCGGGCCCGGCTCCCGGCCCTCCCCATCCCCACCCAGCCTTCCATCTCACCTCCAGCCCCGTCCTTAAGCCCCGCCCTATCCCTGTGCCCAGCCTCGGCGGTTTTCCTGGGCGTGCGCGTCTCCTTGTAGAAGAGAGGAGTCTGTGGGGATCTTGGAGGCGTTTCCAGTACCTAAAGGGATTACAGGAGAGCTGGAGAGGGACTTTGGACACTGCCATGGGATGATAAGATAAGGAGGAATGGCTTCAAGCTGAAAAAAGAGGAAGGTTTAGATTAGATATGAGGAAGAAATTCTTCCTGATAGTGGGATGAGTCACTGGCACAGGTTACCCAGAGGAGCTGAGGCTGCCCCATCCCTGTAAATGTTCAAGGCCAGGTTGGACGGAGCTCTGAGCCTAAGGGAAGGTGATCCTGCCCATGGTGGGGTGTTGGAACAACAGGTCCCTTCCAACCCCAGTCATTCCAGGATTCCCCATGCTTTGGCCTGCTCTCTAGTACAGTTTGCCATTCAGTGGTTCACACATGAGCCTTGCCCATCCTTAGTCTCATCTTTAGGGTATTAAAGCCACTTGGTGAAATCTGTCAAGCGACCTGGGAAATGTTCTGGCTGAAGGGATGGTAAATTCCACCCCTCACCCCATTCAGTTGTGACTTGGGGCAGTCAGTGCCTTTTCATCCCCGTGCCAGAGGCTGTGGTTCCATCCATGCGCTGATGCTGAGGGCAGTGAAATGGCACAGCAAGATGGATGTAATTGTCACATTGTCTTTGTTTGCATGGCCAGGTTTTGGGGGGATGGGGCGGGGTGGCTTTCAGGGGTAGCTTCTGTGGGAAGCTGCCAGGAACCTCCTCCATGTCCAGCAGAGGCAGTGCCAGACAGCTTCAGGATGGACGTGGTGCTGGCCAAGACTGAACCCTTCAGCCATGGTGGTAACTCTTGTGTGATAACATATTTAAGAAGAATACAAAAAAGTTATTGTGCAGATGTAATTGCAGCCAGAGAAGAGTGGAGTGAGAATATGTGAGGGGAATAGCTCTGCAGACACCAAGGTCAGTGCAGAAGGAGGGGGAGGAGGTGCTCCAGGCACCCAAGCTGAGATTCTCTTGCAGCCCATTGTGCAGCCCATGGAGATGCAGCTGTGCCCCTAAAGCCCATGGAGGGCATGGGAATGCAGAGATCCACCTACAGCCCCTGGAGGAGCCCATGCTGGAGAGGTGGATACCTGAGAAGAGGCTGTGAACTCATGTGAAATCTGTGCTGAAGCAGGTTTCCTGGTAGGACTTGTGACCCTGTGAAGGACCCAAGCTGGAGCAAGCTGTGCCTGAAGGATTGCACCCCAAGGAAGAGTGATCCATGTTGCAGCACGTTGTGGAGAGCTGTTGCCCACGAGATGGACTCACTTTGGAGAAGTCCATGGAGAACTGTCTCCCGTGGGAGGGACCCCATGCTGGAGCAGGAGAAGGACTCCAACTCTTCTCCCCAGGTAGCAGCAGGGAACACATGATGAACTGACTATAACCCCCATTCCCTGCCTCCCTGCACTGCTGAGCAGAAGGACGTAGAGCTGGGAAAAAGGGAGTGGTGGAGGGAAGGTGTTTTTAAGATTTATCTTACTTCTCATTATCTTGCTCTGATTTTGTTAGTAACAAATTCAGTTAATATCCCCAGTTTGAGTCTGTTTTGCCTATGATGGTATTTGGTGAGTGATCTCTCCTAGACCTTATCTCAACTCATGAACCTTTGCTATACTTTTTCTCTCCCCTGTCCAGTTGCAGAGGGAAGTGATAGAGTGGCTTTGGTGGATGCTGGGCATCCAGCCAGGGTCAACTCACCAGACACACACAGAAGAATAGGCAGCAGGGTTTTCTCTTGCAGACTAAAGGTGATTTATTTAGAAAGGTTGCATTTGGATGGTGGATCAGATCTCCTGGACATGACAGTTCATTATTGTGCAGTTGCAAAGGTCCTTGGAACAGCATCTCCAGATGGAGCAGGAGAGGTTCCACAAGCTTATGCCCCTAGTCCTGCTCAATCACATCCTGTATAAGTGATTATTAATTACTTTAAACTATCTACACAACATCTCTGAACTATCTTAAATGTGTGCATTCCACTGTTGTGAATGGTCTGTGCAATCTGGGTGACACTGCAGCAGAAACCAGCTGGGGAGACCATGGGATCATAGACTCAGAGAGTCATTTAGATTGGAAAAGACCCCTAAGACCACCAAGTTCAATCCAACCCTCGGATGTCCAGACCCAACCTGGAGGGGGGGACACATGGAAACATGCAAGTCATGGTTCTCCGTTGACTTTAGGTGCAACAGGAGCTCCTGGGGGATGATTCTATGATTCGGTGATCCTCAGGCCTGTCCTGAAGCTCCTGAATCCATCAGTCCCATGCTTCCCTGGGAGTTCAGTCCATCAGTTGGTTCAGTCTCTACTGCAGGAAAGAGCTGGGGAGTACCTGGACCACCCTGGGGATGGATGTTCACCTGCAGTGCATTTGCTTGGGCACAGCCCTGGCTCCCAGCCATACCAAAGTCACACCCAGGGGCAAAACTGAATTTTATCACAGGATCACAGAGCCATAGTTTGGGCTGGAAGGGACGTTAAAGACCATCTAGTTCCAACCCCCACACACAAATAGGGACACTTTACACTAGACCAGGTTGCTCAGAAAGCCCATGCAGCCTGTCCATGAGCACTTGCAGGGGCAGGGATTATCCTTCTATCGCACTTAAATATTATATGTGCTGTTAGAGCAGACTCTGAGGAAAGGGATCACTCTGGTCAGCTCTGGAGGGTTTTTCCTAGTGGTCCTGGAGGGTTTCTAGGATTCTCAGCCTGTTCTTGTGGCCAAGGAACACTTGTCAGCTCTGGCTGCTCTATCCTCAAGTCTTCAAGGGACATTCACCTGTCCTGACTGCTCCATCCCCAACCCTGGCTTTGGCATTTTACAAACTAAGGCCAAAAAAGTGCACTGTGCAGAGTCAGCAAGTCCAGCCTTGCCTGCCTGACCTTGGGCAAGGGGAGGGACAGGCTTGGGATCCCAAGAGGGAGGGAGGTGGCGAGAGAGAGTGTCGCGGTGCAAGGACAGGGATAGTGCTGGCCCTGAAAGCCAAAAAACTCAGGTTTGGTAGAGCAGGGAAGGTACATAAAGCAGCACTCCAGACACCAAGCTCAGGGCATTCCCTGCCTGGGCAGGACACTTGGCTCGCTTTGCGTCATTCCACAGTCACCAGGAAAACTGGATCATGGGTATGGACCAGAGCCAAGAGATTGAGGTGCAGGCAGAGGATTTCCGAGAGCCACGAGCTGATGCAAGTCCTCATGGGAACATGCGAGATAACCAAGTAGCAAAAGGCACTGGCAGAGTCCAGGCGAGAGCAGTGCAGCCACAGGCAGAACAGCATGGCAGGGCTCCACGTCCGCTCCCTGCTGGTGACTGGAGCCAACCGAGGCATCGGCCTGGGGCTCATCCAGCATTTCCTGAGGATGCCAAAACCACCACAGTGGATCTTTGCAGGCTGTCGGGACCCCAAGGGACAGAGAGCACAGGTGAGACGGGCAGGGGGAGACTGGATCAGGAATGGTGTTTGCAAGGGGCTGGAGCTACAGTCAGGCACCTGCAGAACAGGTCAGCTGGCTTGGGGCACCATAGGATCTGTTCTGCATGGGATATGTGGAGGGAAGAGTGGTACATGGCATGTATAGAAGGCACAGAGCCCCATGTGAGCCCCGAGTGGCAGCTTGAGCAGGTGTTGGACTCAAAGTGGTGCACAGACAGAGATGGAGTGGCATGGGCTCTGCCTAGGAAAGGCAGAGCCTCTGCACAGCCCCTCCAGCCTCTCCATGCCTACACAGTGCCCTCTCTTACAGGAGTTACAGAATTTGGCCTCCAAACACCCCAACATCATCATCATCCCGCTCGGTAGGTGCCCTGAGGTAGGGATCCTTTGTCCCAGTTCCTCTGGCGAGTGCCCAGGTTGGGCACACCCTGGGAGCCCCGTGCTGGGAGAGAGCTGTGCCAGCAGGCTGGTGCCTGCGGGGCCGTGGGGCACTGCCACCTCTGGGGAACACAGGGGACTCCACCACGGGGACGCAGGCTCTGACCTCCCCTGTGTCGGCTCTGCAGAAGTCGCCGACCCCAGCAGCATCAAGGCGGCTGCAGCCAAGGTTGGGGAGCACCTGGGGAACTCTGGGCTGAACCTCCTCATCAACAATGCTGGAATTGTGAAGCTGAACACACTTGATACTGAGACATTGGAGGACATGAGAGAGATTTATACCACCAACACAATTGGGCCCCTGCTGATGGCCCAGGTGAGACCCTCACCCTATTTGGGCTGTCCTGGGGGAGCATGAAGTGCTGGTGGGAGGGGATCCTGCCTCCACTCTGGTTACCAGTGGGCTCTCAGTTGATGAGAAGCTCGTGGAGCCATGGGCTGGAGCTCAGGAACTGGAGCCTGGCAGGGAAGAGGAGGGAGGGGATGCCCCAGCACTGGTGTCAATGTTCCCCCTGTGGAAAGAGCTTCTCTCCTGCCCTGTGCCGTATCCGTGTGTGCTCCTGTCCCCTCTGCCTCCACCCAGGCGTTTCTGCCCTTGCTGAAGAAGGCTGCCCAGGGGAGCCCAGGCTCAGGGCTGAGCTGCAGCAAGGCTGCCATCGTCAATATATCCAGCATTGGGGGCTCCATCGCTTCTTCCTTTGGTTGGGAATTGATGCAAGTCACCTCGTACCGCTGCAGCAAGGTACTGTCACACTTCTGCTTCTCCTGCCCAGCTTTAGATCCCCTTGCAGCCCCCCTTCCCCTCCCACCACCATCCCCTCCCTGTCTCCCCACAGGCTGCTCTGAACATGCTGAGCAAGTGCCAGTCCCTGGCGTACAAGGAGCACGGCATCCTCTGCGTCGCTCTCCACCCCGGCTGGGTGCAAACCGACATGGGCAGCTCTGCTGGACACACGGTAGGAATTCCACCGGGGCGGGACCATCAGAGCTCCTGGGCTGATTTTCCATGGGTGGGAGTTGCTCTCCTGAGTCCCTGCCCATGGCTTACCTGCCTGTCCTTCCTTTCCTGCTGCTGGGGCAGCTCCCCCTATCCTGCTCCTGGGTGCTGGGTGTCCGCATCCCCTCGGTTCTCGTCTCAGTCCCTCCCCCTGGCGTTGTCAACTTTCCCTTTGCCCTGGAGCAGCTCTTTCCCCTGGCTCCGGCTGCTCCAGGGCTCTCAGTCAGGCCTCAGGCATGGGCTGCATCTCCCCCTCTGCCCCACAGCCCCCTGTGACAGTGGATGACAGCGTGCAAGGGATGCTGAAGGTCCTCTCCTCCCTCTCCGAGAAGGACACCGGCGCCTTCCTGGACTGGGAAGGGAAGGTCATACCCTGGTGAGACACCACTTGAGAATCCTGGCAGCCAGAAGGGGCCCTGTGCCACTGCTCCTACCTGTCCCACATCCTCAATAAACTCCTGCTGAGAGCCTCCAGCTCTGTTGAGGATTTCCAGCTCATGAGATGGCCCCTTCCCAGATATCCCGCTCTTCATCCCGGGATGCAGTGATGCCCACAGCTGGCCTCAACCCACAGCTGTCACTGGCATCCCCATGAGTGTCCCACGGCACTGTGAGTGCCGTCTGGAGACCTCCCCTCCAGGAGACACTGGAGAAGCTGGAGCAGGGCCCCTCTCCTGAGAGGAGAGAGATCTTCCAAGCCCCTGCAGGACTGGCCTTCCCCCGCCCAGGCTGAGCTGTCTGAGGGGCTGGGGGTCACAGGGACCAGCTGTCCTCTCCCCTCAGCTGGGGGATGCCTGGTCACAGATGGGACAGAGGGACACACAGCACTCGGGCAGAGCACGGGAATCCCGCCCCAGGCTCAGATGGGCAGGTTTGAGAATGGGTGTGGAGACAGAGCAGAGAGACATCAGCTGCCAGAGTTTACAGAGGCCAGGGTACAAAGAGATCACAGAGAACACATGTCATGGGGAAGGAGAGAGAGGCTGTTTCCCAAGCCAATTCCCTCTCCCCAGCAGTGTGCGGAGAGCTGAGGTTGAGCAGGGGTGACCATGCAGAGTGGTGAGCCAGTGAGCAGAGACTGTAGCATGGGCAGGAGGCGCCGTCCATTTGTCCATCACCAGGGCAGGCTGTTCCCTTCCCAGTCGAGGAAGGCTCCAGAGGTGTCCTGTGAGAGGCTGGCCAGCACGGTCAGGATGCCCCTCACGCTGTGCTCCACTGTCAGTGGTGCCTGCAGAAAAGGACAATGGGCTGTAACAGAGAGCAGCTCTTGGTGAGGGTGAATGCCCCGGAGCAGCATCCGTGGTGCTCATGGGGATATTTTTCCTTACTGCCACACCTCTGTTCTCCCGGCTGGGTTGAGGAGACGGGGCTGGCTATCCCATGTACTCAGTTGCAGCTTGCTGCCTGCTCCCTGCCTGCTCTGCTCCTGAAGATGGTCCTGGCAGCCCACAGCATCACACAAGATCCCCCAAGTGCCCCCGCCCTCCCCAAGACATGGGATTCAGTGGGGTCCCGCTGACCCTCCCCTGTACAGCCCAGTACCTCCTCTGTGCCCATGTCAGTCTTCACCCAGCCAGGATGGATGGCCACACATAAGATCCCCTTGTCCTGGAGTTCTGCAGCCAAGCACCTCGTCACCATGTTCTGGGCAGCCTGGAAGAGGCACAGCCCTGCCAGCACAACCCAGGGAGTGGGTGGGCAGGAGAGGAGATATTTCCTGGGCAGAAAATGGCTGTGGAGATGGGAAATGGGACCTGGTCCTGGGACAAAGCATCAGCACAACCTGCTGGAAAGGCTCAGTCCTGGCTGCTGCTGTCCAGCTCTCTGTGCTTCTGCCTGGGGGAACCAGGCAGGGGGTGGGTGGCTGGGGCAGGGGGTGACCCGTGGGCTCCCTCCCCTCCGTGGGCGCTGTGCCCGGGACAGCATCTCCAGCACCTCCCCTGGCACCTCACCTTGCTGGCCCGGTAAGGGTACATGGGGGCCTCTGGCACCCTGAGGCACAGCCCGATGGAGCCCAGTTTGGTGGAGATGTTGATGACAGCAGCCCTGCTGCAGCTCAGACCCTCCTTCCCTGTGCTCTTGGCCGCCTGCTCCAGGAGCGGCAGAAATTCCTGATGCAAAGACACCAACACTCCATTAACATGCAACAGAACCCCAGTATGAGGACCATCCTGGAGGGCTCTGTCACAGACTGTGGACAAGCAGCTGGACAGACACTCCTGGCAGGAGTGCAGGGGATGGGGAAGATGCCCCAGTGAGGGGCCAGGCTCCAGCTTTTCCCCTCCCCAGGGAAGGAGTGAGCGGGCACAGCAAGCCTGGTGCAGGCAGATGCTCCAGGTCGGGGAGAACTAAGCATGGGGGATACTGGGCTGTGTTAAGCTGCTGAGCTCCTCTAGGTAGGCAGGGGAGATCCATGGAGGTGACCTTATTCCCATTGAGGAACATCTTCCCAAGCAGGAGAAACCCAAAAAGTCCAGACATACCTTAACAACCTGGAGTGGCCCAACCACGTTGGTGGCAAACACGTTGAGCATCTCCCGTGAGTCCAGAGAGCGCAGTGTGGCGTGGGAGCTGATGCCTGCATTGTTGATGAGCAGGTTCAAGCCCTGATCCTTCAGATGATACCCCACAGCCCTCATGGCCCCTTGGATGCTGGGCAAATTCACTGTGTCTGCCAGGGAAAAAGCAAAGTGAAGAACAGCACTGATGGGTCACACAGTACCCACTGGAAATTGTGCTGTAGGTGGAACCAGCACTTCTTATCCAGAAAGGATGCAGCAGGTTTAGCAGATTAAGCACGTTGGAATGAGCAGCAATTTGTCCTTACCTCTTGGTTTTGCAGACTCAGCTGAATGAAATCTTAATTCAACCCATTTTTGGTCATGTGGGGGTTACTGATAGGAAAAACTTGTCTGTATTCCCTTTCTGTATTCAAGGAATTTATGGTCATACAAGGGATGCTTGGTTCTCGCACACTGAGACTCCCAGGTTTATTTCCATAGGGAGATATTTTTTGCTTCATGCTGTTACCCACAAGTTTTGGACCTGACAGATGAGCTGAGGTGAGTATAAGTAATAAAATATTTGGGATGTAACCTGCAGTATTTGGTTGCAGGCCCTGAATCTGAACTTCCCTGTCCCTACTGACCAAGTTGTGGGGACAACCCCTCAAGCACAGCTGAAATTGGGCTAAGGAGGATAAGTATCCCCAGAGCCCTCTTCTTTGCTTAAATGTTGGTATAGCTTTTGAAATGCTGCCATGCTTTAGTTGCAGGATTTTTCTGACTTAGGCAATAAAAGTGGTATTTTTTTAAGTTTGTATCCAGATGTCAGGGCTGCTTGTTAGGATTTACGTCCTGTCCTGGATACTCACCAACTGAAGTGGCCATAGTTTGTTTGTTTAAAAGGGTCATCTAAATACCTTCAGAATGTGAAACAGGCTGGTTAGACCAATATTAAACTTTATATATTGCCTTTTAATACCTCAGGTGTACCACAGAGCCCTTAAAACCATGAATATTCACATGTATGGGCAAGTTGGAGTATGCCCTTGTTCCCGTGCACATTTCTGTGCCTGTTTTTTGCAGATGCCAATGTGATGAGCCTGCTGGGAGTCAGGGACTGCAGGGTTGGATTCCTTTTTTTTGGCAACCCTCTGGCCCCTAAGCTCTGTTTCTGTTCTCATGCTTAGAAAAGAGTCACTTAGCAAAGGTTTCAAGGCTGAAGATTTCTTTCTTGGAATGTTTTGTACACTGATGGGCAGCAAAAAAATTCCTTTTTCCTGGCATTTTTAACTAGCCTGATGTCTTTATGGTGCTAAGCAAGTATGTGAGTGGCATGGGACTTGTTGCTGCTTTGCATTATGCAGTGCAGACCTTTGTAGAGGTGTTCTGAAAACATTAGGGAGGAATACCATGGGATAATCTGCTGTGGGGCTGCTGTGAGGGGAAGGAGCCTTGGGATTTGACAGGATATTGCAGGATATTGTCCAATTGCAGGACAAATCACAGAGTGCTTTGGAGTTACTTCTTTAGATAACAATGGGATGAAGGTCAAGGTTCTGTCATTACACCACATGTGAGGGATCTTTTGGTCACTGGTGAATAATTAACTGCTCTGTTTGGATTAGCTGAGTCATTGCTCCAAGGCATGTGGGACCAACACATTTTTAGTCCTTAACCCCCACATTTGCTGAAATAAACTCTTGTCTCCCTGGAAGAAATAAGGGTGGAAAAGAAAGAGAGAGAATGAAAAGAATTTACAGATCTTACACATTTATGAGTTATATATTTTTTAACTTTTCTTTCTGAAAATCCATGCCTATGACTGGTTTGAAGACATTTCCTTATTATGGAGCAAGACAGCTTGAAGCAGCTTCTCTTTTTTAAAAAAAATCTTGTTGCTGTTGATATGTCAGAGCTTTTAAGCTTATTTTGGAACTTTGTTGATAGTCTGGGGCATGGGATATATGTTGTTAGTAAAGATTTTTCATGAAGTGGCCAGTCCCTTGAGATGTTCCTTTTATGTTGGTCATACTCTTCCCATCAGGTACTGCCAGTTGGGGCTCAAAGCTCATTTATTTTTTATTACAGAAAAGGTGTTTAACTTTAAAAATCTACTTAACAGCAAAAGAGAAATTTGCTGCCTCTTTGTACTACAGCCTGAATTCAAGGATGTCTTAT
This sequence comes from Hirundo rustica, assembly GCF_015227805.2. Lineage (NCBI taxonomy): Eukaryota > Metazoa > Chordata > Aves > Passeriformes > Hirundinidae > Hirundo > Hirundo rustica. The sequence goes on from NC_053460.1 coordinate 7,109,070, forward strand.
TTTCTAAGAAATATTAAAAAAAAAAAAAATCCTGAACTTGAACTGAAGTTACTTGAACTTTTCAGGTATTTAAACAAATAAATAGGTAAGTACTGATATGGCATAGCCTTGATACAGTCTTCTTATTATTAGCTCCCATGAAATACAAGTATTTAGAAGTGCTGGCTGCTTCCTACTTCCCTTATTACACCAATGGCAATCCCAGTGCAGGCACTTTCCCAAAACATTTCTTTTGGGTTTGGATGTTCTTTTAATTCTTCATTAATAAAAGCAGTCCCCACTCCCTCAGACACAGGAAATCTCTGCTCCTCAAGACATATCCTTATCTCCCCACTCTTCACCCAAACACTGTCCTCCCCAGCAAAATCCTGTCTCTGTCCAGCACCCTGGAAGCTTCTTTCCTGTGAATACCCCAACTTTGCCAACTCCAATTGCCAGCCTGGCTGTTCTCCCTATGGTGTCTAACTTCATTTGCTGCCTTGTGCTTCTCCCAAAGGCTGCGGAAAAAGGTCACTGAGTTAGGCCCACATCCAAAGAAGGAGGGAATGGCCAAGAGGACATCTCCCCAGTCCAGGCTGTGGACATCCCATGCCTCTGGGTGAGAGCATCAGCCTGGGACACTAGGCTGGGCAGATTTCCCATGTGTCATTTCTTAGCTATTTTTTTCTCCCTTTTTTACCTGAAAGAAATGCTGGCTATGGCCACCTCCAAGCAGATCCCAAACCAACCATCCTACTTAGGAACCATCCAGGCAGGTACTGTGCTCTGCCTTGCTTCACTTTGTGAACCCATATATCCAGCCCAAAACCGGGGCACTATTTAGCATCTTTGGGAAGAGACATCATGCCTTTCCCATGAAACTTGCTCAGCTGAGGTGTCCGGATTCACCTCTGCCTCATCTGAAGCCAGTTTGACTGCTCTAGCCAGAGTACAGCTTAATTTGGGGGGAGAAGCTTGCCGAGGTGTGCATGGATCCCTCCCCACCTGGCAGGGCTTGAGCTTACTGCAAAAGCTGCCCCTGATCCCACCTCTGAAGTCAGCAGAGAGCTGGAAGCAATGTTGGGTGCGAGAAGAAAGGTTGCTTCATACCTAGCTGGACCAGTTTGATGCTGGAGTGCTGGGCAGCTAACTCTTGCAGGGCCTGGGAATAAAGTGATGGAGCAAGGGAGGAGGTTAGAAGCCAAGAGCTGCATGGTCAGGTGTCCCACCCCTGCTCTGAGGTCACTGAACCAGGGTGGCTTTGCTTTTTTTGGGGGAAAGAGAACAGGGCCATTCCCTGGATGGGGATGGGGTGGGGCAGCAAACCTACAGCCAGCAGGCGAATGGTGCTGCTGGGCTTAGGAACTGCCCCCCATCCTGAGTGACCCCAGCACAGAAAAGGGGTTGGCTGGCCATTGGCACAGCCAGGAGCCAGTGCTGAAGACACGTCTGCCCTTCCAGCCACATCCCACCTGGCCACATTGGGCGCTGCCTTATCCAGGGAGCTGGGGCGGTTAAGGGACCCCCAGAGCACTTCTGCCCCCACTCCTGGGTAACCCAGCAAGCCACCAGGGCTGCAGGGACTGCGGATCCCCGCTGCCCACCTGGCTCAGCACCATCCCATTCCCTGTGCCCACACTGACCTTCCCTCTTGGGCCCTTGGGGTCGCGGCAGGTGGCGAAGATGTGTTGGGGGGGCCGGGGGCTGGCGGCGAGCTGCCGCACAAGCTCCAGTCCAATGCCCCGGTTGGACCCTGTCACCAGGACGCTCCGAGCCAGCGCAGCCATGTCCCCAGCCTCTGCGCCGGGCGGTGACACATGGCAGGGTTGCCGCCTGCTTGGCGTGAAGAGGAGCTCGGCACAGCCCAGGGTGTGGCTCTGGGCACCCACGGGGACTGGGACAGTGCCAGCTCCTGGCCCCTCGCCTGCCCCAAACAGAGCCAGGGTCTCAGGAGGACCGAGTGCTCCCTGGCATTTGGCACACGAGGCTGTGTGTCACCTGCATTGCTCAGATGCCCACCACTATGCTCCTCTAAAGCTCCAGCTCCCAGAGTCTCTGTATAAGCAGAAGGGTCTGCCTCTTCCACAAGTTTGGAAAAATACTACCAGAAAAAGGTGAACAGGTTCAAATCTGGCTGTGGCAAGCAATCTCCTCGTTTGGGGGATGAATTGGGGATGGTTGAATTCTGAGATGCTAATCTAAACCCCAGCCTGGGAAGCACAGGGAGTGCAGTTTGTATACTGCAAGTTCCACTCCTGCCAACATTTCCCCCCAGGAGCATCCAGGAGCCAGCAGAGAAGAACCCCCCCTGCCCTGTAACCTCGACCACCCTGGGTGGGGCTTCAAGCTCACATCCATCACCTTCCTCCTTGCTGGAGGACAATGCTGGATGCTTATAAGCCCAAGAAGTGCCTGTAAAACCAAGGCTCCTGCAACCCAGGCCAGCCTGGGGGTACGGATTTTTAGGATGCAGAAGTGTTAGAAGAAGCAAAGAGCTGCCATGTAAAAAGCCTCAGCTAAAACAGAAGAATTGGGGCAACAAGAATATGAGGTGGGGGAGGAAAAAAGAAGAGGAAAGTAGTGGGTATGGGTCAATCCCATCTGGATGTGCCTTGTGGCACATGCCTGTTGCTCAGTGTGGCGGGGGGACAGAAGTCTCTATTCCCTGAGTAACTGAGTGGTTCCACGTTTGGCACACACCAAAGAAACACTCGGGAGATGGTGAAGGGCCCCCACGTTTGGAAGATGAATTTTCAGGTGACACAGATCATGAAGGGGAAGAAGCAGTGATCTTTCCTTCCATGGTGGTGGACAGACTATGGCCCCCATGAGAGGTAGGCATGCTGGGTGTGGATTTGGATGGTGTTGGAGTCAGACCTGCTGTAGCAGATGTTCTTGCAGGTATAATCACCTGCACAAACAATTGCATTGCACAGACTTGCCTGCTCCACCAGCAGCATCCAGAGCAGAGCTCCCATTAGGAACAAATTAGACTGGAGTTTCCTCTTTTCCTTCCAGGCTTCTTGGGAAGGAATCAACAGAAACAAGCGAAGATGGCTGCAGGACCAGGAATGGCTATGCGCCAGGGCCAAGCAGGGGAGTGACGTTTGGAAAGGGCTGACCGATGGCAGCCAAGGACAGCAGCACAGGCACACTCATGGCTCCAGAATCACAGCCCAGGGACAGAAAGTATGCGCCAGGGAAGAGATGAGACCAGGCTACAAGATCCCAATGCTATAGAGGCACCTGGGAACCATCCAGGTTAGAGAAGAACTGAGAGAACTCTACTCCAAGGCCCATCAGGAGGAGAAGGATCAGCAATGACTTCAGAGTGAGATGCCCAGGGCTTGAACCTAACCTCAAAACCCTCCAGAGACCCTGCAGACTTCCCAGACCCCCTTTCAATCCTTGACTGTCCTCAGAGTAATTTTTTTTTTGTCAGCATGGCACCTCCCCTGCATAGGATGCTCCTATGGCCTGGATCCTGGCCTCCAGCACTCCATAGTGCTCCTTGGCCTGGATCCACAAGGCCCTTCCCATGAGCTCCATGACCGGAGCCATGTGCTGATTCCTGCTGCATCTCATAGCTTGACCTTGACTCCGCAGACCCCTGCAAAGACCCTGTAGTCTCTACATCCCCCAGCAGGGCTTTGTTCACCACTCCAGCACCTCCAGCTCAGCACCCTCCAGCCAGCTCCTGCTCGGCCACAGCCCCTTCCCGGCTGAGCCCCACTGCTCCCTGCATGGGAGCAGGCAGCATCATTGTTGCAAAGTGTGGAATGTGTCAGTCAGTATTATCTTAAGTCAGGCTGTTCTTTGATGTAAGACTTTTGTATACTTTCAAGGCTAATCAGCAGGAAAGGAGACCTAATCGCTGGAGGAGGCAGCAGCCAGCATCCCTCATTTAAGGACATTCTGGAGCTAACAAGATTTAGGCATTGCTCACCGGGCAAAATACTCCAGTCCATGTGTCTTAGAGCTAAACTATATATCCATTGTAACACTAAAAATCACACCTACAGATCAAAAATACCCTCTCCACATGAAGACCCTTCCCCTGAGCACGAGTGTAAGTTAGCTGGGGTTACATTATTTGTATGGAAGTACTAGTCAATCCTAACAGAAGGGCTGTGCTTGGGAAGTTACTAACCCTGAATTTCTATGTATAAACAGCATGTAAAGGCCGGTGGGGTGTGCTGGATTTGTGGAACACCACTGAGCACCCAGGCTGGGGCAGCTCTGAAATAAACAATGTCTCACTCGAGTGTGACATTATCGGCTCGTGGCACACCAGGGAACGAACCCGATTTTTGGCGCAACATCCTTGTGCCCTCAGGGCGGGCACCCCCAAAATGGCGGCACCCGCTGAGGCGTCAGCCCGCCCGCGTCACGCGCCCGCCGCGTCCCGCCATTGCATCAGCCGGGGGCGGGGCGCCGCGCGGGCGGGTGGGGCTGGCAGAGGAGTGACGGCTCCCGTAACCAATGGGAGCTGGCGTCCGGCGGAGGGGCGGGGCGGAGCGGGCGCTGCGGCGCGGCCGGAGGAGCGCAGCGAGGGGCGGCGGTGGTCGCGCAGGTACTGCCCGAGGGGCCTGGAGAGGCCCGGCCGCTGCGTTGGCGTCCGTGGTCCGACCCGTGGGCACGGGGTTGAGGGGCGCGGAGAAGGCAGGGCGGGAGGGTGGCGGTGGCGATGCGCTGGTCGCGCCCCGTGCGGGCCCGCGGGGGGATGCCGGGCGGCCGGCGGCGCTGCCGGACACCGCCGTGCCCTCACCCCTCCTCGGGCACTGGAGGGCGGGTGTGTCTGGGCAGGGGCTCTGATAGGCCCTGAGGCCTCTGCTGTGCCTGGTTCTCCCCACCTCGGGTCCTTCCCTCCTGCAGCATCGAGGCTGGACTCGATGATCTCAGGGGAGTTTTCCGACCTAACTGATTCTATGCAGTCAATACTCCCAGGCCTTGCTCCTATGGGGAATTCCCGTCTCTCCGCGCCGCCGCAGGCTGCTGGGATCTCGCTTCCCTCCATGGATCCGCATTGCGCTGAGCTGTCAGGGACAGCCCTGTGTACCCGTAGGACACGGGCGCTGCTGCCCTCCAGGCTGTCACTTGCCTCTGGTGTGCCTGTGGGGATGTGGGTCCCCTCAAGGCTTCCAGGCATCTCTGGAGCTGGCTCTGCTTTGAGCAGGGAAGGTGACAAGGTTATATTCAAGGGTCATTTGGCTGAAATGACCAATGATTGGTCTTGGCTGTTCTATGATTTAGTAATTGAATCACAGAATGGTTGGGGTTGGAAGGTACCTTAAAGCCCACGTGGGTCTAGCACCCCTGCCATAGGCAGGGACACCTTCCACTACACAGTGCTCCTCCAGGTCCCATCCAACCTGGCCTTGAACACTTCCAAGGGTGGGGAAGCCACATCTTCTGTTGGCAACCTGTGCTGGGTCTTCACCACCCACACAGGGAAGAGTTTCTTCCAAATATCTAACCTAAATCTCTCCTTTACCAGTTTAAAACTGTTCCTCTTGTCATATCATTATCCCCATGTAAAAAGTTGCTGTCCATCATTTTTATAAGCCCCATTAAATACTGGAAGGCTGCAATGATGTCTCCTCACTCTGCATTTAGTCACCTTGAATGCTTTGGTGACTTGGCAGTCCCTCTGTTCCCGGGAAAGCAAATGCAACCTACTAAGTTTAGTATCCATGTGAATTTGCTATTTTATAACTATGTGTTTTCAAAGAACAGGTAACTTGAGGTAGAACCCCAGAAATCAGGGAGTTTGGGGGAGAGGAAATTTCAGGTTGAGCCACTGCTATTTGGGGCAGATTGATGGTTGAACTGAAGTGTCAGTGAGTACTTAACAGTGTGGGAAGACCCTTTTAGGAGTTGTTGACAGTGATCCTGATGTTCACCTTAGGCTGCCATCACATCAGAGCGTTGTTTGTTGTTGTTTGTTCAGACTGCACTGCGGCTTTGCCGTTTTCCTGCCGCTTGCTTTGAACAGCGGCAACTTCCAGCTTCCAGATGGAGACCCCGCTCACTGCCAGCCAGATCCGGCAACGGTTCATTGACTTCTTCAAGGAAAACAAGCACACCTATGTGCACTCATCTTCTACAATCCCCCTGGATGACCCCACACTGCTCTTTGCCAATGCTGGTATGAATCAGGTAGGATTTTCACCCTGGCACTGTGGCCCTACAAACATATCTTGTTGGAACCTGTGAAGGTGTTTGTAGAGCTGTTGGGAAAATTTTCTCCACCTTCCTTCTGGTCACAGAGAGATGAGTGGTGTGTCCTCTGGGGTCCTGTGTGCTCTCACAAAATTGGCAAGAGCACTGGAAGAGGTTCCTATGGTGAGAGCTCTGCCAGTCTTGTTTCCTTGACCCTTGGTACCACAGCAGCCCCACACAAATAACTAATGGTGTCTTTGAAGAGCGGTTGAGACTGCAAGGGCTCTGCTGCTGATCAGCACCCAGTTTTTTATTTTCTGGCAGCTGGGAATCTGACAGCTTTCAGTCCCCCAGCTTTCAGGCCAGGGGTTTGGTGTGCTCTAGGAACACCTGTGTGTGTGCGAGTGCTGAGTTGTAGGCAGGCTCCTCATGGACAGGAGCAGCAGGTTTGTTGCTGAAAGGTGCTTCAGTTATGTTCAGACTGGTGATATAATGACATAAATGACACTTAACTACCTTGCTGTTGCTTGCAACATATGAAAACAGGTTCTGAGTGCTTTTCTCAGTTTCTCAGCTTTTCTAGCAGTTCACTTGCCCTTTTTTCTCTCCTCACAGTTCAAACCCATCTTCCTCAATACTATTGACCCCTCACACCCTCTCGCTAAACTGAGCAGAGCCACCAACACTCAGAAGTGCATCCGAGCAGGAGGCAAGCACAACGACCTGGATGACGTGGGGAAAGATGTGTACCACCACACCTTCTTTGAGATGTTGGGGTCCTGGTCCTTTGGGGATTATTTCAAGGTAAAACAGTCTGGATGCAGCTCTGAATCTCCTGCACAGATTTATCTGTCTCCGTAAACTCAGCAGAGCAGCTGCCAAGAGGAAAGAGAATATGTTGGCACAGAGGTGCATGTGGCTCCTTTGGAATAAATGAGCTTGGAAGCTGCCCCGACCCTGCAGAATGATTCGAGATTAATTACTTAAGGTTTACAAAGCTGATTAAAGTAACTCTGCTAGTTTGGAGTCTTCAGGTAGAGATTTTAGTGGCTCTTCTGGAGATGTGAGGACTAACTTGTGCTATGCAGTTATGACTGACCTTCAAACAGGAGTGATCATACACTGATGATTTCCTTTCTTGAGCTTCTTGCTAGTGTAGTATTCAAAGTCAGAATTAAAAGGCAAATAAAAAATTTTGGAGGCAGTGAACATGCTAGGAGTTAACTTGGCTGCATCAAGACAGTAATATGACATGTTTCTTGTGCCCTCTTCACTGCATGTATTAATTTTTCTCTTTGTTATGTCAAAAGTCAGAAAGTTGTCAGCTGCTGATACCTACAGTAGCCAGTACTTTGGGTGTTGAAGTGAATCTGTCTTTGCATTCAATGTTTCCTCATGTTTCCTTCTGCAGGAACTTGCTTGTAAACTGGCACTGGAGCTTCTCACCAAGGAGTTTGGCATCCCTGCTGAAAGACTCTATGTCACTTACTTTGGTGGAAATGAGGCTGCAGGACTGCAACCAGACCTGGAGTGCAAGCAGATCTGGTTGGATTTGGGGTAAGACCTTCAACTGAGGAAGGTGCATGTTTGGATAAGCAATAGTAATTTATTTGGCTTGGATATTAGGAAAAAATTCTTCACAGAACAGGCTGCTTAGAGCAGTGGTGGAGTGGAGTCACCATTCCTGGAGGGATTTTAAAGCTGTGTAGCTGTGGCACTTCGGGATATGGTTTAGTGGTGAGTTTGGCAGTATTGGAGTAATGGTTGGACTTGATGATCTGAAAGGTCTTTTCTAACCTAGATGTTTCTATGACTCAGTGATGGCCTGTGTTACGTGACAGAACACATATAACAGGAGACTTCGACAAAATTGTAGTGTCACAAATAAATTTGCAGGGTGGTGGAGCTTGCAAACCAGAGGGAAGTACTCACATTTGATAGAAGATGCTGAGATCTCTGGTTTCAAAATCTCTTGTGTAAGTTTAAGAGTCCTGCTTGGTCAGGTGGATGGGATGTCCTGCCCAGTGTACTGCCACTGACAGTGTTTGAGAAGATCATGGAATCATAGAACTGTAAAGTGGTTTGAGTTGGAAGGGACCTTACAGGTCATGTTGTTCCAAGCCCTGTCCAGCCTGGCCTTGAACACTTCCAGGGATGGGGCAGACACAGCCTCTCTGGGCAACCTGTTCCACTGCTTGCCATGCTTACAGGAAAGAACTTACTCATAATACATAATATGCATCTGCCCTCTGTTAGTTTAGAGTCCTTTTCCTATCACTCCATATCCTTCTAAACAATTCCTCTCCAGATTTCTTGTAGTCCCCTTTAAGTATTGAAAGGCCACAACAAGGTAATCCCAGAGCCTTTTCTGCTCTATGCTGAACAATCCAAATTCTCTCAGCCTTTTCTCGTAGGAGATGTTCTTCATCCCATCAGTGTCTTCTTGCTGATGACTTTACTGAGGTGTTGTGTAATTCTCTGTCTCCACCTGGGATGAGTGCCAGGTGCCAGTGTTCACTTGATCCCCCTCAGTAGGGATCCTGAGCATTAGGCACTTGGATTGATCTGTCTCAAGACACTAAGAATTCATCAGCACATCTAGGGAATTAGTGAGCTGTGGTTTCTCTGGCATAGCCTTTAGTTTCAGTTTGTCTTTCTTGTTCAATAAATATCTTCTTACAGGCTGGCTGAGGGCAGGATTCTGCCTGGCAATATGAAGGATAATTTCTGGGAAATGGGAGACACTGGCCCCTGTGGCCCTTGCAGTGAGATCCACTATGACCGGATTGGGGACAGAGATGCTTCACACCTGGTCAATCAGGATGATCCCAACGTCCTGGAGATCTGGAACCTGGTGTTCATACAGTTCAATAGGTGAGCCAGACCTGCTTCCAGGTGAACCAGGTTGCTCCAGCTCAGTTTGGGAGGCTGCTTGGATCGTGTGTTCTTTCAACTGCCCATGGCTTGCTCGCCATTCTCAGTTATCCAGCAGCTGAGCACTTTGTGATGCTCTGTCCCCTTACCCCTTAGTGGTACAGAAGGGGTTGGTTGGGCTGCTTTTGGGACAAACTGAGAATATCTTCTCTGTTTATCTGCCAGGAGTTCAGTAGGGAATAAGCTGTTGTGTGCTCTAGGTCTAAGCTGTTGCTGAGGGTCTTGTTAATTTTATTTTATCAAAGTTGTCCTTTGTGTGGCTTGTGTATGGGCCTGTGTCGTGAATCTGATGGAACTAAATCTTATGGAGATGAAGAGAGAAATGGGGTTCCCCCTGCAGGGCCTCCATCTATAACATCTCACCTTTCTTTGGTAGGGAAGCTGATGGGACACTGAAACCCCTTCCTAAGAAAAGTATTGATACTGGGATGGGCCTGGAGAGGCTGGTCTCTGTGCTGCAGAACAAGATGTCCAACTACGACACTGACCTTTTCCTCCCTTACTTTGAAGCCATCCAAAAGGTATGAACTGAAGCTTGACCAAGCTGCATCCATTCCCTGAATTCTTGGGGAGATGTGTGGGTCTGGTTGGACAGAGTGGTCTCTGCTTTCCCAGCTGCTGTGGGCCCCACGCATTTGCACTTTGCTGAGGGTAGGAACCCAGGCTGGCACAGTAATTGCTGCCCTTTGACATATTTCCAGGGGAAAACAGGACGGTGAGTGGTGCAGCTTTCCCAGTTTCTGTGAACTGTCCTGATGGACACTCCTTGGTCCTCTCCCAGTGGGAGATGCTCTGCAGTCCAACATGGCCAAGTGCCATCTTTTTTGCCATGTGCTAGAGAGCACGTGGTACTGCTGACTCAGAATCAATTTGTCTTTCAGTCTCACACCTGAAACATGCTGATCTGTAGAAAATTCCCTTAGCCAGGAGTACTTTGCCATAAACCACAACAGACACTTGCAGAACCTGTGTGCTGTTGCTGCACTGTCCTGGGTGGGGACCACGTTACCCATGCTGGGAGTGCTGTGTGCAGGTCCAAGCCTTTCTTTTCCTCTGTGGAGGAGGCTGTAGATCATGCTGCATAAAATGCAGGGAAAAGAGCCCAGGCCTCTGCTACCTCTAAGGAATGAGGTGCCAAAATCCAGAGCTGGAATTGGAGAACTGCCTTTTTTCAGTGTTAAGTCCACTGGCTAGACGCAACCCCTATGTCCTTGTCTGCCTTCCTGCTGTGTGCTGGGAGCCTGTGAAGGGATTGTGCCCATGGCAGGAGGTTTGCACCATGTGCAAGCAGTACATGGTTACAGGAGTATCTTTCCCTAGGGTATGGATAAAACCATCCTAAAAGAGGAAAGCTGGGACCATCTCCTGTGGGACAGGATTTGAAAGATTTCTTGGCTGGGCAGGTTATGCCAGGTTGGAGTCCTTGAGCAAAACAGATGATTTCCCTGTACTCTTTCCCTCTTCCTCTCTCTTGGGCTCTTAATGATGGGATAAATTGGATTTTCTTCCCTCTGGTCTGGAGAGCTTTTGGCCATTGAAATATGGGCCATGGCACCATGCAGAGCCCACAGCTCTGTGCCTCCCCTAGGTTCACTGAGTCGCCTCTTTCCAAGAGGAATATTCTCCTCTGTGGCTGTGGGTGGTGGGGTGGGCCTGGCTTCTGAGGCCCTTCCGTGTAATTCTGCCATGGTGCCACTCAGTAATTGTACCCTCTGCCTTCTCCTCTGCAAAGGGCACCGGTGCCAGGCCGTACCTGGGGCAGGTCGGGGCCGAGGATGCTGATGGAATAGACATGGCCTACCGTGTGCTGGCTGACCATGCACGGACCATCACCCTGGCCCTCTCGGACGGGGGCAGGCCTGACAACACTGGCAGAGGGTAAGAAGGAGCTGCTGCGTAGTCACCACTCCCATTCTGCTCTGCGTGGTTTCCCTCAAGGCTCTGGGATCTCTTGGGATTCATCATTAAAGCAGTGGGTAGCAGAGTGTTTGCTCGGGATATTTGATGCTTGAATCGCTGTAGTAAGGTTCACCCAAAAGGCCATGATGCACAAGTCTGAAGGTTCTTGTGACCACCATTGCTGCTCTGCCAGCCCCAGAGAAGATGACTGTGGGCAGACAGGCAAAAAGCCTGGCTTGGTGCAGTGTTGCTGTTGAAAAAGCTAGGAATCTTGGGCTGGGGGCTGTGCTGCAGGTGCCAGTGGACTCCAAAGCACACAGTGGGTCATGGAACTGGTGCCTGGCACCTCACCTGTGCCTTGCTGCTGCCATGAGCAGCATGAGGGATAATGAGAGAAGAAAACGCTGTGCTCTTGGTTCTGGGAGGGGGTGCTGTAGGTGGGGAGCCCCTGAGAACAGCTCAGATGTGTAACATTTGCATGGGGGGCTCTGCTGTTCCCTAGGTATGTGCTGAGGCGGATTCTCCGACGGGCTGTGCGCTACTCCCATGAGAAGCTCAATGCCCCCAAGGGTTTCTTTGCTACCCTGGTTGATGTGGTGGTGCAGTCACTGGTAAGTTCTCCTACTCCACTCTATCCGCTGCAGACTTCTCTGCTGAGGTGTGCACATCACCATGTTAAAGGGCTCCTCGTCTTGGGTCTGCAGGGAGATGCCTTTCCTGAGCTGAAGAAGGACCCAGATATGGTAAAGGACATTATCAATGAAGAAGAGGATCAGTTCCTGAAGACACTGAGCAGAGGCCGTCGCATCCTGGACAGGAAGATCCAGAGCCTTGGGGACAGTAAAGTCATTCCTGGTAAGGCTTTGACTTCTGCCTGGGTGCAGCAAAAGGCATTTATTATCCGGGATCACATAAGGGAAGTTGGGGGAAGGGAAAGGGTGGGAGAATTAGAGGTGGTGGAATGTGGTGGGAGGGCAAAGAATCAGAAGACATCTTTTAGAGCTGAACTACCCATCTCTCCTCTGGCCTGTGTTCACTTGCTCAGATTTCTAGTGAATGTGTTTCATTAAAGGTGTTTCTCCCAGACACATGTCTCTGCTGTCAGGGAGGAGCCTTTTGGAAGTTCACGTTCTCCAGACCTGTTCACTGTCCTGCCATAGCTCAGAGCTGGAGGGGGAGCAGGGAAGGGAGCAGTGTCTCATGGAGCATGAGGGGTGACTGCTTTACCCCTTCTCTGCAGGTGACACTGCCTGGCTGCTGTATGACACCTATGGATTCCCTGCGGATCTCACTGGGCTGATTGCAGAGGAGAAGGGCCTTGTTGTAGACATGGAGGGCTTTGAAGAAGAGCGGAAGAATGCTCAGGTGGGTAACAGCTCCAGGGAAAGCTAGTTTGTGAGTGGGCATGTAGAATTCCTTTCTTTGCAGTTTGCAGTCATGAGTTGCTCCTTTCTCATTGAGTCTGTTCACAGCCCATATGTCCCATGGTTTGTCCCATGGGAAAAAACAGGACAGCTGCAGTTGCTGTGGGACATGACTTTTCTGTACAGCTGTAGTTGGTTTTGCTCACTAGCAGAGCCTGGAACCTTGAGCTCAGCCTTCAGACAGAGATAGCAGAGTGCTGGGAGCACCTCTACTGTCCTGTTCTGGTTAGGGAAGTTATTCCCTGGCCAAGAATCAGTATCCAGGCAGGCCTGCACCTTGGGTGCATTTCTCCGTATGTTTGCTGCAGCAGCAGGGAGTGGCATTGACCAGCTGGGTGCTTGCCTTGTCCTTACTGGGCTCAAGCCCACTTGGTCTGCGTGCTGGAACTGGCTGCTCTGAAGTCAGAAAAACTGGCACACTCCAGGTGCTGGGACACAGCTTCCCAGGGCAGAGCTTTGAATCAGGGAGTGCTGAGGGATGTGAGCGAGATGTGCAACTAGGCTGGCATGCATTGGTGCTTCTTGGCTGATTATTTCTCAAACCTTGTTCACTGGCAGCTCAAATCCCAGGGCAAGGGTGCTGGAGGGGAGGATCTCCTCATGCTGGACATCTATGCCATTGAAGAACTGAGAGCCCAAGGGCTGGAGGTGACAGATGATTCACCAAAATACAACTATGCTTCAGATCCGAGCGGGACCTATGGTATGAGAAAACCTTCTCACAATCATGTTCTGCTCCTAAAGCTTCCCTGGCATCTATCTGGGCTCCCCTTTCCTGGGACATGGAGTTGGAAGTGGAAGGCTGTGCGGGTGAATAGCCTGCTTGTTACTAATTGAGCAGAGAACGAGGACAGGCTGTTCAGGGGTACTGTACTGCTGTTGCCAAATTAAGGGAATTCCTGTTCCTGCAGCTTTATGTCTCCACGCTCCTATGTTGGTGTTTCTCAGCTGCTTTTCCAGTGCTGCAGGAGGCTGCAGTTTCTACTTGGCCTGCTGGAGGGTCCTTGGCTTGCTTGCTCTGGCTCTTCCTGCTAGTTTTTTAATTTGATGGAGATCGAGGAGGCTGCAGCTATGTGTGCTGCTGACTTTTGCTGAATAGGTGTGGAAGCCAGTGACAGTCCCTGCCTTGGGGGTTACTAAATGAAATTTCCAGCTGTTGCCTTATTCCTCTCTCCTTATCCCCTGCAAACGTGTTAGCTGCCATGAGCTCCTGCAATAACTGGGAGGTGTTGCTATGACATTCTGCTCCCACAAGGTGTCTGCACGGTTTTCCTGTTTTACTGACACTGCTTGTCATCCCGGTGGCAGATTTCGGGAGCCTTGTGGCCACAGTGAAAGCCATCCGCAGCGAGAAGAAGTTTGTGGAGGAGGTATCCACGGGCCAGGAATGTGGGATAGTGCTGGACCGGACCTGCTTCTACGCCGAGCAGGGTGGGCAGATCTATGACCAGGGCTACATGGTCAAGGATGACGACAGCAGGGAGGATGTGAGTTGGCCTGAGAGCCTTTTGCTAGACACAGTCTGACTCGGGGCCTGAGCAGAGGGGAGAAGGGGCCGAGCAAGCTCCAGCAATTTCCCGTCGATGTCAGGTGTCACGCATTGCACGGGGTTCCTGTCTGGTGGTGCAGCATAGCATGGGTGTGCTGGAGTTTTGTTTCCCTTGCTCCTTGAGGAGCTCAGTTCTGTGTTGCTGTCACCAGAGTGTGGGTGCCTGTGGTGGTGGTGCCAAGATGGGGAGCTGAGGTGGGGAGCTCTTTCTGTGCCCTATAACTGTGCCCCACCTTAATTCAGTTCTCCGCTTTGCTGTGTGCTGTGCCTGGGGACACTCAGCTTTCTCCAGCACACACACCACTCTGGCTCTCAGCTGGGACCTTTCCAGTTGCAGCTCAGACCTCTGGCTGGATGGTGTCTCCCTGTGGCCTCTCACCCTCCTCACATGGGGCATTTCCCTCTTTGTACAGAAAACAGAATTCACTGTGAAGAACGTTCAGGTCCGAGGAGGCTACGTGCTCCACATAGGAACTCTGTATGGGAGCTTGAAAGTAGGAGATCAGGTCCACTTGACTATTGATGAGGTGAGTTAAAACATGCTGTAACACACAGGCTTGCCTCTTCTTTGGATTTTGTGTTTCTTTTCATCAGTGCCACTCCGGGGGCCTGATGTTTGGGTCCTGCTCTTCCTGCAGCACACAATCAAGCAGTGTCTGGCTGATTCCAAGTCTCTCCTGCTTCACACCTGGCTTTCTTTTACCACGAGGCAGATAATGCCCAGCTAGCTCAGAGCCACTCTTGTTGGGTTTGCTGATCACAGGCAGAAACACATTTTGGGTCATGACTTGCAGGGAGAACATGTGGTGCCCCACTGTGTGGGAACAGCAGCAGAGAGCCTGGGCTGTCTGCCCCACTCCAGACATTGCTCCTGCAGGCTCAGCTTGCTGAGCGAGCGCTGGGTTGAGCACGGTCAGCCTGATGCATTTCCCTTCCCTATAGAGGCAGCACCTTTAGAGGAAGAGGGAAGGCTTCCATCTTGGAGTGCTTTTCCCTGCTGAGGAGCTAAGATTAGTTATCTGTGTCCTGGTCTGTCCTTGGCCTCTCTCCACACAGGCCCAACAAGGGAACTGCCAGGAAAAAAAGCCATGCACAGATTTGGTGGGGAACATCTGTTCCTGTAGCTGAAGCTCCAAGGCAGCAGGTGTGATCTGTTGTTTCTGGTGTCCTGAGCTAGTTTAGGAATCTGTTGGAGCAGGGCATTAACCTTCCCTTCAGCTGCTGGAGGTGGTTGATGCCCATCTAACAGTGCCTTCCTCCCTCAGGCCAGGCGGAGGCCGGTCATGAGCAACCACACAGCCACCCACATCCTCAACTTCGCCCTGCGCTCGGTGCTGGGGGAGGCTGACCAGAGGGGCTCCCTGGTGGCACCAGACAGGCTGCGCTTCGACTTCACAGCCAAGGGAGCCCTGTCCACTCAGGAGATCAAGAAAGTTGAAGGGATTGCCAACCAGATGATTGAGGAGTCAAAGGTGGGTATGGCTGGCACATTGTGTACCTTGAGTCCAGGTTTTGGATGATCTGGGATGCCGGGAGTTTGGCATGCACAGGAGGATTCTGAGCTGCTGGTGCAGTACTGTGCACAGATTGCCATCACCTTAGAGAGTTTTGAGTGGGAAAACCCCATTTGGATTGTGCTCTTCACTGGTTTCAAGCCCTCTCTAGGGTTGGAGTGTTCCCATGCCTGCAGTAGTGTCACATCAGCTACAAGAGCCAAGTTTGCTACACGTTAGGCAAAGCAGTTTTGCAGGCCTGGCTAGATTTACAGTGTACACCCAGACAACCCAGTGATGTGTCCCCAATGGCAGGAGACTTGCTCTGTTTGGTGCCAAGTGTCAGAGCCGACCCTGGGGGACCCTGGAATCTGCTTGGAGCCATTTGCATGTGCAGTGGCACACAGGGGGTCTGAGCAGGTGGTATTGGGAGTTTTGAAGATGAGACATCTGCCAATACCTTAGTGATTCTTGCCGTTCAACAAACCCCAGCTCAGGTGAGGTGCTGAGACTTCGCTTCTAGGATCTTTCAGAGGAAGAATTTTCCTGGGAATGTGGGCCCTCAGTCACAGCTAACAGGATTGGCTCTTACTCGCATTCCTTTGCTGTCCTCTGCAGACTGTGTATGCCAAGGACTGCCCTCTCGCAGCAGCCAAAGCTATCCAAGGACTTCGGGCAGTTTTTGACGAGACCTACCCCGATCCTGTCCGTGTGGTCTCCATTGGCATCCCTGTGGAGGAACTGCTGGCTGACCCCTCTGGCCCTGGGGGCTCCATCACCTCTATTGAGTTCTGCGGGGGAACGTGAGTACCTGGAGAGGCTGGGGAAGGTGGCAGAGTGGCTGAAAAGGAGTTCCTGTGGAGCTTGAGCTCCTGGGAGTACCATGGGCATACACTGGGCAGAGCCAGGGCAGAGATGGAGGTGGTGGTGATGATGTGCCTTTGCATTCCCAATCCTGAGTCAATCAGTCTTTAGAATTACCTTTTGCAGGCAGGAAACCGCTTGTATTGCCCCTGACCTCACTCAAGAGTCTCTGGCAGTGCTGGGAGCACAGGTCTCACCACCCTTTCCTCACTCATTTGCTTTTAGCACTGGTTGTTTTTTCTGCCTGTCCCCGCATTGCTGCATTTCCCTGGCAGGATGGTTGTCTTATTTCTGTGTTGATTCTTGCTGAGATGAGAGGTGGACTTCTAACTCTCTTGTGGATCTGTCTGGGTTCTTTCCAAAGGCACTTGCAGAACTCCAGCCATGCTGGCCCCTTTGTGATTGTTTCAGAAGAAGCAATTGCTAAAGGCATTCGGAGGATAGTTGCAGTCACCGGGGCTGAAGCTCGGAAGGTAAGGGTAGGCAGGAGAGATCATTTATGAAATTCCACCTATTAACCCTGTACCAAAGTTCCTTTTGTTCAAATTTGCACAATGTCCTCTGAGGGACTTAAGGAAAAGGGTGCTGCGGTTGGCAAAGGCTGTGCTGGAGACCCTGGCTGTACTACAGCAGGGAAGACAGGGAGAAGTCTCAGTTGTAGGTGTTGTGGCAGAGGAACCTGGGTGGGTGTGTGGGATGGCTCCAGGGTTAGTTCAGGTTGTTTTTCAGAGTGGCTGCTGATGTAGCGCTCTCAGCAGCTGGCAAGGCTAGCAGGAGAGTGGTGAAGTCTAAGAATCCAGTCCTCTGCTGCAGGAGGCAATGACTTTGAGTGTGGGCTGGTGCTCCCTAAAGTGGGAGAAAGGGGTTTCATGGGGGAGTTGATTTCTCTTCTGGGGGAATCTTGGCAATCCGGGCAAAGAAAAGAGACCTGGGGCCCATGTGCCAGCATCACACCCTGGTTCTGGTCAGGTGCTGCTTGCTTTGGCCCTGTGGCTTCTCAAGAGTTACTAAACTCCATCCTGGGGCATTCCAGCCTGCCTCACCTCTTTGCACTCTGGGATGACCAAAAGCCCAGCCTGCTCAGTCTTCCAGCTTGATTTAACTCAGATTGTATCCACCTAGGCCCTCAGGAAAGTCGACAGCCTCAGGAAACTGTTGTCAGCCCTGGAGGCCAAGGTGAAGGTCCAGACAGCTCCCAACAAGGATGTGCAGAAGGAGATCACGGATCTTGGTGAGGTGAGGATGGTAGCAGTGCTCTGCCTCCCCAAAGCAAATGGGACCTTGATTGCCAGAACTGGGTGATACTAAAGAGGTCTGACTTCACCTTCCTGTCCAACAGCCCTGCATCCCATGGGTGCTGCAGCCAGCACCTGCTGCCTCAGGTCATTGGCGCTGGGAGAGGAGTGCAGCTCTGGGCTCTGCCATCTGAGGCAGAGTTCATGAGGTGCTGCATCTCCTGCCATGACTGCTGGCACCTTTAACCTTCTCTGCCTGCTCCTCTTTTGCAGACACTGGCCACTGCTGTTATCCCACAGTGGCAGAAAGATGAACTGAGAGAGGCTGTTAAAGCACTGAAGAAAGTCATGGATGACCTGGACCGAGCAAGCAAAGCTGACATCCAGAAAAGAGTGAGCTGTGGGCTGGAATAAAGGACAGTGTGGGAGGGCTTTGGGGTGCTCCTTTGGGAGCTCTGTTAGTGTCCAGGATGGAAAAGATTTGATGTGTGGGAGTGCCCCTCGCACTGTTCAGCCCTCCAGCTTTTCCTGCTGCCTACTGAAGCAGAATTATCTCCATGCCTGTTCTCTGGGTTGAAGCATGGCAGCCTGTTCCTGCCTAACAGTGCCTCTGGGTGCAGGCTTCCTCCTGGATCCCACTGGAATTTTCTGGAGGAGGAATCATGCACGACATGCTGTCTTGCAGGCCACATGCCTGCCTGTCACAATATATTCCTTCTGGCTTCACAGTGTGAGGCTGCTCCAGGCCGGGCTGTGGGTGTGTTTGGGCAGCTTAGGGACCTCTGTCCCTGCTCTGCCCAAGTGCTTCTTGTGTGGATGGTCTGGTGGCTGACCACTGTTGTCCTCAGGTACTGGAGAAGACCAAGCAAGTTATAGAGAGTCACCCTAACCAGCCATGGGTCATCATGGAAATGGAAAATGGAGCCTCAGCAAAGGTATGGAAAGGTCTGATCTGTCCTCAGCAACCTTCCTTCTACGTGAGGAGCAGCTGGATGGTCTCTCATCACCTGGGGAGGCGGTTCAGTGCTACAGAGCTGTCCCTCTTGCCACCTGACATCCTTGAGAAGGGGGAGGGACCACTGGGATATTCACTTGTGTCCCACCTTCTGGACTAGCACATGGACTTGCAGGAGTGGTGGGGTTTTGACCACTTGCTGAGCTTCCAGCTTTCAGACATAGTGGCAGATAGGGGGCCCAACAGAAATCCCATTGTGTCCCAGGTAAGACTCATCCTGCAGCAGTCACGACACTGAAATGCACTTAAGGGACTGAGAACAGCAGCTCTGCTGAGCCATGAAAACTGTGCTGGTTGTGATCCCTGCAGATCAACTCTGGGAGTGATGTCCTGGGCTGAGTGTGTGGACAGGGCCAGGCTGAGAGCTGCCCCCAGCGCCATCTGCTCAGCTGGGTTCAGGTTCTTCCCTGGCCAGGGCTGAATCTGCTCCTTCCCTCCTCCGCACACATTTTTTTCCAAATGATTTCTGTTGGAATGAATGCTCTGTTGTGTGCATTGTGTCACAGTGCTGAGCCCAGTACGTGCCAGGCAGCGGGGGCTGGTTGTGCCTGGGCTTAGTCCACTCTGGACTTAAACACCCTGTTAAAATTTCCTCTCCGAGAGTCTCTGAGCTAATCCTGCTCACTCTGGCCACCAGCATCACCATGATACCCACTCTTCTGCTCCCAGTGGGTGCTGTTGCAGATTTTTCCCTGGCAGAAGGGTGCATCCCATGGGATGGCAGCCTGGGGAGCTGGATGTTCCCAGTCCACGCAGAGCAGCCCTGCTTTGCTCACCAGACCCACTCCTGGGGCTCTGTGCTGCATCATGCTGTCTGTGCCAGTGAGGGATGATGATCTCCTTGGGAAGGATGGAATGTGTGGCAGTCTCCCTGGTTATTCCCTGCTGTGTCTGATAACCCTTGCAGGCTCTTCATGCTGTGTTTGAGTTCTGTCTCCCTTTGAAACAGCTGTTCCCTTCTGCTGGGAGGAGCTTTTCCCCTCCAGCCAGTACACTCAGGCAAAAGTTTATTCTGGGGCTGATTTTGCCAATTCCTGTTATACCACAAGGTGGGAAAATAAAAGCGTCTCCTCCTTCCTGCCTTGGGGTGCACAGGGAGGGTTTATGTCCCCTGCCAAGGCTTCTACACTGCCAGGAATGTGAAGATGGCTCATGTTTGGGAGGAGGAGTGTTGCAGAGTGCTGCTGGCTGGTTTAATTCCTGATCCCTGAGGTCTCTGTGGGTGCTGTTGAGGCTGGATCTGGGCTGGGTGCAAGCACGGGGAGGCAGTCATGCAATAATTTTGTTCTCTTCCAGGCCCTGAATGAATCTCTGAAGCTCTTCAAGACTAATTCCCCCCAGACTGCTGCTATGCTCTTTGCTGTGGATAACGAAGCTGGCAGGATCACCTGCCTGTGTCAAGTACCCCAGGTAATGCCAAGACTGCATGGCTGCCTCTCCCTGAGCCTCCGTGGAGGAGCTGCAGCCTCCAGGCAGGAACTCTCTAACCTTACACAGCCAGAACTGATTGGGGTTTGGCAGGAGCCAGAGCATTTGTGCTTGGGCTTAGTGTCAGGCTGCAGAAGTGAGGGAAGGAGGGTTATGCTCTAAAGACAGGGAAGGGGAAGAGTCAGGACTTAACGGTGTGATAGGCACAGAGTGGGGTGATGGCTGTTCAGTGCTGACCGCTGGGTTTCTTTTCATGCCCAGGAGACTGCAAATAAGGGTCTGAAGGCCAGCCAGTGGGTGCAGGAAGTGTCTGGCTTGATGGACGGCAAAGGCGGTGGAAAGGACATCTCTGCACAGGCAACAGGCAAGAACGTGGGCTGCCTGCAGGAAGCCCTGAAACTGGCCACGGACTTTGCCAGGCTCCGCCTGGGGGAGCTGAAGAACTGACTGAGGGAAAAATCCCGGCCCCTTTGTCTCCCTGTCTGTCCCCCACGCGGCTTTCCTGTCAATAAATGCTCCCTGCTCCGCGTTCAGCGCCCCGGCTCTGGAGGCGGGATGGGATGGGGTGGGATCCCGCTGCCAGTCACAGCTTGTGCCCGCCTCCTTCTCGGCGCCGCCCCGTCCCCTCCCGCTCGGTGTTCCGCCGAACATGCCGCTGGATCACCGCCGCCTGCGCGGCCCGGAGGAGTCGCAGCCGCCGGCGCTGTGGGCAGGGACCGCGGCCGAGGATGAGGAGGACGAGGAGGGCGCGGGAGCGGTGCCGCGGGACCCCTGTGCCCTGCGGCCGCTGTTCGCGCGGGCCGGGCTGCTGAGCCAGGCGCAGGGCTCGGCCTACGTGGAGCTGGGCAGCGGCACCAAAGTGCTCTGCGCCGCCTGGGGCCCGCGGGAGGCGGCCGAGCCCGGGCCGGGCCGGCTGCTCTGCGAGTTCCGCCGGGCGCCCTTCGCGGGCCGTGGGGCGCGGGGCCGGCCGGGCGCGGCGGCGGAGCGGGAGGCGGAGCGGGAGGCGGCGGCGGCGCTGCGGGAGGCGCTGGAGCCGGCGGTGCGGCTGGGCCGCTACCCCCGGGCCCGCCTGGCCGTCAGCGCGCTGCTGCTGCAGGACGGCGGCTCGGCGCTGGCCGCCGCCGTCAGCGCCGCCGCCCTGGCGCTGGCGGACGCGGGCGTGGAGATGTACGACCTGGCCGTGGGCTGCGCGCTGTGCCGGCCGCACGCGCCCGCCGCCTCATGGATGCTGCAGCCCGCCGAGCCCGAGGAGCGCCGCGCCGCCGCCCGCCTCACGCTGGCCCTGCTGCCCGCCCTCAACCAGGTGTCGGCCGTGCTGGGCGGCGGCCGCGGCGGCCCGCCCGAGGACTGGGCTCAAGCCCTGCGGCTCGGCCTCGATGGCTGCCACCGGCAGTACCCGGTTCTGCGGCAGAGCCTGCTGCGGGCCGCCCAGCGCCGCGATGCCGCCGCCGCTGCCGGCGCCGCCGCTGCCGCCGCCACCAGCGCCTGAGTGCCGTGAGACCTGCGTACCCCACTCTGGGCAGGGAGCACCTCCCAGAGCCCGCCCAAGCTGCTTTCAACGCTGCGGGAGACCCCTGGAGCCTGCCTGATCCGCTCGTCACTCTTGGGGATTAAAATAAGTTTACTTTTAGAATCTCAGAAGTTTATTAAATTGAAGCTTACGTTTAATTGTAACTGCTGGTGTGCCCCCAGACCCAGCCTGATCCATACCTCGTGCTGCTGGAGACTGGATCAGCCAGCCTTTGCACTGCTGGAGATCCCCTCGTGCTGCCTACACAGCTGGAGGCCCAAAAGCTGTGCTCAAGGACACTGGAATCTGCATCCCCACACATGCCCCTAGGCACCCCGGAGTGCACCTGAGAAGCCCTCGTGTTGCAGGAGACCATTCCCAACTGGCTCCGTTGGACCCAAAGCAGCTTCACATCCTGCTGAAGCCCCCAAAGAACAACCTCCATACTGCCTCAGCAGCCAGAGCCTGCCTGAGACCTCCCTCCAAGCAATTGCTGGCACTCCAGGGCCCCACATCTCACCCTGGGGTGGTTACAGCACTGGGCTGAAACGCTCAGTCCAAGCTCCCCAGCATATCCCTCTGTGCAGGCAGCACCAGGCAGGAACCACATCATGGCATGGACTGCACATCCCTTGGACTTCTTGTCCAGGCAGTGTTTCAGGGTGACAGAGTTGTGTTTTGTTCATTTTTTCATAATAATAAATCATATTTTTTCTGGTGAATCTTCCGCCTGCATGGCCCTCCTGGGGCCTCTGCCAGCCATGGGCAGAAGTGGAAGGATGTACTTCTACAGTCGGCGTCACCCCCTCTGTTCCCACTGTCCTTGAGGAGTTCAGGGGGAGCTGAGGGCTTCCTTGGAATCTGATTATTCCTGGGGATGGAGTGGAGTCTGGGTCTTGTCTGCCAAGCTGCACCGTGGTGGGCTGGTAAGGAATATTCTGGGCATTTTCCATTGGGATACAGAGCAAAGCTGCACTCATGCCTCTGGGCTGAGCTGTAGGAAAGGCAGCATCCAGGAAAGCCCTCTGCGCTGGGGGCTGTGTCTGACAGCACGTAAAATGGGGTACAAAACTCAGCACTTCAGATGGTTAAAAACTACATTGGAGTCAAATAACCAGAGAAAAGAAATACAAATTATTTTTCTTTCCAACACAATGCACTCTTTTGCCAGAGCAAATTAGAAATACAGAACAAGTTCCTCCCAGTGAGAAAAGGACAACTGAGAAGTGAGGGACACAGAACTGAAACATGACACTGGGGAGCACAGGGGGAACCAGGACTCTGGGCGCAGGCCAGAGGCCCTTGTGATGCTCTTACTAGAGTCCTGCTGGTTGCAGATGGAATGCTTGGCTGAGAACAGCCTGTGGAAAACCAGTGAGGAAAGCACATTTGGGAGCTGGAGCAAATAGGAGTGGTTGGGTTGGCGTTGCCCCACTGCTGGCCCTGCCTGGCCCGGCTCAGCTTGGACTCCCTGGCCATATCCAGATCTGAGGGGAGAGGATGGGAAGGAGCAGTGTAAAGAAAAGGGGATGCCAATGTCCTACCCCACACAGACACGTCTCTGGTACCAGCTTCCCAGCACGCTTCTCTCCTGGCTGGAGACGTCCCACTGCAGAGCATCCACAGGACAAGCAGGGGGCTGGCAGATCTCTCTAGATTTGTGTTTGGGAAGGACAGGAGCAACAGAGGGTCATTCAAGAAATGTAGCAGCTTTTATCCTTTCCCACGGGTGCCCCTTCTCAAGGACCCAAAGCTGGGCAGGCTCCAATTAGGGTGGCAGAAAGCCCCTCTGACGATGATGGTAATTAACCTGCAGAGATGTTTCCCACCAGTGTGGTGAATCCACCTTTGCTATCACTCCTGCTGGGTGGTTGGGTTATTTTTCAGGGATATGCAGGCCAGTGGGATGCCTGTGAGTGCAGCTGGGTGCCAGGGATGAGGGAAGCCCTGTGCCCAGCCGCTTCATCCTCCTGAAGGCTGCTGAGACACGTGTGATGATATGTGGGGTGGAGATGCCTCTGGATGCACAGCTCAGTGATGCCACATCTCACCTCTCCGGTGCTGCTCATCATCCCTTTTTTAGGATTTCACAGCCAACATCCTTATTAAAGCCAGCTTGAATCTATTTTCTGCATGTATATTTGAAAGGCACTGATGCTGTGCTTGGTGAATATCTCCCTATATTTAATTTTGGGATTTTGGAACACTCCAAAACCTCTGTGGCCACTGGGGTAAGGAGACAGTTGAGGGCTCCCTCTTTCACACTCACCCTTGGCCACAGTAGGTGTGATCAGATGTTCCATGGGTAACATTGTGGATGCTATTGCACCAGGGAAGCCCATGCTGAAGCTTCTCAAATCATCAGGGAGCACACCAGCCCATCAGAGCAGTCTAGACCATCCCAGTATTGAGAGCACATCCCTGACCTGGCGTTAATGGCATGGGGACAACCCAGAACTAGAAGAAATCCCTGTCCTAGGAGGGAATGGCATGGGGACATCCCAGTGCTGTGAGGAATCCCTGCCTAGGAGAGAATGGCAAGAGGCATTCCAGTACTGAGAGGATATTCTAGTCCTGGGGCAGCTGGTGTGGAGGAGTCATGGCATGGGGACATCCGTGTACTGGGAGGACATCCATGTCCTGGGGGCGATGGCATGGAGAGGCATCCCGAGGAGGGACAGGTACCCCTGTGGTGGGCATCCCGGAGCGTGCTGTGCCAGGAATGGGGAGCCTTAGAGGCGCTAGAAGGCTGCAGGGGGACACCCCCGCCTCGGTCAGAGCTGCGGGTGCCGGTCCAGCGTCCCGGTGCCGGGCGAGCATGCCGGTGCCGGAGCATCTCTCCGGGAAGGAGTGCGAGAGGAGAGCCGATCCCGCGGGGGAAGGGGCACTCGGGGAGGGTGGAGGGCCGGGTCCGGCCGGTACTCACATCTCCAGCCCGTGTCCCCGCTGCCGAAGAGCGTCATGGCCCCGCTCCGGCCCCGCACCCCGCACCCCGCGCTCCGCGCCCCGCACCCGACCCAGCGCGCTGCCACCGGCCGCTACCACCGCCGGGCGGGGGGCGCGGGCCGCACCACCGCGGCACGGCAGGGGACGGCGCGCCCCGCACCGGGCTCTGGGGCAGCCCCGCTGCCCGACCCTGCCCGCACCACTGCCGGCACCGCGGGGACCCGCCTCACCCTTCCCCGGGGATCGCCGGCCTCACCTTCATCTTCCCTGGGCTCCTTCCAGCTCCATTCTCCCGCCCCTTCCCACCTGCCGGACCCCGCCCTCGGGATCTCCATCCTCACCCTTATCCTCATCCTTCCAGCTGCATCCTCCTGGCTCACTTGCTGGATTCTGCTCTCGGGATCTCCATCCTCATCCTTCCAGCTCCATCCTCCTGCCTCACTTGCTGGATTCTGCCCCCGGGAGCTCCAGCCTCACCTTATCCTCCCTGAGCTCCTTTCCAACTCCATCCCCTGCTGCCTCTCCCCTGCTGGACCCTGCCCTCCTGGCCACCGGCTCATTTCACCCTGAATTTGCCCAGTTTGCCCGGGGCCCCAAGGCCAGCCCAGCGATGTGGATAGTGCCTTCCTTCGACTGAGACAGTGCACAACCAAGAGGACATGAAACACCCTGGCTGAAGACATTTTAATTCCCAGCCCAGCACTGGAGTGGGCTGTTGTGAAAGGAGGAGGGCAGTGGCACGCACCAATGCTGGGGGCACAGGTTTGCACCCAGCACATGGGGTGCTGTGACTCGGAACCTTGGAGCCATCCTGGGGCTGGAAGAAGCAGCTCTTGGCTAACACTGTCCCTCCAAGACAGCCCCACGTGCTGAAGACAAGTTCAGCCAAGGCTGGCCTTGGCTCCTGCAACCTCAGAACCCACTCCAGAGATGAAACTGGAGGTTCCACCCAGTGCAGGCAGGATGTGGGCTGTGGCTAGCAAGAGTCTGGTGGGCTTAGGGGAGGAAAAAGAGACAAACTGCTCTTCCCAAGGGAGAGAAGACCTTTATTAATGACCAGGAAGATGATGAACAACTAGGTGATGGTGAGAGACCCAGGCTGGGGCGTTCTCACCCAGGTCAGGACGATGGCTCAGAGCTGAGCCCAGTCCTCACCCTGAGCTGTGTCAAGGTCTGCACCCCCAAAGAGCCCCCTTGGCCCCTCGTCACACTGAGACCACAGTCCTGACACAGCCCAGCTGCCAGTTTTGAGGACAATGCTTTTGTACCTGGCTGTTGCAAGGGACATCTCCTGCCCAGAGTGTTGCAGAGTGACAGTGACAGACGAAGGTGAGGGGTAGAAGACAAAGGTGAGGGGTAGAAGATGCCGTTTCGGGGATGATGTACAGCACACCCCTTCTTGCCAGGTCCCACTGCCATGGGTCCCCTCATTCCCTCCACGAGAGAGCTGTGCAGAGATCCTCCTGAGCAGTGGTCCAGGCTTGGCACAGCACCAGGGTCCTCCTGAGCCGCAGGTTCAGCACAGCAGCCAGCGCTGGCCGGTTCCCAGGGCTACCGGCTCAGGGGTCCCACTGCCACAGGGCGATGTGTTCCTGGGCTGCAATGGCATGTGTAGTCAGTGCCTCCCACCCCAGGAGAGACACAGAGGTCTGGGCAAGGCTGGCAACAAGGGACAGACACAGCAGAGCTGGGGACTGGCACCTCCAGGGCCCAGCACAGCCAGGAAAGCACAGGAGGGCTCCCAGCCGCTCACTCACCGAACTGGCAGATGTACCGGTTTCGGGTCTTGCAGCGCTGGTCGTTCCAGTTGAAGGCGGCTGACGCTTGCATCTCCACACAGTTCCCAAACCTGTGTCCCACCAGGATGGTGGTGAAGCCAGCCAGAAGTGACACCATGCAGAGTTCGGTGTCCTCTAAGTCCACTTACCCCTGGTTGTCTGGCTGCCCAAAAGCGAAGCTGGTGAACGAGGATGGCTCACCCACATCCCAGCGGAAGGAAGCCTTGGATGTCTTGTAGGTGAGACCTGGGGGAGCAGGAGGTGGGTTGGCATGTCTGCCAGCACCCCGGGCACCCTGTACCCTGGCTAATGCTCACCAATCCAGAAGTTTCCAGTCTCAAAATCAGTGTCTGTCACCCTGTTACCCATCTCCAAGCGGCTGAGGTAGAAAGCCAGGATGTCCTGAACCTTTTGGTTTCTTATCTGGGCCAGCATCGCTCCTTTCTCCTGTGAGGAAGGGAATGAGTCTGCCTCACCTGCATGGCACAGCACCGCTCCAGGCAGAGAAGAGATGCCCAAGGGAGGCTGCAGTCACTTTTCAGCTGCACAGAGATTCTCATAGCACCCCAGGAGTTCACCTGGCATTTAATTTTGGCTCCATAGTAGGTGTCGGCTTCAGGGGACACCATGAAGCAGTCACTGTCTATCCGCACGTCACAGGCATGGAAGGGGAAGTGGATCTTTGCTGGGGACACAGATTGGAGCAGGTGGATCCTTGTGCCAGCAGAGATGGGCCCACAGAGCACCCTTTGCCCCACTTTGGGGTCCCCTGCCACCCCCGTGGATCCCTGATGCCACCTCACAGCATGCAGGTGGGCACAGACTCACTGCCACACTCAGCTCCACCGTAGCCCACGTCGCAGAGGCAGGAGCACTCCTCCTTCCTGAACCTTCCGTGGAGGCACTGCCCGCTGCACCTCACTGTGGGCACAGCACTGCATTAGCTCTGCAGCCCGTGTCCCTTCCCTGCGCTGGCTGTGCTGCCCACACTGCACCGGCTGTGCCCACGCAGGCCCTGCACACACCATGCACATGCATGCCCTGCAGCAGCCACGCAGAAGCCTCTGGAGGCTGCACGGTGCTCTCTCACCTTGGCAGTACCTGCCCGTGTAGCCGGGGGGACAGGTGCACTGGCAGCTGCTCATGTCGAGGCGCCCGCTGTTCCTGCAGCTCATGCGACACGGGTTCCTGGGCACCTCTGGAAACACCAGAGTGACAGGGAGGGCATCAGGGGTGGAGGCAGCATCACCAGGGTCATGCAGAGGCTGTGGTGATGGGGCGACTCACCGCAGAGCCCGCCGCTGTGGTCCCAGGACTTGAAGCAGCCAGAGAGGCCAGCGGTGCAGAGGGAGCACCAGGGTCCCTGCTTGTAGGGCAGGATGGGCGTCCCGGCCACCTCCCAGTTGCCCCTGTCCCCACAGGCAGCTGGAGGAAGATGCCCCACCCACCCGCGCAAGCCACACCCCTTTCTGGGTCAAGCCACACCCACATCTCAAAGCCACACCCATTTCTAAATCACCGCCCTGCCTTCCTCCCCTAGCCCCGCCCACTTCATCCATAACCCCGCCCAGAACATCCAACGCCTCCCGCCTCTCAAACACAGCCCTCTTTGCATTTCCAAGCATCACCCAGCCCCACGCACTGCAGTGCACATTCCCACCCACCACCAGGACAAGCTCTCCGCCCCATCCCCTGCCGCACATCCTATAGGTCAACCCATGCCCCTACCTGTCGAGACCCCACCCACACGCCAAGCCCCGCCCATTGGCACCAAGCCCCACCCCTCCCGGCCGCACCCACCACGCCCCGGCCCCACCCTGCAGCCCCTTACCCCGGCGAGTAGGCGCAGGCGAAGGCCTCGCTGGGGCCTTGGGGGCCGGGACAGCGGTGCCGGCCGCAGCCCAGCTGCCCCGCTGTGGCCCACACCAGCTGTGGGAGAGCGTTTGTCACCGGGGTTCTGGATGCCAGCCGCCCCCCTGTGCCCCTCGTGCCTACCTGGGTGTAATGGCGGCAGGTGGCATTGCCGGCGCAGCGCCCCGTCCTGTAGTCGTAGCGTCGTCCCTCGGCAAACCAGAGCTCCAGCACGGCCCCGAAGCCTCCGGTGCCCGCCGGCAGCAGGACCTCGCTCCAGCCCAGCTGCGGGGCTGGTGGTGGAGCCGGGCCCTCCAGGCAGCTGGCCGCCCGTGCCCCCGCCTGCCGCCCCAGCTCCTCGCTCCACTCCTGCGGGGATGAGCGTGAGCCACCCAGGGAACAGCCCAAGGGGTGTGGGGACCACCAAGATGGACAGTCCAGGAGGTGACTGAGGGCAGGGGACCCCTCGAGACCAGCCCTGCCTTTGGTGTGTTCAGGTGTGAGGCGGTTGGAGAATATCAAAGGCCATCACAGGGAATGGGGGACCTCACAAAGGACTCCCAAGAGCCAGCCCTGCTGCGTCCTTGGTACGCGCCGGCGTGGGGTGATTAGGAGGCATCAGAGGGACATGGGGGACCCCAAAAGGCGCCTCAAGGGACCAGCCCTGCTTTTGGTGTGCCCTGGATGTGGCAGTGCCGGTGGCATGCTCTTCCCCAGGGGCCCCACACCAGCCAGCTTCTGCTTCATTAGCGTGTTAGCAAACTACTGTGTATCACCCATGGGCTGTCCGCCTCTCTGGCCGTGGGGTGGAAGGAGGATGTGACATCGAAGGTGGGGGACACGGGATCTGCAAGGGGGCTCACCAGCTTCTGCATGTTGGCAGCAGGGGGCTGCACTTTGCTCCTCAGTTTGTTGTGCAGTGAGAGCACCAGGAAGGTCTCCTTCGAGCTGAGAGCTGGGGGGAACAGCAGGGGATAGGGATGGGGCCAAGGGGGCTGAGGGGTACAAGTGCCCTCCCCGTATCCCTGGCTATGGCCGGATCCTTCAGGGGGCCGTGGGAATTCCCCCTGAAGGGTCCGACTGCAGCCAGGGATACCGGGAAGGCACCCGGGTCTCCATGGAGATTTGAGGGGAGAGAAGAAAGAGCTTTTGGGCTGGGAGCACAAAAGGGGCAAGGGGCCGGGGGGCGGGCAGCCCGCTGGGCCCCTGTCTCACACGGGTGGGCTGACTGCCAGGAATGTACCCCCTCTGCTCCCCTGCCTCTGTCCCTCTGTCCTGCCAGGATCCAGACCCCACTGGGCAAGACCCATCATTAGCCCCCATCACCAGCTGCAGGATCCCCAGCCATAATCCATCACTAGCTCCATCCTATTACCAGCCCCAGAGCCCCCTGCTTCCATTGCAACACCAGCCCCAGAGCCCACAGCTCCATCCCATCACCAAGTCCATGCCCCTTCTCCCAGCCCCATTCCATCCTCAGCCCCCATCGCCCACCAAGCCCCCGCTGCCACCCCTGGGTGTCCATCACCCACCCAGTCCCCCACACACCTGGTCTGGCCCAAGGGGACGGTGCTCAGGGCGCACTCACCCCCCAAACCAGCTGCCTCCC
The DNA here is from genome assembly GCF_015227805.2 of Hirundo rustica. NCBI lineage: Eukaryota > Metazoa > Chordata > Aves > Passeriformes > Hirundinidae > Hirundo > Hirundo rustica. The sequence goes on from NC_053460.1 coordinate 7,138,746, forward strand.
AGCCCCGCTGCCGGAGACGCAGCCCCTTTACCAGTTACCTCCCGGAGCCAGCGGGGACAACTTTTCTGGAGCATCCGACCTCATCTCACCCACCCTCCACAGCAGGAGGCTGCAAACCAGCAGGACCGAGAGCTTCATGTAGGTCCCGGGATGGGGGAGCAGACTCCCAAGCTCCGGAGGGAGGACTGGGGAGAGCCGAGCCGCCCCGCAGCAGCCCCGGCTTTGGGGCGAGCTCGGCCGCGCTCTCCGGCGTGCGTGTGTCTGGCTGCAGGATTTGATCCTATTCAGGACTCCAGACAGGCACCGCTGGGCAGCGGGAACAAAAGCTTGACGGGTGAGTAATAGCTCTGTCAAAACAGTTGCTCGCTGGAGCGAACGTGGCAGACAACTCCCGGGGCCCCGGGCTGCAGCCCCGCCGGGATGTCCCGCAGCGGGGTCAGCCCTCCGTGCTCTGCCCCAGCCCCGCTGCCGAGCCGGGGTCGGGCTGTGGAGGCGGCAGGAGCAGGGGTCGCAAGCGGCGCCCACTTTGGGACACGGGAAGGCGAGGGGCTGGGGCAGCAAGGGGGCCCCTGCTGCCGGCCTTCCTCCTGCCCCATGAATTAAACATGCCGCGGAGGTAACACACACCGCTGCAGGCATGAAGCCAAATACCCGCTCCGGAGAGCCGGGCAGCGTGGTTACAGGGTGGGAGGATGTGAGAGCCGGGGGCCCGGCTGCGGGAGAGACGCTGGGTCCGAGGGAGCCGTGTCTCGGCAGGCACCTGGAGGTAAGCAGGGGTCCCACTGCCCAGGCTGCTCAGGGAGCTCAACAGCACCATGAGAGCTTTGCCTCAGCACAGGGCTCCCAGAACCCATGCCGGGTGCTCCCCTGGCACAGGGCACAGATGTGGCTTCAGACATCCCTGCTCAGGAATTCTGAAATGCCACAGGCATGAGGGACTGGGAGCATCCTACACACCAGCTGTGAGGGCTGAGCTGGGTGTCAGCATAAACCCATGGTTAAATGCTTCAGTTCCCTCAGCCTGAGTCTAAACCTGACCCTGGCCTGAACCCTGGCACTAATGCCAATGCCAACCCCAATTCTCATGCAAACCCTCCTGCTAATATGGATCTGAACCCTTGGCACTGATCTTTGCACTAACATTAACCCTAACATAAAACCCAACTTTAGCCCTAACAATTTCTTTAATGCTAATAAAAACATTAAACTTAATGCTAACTCCAAACCTAACACTAACGTTAATCTCAACTCTAATCCTAACCCTAATCCTAACCTCATCCCTAGCCCTAATGCTGACTCTAACATTAACCCTGACCCTCGTGTTAATGCAGACCACAACACCAACTGCACCCCAGCTCCAGGCTGCTGTGGCACCACGCTGAGGTTCCCCTCTCAACTCCAGCCAGGGCTGAGCTCATCCCAGCAAAGCTGTGCTGAGTCCAGTAGAGTCTGCAGCATTCCTGGGTTTACCCTTCCCAGTAGCCCCAGCCCCAGCAGTGAGCAGGACCCCTGCACAGAGCCTAAAGTCATCTTTTCTCCTAGGAGAGTTTCCCAGGCTTAGCTAGTGCGTGGGATTAGCCTCATCCTGCATCTCTGCGTGCCGGGGAGCCCCAGAGCCAGGACTGGCCATGCGTTGAGCCCGGCACCGCCGGTACCACCGTAAGTGCCGTGACAGCCACCGCCTGGCCCCGGTATCTGCTGGCCCCGGGACATGAAAGGCCCCAAAGCCTCTGATGTGCAGAGAGGGAAAGGAACGGAAGGGAAGGGAGAGGCTAGAGCCAGTGCCAAGGGGAAACTTTCCTACAGCTCGGCCTCAGGCAGGGGAAAAACCAACAAACACATGGGCACAGGCTGCGGATAAATCCCAGCGAGTGCAGGAACGCGGCTGGGAGCTGAAACGGACCGACAGCGTCTTGCCCCTGTAGTCAGCCCCAGCATGATGCTCCTCATCCCACTGCCAGCCTGGCTGGCCCTGGGCATCCTGCAGCTGCCCCTTGGCAGCTCCCAGGTAAGGATCCACCTTCCCTCCCCTCCAGCCCCACAGCAGACCTCCCTCTATGGGCTGCTCAGCACCCGCCTCTCACACCCCAGCACCCCGACAGCAGCCCAGAGTGGGGGATATGGCACAGCCACAGCACCTGTGGAGCTGCCAGGGCCAGGGGGGTGGTCATGGGGCTTTTCCCCTGAAGCAGTGAAATGATGTTAAATGCACTCAGGGCGTGCAGCTTCTCCACAGCATCCAAGTGGCAGAGCAGGACTGGGAGGTGGGGGCTGAGGCTGGAGCAGATACAGAGCCAGGGTCAGACCCCAGCTGGGATGGGAAGGGGCTCTGTCCAAGGCAGGACATCCAAACCAACCCCAAAGATGCTGCCTGCTTGGAAGGAACGTCCCAGGCTGTGGCAGGGTGGCAGGGGAATCCAGCAGGTGACTGGGGTGTCCCCATGATCCCCCAGGAATGCCTGAACTGGCAGCAGGCGCTCAGCGTGGTGCGGCAGATGCAGAAGCTGCTGGTGGCACAGGAGGCTGCCCACCTGCAGGGCACGCGCGGGCTCCGGCACCAGCTTTCCATCCTGCAGAGCCGCCTCCAGAGACCGGCCACCAAACGCAACGGTAATCCTGGGTGACATCCCCATGGGTGACATCCCCATGGGTGACATCCCCACGGGGCCAGCTCTGATCTCTGGACCCACACAAACAGCCTGGCCAAGGGATCCCCAGCTCCCCGTCAGGCTGGGGTTGGCTCCAGGCTGGCAATGTCCATCCCCACCCATGTCTGTCTGTCCACAGAGATCTGTCCGCCGCTGGCAGTGCCCCTGAACGGGCGGATGCTGGGCCGGAGCCTGCGGGTGGGACACGAGGTTCACTTCGTCTGCGACGCCGGCTTCCGGCTGGTGGGCTCGGAGACACGCGCCTGCCGGCACAACCGCACGTGGAGCGGCACCCAAGCCTTCTGCAGAAGTGAAGTGGAGCAGGGCTGGGCTGCCATGGGCTCTGCCCTTCCGACGGGCTCCTCAGCCACCCTGAGCTGTGGGGTTCCATTGCTCTGCCCAGAGCCTGCAGCAATGGGCACCGGGGCTGGGCAAGGATTCCCTTCTCCAGCTGATGCTCATGTTCTCCTTCTCCCTAGGTATTGATGACTGCTCCAGTAACCCATGTGCCAACAGTGGGACCTGCGTGGATGGCAACCAGAGCTACACGTGCCTCTGCCCCCCAGGCTGGTCAGGCCCCAGCTGCCAGAGCCCCATCTACTCCTGTAGGTGCCTGGGTTTGGGATGTGGAGGATGGGGATTCTCATGGGGACAGTACCTGGCCACGCTGCACTTGTCTCCCCCTTCCCTGGCAGCCCCCTGGAACCTTGGCCCCCACCATCTCCCCTTGCGTGTGACACCTGCTGTCCCTTGCAGACTGGGTGACACTGAGCAACAGCTCCTTCAGCCGCCAGCCCCGCTGTGCCGAGGGCCGCTCGGGCTCCCGGCGCTGCAGCTGTGACACTGGCTTCCAGCTGCAACCTGGTGGCGTGTGCCAAGGTAAAAGGAGGGTGAAGATGATGGAGGGAGGGAACCAAGGCTCGGCGGCAATGGGACCTCTGACCATTCTCCATTTTGTCCACCCTAGATGTGGATGAATGCCAGCTCTACCAGTCCAGCCCCCAGACGCAGATTTGCCTCCATGACTGCCTCAACCTCCCCGGCTCCTATCGCTGCCTCTGCCCCCCTGGGTATCTGCTCCATGCTGACCGCAACGCCTGTGAGGGTAGGAACACAGGGTGCAGGGCAGGGAGCCATAGGAAGAGGGGTACAGTGGGGACAGTCCCATTCACCCCGTGTCACCACCACAGACGTGAATGAGTGCGCTGGGAAGCAGCACAACTGCAGCCAGGGTGACCTCTGCATCAACACCTTCGGGGGCCACCGCTGCGTGCGCCCCAAGTGCCCCCCTCCACGCCACAACACCAGCTATGTCAAGACCTCTGCCTTGTGAGTACCGTACTGTGCTTGGCCCGGGCTGCGCCGTGCCCTGTCCCAGGGTGATGGGTCCTGTTGTGCTCTGGGGGCTGTACTGTGTCACCCAGGGGCAGCAGGGGGAGTGCCAGGCAGCACTGGTAGCAAATTGCCACATGGGGTGCTCAGGCGTGCTTGGCAATGCTCCCTGATGGCCTCGGGATGCTGGGGGTGTAGGTGAGAGCACCCCAATAGGTGGTGGCTTTGTCCAGGATCCTGGCCCCTCTCAGAGCCCCAGCCTGGGGAGAATGATGCTGATTTTCCTCTGCTGCGCACCCATGAGGTGCCATCAGCTGCCTTCCAGCAGTCCCAGCCATCCCACTTATGAGATTGAACTGCTTTGTGCCACCCCAATAGAGGAGCATCCCTGATCCTGACAGATTCCTCCTGACAGGAGGCACATCTGGCTCCCTCCCTGGCCTTCAGCTGGGACTGTGGCACCCATCCAGTCCCAGTCCCAGCCTCAGAGTGTCACCCAGAGCTGTGTGCCTGTGAGCCACGGCATTTGCCTGGCTGAAAGAGGGATGAGGCAGAGATCCGATGATGGGCGCGCTTGGATGTGGCTGTCTTGGGTTGCTCTGCCACAGGACCGACAGCAAGGCTGCAGATGCTGCCCGAGGCACGGGCTGGGCTTGTGTGCAAGGATGAGGGCAGCTCCCTGGGGGCCAAACCACGGCACTGAGCGGTGGCACCCTTCTCTCCTGGCAGCCAGTGCGAGAGGAACCCCTGCCCCATGGAGAGCCGAGCCTGCCACCTGGCTGCCAGCTCCATCTCCTTCCACTACCTGCCGCTCCAGGCCAACCGCACCGTGCCCCGCGTCCTCTTCAAGATGTCCACCACCCGCTTCGTGGGTGACAGCCTGCGCTTCGCCATCACGGGCGGACGGGGCCAGGGCGTCTTCGCCGTAAGGCGCTCGGACCGGCAGACAGGAGAGCTGCTGCTCACCAGCCCCGTGGCCGGGCCAGCCACGCTGGAGGTGGAGCTGGAGATGAGCGAGTTCTCCCACAAAATCCTCCTGGGCAAGCACATCTTCAAGGTCACGGCCTTTGTGTCCCCTTATGTGTTCTGATTCCCTTTGGAGGCAAGGGTGGGGCCATGCCAGGGCCTCTCCTGGGGAGCAGTGGAGCAGGTTCAGCTCAGCAGTCCCAGTTTTTGTCCTGCTGGAGATGTCCCTCTCCCATAATGCTTTCTCATAGCCACCACAGCAAAAACTGTGTCCCTATAGGAAAAACCCCATGGCTAATGGAAGGACCAGCCTGGGGGTGCATGCCTCTGCCAGCCCCCTTCCTCTCTGCCCACACGGCACACAGAGGGGAAAGACAGAGTGAGCCAACAGCACTTGGCATGCAAATTCAGCTTCTTGCATCTTGTAATCTCTAATAAAAGAAAAGTGGCTGTCGGAAGGGTGTCCTCCCTGCTCTATGTTTTGCCCTTCTGGGGCAAGGCTCCTGGGGACAGCTGGTGGCTGTGCTAATGGCAGGGTCACCTTGCAGAGGTTGGGGTGCCAATAGAGCTACCAAGCCCATCCAGGGTCGTGCAGCATGCATGGCCCTTCCAGCACCGCTGTTCCTGGGGCCACACTGGAGAGTCCCCCAGCATAAAAATAGGAGATGGGCTGAACAGAGAATCACAGAACGGTTTGGGTTGGAAGGGAGCATCTTGTGCTGACTCCACTGCCATGGGCAGGCACAACTTCCGACACGCTGCCCTGAACATCCTGCACAGCCGAGACTGGTCCTCAGCTGCTTTGGCAGTGCCTGGAAAACACAGCACGGCTCCCTGGTGCTGGTGCGCAGGGCATGATGACGGGGGCTGTGCTTCTTTGTGTGCAGATTTCCCTCTGCAGCAGCGCTGACAGGAGCGCGTGGCTGGTCAAAACTGCAGCTTGCCAAGCACTCGAGCTGATCCCCCTGCACCCATCTCGAGGGTGGGCTGTGAGAACAAGTGAGGCGCAGCGCCCCGCACTCCTTGGGCACCCCCCGTCACCGCCAGCATGGCCAGACCCCTGCGCAGGGAGAGCAGCTGGGGGTTGAAAAGGTGACGAGGGCCTTTGGGGACAGCGAGCGAAGGACACGCCGGCCCCGGGACGCCCTTCACTCCGCACACAGAACCCTTCTTAGGTGAGCGTCCGGCCGGGGCTGCTCGCACAAAGCAGCCGCTGTGCGCAGACCGCGGGCGGCCCATAAAGAGCTCCTTATTCCCCGGCACGGCCACCGGAGCCGGGCTCCGCACGGCTGCTCCGCCGGGCCAGGCGGAGAAACCTCCCCGGGGACAGCAGAGGTGCGGGCTGGGCTGGGCTGGGCTGGGCTGGGCTGGGGGGGCCGGCAGCGCCGCGTCACCAAAATCCGCACCTGGCCCCTGCCGACCGCGGAGACGGGCTGGCGTGAAAAGTAGGGAATTACGGGGTAAAGGTTTATCCCTGCTCCGTGAGGCGTCCCGGCCAAAATGGACACCACGGGTGGGGTTTTGCGCAGGTTTTCTTCTAGCCTTGAAACCTTCAGGTAGTCACTTAACACCCGCATCACTGACTGCTAATGACAATGAAAGTTTGCAAAGTTCACTGCGAGAAGGACGTGGAGGTGTTGTAGAGAGTCCAGAGAAGGGCAGTGGAGCTGGGGAAGGTCTGAAGCACAAAGCTGGTGAGGAGCTAATGAGGGAGCTGGGAGGGCTCAGCCTGGAGAAAAGGGGGAACCTTATCACTCAACAACTCCCTCACAGGAGGGTGAAACCGGGGGGTCGGGTTCTTCTCCCAGGTAACAAACGATAGGGAAAAGAGGAAATTACCTCGAGTTATGCCGGCAGAGGTTTAAATTGGATGTTAAGGAAGAAATCTTCATGGAAAACGTGACCAGATGCTGAGACAGGCTGCCCAGGCAGTGGTGAAATCATCATCCCTGGAGTTGTTCATACGGTGTGTGTATGTGGTATCTGGGGACACGGTTTAGTGGTGAACGTGGCACTGCTGGGTTGGTGATTGAACTTGATGATTTAGAGGTATTTTCCAACCTTACGGCTTCTATGATTCTATTTTCTCAGTGTTCTTGCTGCTTGTCTGGTGATGCACTGAAATGAAATGTTTGCAGCACCACACCTGCCAGACTTCAGGAAGCGTTTGGACAATGCTCTCAGACACACGGTGTGATTTTTGGGGAAGTCCTGTGCAGGGTCAGGAGTTGGACTTGATGTTCCTTGTGGATCCCGTCCAATTCAGGATAATCTATGATTGCATGATCTAGGCATCCCTGGAACTTGTCTTGCTGGAATTACTGACGCCAGACAATGCTAGGAGGGTTTCAAATCCATCAAATGCTACGTTATTCTGGTTGTCCAGGGGTATCCTTTATCCTTCACTGATAAGGCAATCCTCATCAGTTCCATGTCCTTTACTTTGTTTTACTTAAGGACAAACCACTGCAAAGCCTCTAGTAAAATTCCAACCCCCCCAGTAAAATTCTGCAACCTCATTATGTCATAGTGTAGATCTGAATATATATATATATATATAGTGTAGATCTGAATATATATATATATATATATAAACAAAAATACTACATTTTCATGCCATAAAGCCTGGTCGATATAATAAGGAATGGAATTTTCCTGGAAGGGGATGGCTTTAGCTCACAACCAGCCTCCACCGCTGGCTCACTGGGCATCTCCAGCCCCATCTGTATGGCATGTCCCCCCTTGGAAGCCTGGGGAGTGTCGCAGCAGGATTTCCCGGGGTGTGAGAGGACCCCACACTGGTCTGATGAAGGACGAAACCTCGGTCCTCTCTCTCGTGTCCCCGCGGAACGATCGCGCCCGGCGCGTTTTGCCCCCTGCGCGCCGCCGTAGCCGTTGCCATGGCGACGGACCCAGCGGCCCGAGGCCCGCGGAGGCGCCGGGAGCTGCCGTGGAGGCCTCAGCCGGGGGCCCCGTGCCCTGCCTGGGCATGAGGCGGGGCCGGGGCGGTCTGTCAACCGCTTCTGCGGGGAGAAGGTGAGGGTGGGAGCTGGTGGAGTGCGGGAGGGGTCTACGCGGCTCTCTCCAGAGTGACTGCCCGGGAAACCTCTCAGCCGGCCCGGCCTCTGGTGCTTGCCCTTGCGTCCCGCTGCTTCTCTCTCTGTCTACCCTGATAGTGACTTCGTGCTTTGTTTTTTATATTCGGTGCTTTCTGGGTATAGTGGGTATAAAAGCGTGCCGGGAATACCCACTGTGGGTTTTGTACCAGGTAGCTCAAAGTGATGCACGAGCAAGTTTTTCAATAGCCTAATGAGAAAAGGATTACATGATTGGTAATGATTTCTCATCAGTGGTGAGCCAGTTGCCATGTAGCCACTTAAATGATGGATTCAGGCAGATACTGCTAATTCAAAGGGCGAAGTCAGGAATTTTTATTCCAGCCAACTTGTTGATATGACCGTGCTGATGAACATAAATCATATTCTCTGCTAGTCTTACCCACTCCTCTAGCAGTTGACCCAAAAAGACATTTCCAGGCCTTCGCCAGGGACTGAAGGGCTGTTGGCATACCAAAGCTGGAATTGTCCTGCTCGCTCTTTCAGCGCTGTGCCGTGCTTGCTCTCTTCCAGCCCTGTGGAATTGTTCTGCCACTGGAACCATTATCAAAAATACAACAAGCCAGAGACCTCCTCCTTTTCTTTCATCATTCTCCTGTGCATGTTAATCAGACAAATTGAAGTTGTTTGTCACGTTAGATGTTAATTTCACATCCTCTTTAGTTACTCAGGAAGGTGAGAGTGGTGCAGAGGTACCTTGAGTCAGCTCAGGTCCAGCAGAGCTCCTTTGTGCTGCTTTTGTGGTGCTGCCCCTGATCTACTGCCTGGTTTGCTCTCTCTGCTATGTCAGGTTTTCTGTGAAGCAGAGCAGCCCAAGTCTCTGTTGTTAGAAGCTCTTCTGTGGCAAGTGAAAAGCAGCATCAAATAATCCACCACAAAACGAAGAAAGGAGAAATTGCTTCTGAGCTCAGAGCTGTTTCTCTTCACAGGTCCTCATTTTAGTCTCTAACTTTGTCCACCTTGGAGCATCCCTCCAGCACCAGGGCTCAGTCACAGTGCTTTTGTATCCCATCTTTTTGTTTTCCATTTTTGTTTTCTGTAGATGAATATCTGCAACAAGCCTCATAATAAGATAGTTCCAGAGGATTTGGGAGAAGCTGCCCCTGAGGCAAAGGCCCAGCGCGCTCGAAGAAATGGCTGGAGCTGGCCCCTGCACCTGTTCCAGATCACTGCCTGGCTGCTGTTCCTCTTCTTTGCGCTGGTTGGCTTTGGAATCCTGGTTCCTCTCCTGCCCCGCCACTGGCTGCCCGCGGGTTACATCGTATCCTTGGATCCAGAGGAGAGCTTGGGCTGGTGCAAACTGTCCCTGGGGGGTTTTGACGGCGGTTGTGAGGTAGCGCAGAAAGCGTTGGAGCAAAGCACCTGAGCCAGAATGTTTCTCTGAACTGTAACCATCATCTTGATCGTCTCCTGACTATAAAAAACAGTTGCTTTGAGATCCTCACGTTAGGTCACTGATGTTCTGCTTGTGTCCTCCATCACTCTCCATTACTACCTTTGCTTCCCATGCTCTTCTGCTGCCTGCTTCTGCCTGTATGTCTCCCTTGCTTTTTATTGAATTCTTGTACAAGTGTGCTGCAGGGTTTGAAGGAAGTCAGGAGAAAAGCCCCTCCTGAAACATCCTTGTTGTGAAGGCAGCCCCACCTCTCTGTGCTGAACTGGGTGAATCACGAGAGGCAGCTTGACATGCTGTGGTTGTGTGGTGGGTTGCTTGTGATGGCTCACAGTGGATGTTCTCCCCGGGCACTCTCCTGTGTTCAGTAGAGTCTGGGAGTGACAGACAAGGTGGTGTGGTGTGAACCTCAGAGGTGGGGTCTCCTAAGGGACAGTCTTGAGCAGAAGTTTAGTACACATCTAATGAAGACAGTGAAGGGTGTAGAGGAGAAGCAGCTGAGAACACTTGGCTTGTTCAGCCTGGAAGAGCTGGGGAGCAATCCCAGCGCTCCCAGTGCCACCTGTACTGTCACCCCTGTGTCCAGGGAAGGACTTTCCTCAAGACCAGACCTTGTTCTAAAGAGATGGGGTATGCACTTACACCATTTATACATCTGACACAGATGCCTCTAAGTCTTTGATATGTTTGGGATGATTTTGCTTATGATTGTTATAGTTTTTACACTTGCATGATTAAGACATTAATATAATTAGCTCAGTGGTCTTACCTCTAGTTAGCTTGCTCAAATCCTTGATATTATTACAGTCCAAACCTTGTGAATTTGTCTATCAAATATCTTAATAATGCAATCTAAAGTTACTCTTAATTCAAAAGAGTAATATTTCCTCAAGTTTTGCTTCCAGTTAATAAAGCACTAAAGCCTCTTCTGTGTCAAAGGTAAATCTCTTCCCAGTCTGCTCCACCAGGCATCAGAGCTCTAGTGGGCTGGACATCTCAGAGCCCTCCTTTTTTAACTCACTACACTGATCTATTTTCCATAGGTCTTAGTGTGATCAATGATGTGCACATCTGAGTATATAGAAACAATGACAAATCCTGAATCTTTTGTAGGAGTCTGTTTTAAAGGTGTACTCCTCTTCCTTAGGATTCTAAGGAAAAGGAAAGCAAGGTAATCAATACTACTTCCTTGATGTGACCATTTTTTTTCTTGGAAGTCTGGTCCAGTGAAAGGGCACGTGCACACCCTTAACCACACGCCTTTCCAAGGAGTCTATGGACTATGTCAGCAGTCTGTACTTGGGGTCAGATTCTGGTAAGTAAAGGTATCTTTTAAAAACACCCTATGCTAGGAAGGACACTTCTGCAAGGCAGAGTAGTACATGATGAGGAGGGATGTTCCTGTAGATTTAGTTCTCTTTTTCCAGAGGATGTTTATTACAAGGATGTTTATCTCTGTCAGTAAAGCTCAGATTAATGTGCTGCAATCAGGTATGTAGCAATTTCTAATTCTATGCCATAAATTTCTCCTCTTTGTGGGATTTGTGTATTAAGGATTAAAAGACGCGTTAAATCCTTAACTGTGTACTTCAGTGTCCAGGAGTGTGTTTTATCTACCATTTAGTTGTTCATCTTACTGCAGTCTCCATTGATCCTGCAGATGCAAACGTGCGAGAAAAAAACTATCTGGGGCCTCTGGCCACCTTCAACCGTAACCAACACGCACATGTCATTGAGAACCATCACTGCTATGTCTGTGATGTAGATGTGTAAGTATCTTTTCTTTCTACTGCTCTGTCTTCTTCACTGCTGCATTTCACCATTAGTCCTTAATGTCAGACTCTAAGATTTGAAATTGAGCCCCTGAGTTGCTGCAGTGTAAGTTAAGCTTCCTCCAGTGGCAGGGTTCAGATAGTTGGGTAGGGGCCTTGTGTCAAATGTGCACGGGGTTCTGTGTTTTATTTCATTGCTCACATTGTGTGGAGAAGGCTGTAGTGTGCCGTGTTCCCTGGATGTTGGTGTTTTACCTAACAGTGTGTAACTGTGTGTGTGTGTGCTTGTCTCTGGCTGGATGCTGATCAGTTGCAGGAAATGCTTGGAGGGCAGGCATTGAGATCAAGCTCTGTACTGCTGAAGGGATTCAAAGTAAAATTCAACAATCATCAAATTAAAAATCATGCAGTGCATTGAAAGGTGAATTTGTAGTGTTTGGGACTGTGGTCCAGTGATAGATAAGTTTGGGAGGTGAAGTACTCCTGATGCAGAAGGTTTACTCACTATTACCAGGATCTCTGCTGCTGTATCTGTACTCTGCCCTGTGTTTGAGTCACTGAAAAGTCATAGTAGTGAGCTGGTGCTGTCATGCTAATGCCACCCTTTGTTTGGCAGGAGTGCCAAGTCAAAGCACTGTGGAACTTGCAACAAGTGTGTGTGTGGCTTTGATCATCACTGCAAATGGCTCAACAACTGTGTGGGTGAGAGGAATTACTGGTAAGAGCTTGGCGTTGTGACAGAAGCGCAACACTGCATCAATGATGTGTCTCCTCTTTCCAAGGTTCTTCTGTAACTCAGTTCCAGTCTGTACTTAGCCACGCAGAACCACTTTTCTTTTGGCCTCTGGCTGAATAGAATCAGTCATGAGAAAACTAGATGGAAAATACCAACATAATCATGACATTCAAATAAACAGGGATAAAACTGCTAAACTTAGAATGTTGTACCTGAACATCTATAAGTGAAAACAGAGAGCATACAGATTTTTTTTTTTTTTTTTATTAGGAAGGGCTTACAGGATGTTATTTGGGTGTCCTTAGTACTTCTGAAAGCTGGAGTAGAAATAGAACCATGATGGTGCTGCTCCAATTTAAAATAACCTGCATCCACATCATGTGCTTTCCCTACAAGACTGGGCAGTTGGCAGGAGTCACAGCAGCATACAGGGACCTCTGATTCATGCCAGGCTTGAGATAAGAATAAAGAGACTGTCACTGATGCTTCTCAATTTACTTTCTTGCACTTAAACCCCGTGGAAAGCAAAGTGGTGTTGTTCCTGGGTGCCATGTTACCCTGCCATGTTCAGATTTTGTGCAGGGAAGACTCTTTGTCTGTCCTAGATATACTTGACTGTTTTGTAGCCATGGTTGCACTAAAGGGTCACAGTTTAGTCCCTCAGAGTAACAAATAATAAGTAAAGCTGTTCACCAGTATCTATCATAAGTGCAAGAAAGCGTGACAGTAATTTGAGATAGCTGTCTCTATCTCTGCTAAAGGCTGGGATAATGAATTGTATGTGTGATGTTATTGAAGCCACTGAGATCTCTCCCTTTCTTGGCAGGCTCTTTTTGAATAGTGTGCTGTCTGCCATTCTGGGCCTGGGGCTTCTGCTGCTCATCGCTTTCTACGTCTTTGTGGAGTTCTTTGTCGACCCCATGGTGCTTCGCTCTGACCAGCACTTTGATGGTACAGCCGTGCTCCACACGAGCATCTTGGGAATCAGCCAGCTTATCCTGATGAGGGTTTGGATTCTGTGAGCTCTTCCACCGAGGAAAGACTCCATTCCTTACTGCTTCAATTTCATATTTGTGTTAGAATATCTCTGCTCAGTTGGATGGATTCTCTTTCCTTACAGAGCTAACTGCTCTTCCTAAAAGCCCTGCAGGCATCAGAATTCTTAGGCCTCCAGTGCACAGTGGGTCTGCAGCTACTTTTGAGTTAACAGGATTTCCAGCTGTAAAGTTTATTTAGTGATAATTCATACCTGGACAATTTACTTACCTCCAACTTTGTTTTTGCAGCTTTGAGGAACCACATGGACCGCTGGTTTGTGTTTCTTCCTGCATCTCCTGTTGAGACTCGGGCACCTGCCATTTTGGTGACAGCTGGGATTTTTATTCTTCTGAGCCTAGTGACCATGATCCTGCTGGGCCACCTCTTGACCTTTCACATCTATCTCTGTGGGTATTTTGTTCCTGTCATCTACACCTTCATTTCATTTTTGCTTATCTTATACTCATCCTGCATTCACTGTGTGTTCACCCGTGTCACTTATTACACCCATTGTGTAAGATTGCCATTGAAAACGTGCAAAATTGGGATTTAACATTACATTTCTGAGTTGCCCCCTGTACCAGGTAGGCTTATCAGTGCATGTGTAATGTGGGGCTTGTGTTGGGCCTCTGCAGCCATGTTTAAGCTATGTAATCCTGAAACTGAGAGCGCATGGGAGGGTACTGGAGAGGCCAAGTGGGATGAACTGGTCAATCCCAGCTTGGTGCCAGCGATGGCAGATTCAGATTGACTCAGCATTATGGCCTTTGTGAGTCTCCTCACTATGCTCCCCAGTACTTCTGTTGTGTGAAAGAGCCTTTTTTTTCCCCTTACCCCCGAGAAATGTGGACCTACAGAGCTAAATTTCTGATTGGAGCACTGCCATCCAGGTCAATGTCCCTTTATGGAAATTGTACCATATTGATACAAGAAGATTTGTGGAATTCAGAGGGAGAGGCTTTCAGAAAGGCCTCTCTTTAGATCTACTGCTTGTTGCTCTGTCAAGAAAGGATGTTTATGTAGAGATGGGCATCAAAAACTTTTTTTCAGCCATCATTTAAAATTAAGCCAATGCATTTTGGCTGCTGATGAAAGTCATGATAGGGAGAGATCTTACATTTGCAGTAGTTGGTGGTGCCAGAAGTAGGAAAGAAGGGATGTAGAGGAGGAGAAGTGAGGACAGCGGTTACAGAGGATCCTTGGATGGATTTTCAGGTTCTCAGTTACCAGACCTGCAGATGCCAACACAAACTAGGTCAGCACAAACCAGCACGGCTCCAGAAGCAAAACAGCTGTGCTGCTGAAGTGTAGCATTCGATAGGTGAGTGTTGCCCAGCTGGCGTGGACAGTGCACTCAGTGAGGACACGGGCCATCGCTTCCTTCTAGAGCCTCTTTGAGCTTCACTGAAATTTGGGCACGCTGCAATTTTACTTCCTTGGCGGAATAGACAGTTGGCTTTTCTAGGTTTTTAGCACTGCCTGGAGATTTGAAAGGTTGATCTAGCACTTTTTAAAGACAAAAGGCATAACAAAGCTCCAGGAAGGTTTCCTCTGAATGAAAAAAGATTATTCTGTTTAGTCCAGAGTGGTATTTATCCTGTCCTTGTGTGCAGCTTCCACAAGAGGGTGCTCCCTGCCTGAGATAATGCTTTATCTGTCAAACAGAAACCTCTGTGCGTGCCACTAGCTGTGCTCTGGGCTTGGGGGAGATTTTGCTGCTCTTTTCTTGGGGTGATTCTTTTTCCTCTTTCAGAGTAAATTTCAAGCCAAATTAACTTCTTTCTACTTTTGGCCCAATTTTAAATCTTCATCTTCCATCTTATATGGAAACAGAATTATTGCTAATGTTTTTAATGTTTTATTACATTATTCAATAATTAAATTGCAGAAATTAAGTAGCACCCATGTGAGTGGTACTGCCCTTAGGCTTCCATTAAAAAATGGCTTAAGTCAGGTATGACTATTAAAATTTAGTATCTAGTTTTGTTACAAGCACAGTGAAAATTTCAGAGTTACTCTCCAGATTTTTAATTACTCACTATGATCACTCAAAGAAAGTAGGTTATTATCAAAAAAGTAGGTCCATGTATTCAGAATTACTAGTCTTGATTCAGACTCAGTTCTAGAGGCATTTGGTGAAGCATGGCACTTCAGAAGCTTGGAGGGAGGATATTTTTTTTTTTCTTCAGTACCAAGAGGTTGACAGCAGAGTAGAAAGAAAAAATAGTAGGGAATATAGGAAAGCATATAGGGTTATTAACAGACTGATTGTATTTTGCATGTTATGTGCTGCAGTGTTATCTGGCAAAAAAAATGCAGTATTTTAACTAAATAGCTCTATTAAAATATTTTAAAATTTACACTGTAAGTATTCAGAAACCAATAAAATCCAAATGAAAAATGGTTAATAGGCCTTTGCTTATGAAGCAACATTCTGTTTTTCAAAGAAAGCAAAGGGTGCCATTTCTAGGAGCACTTGCCAGCACCCTGCACTGTCCCTGTTAAGTAATCACTTGGCTGCAGACTCACATTCATCTCTATGTTCTCTCTTTTTGCCCAAATGGATCCTGAATTTTTATTTCTTCGTAAAGTGATTGCTTTAGCAGAGGGGCCCCTCTCCTCTGCTCTCCCCCACTTCTCTGTGAAGTAGTCCTGTGTTCAGGGCATGGTTTTGAGAGGTGAGCTATTAGTGATAGAAATATCTTCAGGCAGAGGGAGGATTTAAGTCCTAATGATCCCAGGCATCTGCTTTAATTGCTGTGCTTCTGTAAAAAAGGAGGAATAACTACCAGGCTGTGCACTAAAACCCTTCAGCATCCATTTCTGGGGTTTATTTTCTAAAAATTCTTAAGGTCATTATGGGAAGATTGTCTGCATTTTGGACTCTTTTGGGTCTCATGAAGAAACCAAGCTGCTTAGAAATGTCACATGCTTTTGGTCATTCATGGAAACAGATGTGTTTGCATGGGGACCTGGAGAGCTCATAAAGGGACATGAGAACTCTGGGCACATCTGTTTGGCACAAGGCAAGCTGTGCATTTGATGCTCATTTCATGTTTGCACATTAAGTGTCTCAGTCACTACAGGACGCACTAACCTGCTCGATTTCTTCTCTCCATTTAGCACCACATACCTTCTGATTGCTCATTGAGCTGTTTGTACAGTACAGATCTTACCCTTGTTGGGCATGAATAATGGATTTACCTTAAAATGAAATTAACTAATTACTACGGTATAGAAGGCTGTACCATTCTAGGACACTTTAGAATAGCAGGACTGTAAGAAAGCATTGTGATGGTGACAATAAATTATATACTAGGATGTACAGTGCACAGGTACTTTTGGCTTAGATTATCAGTTTCTTCGTGTTTATAGTTACTATTTGATTGTACAGTTATCCAGCCTGTTTGTGTAAGTGCACTCAGGGAGGGGCCTTTCCTGTGCTGACAGAGGTCTCTTTCTTCCCTTTCAGTGTGGCACAAGCTGACTACCTATGAGTACATCCTGCAGCAGCGTCCCCAGCAGCCAGACAAGGCAGACAAGAAACAGGAGTCTTGTTCCTCCCAAGTGAGACCCAGTCAGGTACTCATCCTATTTCCAGTCCATTTCCCAAAAACAGCCTTGCTCGTTCGCTTTCTTGACCTCCCTATTTTAAAGGCAGTTGCTGGAGATAAGGCTTCAAAGGTACTTTGATGGAGTTGAGTAGGATGTGAAAGAGTGCAAGGCCTGTAATTCCATGAACACTTTAGGTATAAGCAAGTACTGCTTTCAAAGGAATCAATCCCACCCACTCTCTTCCTCCACCACTTGTTTTGGGCCCTGTACTATCTCGTCTCTTCTGCCAGCACAGCTGTTCATTAGGACAGGGTGGGGGAACTCATCTGAGTAACAATAAACCTTATTAAAAAAAATTGTTGAGCTGGCCCAGCTCCCTCCAGTTCAGTTCACCAAGCAGTCACATAAATGCCTGGCTCAGCACAAATGAAGGAGACTGGAGAGTGGGAAGAATCCTTTTCCTGAAAAGGACAGGACCATCTGTTTGGGTGGCACTGCACATCTTGGGGGCTTGTGTCATGACTTCAAATGAGACAGGCTCTAGGGCTGGAGGAACTGGGGCTAATTGCTGAGCAGCTAATAATAATAGTAATTTAACCATCTTGAAAGTGAAAAAGACACCAGTTTTTCAGAAATGACCCAGATATCTGCTTTGCTTTGAAATGAGTCTGTATAATGATAAGGGTCCTTGCTATTACCATGATGTTGAACTATATCTCTGTAAAAAGAGTTCTACAAGCTCTTAAATACTGCTAGACTCTGCAGAGGCAGATATATCAGGCTCTGAATTGAGAGGTGCAGTGTAATTTATTTTGCTACAAGGTGAATTATTGGATTAACTCAAATTTTGACTGGACACATTCTGTACTAACTTTAGCAGGGACTTGAACTAGAAACGTCAAGAAATTCTTCCTAATCTAAATTATTCTGTGATTCTGTCATGTGTAACTTTTCATTTTGTGCAAGTAAGTTATCTACTATACAAACAGTTTTATATTTCATAAGAAATTAATTAAACACAAGCTTCATCCAAGTATTCTCTGTAGAGATATTGAGATGTCTCTGGATTCATCCATAGTTCTTCCCTATCAAAGCAAAGGGCAAAGTGAGCTCATTCAGTTTTGTATAATATGCAGTCCCTAGCTTTTCATATATATTTTTTACTATTTTGGAAAAGTTGAACTTTCAGTTTAAACAGAGGTTTCCATAACAACAAAAATATTTGGCACTTTGTTTCACAGAGCTTTGCTTGCTATGAAAATTAAAACAATAATAAAGTGTTCGCTCTAATAATTAAGTTTTTTAATTATAATCAATAATGAAAAGGTATTTGAACAGGGGTGATCTTCATGTGTGTGTGGACTTCATTTGGAATGCTGGCATTCTGTGGTGTTCTTCTGTCTGCACTGGTTCTTATCTAGATATGTGTGAATATGGTTAATTTAAGCAGCAAGCCTGGAAGGAGCAGGATGAAAAGGAGTTTGGTGTTTCAGGACTGCAGTTAGAACCTTAGGGAACAAGAAAGACTGGATGATGCCCAGTAACATTGTTAAGAAAAATGTTCACCCACCAGATTTTCCTTGTTTCTCACATAGCAACCAGAGATAAACACAAACAAATAGATTGGAGTAGGAGGACACCAAGTGACTTGCCTTTTGTAAGCTGTGTTGAATACAGCCTTCTTTAGCTTGAACACTGCAACCCTTTGTAATTGATCCAACATGTTGTAAGCATAAAATGGAAATCATCCTCTTCTCACTTTTGTCTGAACTGTTCATTCATTTTAGGGACTAAGAAGAAACATGCATTTCCCCTTTAATGCTTGTTTTTGAGCCTTATTCAAGCTTGGGTGTTGGTTTTGGCTTCAGTTTTCCATGCTGGTTTGTGGTTAAGTCTTCAGCTATGTTCAGGTTAAAGGATTCTTGTTCAGGATAAAGGATTCTTATGTGCTTGTAGGATCCACAAAGTAAGAGCCCTAATTTTGCACATTTAAATGGTTCAGATGTCACAGAAAAAGCAAAACAGTTGGACATATTGAGCCTTTGCTTCTATTACCATACCTAAAGCAGGATGTGCAAGTAACCATTTTTTCTGTATGCATTTGCAGTCCAAAGAAATATAAACTAAACCAAACCCTATGCTTTAATGCATAATTGCATTCATGCCAGGGAGCTGGCTTTCATATGAGGCCAGCTGGGATGTGATTCTTCTCACATTCCTAAAGCTTTGAACTTGCTTTGGCAACTGATTCAGGTTGGTGGGGTTTGATTTTAAATACTAAACACAGATTTTACTCAGTTTCCTTTATATTTTCAGTATTGTTTCTTTCTTCCAATGTACAATGAACTTGATTCTTCACTCTCAGCCTCAACACTTGCAACAGACCCACTTTCCTTGGGGCAAGAACTTTTTTTTTCCTGTTCAATTCTGCTTGCCCTCCAGGCAGACAGCACTTCAGGGCACTTCCTGACACTCAAGTGGTTGATGAGGGCAACTGCAGCGGTCAAGGAAGCTGAATATCCATCCTGGGCTTGTAAACCATGGACCTTGGGGTGGTCATAGCTGGAATTTGGTCAACGTGGCCAGGATTTGCATGGGGGCAGAACTTGGGCAGTCTGTCAGTCCAGCAGTCTGCTTTCAGCAGGAGCAGCAGCTGAATCCTGACAACCCAGCTGCAAAGGGTGGCTTGTGTTGATGCTGCAGCAGAAGGATTCTGATCCTCCTACTAAAAGCCTGGGAGCAGAGAGAGGCTTGGACTCTGTGCTGTGGCTGTAGCTCGTGTCACACTGTGACAGAACATTGTATTTTCTACTGTTTGAATCTCAGTTGTTTTTATAGTCAGCTCTAATGCTTTACTTTCATTTATGTGGCTGCTTGGGTTCTACATTAATTATAGAAGGCTGAAATTAACAAAATGGGTTTTTAAAGGCTCTTTCATTCCCTGCTTGGAAAGAAATTGTCCACGTTATTCTCAAGATGAATCATTTATTAAGCTCCCTTGAAATGCCAGTCCTGCATCCTGTTTATGTGCTGTGGACATTGAGTCCTGGTTGTTTTCAGTTATTCTGTGCAGTGGGATGTCTCCTGCTGCAGCTCCTTTCAGCCATGATCTGCTTCACTCTGAAGAGACCTGCATCTCCTGCCTGTACACTCCCAGGGACACAAGACTGTGTCTGGTCTCCTTCCCTCGTGACTCAGGTGCATGAGGCCTGAATGTAAATCCTGACTGTAAATGTCCCAAGGAGCTTTGAGGAGACATTTGTGCACACTTTGTGTTCAGTTGGTGATGAGTGATGATCTGGCTTGAGTTACAAGTTCCAATTGAAATACATGTAGTAAATTTCTGCAGATTATTAATCTTGCACTTGGATAAACTTTTTAAATCAGAAAGTCATGTTTTTGATTGCTAAACCAATTCCCTTCAGTTGTTATGTTGCCACCTATAAAACAGCTGAAATTGTTATTTTTTCTCTTTTTATTTGCCTTTCTTTTTTATTCCTAACATCTGAAATTATTTCTTGGCTGCCACTGAATGTGCAGCTCCATGGATTCTTTTCTGGTTCAGAGACTGTTGCTTTGTATATAAAGTTTACACTGCTTTTCCCACATGCTTCACTTTCCATCTTTACCTCTAGCAATACTGATTTTTTTTTTTTTTTTGGTGCCATTTTACCACCCTATAACTCAATATTGCAAAGATCTTCCACAGCTCTTTGCGGCTGGCTTTCATTTTTAATGCTTTACATCAGGGAGTGTCATCACCAGGCTTCCCATGCTCTGCTCTTTTGTTGATTGTTTATGAAATTGTTGAAGTGCAGAGGCCCTGGATCTCTCAGGAACCCATTTGTGGCATGTCCAACTTTGACTTCATTTTCTCAAATTTGCTGATCGGGCTGTTCAGAAAAATAGGTCTTCATGAGCTTGTTCTAGCTATTTTTGAAGCTAATGCCTATCACATTTTAAATCCTTCTATCTCAACCTAAAAGTTACTTTAAAATATCTTTATAGGCTCTGCACAGTGAAATAGTTAGGAAAAAGTTCTCTTGATGGTTATTGAAGTTTAAGAGCAGCTGATAAGTGGTGTCAAGATTCTTCTGAGTGTGGTTTATCCTTTTTTGATAACAGGGCTTCATCCCTTGATACTCTGACCATCTTAACTGGCTGCTTTTGAGGGAGGACTGGGGTCCTTCCCTGTAATGCAGCACTTGGATTTAGGAGGCTTATCCTTAAAATGTTTCTGAAAATATGCAATTTTCAAGATCAGCTGTCATTATTCTGAGCTCATCCATACTTGAGGCAAATCAGCAATATATCATACTCATTTTTAAAAATCAGCAGGTCTTAACCATACAGGATCACATGAGAAATAGAAAACATTTGATGCTTTTTATGTATATTTCATGCTTCCATCTTTCTCCCCTCCATTTTGCATTTGAAAGGCTTTTTTTCATTCACTGCGGAGCTCCTCAGATTGAACTGTGTAACTAATGGAAGCTTTAAGTGGTATTTTGAATGTGGTCCCAAGAAATGACTAAGCTGATCTCTGTAAGTGTGATTTGGTTTTGAGTCACATGAAATACTGGCTGGACTAAACAAATTAATCAAGGACTTCTAATTGTGCCAGTCTTGCTTTTCCATCCTCTTAAGCAGCAGTTTCCTACTGTGCTACCTGTAAGGACAAAATATGTCAGGCATGAGGAGAAAGAGTACATCTGTAATGAAAATCCCTCTTTTCCCCTCTGTGTTCATATTAGTCTGAAAATGTTGTTTGTTTGGGTTTTTTCTTTTCCAGGAAGCAGACTTATTGTCAGGTAATCCTGGCTACAGAGACCCTGGAATTCAAGTAGAGGAAGTCTCAACAGTAGCTTCAGGAAAAAGGTGAGAAAAGTTGAGGATGGGATTCTCCTAGGAGCATATCTGGTGAGTAGGTAATTGCTATCAAGGTCACCAATGGGCCCTAAGACAAAAATACATAGAAAGATAGGGAGCACCAGGGTTTTGAGCAAGGCATGGAGAAATATTTGAGTTTCAGAAGGGTAAATACCTGCAGGAATACTTGCCTTCCCTCTCCTGGGAAAATATCATTCCTAGAATACTCTCTTTAGGCTGTTTTATATTAAATATTTTATATGGAGCTGGTTTCTATTAATTGTTTTATATTGAAAGTACTTTAAGGCTGGCTGATTTGTCCTGTAACTCCTCTATTGAGCTCATCATAGTTACATGATTTCAGGTTGTGGAAAAATGCATCGCAACAGTTACAAGTTTATAACACAGGCAAGCACTCCTGGGAAAACAGGATCCTTGTCTCTTAATTAGACCTTTCCTGTTGACTTGTGTCCCTGGGGATTTCCTTCTTAATTTGCACAATTGTGCAGGAGGAGTTCCCCTGCAGTTTTGCTGGGAATGCTGTGTAAGGCAGGGGAGGCTGTGATCAGCCTGATCCATACGTGCAGGCAAAGAGAGCATCAGACTTGAGTCCTGTCTTAGGGAATCACCTCTGTGTGTCTGCTGTGTTTTTTAGCTTTCCAAAGCTCTATGTCCCTAACCAAGAAGGTGACCCCAAGCAGAGCTCGTCCCCTGAGTCCCCATCTCTTCACTCTGAGGCCCCTTCTCAGGTAAGGAGGGTTTGCCACACACCCAGCCTGCTGCTGAAACCCCCAGGGTGCTCGGGCATGCTCGCTCTAGGGCAGGCTGTGCTTAGCCCCTCTGCCTCCCCTCAGTGTGTGTCTGCAGGTGTGCCCTGCAGTCACCAAATCCAGGTGATGTTCTCCTGGCTCTGCTCACAGGCATGATCAGAGCTATCCCACAGTCCCCTCATAAGCTCACGGCTGTAACACAGCTGTAATCCTGTGCCTTGCTGCCCCAGTGCAGCTCAGTGATTGACTATACTGCTTTGGTGATGTAAGAAGCTCAGCATGTTTCTGCAGAGCAAAATCCAACAGTTTAAATGTTCGAATAAAGCACCTGCCCAGGGAAGGATGGTGTGTGTGGATATGGAGCTTGAGTGTATGGAACAGCTCTCCAGAGTCTAGCACTGGGCTCCTGATACTCATGTATCTGTATCTAGATGCTCTTTCATCTTGCTTAAATCTCTTTTTCTCCAAGCTTATTAGTCAGTCATGCCATCTAGATGGTAAGAAAATTTTGTTTTCATCTATACTGTATTTGGGACAAGGACTGTCCCTTTCTTGGGACATCCTGTGCTGTGTGGCTTTACAAATGCAAGTGACCAGGGTCTCATACAACCCCCAGCTCTATGAGACAACGGCTCAAAGGTACCTCCGCAGAGAGTCACTGTATGCAGATAATGTGGGTGTGTGTTCATTAAGTGCCTGTTCTCTATTACTGCTTTGTAGTAGCTCAGTCCTAAATGGTAAAATATTCTTGGACTTTGGTTATACCTAGTGCTTGTTATTCGAAGTAGGAAGAATTAGAAAGAGGTAACAAGTAAAAAAAATTGTCTCCTTACTTTGGCCTGGCCCTTCTCTTGTGCCACTTGCTTTCACAGCAACCGAAGAAAAGAAGAAAGAAAATGCAGAAAGCTTCTTCCTCAGCAATGGACAGCGGATCTAAAGCACATGCTACCCCTCCGCCCTCGTTCCCAGATCCCCCGTCAGGTGAGAGTGCAGCAGTCAGCTTCTCTGCTGAATCTTGCATAAAAATATGTATGACTTTCTGTAACACTAGTGGATCAGCCGTAGCAGAGTTCCTGGGCTTGTTGAGTGTCTTTGTGGGGCTGAGAGATCTCTCCTTAAGGTTTCTTCTCCCTTTATTTCCATCTGCAGAGTTCCCAGCCACGGCTGCTGCCACCTCACCTTCCCACAGCCTTCACCTCTTAGTGCCAGCTTTTCCTCTGAGAGCTGCTGTGTCCCCCAGCAGCATGGGCCTCATCCAGGCAGCAGGACCCCCAGCTGACTATCACTCAGAGTCTGCTGAGTCCATGGATGAGATTCCTGTGGCTCAGGCTCGCCTCGGGAGCCCAGTCCTCCAAGGGCCTTCTAAAAGTAACTCAGGCAACTCTCAACATTATCCCTTGTCCACAGACAATCCCAGAGGAGTCAGGAAGAAGAATCTGTATTCTGAGCACAAGGTCAAAAAAAGAAGCTGCCAGCAGGACAGACGTGTGCAACGAGACCTGGAACTTTTTTCTAAGATTCCTGCTGTGTTTGTAAGTAAGAGCAGTGGAGAACCTCTTGTCCCTCAGCCCCAGCCCAGTGAGAGCACATCCGAGCCTGACCACAGAAAATGCACCAGCAAGCAGCACGTGGGCACACGTGATCCATGCTCAAAGGACATAAGGACAAGCACCACAGCGGCCTAGGGATCATCCTTCCAAAGCCATGGCTTTTGGGAACAGCGTTAGTGCTGTGCAGAGGCCTACAGGACTCGCCCCTCACTGTGCATGTGCTGTCAGGCTGCAGTGGGACATCTCTCATCATCAGCCAAAAGCAAGAGGCAGCAAGGTGGCAAGCCTGAGGTAATCTTGTTATTCAAGAGAGCTCAAGTGCTTTCTCTGGGAAAGGGCCAACTCCTCTTGGCCCTCTGCACGCTGATATTGCAGTAACTTCCCAGCAGAGTGTATGGTGCTGCAGCTCTGCCATTCCCTGTGCCCTGAAAGCTGTATTTCCATCAGCCTACACCCTGTCAGTCTTTGGATCATGCTCAGGGGCTTCAGCAGGTGGTCAGGAAGTAACCTCAGGATTGCCCCATCCCTACACCGCTTTCCACTGTGCACCTTCAAGCCAAGTCCACCACCAGCGTGTTCTCTGCGAGGCAGCATGGTTTGACCTGCTCCTCTTCCCAGCAGTCTGGGGTGCCCCACGCTGCAGCATTCTCATCAGAAGTTTTGGGATACAGAAGGCCCTGAAACCTTTCCAATTCCTGGGCTGCCAGATGTGTCTTAGTCCACAGCCAAGCCTGGGGTGTGTGTAGGGCAGAAGGGTCCCACAGCAGACATGGGGTACAGGGCGAGTGCCTCGAGCCACAGCCCCCTGTGCTGGGGGTGAGCTGCAGAGAGCTGTCTGGGCTGCCATCCTACAGCACCTGTGCTCTCTCTGCCCCCCTGACTTCCCCAGGCAGCATGCCCCATTCCAGATTCCTGGCTGAGTGCTGAGGCTGGGCTTCCAGCAAGCCCAGATCTGCTTAGCAGCCAGTTAATCTCAGAGCCCAGACAGCAGCTCCGCACACATCTCCATGGGCTTTGCCACCAGCACGGCCATGACTGACAGGATTTGGCACAGCCCTGAGCAGCAGCACTGGCATGGCTGGATGCATGTTTCCAAACCCATCCCCAGCACAGCACACTGCTGGTGCTGTGAACAAACAGGTGTACCAGCAAAGAAAAGGAAGCCAGGGGAGTCTTCATCTCCCTTCCAAATGTTTTGATGCATGGAAGGTGCAACTGATCTTTCTCCAGCTACAATGGGTGCGGGTTAGGGAAGCAGAGGACGAAGCAGGATGCTGTGAGAGTCAAGCTAAGCTGTTCTCCCCTTGTCTAGCTCAGTCTGCAAGCATCCCTTGGAACTGGGTCAGAGCAGAAAAGGAGATCTGGAGACAAGGGCTCTTTGGGCACAGTCAACACGGGAGAGGCAGGATGGACTCCCAGCCTTGATGGGAGAGACTAGCCTGGGAGAAAGACCTGGAGGTGTTTTAAAGGGCTGCCTTACCACTCTTGTCTGATTTTTGTCTCCTGAAAGAATTGGGATGAGGAGCTTTGACTCTTCATCAAATTACACAACCTGGTGATCAGAAAACATGAAGTCTCGTGTAGCTGTTGAAGTCATTTTGTCTCAG
The DNA here is from genome assembly GCF_015227805.2 of Hirundo rustica. Taxonomy (NCBI): domain Eukaryota; kingdom Metazoa; phylum Chordata; class Aves; order Passeriformes; family Hirundinidae; genus Hirundo; species Hirundo rustica. The sequence goes on from NC_053460.1 coordinate 7,164,098, forward strand.
TTTGCAGGAAGGGCTGGCCTGTGGTCACACTCCTTGCAGCTTCCCTGCCTGCTGGGGCCAGTGGTGCCTGCTGGCAGTGTGACCCTTTGGAAAAGCAGGTCAGTGTGGACCAGAGGACATGGAACTGGGTGTCTACAGAGTCCAGAGCATTGCTCACCAATGGGTTCCCGTTAGACAGAGTCCTTGCTGTTGTTTCTCCTCATGTCAACTGTCATCCAAGGAAACTACATCCTGCAGCAAGTTTTTCAAGGCCAGCTGTCTTTCCACCAGAAAGCATTCCTCTTCAGCAGGTGCCCCTGGGCAGACCTTGTGTGTTTTCTTACTCTGTCCATGCAGAAGCAAGCCCAAAATCATGTATGGAGCTCTTCAGTAGCTCTGGCCACAATAAAATTTTCTATATTCTTTGCTAAATAGTTTCCTCCTTCCTTTTGCAGCAATTCCTGGTTCTGCCCCGTTGATGATCCCCAGGCTGTTTGGTTGACTTCTCCCTGAGCTTCTGGAGTCGCAGAAGGGCTCAACACTGTAACTGATGTGGGGGTGACAGCAGTCATCTCTCCACAGGGCCTTTTTGGTGTTAGATGGGAGTGTCTTCCCTGAGGGTAGGGATTAGACCACCTTCTCCCTGTGTAACCCAGGCTGGTTTTTGTGCTTGAGCAGGGTGAGCACCAGAGTGCAGAGGCCCAGCCAGCTCTGCATTGTGCTGCAGAAAGGCTGCTGTGCTTTTTGGGCTGAGGGGAGCTGGGTTTCCTGGGCTATCAGATGTGCAGGGACATCCTTCTGCTGCCTTCAGCTGGAACATTTACTCCACTCTGCTGAATAACTCAAGGCTGCCAAACATGCAAGGCTCTGCCCATCCATTGGAGCAGCTGGGTGCCAAACCGAGAGCCAGGCTCCAGCAGGACAGGCTCCCAGCTCTGTCAGTGCTGGACTCTGATCTAAATCTCAAGGGCAGCAGGAGGATTGTGTGTGCCACATGATGATTGAAATTGGCACTATTGAAGATGGGCAATGAGCACCTGTAAAAATGAGCAAGAGTGAAAATGGTGAGGCTGAGATGGTTTTAGCCCCTGGATTCTCCTTCCCAACCTTGCTGTTGTGCTCTTTGGCCTTTAATGTTGATACGCTGCAGGTTCAAGTGCCAGTGCCTCATGCTCTGCACGAAGAATGTCCATAGCAGACCTGTAAGCTAAAGGAACAAGTCACATTGAGGTGCTGCTGCAGAGTCCAGCGTGTGGGCAGAGCAGTCGTGGGCTCAGCACCAGAGGGTTGCAATGGCCACACGCTGCAGCCCAAGACCATTAGAGAGCTGGGTTGAGGTCCTGACAGCAGAAGTCCCGATGCCTTCAGCTCCCCATCACTGCAGACACACTGAGGTCTGACATCCTCAAGCACCTTCTCCAGCACTAGATAAAAGGGTTTTGCTGGGATGTGAACTCTCCCATCAGCTGGAGGCAGTGCCCTGGACCAGCTGTTTCCACCACAAGACACTGTAGCTTTCTATTAGGAAGAACCAATGATTTGCAGGATGACAGCTTTCCACAGTCCCCTGGAATCACGCCATGGTCCCTGGCCATTGTCTGGCAACTGTGCCAGGCCCTGCAGTGCCTGCTCCAAGCCTCCGCCTTGGCGTGGGATGCACGTCGTGCTTACTTTCATCTTTGAGCCTGGCTCAAGTTTCTTTGTTTCCTCTTTGAAGTCAAGGGGACCATCCTTTGGGAAATGATTTTGTAGGAGTCTGTTCCTGCGCTGCTTTTGACACGTCCTGAGAGCATCTCAGTGAGCTGCCTTGAGTTGCAGGGCGGAGGAAAGGAAGCTCCTGCCAGAGGATGGAGCTTTCCCCCCGTTCCTGTGCCCGGCGCCGTGCGTGGCATGACTGCAGATCGTGCCCGGTGGCACAGCCGGCACGGACACAGCGCGGCCCGCGCCCCGATCGCGCCGCTCAGCAGCCGCAGCTTAAGCCCCGCTAATGCCTTGTGGACGCGCTGTTGCTGGGGTGACGGTGTACATATTGCACAACCTCCGAAACACTTCCCTCTGTTTTGTAGCAACTCGCGCTAGAGAAGCGGCGTTCCCGCATAACCTCATCCCACCCCAGACACGGCCGAGCCAGAGAATCATTTCTGAAACGGGATGAGTCCCGGGAGGCTGCGGTGCCCAGGCTCGGAGGAAGCGGGGGGCAAAGAGGATGAGGGTGAGCACAGAGGGTGCTCAGAGGTCGTGCTTGTGCCGTCGTGCGAGCTCTGAGCTGCGCCCTGAGCACTCACAGCACTCCGAACTCTGTGAGGGTGGGAAGAGGGACACAGTCCTAGCAGGAACCAGCCCAGCAGCCGAAGCTGCACCTCGTGGGTGCAGCTGTGTGTGAGCCTCGGTGTGTCTGGGGTGAGCGCTGGAGGATTCGGCTCATTCTGCCCCTGGGGCAGGAGACAGCCTGGGAACATCCTCGTCTTGATTAAAAGGGAAAGAGCACGGGTGTGCATGCTCCTCCACCACATCACAGGAGCTGTGCAACCTCCCTTTCAATTCCTGCCAGTCCCGTGGGCTGCGGACCAAGTCACAGCCTCCTCCCGGGCTTCCTTTTCCGGGCTGCATGAGGAGCTGCGGGAGCAGCGGGAGCCGGCCAAGGACCATCCCAACAGGGCTGTCATGGTGACAACAAACGCACAACAAACCCCAGCCCTCAGGAACCGAAACCTGACCTGCTCAACCCGACCCGTGGACAGCTCACCAGCCGTGGCTCCGTGCCCCCTTACCCGGCTCTCCCCGTGTGCCATCGCCTGGCTCCTTGGGCTCCGCAGCCCCAGGAGCAGCAGGAGCTCCTACAGAAGAGCTGCCGGCAGGTCCAACTCCTGCTCCACCTGCTGCCGGCTCGGAGGATCCAGGCTCCCACGCTGCCCCACTGCTGCCAAGTTCTGCTGGATGCTCCAGCTGACATTACCTGGCTCCCGTCTGGAGCTGTCAGCTGTCAGCTGGAAGCCAGACACCTGCTTTGGTGAGGATCTGCAGGATAAGGATAAGCTAAGGATAAGGCTGTACCTTGGATAAGGCTGTACCTTCACCAAAACTTAACCACCCTCCTTGGTGTGGCAAGAGTTATTCCCTTGTCCTTAAACCAGAGAGTCTTCAGCTCCTCCCCACCTTCTGCAGGTGGGACAACACCCCTGGGTCCTTGCTGACCTGCACAGAACCTGGTTTAAATTCCCACTTCACAGCCAGGCACTGTCACCTCTGGCCCTCTGCACTTTGGAATCTGCTTTCATGTTGTATGAGGAGCAGGAAGTGTGATCAGGAGAGCCCTCCATGTAGCTCCCAGGCTCTCTGGCCATGTCTGAGCTCTACCAGCACAAACCAGAGAGAGGAAAATCTTCTTGGAGAGATCTGTCTGGACTCTGGCATCAGATGAGCCTCTACACTTGCCTTTCCCACTCTGGACTGTCCCCTCCAGGATGCCCTCGCCACCCTACCTCTGGCTGGGCAGTGTAAGAGCAGCTCTTGTGGAGCCCCCACTGGAGGGGCCACAGGATTGGTTGGGGGCATAATAAAGTGGGGTCCTCTATGTGTCTGACCAGCTGGGCCTACCCAAAGTGGCCAGGTGCTCACACCTGAGGCCTCTGGCACCAGCCCTGGCACACACCTCTGAAGTGAGAGGAAAAGTTAGTGATCCCAAACTCCCAGAGCTTGTTGGTGGTTACCTCTGGAGGCCTCCAGACCCTAATCCAGGAGAGAATCACTGTGAGTGGGTTGCTCATGGCTTTGTCCAGTCAAGGACTGGCAACATTGTCCCTAGAGAGAACAGGTACCCCCAGCCAAGAGGGGGAGGTTGTCACTGGGGCTGTCCCCCACAGCAAAATGCTCTGGGTGCACAAGCAGAACTGATGTCCTGGACGGCTCAGCCACGGGGACACCTGTGTCTGTCCTTAACCTGTGGCTTCTCTGCACAGGGACCAGGGCAGACAGACCACAGGGTGCCAAAGACTGTTGTTTGAGCCACATCCCGGTTTCCAAAGCTGCTGATTTGCCTGCAGGACCCCCAAGGCAGCAGCAGATCACACCCTGCATGTCCTGGCTGTGCACAGCTCCTGCTGGTGCTGCAGCTGATCGTGCAGGATGCCAGCAGAGCACCAGGATCAAAGCGGGCTGTGGGCAAACAGCTGAGGTGGGGCAGTGAGTAAGAGATGTGGGTTGTGTTGGGTTCCATGACAACCACAATATTTGGGTACTGCCTCAGCTTGCAGCACCCAGTGGCAGCCCCGTGTGTGGCCGTGCCTCGGGCTGCAGGGTGGGCAGTGCTGGTGTGGCTCCAAGGGTGTCTCATCGGGCCACAGGCACTCACCACAGCCCCTGACACACCAGGATGGTTGGCACTGCCTCCTCAGCCTGGGCAGTGCCCTTGGTCCGTGGTGTCACCCACCAGGAGGACGGTTCCTCTGTGGGAGGCACGGTGACTGTGCGGGCCAGGGGAAAGGGCTGCAGGGTAAAGCACAAGCAGGGGTGCCAGGGGGAGCCTGCGCTGAAGGAGCGGCGGAGCGACCTTGTGGGTTTATGGTGGGACCTTGTGGGACAACGCCGGTGCTTTCTAGGGTGACGGAGAGACCTTGTGGGGTGTAGGAAAGTCCTGGTCAGGTGCCGGTAGGGTCCCGTGGGGAAGCAGAGAGGCTTCATGGCGTGGCGGAGGGTCCCGGAGGTGGTCCGGGTCCGCTGCCCGGGCTCTCCCCGCCCCGAGGGCGCTCCGGCGGTGCCGCGGCCCGGGGGAGGCGGGCGGGGGCGGCCCGGCCCCTCCCGTCTCCATGGCGGCGCCTTAAACAGGCGGCCGCGGCCGCCCCCGCCCGCCTCAGAGCGCGGCGCCGGGAGGGGAGAGAGTGACCGGGAGGTGACTGAGCGGCCTGGAGGTGAGTGACCGAGCCACCGGCACCCCCCGAACCCGCGGCTCCTCGGGTGCCCGTCCCGGGGCCACCGCATGGGGAGGGAGGGAACCGGCGGGAGGGCGGGCGGGGGTCGTGGCTGCCCCGGCATCCCGCTGCCGCCGGCCGTGAGTCCCAGCCGGGCGGGGACAGCCCCGGCCGGTGCTGCGGGGCAGTGCGGGCCCGGGGCGGCCGGAGCCCGCGGGAGAGCGATGCCGGGAGGATCCGGCGGCATCCCCGCCCCGCCGCGCCTCCCTAGCGACGGTCGCCAGGCAACGCCCATCCTCCCTAGCGACGGCTTAGGGACCACTCTCCGGGCCTCGCCCAGGCCCCGGGGGCCTATCCCGGCCTCTCTCGCCCACCGGGCGAGGTACCCGCTCTGCGCCTCGGGGTGCCGGAGGCTCCCCCGGGTACTGGAGCTCCCCCGAGTACGGCCGCGCCCGGTCCTGCCGTGGGTGCTCGGCGGGCGCTGAGGGATGCTGAGCCGCCAGGGAGAGGCTGGCGAGGCGATGGCAGGAGGGGAGCGGGGACGGGGCAGCGGCAACAGTGCCACCACGGGGTGCAGAGACTTGTTAGCGTCTTGGCACCCGGCAGGGCATCGCCAGCCCTGGGGGCAGGTCACAGGGCCGTGTGCTGCCAGCTCCGCACAGAGGGGGTGCAGGCAGGGGAGAGGTGGGGCTGAAGGCGGGCAGCGATGCCTGCTCTCCTGGTCTGCGAGCGGGAGGAAGGCGGACGCATTGCGTCATTCCCGGAGACTACTCCCGGGGGGACAGGCTGATGCTCTCACTCCCTGCCAGCCCCGGAGCAGACAGCCTCGCCGCTGACAGCTCTCGATCAGGAAACTCCATTCCCCGAGACACGTTCTTGGCTTTCGGCCTCGGGGCTCGTCCGAGGCTGCTGTCAGCCCTCACCCCACACCCGCAGGTGCTGCCAACACCCCGATCCTGCTGCAGAGCCTCCACCCTCGCCAGCCTTCCTCCTCCTCCTCCTGCTGCCCTCGAGGGCCTGTGAGCAGCCAGCTGAGCTCTGCCGTGCAGCCAGCAGGAGCCTGGGTGGTGACGGGCTCACCTGCCCCCTGTGCTGCAGCCCCATGGCCGGGAACGCTGAGATGGCATCCCTGGAAGAGAGCTTCCGCAAATTCGCCATCTACGGTGACACCAAGGCAACGGGGCAGGAGATGAATGGGAAGAACTGGGCTAAGCTGTGCAAGGACTGCAAAGTCACCGACGGCAAAAGTGTCACCAGCACCGACGTGGACATTGTCTTCTCCAAGGTGAAGTAAGTGACTTGGATGCCTTTGCAGTATGGGCAGGGTGCCGGTGTCCGGGGGTCCCCACAGAGCTGTGCCACCCCTGCTGTGTGCCCAGGCTGCCCATCACGGAGCTGCAGGTGCTCTCCTGTAGGGTCCCACCTTCAGGTGGGGCATATGGCTGCTTCTGAAAGGCCTAATAATAAATCAACCCAAATTTTGGGATTGGAGGCTTAGATTTGGTGCAGAGATTGTGCCCCTGCTCCCACTCCATGCATTGGGGTGGGTCTGGTTGGCCCTGCCAGGTTCCCAAATCTCAAGAAGGTGCCACAGGGAGCAGAGGAGGGTGCTCAGGCTTGTCCCATGTGATGCTGCCCTTCCCTGGGCCTGGGCAGCCGACACCCAAGCCTGGGGAGGGGTCTGGTCCATGGAGGTCACAGGGGAAGCTTGAAGGGCTAAAAGGCACCTGGAACTGCTTTTAGGGTCCCTGGGGACACAGCAACACTTCATGGTCCACACCAGGGTGCAGGAACAAGGATGGGTGAAGAACCTGCTTCCTCCATGTGCTCTGTCCAGGCATTCCCATGTTCGTGGGTTGGGTCAGGTGGAGCTGAGCACTGGGAGGTTTTTGGGGTGCAGGAGAGCAGGTTGCTGTGCTGCCCCAGAGATGAGAACCAGGAGCTCAGAGAAGAGATGCTGCGTGTATGTCCTTCCAAATGTGACTGGAGGATTGATGCCTGCCAGGGGAGAGAGGGCACTGGGCAACCCAGGCAGTCTGGGAGCAGTGGGAATGGAGCGCTCCCCTCCCAACACCAGCACCAAGTCCCAGTGCACTGCCATGCACCCTGGGTTTTGGTAACAGAGACTTCAACAGCATGTGGCTGAAAAGGTCCCGGAGCTCAGCACCAGCTGTGCCCAGCCCAACCTATTCAGCTGTAGCTGAATTTCAGAGTGGATGAGGGACCCAAGGGTGGTATAGGACAAAGTCAGGGTCTCTCTGATGCACTCATTTGGAGGCATGACCCAAAGACGTGCTGGTGGCAGCCTGAGTTTTGTTCCTGCAGAGGGAAGACAGCCCGTGTCATCAACTACGAGGAGTTCAAGAAGGCGCTGGAGGAGCTGGCCCCCAAGAGGTTTAAGGACAAGAGCAAAGAGGAGGCGTATGAAGCCATCTGCCAGCTGGTGGCAGGGAAGGAGCCCATTAACGTGGGTGTCACGGTGAGTGAGGAGCCCCTGGCTGCTGGGGGCAGGAGTGATCGTCAGGAGGGGAGGATGGAGCTCTGCCCACAGTGCAGATGTTTTCTAGGAGACCCCACGGCCCTGGGTGAGTGGGGGCACCTGAGGCTTGCATAGGGCACGGGGGGCACAGCAGGGTCTCTGGTGGGTGTCAGGATCTTGTGTGGGACAAGGGATGGAACTCGTGTGGGAAGGGGATGGAACATCTTAACTCCCATGTCCCATCTCCCCGCTGCAGAAAGCCAAGACAGTGGGAGCCGTGGAGAGGCTGACGGACACCTCCAAGTACACGGGCTCCCACAAGGAGCGCTTCGACGAGAGCGGCAAGGGCAAGGGCAAGAGCGGGCGGGAGAACATCGTGGACACCAGCGGCTACGTCAGTGCCTACAAGAACGCGGGCACCTACGACTCCAAAGTCAAAAAGTAGGGACGGGTGCCCGTGGCGCCACCGCCCCGGTCCCTGCGCGCCGGCCGCGGGGTCAGCGCACGGCCCTGGGACGTGCCCGTGAGGTGGGGCCCGGGGGGCTGCGCTGGGGCCAGCCCCAGGCTGGCGGGATGTGGGGGGCCGGCGCTGGGGGGATTGGGGCAGTCGCCGGGCCCGCCCTGCGCTGTGATCCCCGCGCCCCTCCCGTGTCCCCCGTGCCGTCACCCCCAGCCCCGCACCGTACTAACAGCACCGCTCCTCAGGGCTCCCCTGCCCCGCCGGCACCCAGACCTTCCCTACCTCAGCCCCGGCTTTTGGGGCACCCCCTCGTCCCGCCGGGGACCGCAGCCCGTCCTCCCCTCCCGGGGATCTGCCTTAACCCCGCAGCAGTCCCACCGCAGCCGCCTCCCTCCTGCCCCAGCGCTGCCCTCACCCGAGGCTGTCCGGCTTCGCCGCTTGGCCCCGCGGGAGGCTCGGACCCCGCCGTGCCCTTTGTGCCGGAGCTGCCGGGACGCTCCTGGCCCAGCCCCGGGACGCACCCCGGGAGAGTTTGGCGTTGCCCGGCCATCGGCAAAGGTCTCCGACCTGAACCCCCGTGGCCTCCCGCTGCCTTCGTGAAGCCCGAACCAAAGGATGCTGCAGACCCACGCTGTAACCCGGTTCTGCAATAAACCCCCTCCGCACTGACGCTCCCGTCTGGTTGTGTTCATGGACCGAGCAGCCGGAGCCCCTCTGGCCGCTGGCCCGGCCGGACAGAGGGGGCTCGGCCGGCCGCGCCGCCCCGGGGCAGCTGTGCCTGGGGCTTGGCCCTGGCCACCGCGGATTTTGGCAGCTCCTGGCTGGCCCCGAGTTGCCTGAGCAACCGCAGGCACACAAACACGAGCGCCTGGCTCTCGCTGCTGCTCTGTTTGCAACCAAACACACGAGCTCCTGGTAACGATCCCTGGGAACAGGCTGGGCTCCAGGATGGGACGGCAGCTCCGGGATGGGACGGTCACTCCGGCGAGTGTTTGAAACTGGGTGTAGGCGCTGTGAGCCCGATCCCAAGCACGGGCTGAGCCTGCTGGGATGGCAGCGCCAGGATTTGCGGCTGCACGGCCACCCCCAGGGGGATCCGTCCAGAGCCAGCCTCCCTAAATAACCCGCGGCGGTTATTTGCAGGTGCCTCGGCTGTGGCGCCGCTCGGACCGTGAGGGTCGTGCCAGGGGCACACGTGTGGCTGGGACAGCGCTGCACCTGTGCATCCCAGACACCTGCTCGGAAAACACAGGAGAAGGAAGAGGTTGTCTTCTTCCAGGCTGGATTCAGCCCCATCCGCAGTGTCTGCCAGTGGAGGGCTGGGGATATTTGCTCTCCTCTCTCCTTTGAGCAGGTTGGAGGGAGTTTGTGCCAGTCTATCCCCAAATGCTCTTTCTAAGCATCTGATGCTCCTCCAAAAAATTGTTGCTTGGGGGGCGGTGGGGGAGGCAGGGAGGGGGAAGGGGAAGAGAGACTTTAACCCCTTGCTGACTCCACTGCCCAGCTGCACAAATGAGCTGCAGAATTCCCAGGATCAGACTGCCCCACATGCCTTGAAGTCTGTGGAGGGGACTCAGCCTTGTCCTTGCAGCCTTGGCAAAGGATCATTTTGGGCAGAGATGAGCAGGTCAGGCCCCACAGCCCTCATGCCCTGCCTGTGTGTGGCCCTGGTCAGGACCTGGTTGTGGAGCATGGGAGCTCCCATGTGGGGACAGCTCTGTAGGGGAGCTGCAGGTGTTGATGTGTTTTTGATACGGGGAAATCAAGACTGGGAATCACAGAATCCTGGAATTACTTGGGTTGGAAGGTGCCTTAAAGACCATCTTGTTCTAATTCTCGTGCCATGAGCAGGGATACCAGGTTGTTCCAAGCCCTGTCCAACCTGGTTGTGTTTCCAAGGAATGGGGCACCCACACCTCCTCTGGCCAGCCTGTGCCAGGGCCTCCCCACCCTGCTGCCGAGGTGATGCCACTGCTGCTCAGCTGATCCAAGGCAGGGACTGTGGGACCTCCCAGGACAGCCAGCTCCATCAGCCAGCCTCTCCCTCCTCTGAATCCTGAACAGAAGCAGCCTCTTTGCTGCCTGTGAAGCCACTGCAGAGGTCAGGAACAGCTCACAGCTCTCACAGCTCCCACGTGCTGCCACCCTCTGCATAAAGTTGCTCCTCACCCACTCCAGCACCTCTTCAAGTCCTCCACTGTTTTCTCCACAGATTACACAGAATTTTTCCCCTCCAGCCTTCTTGGTTCTCAAGGAGGCAGCTCCAGTGCACGCTGTTCCCAGCACGGAAAAGGCATCTCAATGCTGCCAAAGCAGCCCCAGGAGAATCTGCACCGGTAAAGACCAACAGGAGCTTTTGGCTGCGAAGTGCTCCAGATCGGCCTGAAAAAAGCCATGTCCTCTGAGGTGATGGGAACAGCTTTGTGGGAAGAGCAAGATATTGATCTGGGTCTTCATCAAAGAGGGGAATCTTACTAAACACCAGTGTAGTGGTCTGAGAGCTGTTGGCTCTGTGTGTGCGTGTCCAAGGCTCCCCCGTTCATCCTTGCAGGAGGCTCTGAATGCCCTTTAGAAACAGCACCTGCAGAACTGTGGCTGTGACCTGCACTACAGATACCTCACACAGCTCCTCAAAGTGGTCCAATCCAGGTGGAGACACAGGTAAGTGCAGGGAATACGGCCCTTAAACACCAGTCTCCCTGAGCAGCGTGGGCAGGAGAGCAGAGGTTCCTGGAGTGGCTGGCAGTGGAGCACAGGACCGACAAGGAGAGGCTGAGTTGGAGGGCTCAGCACTTGAGAAGACCAAAACCTGAAGGAAATTCCACAGGAGCAGCAGCCCCGGCTCCTTCCCCAGTGAAGCTGAAGTGGTGTCACAGGCTGCTGAGACAGCGGAGACCTTGAGGCATTAGCTGCAGGTCTCCTGCGTGTGATGAAAAGCGACACTGCCCAAACCAAAGGGCCTGCAGCCACTTCCTCATGCTAATGACCTTCCATTCCTCTGGCCAAGCATCTGCTCTGAGCTTGGCTCCACACCAGCCCAAGACAGTCGCTTTGCAGCCAGCCTGTAATTCCCTGGCAGCAGAGGAGCCAGCAGGAGGAAGGTGTCTCAGCCAGTGTTTGCGTTGTGTGCGTTGATCCAAGCTCCAGACATGAAGATATTTTTTCCTTCCCACTTGTCTCTTCCCCTTGGCCACGCTCTGGCCACGCTCCCACAGTGGAGAGACACACCAGACCTTGCTCCCTGTGGTGCTCTGCCACCAGAAACTGCCACCTCCTCTGGGTTTTCGACAAACCCAGGCTCTTACAAGGTGATGTCCCACCTTGCCCCTGAGACGTGCAGCCCAGAAGGATCATCTGCGTGATTGCAATTAATTTAGCTGTAAAATGTGTTTTCTTCCCCCAGGGTCCCTTCCCTAGAGATGTTCTAAAATCACCTGGGGTCATGGCTAATGTGCTTCATGCTTTGACAGCAAGCTGTGTGCTGGGGATGAGGGATGAGGGAACTGGAGAGGTCGTTTTTCTCTAGCACGAGTCATTTGACCAGAAATACTGAAGAGGATGGATCACCCTGGTCCTCAAGGATATAGATTTGTTCCTAGAAGAGGGAGATAATGGATACCAATATACCCAGGGAGGTTTTATCCTTTCTGTCCCTGTGCAGGGTCACCAAGAAGAGCTCATATATTGTCCAAACCTCTGCTCCCCAGGGAACATCCCTCCTCGCAGGGCACTGTGCTGATACAGAGAAGATCCTTGATCCTGGGCCAGGCAAAACACCTTCCCTGTGGAGCTGTACCTGCCCTGCTTCCTCAGTACTTTTCCATTTCACTGCTATCCTGATGGACAGTGTTCCAAGACACACAGACAAGGTTGTCAGTCGTGTTCAGACAAGATTCAGAGCGCAGCTTCTACCACCTCAACCTGGGGCTCGAATCCAAGCTCCTCCTGTCAGCGCCCTGAGATGGGTTTGACCACGTGTGTTCCAGGCAATACTTCGCTGCCAGCCACGTGCTCCAGCACCGTGCTGGAATATTGATTCAGTACCCTTTTAGATGGAATTCAATTAACTAAATTACCATCTTCCCAGCACGGCACGGGTCCAGACTAAATGTTATTTTCCAGGACTCATCCCTGCATTTTGTTAATGTAATAAATGCGGCAGAGTTGTAAGAACACGGGGGGAGATGGAAGCAGGAAGATGCAGAGAAAGGAAACAAAAGGCGAGGATTGGATTCACCGGATTGGAATACAACACGAGACGCCACGCAAGGTAAAACTGAACATGGTCCATATTTATTGTTTTGTTCCTTGTACAGAGCACAATTGCATAATTGCACCCAACTCCAGAACCACCCAGAGCTGTGTGCACAGCTGCACTGATGTGTGATGCATTTCCTAGAGGGGATGGTGGTGCATTTCTCACCACTGGTGCATTTCTCAGCTGGAAGAGGTGTTTTGGGAGCAGTGTGGCTGCTCTCTTTACTCAGCTGCTGCAGCAGGATGGTTTGTGGATAGTAAAGACCCTGGCAAGGTTGTTGCAGAAAAAAGAGTAAATGATAAGCAGGTATTTGGGAGAGGGACCTGCTGCCAGGACATTTTTCCAAAACTGATACACTGACTTCATTATGGAACTATAGAATGTTTGGGTCTAGAAGGGATCTTAAAGATCCTTTAGTTCCAACCCTCTGCCATGGGCAGGGACACATTCTGCTATCCCAGGTTGCTCCCAACCTTGTCCAAGCTGGCCTTGACCACTTCCAGGGATGGGACAGCCACAGCTGCTCTGTGCCAGGGCCTCCCCACCCTCACAGGGAAGAATTTCTTCCTAATACCCAATCAGATCCTCCCCTCGTCAGTGTGAAGCCATTCTCCCTTGTCCTGTCACTCCATGCCTTTGGCCAAAGTCTCCCTCCAGGTCTCTTGGAGCCCCTTTAGGGATTGGAAGGTGCTCTGAGGTCTCCTCCTCTCTTCTCCAGGCTGATTTCCATTACTCAAAATCACATTTTAAAACATTTGTACTTGGAGCTCTGAGCCTGTAGCCCAGAGCTCTGTATTTCAAGATCTGCAGCTACAGCCAAGATTCATTTTAAGATTTCATGCAGAGCTTGCTGACAATTGTTAATAACTGATAGAAACTGTTCCAAGAGATCAATAGCTTGTGCTTAGATAGCTGGAAGCACATCAGTGGAGCTCTGTGATTGCAAAAGCCAAGTCTCCTCTCTCTCATTTTGACATCAGATATTTTTCTAAAAAAATGTGTTCCTCAGACACAGAATATTCCTGGTGTGCCGCTCACTGCCCTGGCATTTTCATGACTTGGCTTTTCATGTCTGTGGCCAGTTCCAGCCTCGTTAAGGGTGTAATGTGTGTTAATGGTCACTGAAGCAGCTCTGCCGTGTCCCAAATCCATCCATTTGCAGCAGTGGGGGGCATTACGAGAAGCAGACAGGAATTCTGCCGGCACACAGGTACCACGTCCTGCTGCGCCCTGCCTGTGAGCAGCCCACCCCTCTGCCCGTGCTGCAGAACAGCCCTGGGCTCCTGCAGCTCAGCCCGTTGTTTCCCTTCCGTTCTTGGAGATAACACCTGGCAGCTCGGACATTTTTCCAAAACAATTCATCAGAAGGAAGCACAGGGAGAAGGGTGGGTGAGCTTACACAGGTGCTGCAGAGAATCTCCACGTGAGAGGCTGCACATTCTGTTTGTAGAAAAGCTTGTTTTGGTCCTTGAGCAGCCCAGGCATCCATCCTGTGAGGCTCTGGCTTGCTTGGAGTAACTCCATCCTTGCTGTACCACGACTCCAAGCTCCTGGAAAATGCCAATAGGGCGCAGCTGGCCCTGGCACCACAAATGTGCGGTTGCTCTGTATCAGTTCTCATGAACCTTATAAACCACATCAGCCCCCATTTACTCCATGCCCAGGAGGCTCTGGAGGATCCTTGTATTTTTCTTTATTCTCTGTGGGTGTTTGATTCCTGGAGATGCAGTGGCTGGAAGCAGCAGCCCGACCCACCTCTCGTAGGGTGGAAGCTGCTACATGGCTCCCCTAAAGCCTTTCATCCAGCTTCTGAATCAGATAATCCCTTTGGGATGAGACAAGACATAAGAAAACAAACCCCAAATCCCCAGAATCACAAAAGGTCAGAAATGTTACAAGAAATGAATCACTTTTGAACAGTTTTCCCCATGTCTGGTAAGTCCCTCAGAGCTTTTCCAGTGGTGCTGCTGAGCCCTTGGAAGCAATGAATGTCCGTGAGCGTAACATGGTGTGAGTTTAAATAAACCTTTATGTTCCTGCTTTGAAGCATTTGTCTCAAACACACTTCTAAATTAAAAAAAAAAAAAAAAAAAAAAAAAAAGACCATTTCCAAGCATTCCTGCATAGGTGTGTGAAAAAAAAAAAATAAATAACCTAAACAAGCAGTAAAATCTGAAACACACCAAGATAATCTGGAGTTTTGGCAGGAAGCTCAGGTGATGTCAGGAAACAATTCTAAACAGAGAAGTTTCTATGGATTTTTTTTTTTTTTTTTGGACACCTAATAGGAAACAGATTTTTGCTTTGGATTTAAACACTTCCCTGCAGCATCTGCAGTTTTATCCCTGCCTTATGCATGTCAGGAACAGGAGGATATGGAGCAGAGAAGGGAAAAGTTCAGCATCCTCCTGTACACGTTAGTGCTACAGCTTTAGCCTGCCTTGGGACAGTCACCCAACATCATTTTCTTGGGATTATTACCCAGTAGATTTCAAGGTAAATTACAAAATCCAGCCAGCCTCCTGTCCTTTGAGGTCCACCCTTCCACCCTCATAAATCCAGCAAGGATTTCTTGCTCCACTGAGACGGAGCTTTGGGAGGAGCGAGGAGCGCAGCGCGGCTGTTCCCGGGACGCGGCGGGGACCGAAGCCCGAGCTGGATGTGAGCACAGAACCCCCCAAGGCAGCGCCTAAACGCGGGGTCTGACCCGCACCAAAGCTCGGAACTGCGGGGGCTCACGCTGCAAGTGAGCAGCCATCGGTTCAGGCAGCGCTTATTGATCGAAGGGACAGTAAAAATATCCTTACTTTGGGTTTTAATATTTTTCTGAAAACATTTCCCCCATTTCCTAAAACACCATCTGGCTGCCCTTCCTCCATCATCCCTATCAGATCTGCCATCTAAAAGCATCCAACAGCTCCTCTATATTAATGTTTTTTGCAGTCAAGTCGATCAGCAGAGAATGTCAAAGAAACCAGAGACTCCAAAACCATAAACCTGACACAAAAACCAGCCTGCAAAACGCTGCCTGGAGAGCTTATTAATAAAGAAATTAAATAAATTATCTTTATGTCAGCTGAGACTTCCAGTAGTAACATGCAGAGATGATAATGGGTAAACCTAAGAGAATGTTCAAGACGTGTAAACCCGCCCCTGAGGTGTGACACAGCCCCAGAATTGCAGCTGCTATTGTACAGATTTATTTAGATATTAATAAAGTATAAATTATTAAAAATATAAAATGTAGACATTTACATGTGGAGTTAGCCTGTGTTCATATTGATGTTCTTTTTTTTAATGCTGACCTTATCTCCGAAGGAAGCTTAAAAATATTATTTTGAAAAATAGTTTAAATATTCAAATAATAAATTATTAATGTATATTAATCAAATATTAATGAAGTATTGATGAGCACTCATATCTTTATCTAAAGCCCTCTTCAGGTTTTTTAAACTAAAAATCCCACACGGTCAAATTGATTAGTTAATTTATTAGCTGTCATATTCCACGTTTTCCTGGCTTTTTTTTTTTTTGTTTTAAATTCTTTGGATCTTGCTTCTCATCTCTTTCCTGTTCTAAGAGCAATGACACAAACAGCATCTAATTAAAGAGATCTGTCAGGTTAGCATTGTGTTAATTGGCTTTTCAATGAATTGCAGCCCTGCCCTTTCCTCCAGATGGGATGGGATGGGATGGGATGAGGTGGGGTGGGGTGGGATCAAGGGGATGGGATGGGATGGGATGGGATGGGATGGGATGGGATGGGATGGGATGGGATGAGGTGGGGTGGGGTGGGGTGGGAACAGGGGTGAAACCCCTTTGTGCAGCCTCAGAAATACCAGGATTTTACTATCCATTTTTTAAAAAAATCTCATCTTTCTTGCTTGAACAGTATCAGCAATGAGAAGTTGATGAGATTATCGATGAAGAAGTCGTGTTCCATCATTTTTGTTTATGAGTACAGTGTGGAGCTAAAAGCTGTCTCTGGAAGCTACTGATTTTAATCCTTGCATTCATTTACAAAGGGTTCCCCCTGCCATCCTTTTCCAGACATGCTTTTGACTCCCTTTTCTGTGGTCATTTGCATGAGAAATAGCCTAAAACATCAGGTTGTTCTAGAATTTACAGGTTTGTTCTTGCCCCTCAATGTTTGCTGCGTGGAGGAACCAGAGAGCGTTGTGGGATCTGCAGAAGAGTTAATTAATTTTAATGTCAGGGACTGGTGTTCCTCAATTCCTGAAAGTCACTCTGCTTCCTGAATCTCTGTTGTGGAAAGAAGCTCCTGCACAGGGTAAGTCTGATCATCATAAATTATTCATTGACCAACACAGTTTTGTGTTTAGGCACCTTCATTTTTACACACAGACCTCAAAGTTACCTTTTCTCAGCTCTGTTGAATTTATTGCATGAGCATTAATTTTGCAGCTGAAGCCTTTCCTGTGGGCAGAGAGGGATTTCCTGCGTTGTTTTTCTACACTTTTTTCATTCTTAGATAATATTGTTTTCAGAAGGACATCACAGAGTTTGTGTTAAACTTAATTTTATCAACACTGCTGATAGGTATCCAAACAAATGTCCCATTCAACGGGGTCAGTGAGCACAGAAACTTCCAAATTTCATGCTTGACCTTTCCATAAGAGCTCATTTAATGCTTTTGTTTTCAATTAACTGCAGTTAAAGAAGGCAGCTGTTGTGTCTGAGGACAGTTTTATACTGCCCCATCTTATTGAAAACAAATGTTTTAATCTGGAAAAAATGGTGCTGCCCTTTCCACTGCTCCGTGAGGGGAGTTCAGTTGGCCTGAAAATAAATTCATTCTAATGAGACACCACTGCATTTACTGTCATGTGCAACAGGAAAGTGGCAGTTCTTCCTCTTCCCCTGCTCTGTATCTGCATAAATGAAAACATTAAACGGGTATCTCTAACAAAGATTTAATTTGCTATACCGCTACAAGTATTTTTTATTTAAATTACAGTGTAATTTTGTCATGTGCCAGTGAAGGATGACTCTGTACATCCTGGCTGGATGAAATGTCTATTTTCAAACATTAATATCTGCATTTCCTCCAAGTTTTATCTAAACTCTGAGTTTCTTCTAATTTCCAGTTTGTTTGTTTGTTTGTTTGTTTTAATGGAATTGTCTCAAAAATGTTCTGCTGCTTCATATTTCTAACATCAAATATTAACATTTTGCATTTAACATCACCCTTTTTTTTTTATTTTTTTTAGGCAGTATTTAAGGATGTTCCCTCTGCAAAGCCTGGGAGAGGAAGACCAGCAAAACTCAGCAGTCTATTATTATTGCATTAACAAGCAGTGCACCATCACATTTACCATGGACCTGCTGAGGAATGGCCAGGAACACATCCCACCGAACCAGAATTCTTGCATTCCCCATCCCTGGGAGTGTTCAAGGCCAGGCTGGACCAGGATTGATCCTGATCTGGTGTCGCTGTCCATGGCAGGGGTAGGAACAAGGTGATTTTTAAAGCCCTTTCCAACCCAAACCAGCCTGTGATCACAGATCTGGGCAATGTCTGCATATCTTTAACAAAACAAAAAGGAAAATTGCACCTCTCTTCAGATTTTTGTGGGTTTTTTTTAGGGCAGGATCAGCAAAGTCAGATTAGTCCAGCTGAAAAATACTCCATCTGCCCCCTCTGCTGGTGTCCCTGCTCTAAGGCTGAAAAATGCTTTCCAAAACTGCAGCGGTCAGGAGAACTCAGGGGGCTCGGGAGAGGGCACTCTCCCTTCACAGGCACAGCAATCTATTCGGTCTGTAAAATTTATCGATCATCACAAACTGAGATGGCTTAAAACACCGGTGTCCTGTGAATATTCCACGTCCCACCAAATCAGAATTCTTGCATTCCCCATTCCTGCAAGTGTCCAAGGCCAGGCTGGAGCGACCTGGTCTAGCGGAAGGTGCCCATGGCAGTGGGGTTGAATGAGATGGTTTTTTAATGTTTTTTCCAACCCATTGCAGGATTTTATAATCCTAACACCTGAATGGGAGTACAAACCAGGTAGGGCCAAGCACAAAGTCCAGTACCAGCAGAGATAATGGTGTTCCTGGGAATGGGGGGAGTTCCTAACAGTCCACTGAACCCATCTTAGCATCTTTAGGGGATTCCCTGGGGAAAATGCCATGATGAATTTTCCATGTGAGGTGTGTCCTGAGTGTCACAGAGCAGAGTGGGATTCCTGCTTTTCAGGATCAGGCTTTATCTACCCCTGGTTAGTTAAAGGGGGAGAAAATTAAAGAAAGAAGGGACAGAGAATGTCACAACTTGTAGGAAGGCAATAGCTGGAAAAGGCATTGAAAATTCCAATTCTGACAAAGATTTCAGGCAAACACCTCTGGTTTAGGAGCTCATTTATTTTGGTTACACCCTCCCAAAAATGCATCCTCTAACTGGGGATTCCTGACAGCAGCTGAGACTCTGTGGAAGTCAAGGTTGGCAATGGAAAGACTTCTACTTATGCCAATAAAACCAAACATTTTTTTTCTCATTGTTTGGGTGCCAGATATGGAATAGAGGGAAAAATTGTTTGTGTACTTTTCAGTGTTTAAAATGACAGGCACCATCAGCCTCGCCCCAACAACCTGCTGGGTTAGGTTTGCTCAGAGAAATGTTACTTCAAGCTGGCCCCAGTACTCTGAGGGGGTATTTAGACACCCCAGGGACAGCTGCCCCTCTCAGCACTCCCTGTCTCCTTCTGCAGCCCAGGTCCCCATGCTGAAATCATGACACAGTGCAAGTAAGATTCATATAAAGAAAATAACCTTTATTAGACAAATCAATCAAACCCTGAAAAAAGAGTGTCAGGTAAACAATACTAAAGGATTTTCCAGCAATTTAGAAACCTTTGAAACTGAGAAATTCCAGAAGTTTCATGTTCCACTTGTTGCATTAGAAAGTTCTCTCCCTCTTGTGACATGAGCTGCTGCTGTCTTGACAGCCCAAAAACTTTGCATTAACCCAGCAATTACCTCAAAATAGTAACTTGTAAAATATTCCCTGTATAACTGTTTCTCACACAAAGGTGTGTGTACAAAGGTGTCTAACTGTATTTTCTTTGCTGTCTGAAAAAAGAACAAGGTTTAAAAACATCCAGCTTATTAAAAATAAACAAGTGTTTTATATACAGTACAGGAATTTCCAAACTTGAAGGAACTCTGTCTCCAGGGCAGCTGTGGGGTGTAACACCCCAGTCTGCCAAGGGGAGAAAACTGCAGTTAAATAAATTACTACTCCATCTTCCTCCTCGGGCCAAATGTGGCACTTCTCTCACACCTGCAGGAGCCTGATTTACAGCTCTGCATAAACCAGGAGTAAACAGGAGCTTGGCAGCCAAGTAACTACTGTTTCCAAAAATGCTAATTTTCATTTCGTTCAAGAACAGAGGGAGGGTGCCACAGCCACGCAGTGACCTTGGATGTTACTCAAGGAAAAGCCAACTTGGAACACAGGGCTTGTTTGTCCTCCAGTTACACTGAGTTACTTCAAACAACATCCACGTAAGGTTCAGCATTATAATCAACCCATTACACTCAAAACCCGTTGGTCTCGAATGGCAGCACCATCCAAAGCTCCTCAAACAAGCCACGACAGTGGGACTGAAGTACCAGAAGAGGGGCTGAGTCAGAGGTGAAGCAGGGAGCCAGTCCCTGTCACTCTAAAACCAGGGGCACAGCCAGGACAAAGCACAATGGAGCTTCAACTAAGCCACTGGAACCTGAGCCAGCAGGGCGAGAGAGACTTGCACCGGGACAGCAGCTACAGGGAGCAAGTGGCTAAAATTAGAGCCAGGAATGCTGGTGTCTCCTGAGCTCCACCAGACAGCTCCCTCTTCCTCACACCTAGTGCCACCTCTGCTGGCTGCCCCAAAGCCCCTCCCTGTGTCAGCCTCCCCACTGGCATCAGGAGAGTCTCTGCCTGGGCATCTCCCCCTCCTCTGCTGAATGCACTGAGGATTTACAGGTGGAGCTGGCTGTCAGAGCAGAGGGGGCACAGGCAGAGTGGCAGAGCTGACAGATGGCTATGAGAGAGATTAGCTCAGCACCAAGGCACTGGAAGAACCATCTGAAGAAACAATTTATCACAATGAAATTGCCTTTTTTTAGAATGAAAGTGTTAAGCCAAGGAAATAAATTATTGCCTACGATAGACATATTTAGAACATAAGGAAGGACGTTAAGTCTTGAGCTTCAGGTCAATATAACCCTGAAACAGAAAGTTATACTACTTTTTTTAAATACCTCATTTTCTCTTCATGCCCTTCCAAAAACTTTATAAAATGTGCAGCTTACATAACACATAGTAACAGAGTCACTTGTAATAAAAATCTGTACAACTCATAGCTTTAAAAATAATACATTTTTTTTCTCCAAACTGCTATGTTACTTATTACTTATAAATATAGGGCTAATGAGTTTTAAACGCCCAAGGTCCCATCCAACACCAAAGCTATTACATTTAGTTGACAGAAGCCTTCCTGGGACTTCGTCTCAGGCAGAGGTCAGGTTTTTGGCTGTTTGAAAGAGCCTGATAATGGACAAAAAATATCTTCATGGATGAAGACTGTCTCCTTCTGCTGTCAGAGGCCTGGGGTCTTCAGTGAGTTTGAAATGGCAATCAAACCTGGAACACAGCACCGTGCAATGGGTTAGACCGGCTGCACTCCCGTGATGTGGCAGGATCCCACAGGTCCCTCTGTCCTGGCCAGCAGTGACTTCGCAAAACACTTGAAATCCACTGTTTGTCAGAGGTAAATTTTGGTGGGGAAAGAATGTTTTAGTGGAAGAGCCTTGCAGGAGAAGCACAGCTCTTCTCCCATGTGGAGATCTGCCTGTGTGCTTCAGGACTCGCCCAAAGGCCATGTTCTGCTGTCCCTACTGCTTCCATAGCCACTCCAAAAGTCTTATCTGTGACGCCTAGAAGGGGCTCAGGACCTTAAATCTGAACCTTGGCTGGTTCTGAACTCCTGCACCCACAGGTCACGAGCCATGGGCCTGCATGGTGTCACACCCCACAGGGCCATTCACCCTGTGCCTTGACCATTCCACCCTAATCCTGCCTCTCTCATGCTTGTACCACTCTGATCCCTGTGAAAAGGGAGGCTCAGCCCTAAGAACAGAGAAAGGCTGAGCCAGGAGCAGGCTGGCTTGAGTGGGTCCTGACATGACATATCAAGGGCTGCCAACCATGAGCAGGAGCCCTGCTTGGCTGCAAGTCCTGTCAGGGTTCACCCTCCTTGGATCGACAGTGACTTCCTCGCAGACAAGGCATCCTCCCAAAATCACTAAGTACAGGAGCAACATCTGGCAGCTCCCTCAGGACATCCTGACCATAACCTAGCAGGTTCCTCTGCCTGGTAAAGCACTGTTTCCTTTGGAGATTCAAAGGAAACTGTGGGATAAATCCACCTTGGGGAGAATACTGTGATTCCCCAAGGCAGTTCAAAGGGACTAAGAACAGGATTCTGGCAAACAGCCACAAGAAATGGATTAGTGGTTAGACAGGTGGACAGCATTCAGAGGAAAGCAGCTCGTCTGAACACTCAGGAGGTGGTCAAGCCTCTACTACCTGAACGTGATTTTTCATTTAGCTTCTGCAAGGCAGAAAGCATCAGACCAGCTGTTCAGAGCGTGGCTCCACGGGAGCTGCTCCTCTGTAACCAGATGAATCAAGACCCTCAGACACCAGTCAGGAATGCATGGGGAAAACTCCCAGAGGAGCTGAGGGTGAGGTTCTCCTGACTCAGAGCTACTGACAAACCTGACCAGCACTCAGAACTGCTGGAAAATCCCCTGCAGGGGCTACTTACAACAACTCCACTTCCTGAGGCGGGGCCGAGGGGCTCACACTATTCTTGAGGGACTTATGGTGACCTGGCCTGCTTTCTGCAGAAGAGAGAAGCCAGTGTTAGTACAGCGTTAGAGGACAACAGCATCAGGACAGGATCTAGTGGGAAGGGAAGCAGCTAGAACTCTCAGGAACACACCAACATCTCAGAGCAACAAGCTCCCACTCCTCCATCTCATCATTCCCCAAAAAAGACCCAAATCTCCCAGAAAAGGAGCTTGGCAGCATCTGCAGCAGAGCTCCAGCCATTCCAGGAGGTTATTTATGTACCCCAGCCCATGGCAGCACTATAGCTCCTGTTTGTGCAGCATCTCCTCGTTATGCAGCCTCCAGCACTGCAGGTCCTTTCTAGCCCATCTCCTCAGGGATCTTGGCCACTGCAGGGGTGGCTCCTGCACCAGAGGGGCTCTTGCCTGCCCCAGAGGGGGCAAGTCTCTGCAAGAGGAAATGTCACTTCCCCACAGTCACCCCAAGCCCAAAAGCAGCATCTTCGGTCCCCCTGGGAGAGGCAGTGGCTTGAACTGGGGAGGCAGTTGCAGGAGCAGGCAAAGTGAACAAAGTGTTTTGGCTGCTTGCACTTACTGCAGAAATGTACTGGCTGTTTGTGAACCTGGGTCTGCCCTCCATGGCAGAGCTATGCTGTGGGCCTACAGGCATGTAGGGGGCTGAGCCCATGTCTTCACAGAAGCTTTCTTGTGGGATGTTGGAGACACAGCCGCTGTCGGAGCCGCTGGAGCCAGTGGCTGACATGCAGTGCGATGACTCCGAGCTCTCTGTTGCTGGGGAAAGAGAGGAAGGTCACTGATAACCATGACTTTGGGCTGCGTATAACTCGTGCCACATACACTTGGTAATGTACCTGTCTGCAAAGGCCCTGGCCACACAAGCCCACAGATCAGCCACACTCCTGTTTGGGCCTCTTTAAGGCCACAGACAACAAACCAATACAAGGAGGTAGAGTTGTAATGATGCTGATGATGGGTATGGGCTGGCCAATGAAGTTCACACAAGGTAAGGCAAAGGGTCACGGGGCCAGGCTGGTGAGGGCAAGGGACAGAGCACTTCATACCAGAAGGGCAGGGACTCAAGAAAAGACCACAGCAGCACCAGTACACAGCACCAAGCCTGCCATAGGTATGGCTGCAGCTCAGCAGGTACTTTATAACCTCTGTATTTGAGCTAACTCCTCTCACGGAACCTGAGACAGAGCTGGCACGGAAGGGCAGGGCCCTCACGCCCTGGTCTGGGCAGGAGATAGGGACTGCCACGACCCCAGCAAGCCCGGCCCGAGCACACAGCACAGAACAAGGTGCAGGGGTGAGCACACACATCCCAGGTGCTGCAGAGCAGCGGAGCCATACGTACTCATTGAGGGCTGGCTGCTCGTCTCGTGCTCCAGCTCATCTTCCTCGATGCAAGTGCCGATGTCAAAGGGGCGTCTGGGGGCCAGGACTCCTGGGAGCAGAGCCTGGTACGTGTGGAGGTTGAGGGGTCCCAGCAGGGAGGAGGAGGAAGGGGTGTAGGCAGTGGGGGTGCTGCCCGTGGAGAGCTGCGTCTGTGTCCTCTTGAAGGGATTGGAATGGTCAAACAGAGACACTGCAATTGAGGCTCTGGTCCTGGCACCTGCCAGAAAACAAACAAAAACCCCCTGAGAACCAGTCCTGCCTCACTCACGTGGATCAAGGGGGAAGGCACAGCTGGCACCTACCTCTGCCTTTCATGATGTAATCGATAGCACGGTCATTAATAGCTGCCTCACTGGGTTTGATATCCAGGAACGGCTTGTTACCCACACCCATGGAGACCATCTCCTGCATACGGATTTCTGGAGAGGAAGAGACCCACAGCCACATTGTGAGGCTGACCTGACCCAACCCTCTCCAAAGGTATTATTCAGCCACAAGTTAGAGCAATCCTGGGCTGGGCTGCTTCTGCACTGCTGAGATTAGATCTCTTCTCCCCTGCTCCCCTCCCCAGCGCTGTGGAGTCTCCAGGAACAAGCAATCATGCCCTTCTCTGGCCAAGTAGCTCAGTGCCATGCCACCTACTAAAGTCCTGCCAAGCGGGAAGCCTGTGGGGGACAGGAGGGACTTGGTCAGCATGATTCAGTAGTGAGCTCCAGCAGTGGCCTAGATCACAGGGAGACCAGCAAGCCTTTCAGGGGCACAGCCTGTGCTCACAGGACAGGGAAGCCTAAGCATGGATCTTCTGTTTCTCTCATGGGGAACAGGTGGGTGTTTACAGTCATACAGAGCTTGGACCAGTTGAGTTCGCTGGGGATGAGGGGCAGGGAAGGGACATGCCCAGCCAAGCCCAGCACATGCTCCTGAGGCTGCATGCTGGCAAACAGCTGCTTGCTGCACAGAGCTGCCTGGTAACAGGATCCAAACCTACTCGGGACAGCATGAGCTGAACAGGGCTCCCGCACCTTTTGCGGCACAGAAGGAATTCCAGGAAGGAATCACACCTTTATTGCGGGCTGCCTGCTGCCACAGGATCTTGGCAATGTCACTGGTCCAGGCCTGCTTAGTCTCAGCTGAGCTGGCCTGGAGGATGTAGGTGTCACTGGACTTCCGCCTTCGGAACCAGATCTCAAAGCGCAGGCCGCTGTCTCCAGAGTTCTCCGTCAGACCAATGTCTGCAGTCTGTGAGGAAGTGGAAAAGCAAAGCGTAAACCAGACTGCAACAGGAGCAAAAGGAGCAAACTGCTTGAAACTCGTGCTAGAGCTATCACCAGCTTGGCAAACCTAACAGGAAGGAGCCTGAGGGTCTGGAAAACAGCAGGTATGTCCTGGACACAGCTGAGCAGACAGCTCAGGCAATTCCCAGTGCTTCATACAGAATTAGCACCACTTCCCTGCCACGTACACGTTGCCTTTCCTCCATAATCCATGACCCTCAAAACATGCTGGCCCCATATCTCAGAGCACAGAAAGGGCCTAGGCATTACTGAGTGAAGTACTGCCTTCTGGCTTGACTGTATGGTTTGGAGGAGGCTTAGAAGTGGTGGGAGCAGCTCTTCTGCTGAATGGTGCTCCTGCTTCCCATTTCAGAGGTATGCACCATGGGGAAACCAGCCACAGACAGCTCCCACACAAGAGGGAGCTGCAGGGCTGCCCTTACCTTGAAGGAGCGCTTGTAGATATACACATCAAAGCCACCCTCGATCCTCTTGGGCTTGCTGAAGAGGATGAGGTCCTCAAAGAGGAAGACGTGGCGCTGGCACTTCCTGCGGCCCAGCCAGATGGTGAACTCGTCCTGCCGCACCAGCTGCCCCTGCTCCTTCAGGTTTACCTGCACACCGAGAACATCCTCCTAAGAATCCACCAGTATAACACAGGCAGCCCTCAACCTGGACTTGGAGAACAGGGTCCCATGTGGCTGCTGCCCAGGTGGTGAAGAAGCGGCAGCTACCTGACATCTTGAGAGGGCTCTCGAAGAAGTCGGGCTGCGTGGCATTGCTGGGGACCACATCAGGCTGAAACAACTGGTTCCAAGCTCAGGGGAGAGCTGGACCTCTCCTAGGCGTAACCCACAGATGACCCTCTTCTGTCACCCTGTGCAGATCTGTGACAAACCTCTGGGGTGGCAACAGCAGGCAGCGGCCAGAGCTTTCTCTTGGAGAGGAAATGGGTTTCATCCTCTGCCAGGAGCTTGTCTGTGTCAGAAGGCCAGCTCCTCAGTTCTTCCTGACCCAGACTGATCTTACTCCACCCTGAACTGCAGGGTTTCTCCCTCTCCAGTGCTGCACTCTGTATGCCTCCCCAAGTCCCACCTAGTTGATTTTGCCCTACCCCTGGCATCATCGGCATCAGTTTGAATTCCTTTTTGCAGTTTCCCTGACCCTCTTTTCACCAGCTCAATAGATGAGAGGTCCAAAGCAGCCTGGAGGATGCCATCTGCAAGGGCTGCCAGGCTGCCTTCCATCACTGGGACCATGCTTACGACAAGCAGCTCACCCAGCTAAGGCAGCAGCACCCAGGCTGTCTGTCCTAGGAAATCAAGGAGACCTCCAGGCTCCACTGTTCCCTTGCCCCATGCCTCAGCAGTCCTGCTATGCTGTACTGACAGACAGCACCCTGATCACTGAGGGAACCTGAGGGGAGGCTAACTGTACAATCCGAAGACCCCAAGTCTAGAGAAGGGGATTAAGTGTGGCTCTGTTCCCCTGGGCAGGGGAAGACACTGGAACGTACGTCACAGTCACGGATGGCATCCATGGCAAGCAGGTCGTTTCCATGCCGGAGCTGGAACTTCACCATCTCCTCAGCAGCACGGAGATAGCCCAGCTCCTGCTCTTGTGCCTCGCTGCACTCCTTGATCAGGTCCTTCAGGAGCAGGGCATATTTGCTCATCCGCTGGATGGGTTTCAGCAGGTAGGAGGCCAGGTCCATCTTATCCCCCAGCTGCACCTGCTTGAACTGAGAAATGCAGCAAAGTGAAGGCAGCAGCTTCCCCAAGGAGCACCCTGTGTTCTCAGGCAAGCACTGACACCTCCTGACTGGGGTACTCAGAGAAAATGAGTACTCTTGGGGAAATGCAAGGCCACAGGACCAATGCTGCTGTGTGATGGGTTCCTTTCCCAAGTCTTCACTGCACCTCTGCCCTGTTCCTTCCACAAGGCTGTGCAGAGAGTTGTGCCAGAAAAGCAGAGGCAGCACTGAGCCTGCCTTAGGCACGTAAGTTGGCTTTGCTCAAACAGATCAGTGACCAAACACACTGAGCAATCCTGATACAGGCAGAACTTACCTTGAAGAAGGTATTCCCGTGGCTGGCCAGCAGAGAGTCTGACTTCGGCTTGTTCTTGCTATACAGTGCATACATTCCAAACTGGTCTTTCTGCAGAAGAGATCCATCCTCATGTGAGACCCGTGCACCCAGGACATGGTGACAGCCACAACCCTGGTAGGTTACTCTACCACTTCTGCCTCTCCCAGGCTGCACCAGAGCCCCATCTGATATCAGAATCACTTTGTTTCAAGCTCATTAAGAGTCAGGGAATGTCCTTGTCTTCCTACTCCCAGAGTAGCTAGGACTTTTTGATTCATTGTTCTGCTACCCCTAGCCCCTTCCATACCCCAACAATCACCCGGTACCATTCACACCATGCAGCAGCAAAATGCATGGGGCAGCTGACCTTAAGACCTGTGCCCCTGTGCTTCTGCCCAGCAGCCCTTTTCACCCAGAGTTGGTCTGCACCTCTCTGCTCACTTTAGTCATTCCCACTGACACCACAGACAGAAAACAGGTAAGGGCTGTCCCTGGAGAAACAGATGGGCTTTAAGGACCAGACATTTTGATTCCCTGGCAGTGTCTCTGGCAAAGCACAACAGGAAAGGCACAGAAACCCAGCTCGTGTCTGGTAGAGGCCAACCCCAGGGGCAAGGTGCTGATGCCTTACGTGTCGCAGGAAGCAGTGGCTGACCCTCAGCGGGTGGTTGCAGCAGCTCTCAAGCTCTCGCAGGAAGTATTGGCTGTGGAAGTCATAGAGTTTCTCCAGGTTTCCAAAAATGACGCTGCGCTTCCCACGCAGGTCCTGGGGGAGGTCGAGGCGCTCCATCTCAGGGAAGTAGCTGTCAATGATGTAGCGAAGTGACCGCACGTATTCCCGCTCTGTGGTGACCATCTCATCGATGATGTGCCGCAGTTTGCTGCAACAGGAAACACTCGGTCTTGAAGGGACCCAGGCTGCAGCAGGGCCACAGCAGCCAGAGCGCCTGCAAAGCACTGAACACCCAGCAGGGAAATGAATGACCCTCAGCACAGTCCAAGCTCAGATATGCAACTGTCCATGACACCTCTGACCCTGAGCACTGACAGGACTCAAGGGAACAGCATGAAGCTGTGTCAGGGAGGTTTAGGCTGAGGCTGTTAGGAAAAGATCCTTCACCCAGAGAAGAAAGTGGTTAGGCACTGGAACAGGCTCCCCAGGGAAGTGGCCATGGCACCAACACTGTCAGAGTTCAAGAAGTATTTGGGCAAGGCTCTCAAGCACAGGGTGTGGTTCTTGGGGTAGTCCAATGCAGTCAATCATTATCCTTTAATAATTGTCCTTTTGGGTCTCCCTTTCAGCTCAGGATATTCTGTGATTCTAAGGATTCAGGAAGGGAGTGCCCAAGGCTGGCTGTGATCCTGACACAAACTCAGCAGGACACACATCCCTGGGCCCACCCAGCCCCTGCTCTGGACACAATGGGCTGCTCTGCAGATGGCTGCACTCCTGAAACAACAGTGACAGCAGAAGTCACAGTAACTTCTGTAAGGAGGCAGCCGGATGACTGGAGACTGTGGGGAGCAATGTTAACCCCGGGAGAGGGTTAATAGCTCTAGACCTAGGTGCTCTTGGGCTTGTCCTAGTAAAAGTGAGAGAGTAGAAGTGCCCTAACACTTCATCAGTGAACAGCAGTTCCTAGCTCTCACATAGCTCTCACATATCTCAAAGGATGCCTCTTAGGTACTCGAGCTTTCCACTGTGAGGCAGTGTAGCACCAAACATTACTACAATGTGTCCCTGCCTCCCCTGCCTTTCAGCTTTTCCTCAAGTCAACTCCTCTGGATGTTCAGAGAACAGAGCAGTGGGACTGTTTCAGCACCCATGGACATGGGAGGCCTGATGCATTGCTCTCTTGAGAAGCAAAGTGTTCACCCTGCTATGTGCTGGTGCACAATCCCTGCCATGAGCTTTTCTGGGTATCCCAGGGAAATCAGAACCCCCTTCTGGAAGATTTCACTGTCCCCAGCCATTTCACTCAAGAGTAGTAACCGTGGTCCCCCAGCATCCAGCACTCTTTTTTCATTTCTGCCATTATTTTTTTTACTTTTATTTTAATCTTTTCCAGTGAGAGCAATTGAAAGACCTGCCTGGAGACCCTTTGCCAAGAACATCTCATATCCCTGGGCTCTCCAAAGCCTAGGCACACATGACAACAAAGCTGAGATTCTCAAGGACATAGAAGGAAAACAGCATAAATGCCAGCTGTTGGACACCCAGAGACTTCATCCCCAAAGCACAAATACAAACACCCTCCTACCTGTGAAGCTGCTGTCACAAGGTGCTGGAAGTGCCTCCCTACCAGTCTGGGTACAGCACCCCCAAAAGCATGGGAGATGAGGCCTTGTGCTTCTGGTCTCCTAATGCACCTGTACCCCTGGCTTTGTTAGGACACCGATTACTGTTTCTGTAATCACTCATCCTCCAATGCTAGCAATGTTTAGAGACTCCTTCTCCTGTCTGGGAACTGAACTTTCCCCTCCTAGAGGAATCACACTGTAAGGAAAGAGCCACAAATCCCATTCCTTTGTCTGCCCAGCAAGGAAGGTGCCAGATTATGTGCGGACATCCCTGTGGGCTTGCTCAGCACCACACACACGCATATGCAGGGAAGCTGGAGCTACATCTCCATCTATCTGTCCTGTAACCAGTGCCAAAGTAACCGGCACTACAGAGCTCCTCTAATCTCTGCTGGCTGCCTTTTCACCACCCTGAGAAATGGAACACCAAATGTCACAGCCACTTACCTGCCCCAGCTCTTGGCTTCTGACCCAGAGAGGCAGCCCCTCTGTCCCTCCAGCAGGCAGTCTGCAGCCCAGCTGCTCACGGCCGGCTGCCGCAGCGCGAACGTCCTGTCCACCAGCTCCGTGCTGCTCACCTCCAGCCCCTTAATGAACACGCCGGTGTTGCCGTATCTGGCCGGCTCGCTCCTCTGGCAGCTTGACCACAGGCTCTCACCACAAGGCAGGTCAAAGCTTTGGGCCTTCCGGAGGACCTTCCTGGGATGCAGCTTCCCAGGGACTGGGGTGGATGTATAAGACTGCTTTGCCTCTGAGGTTTCTAATATGCTCTCCAGGTTTGGCTTCTCTTCAGGCAGCGTTGGAGACTTACAAGCCCTGCTGGCGAAAGAAATTCTGCTTGAGTGAGGACCAGGGCTGAGAGCAGCTTGGTAGGTAAATACTTCCCCAGCATCAATATCACCAGGGCAGCTCAGGGAGGGTGAGGGAACTTTCTCCTTAGTCCATTCCAGAGAGCTGTTGGCTCTGTTGTAGCCATGGGATGTGCTCTGAGTCCTGTCCCAGTGGGACCTGGAGGTGGTCCCCTCAGAGTGCCTCCGGTGGGGCAGAGTGCCAGGCTCACTGCCAGCCTGGGGCTGCTCCCCAACAGCTGGGTTGTGGTCTGACAGCAGAGACTTTCTTGTTCTCAAGGCTGCTTCGAGTTTCTTTTCAAAAACCAGCTTGGTCTCCTGGCATTTAGACCATGCAAATTTCCACTGCTTGAGCCCCTTGTCACTCTTCAGCTCACAGGCCAGCTCCTTCATCTCCTGGAACCGGGCAGTACTGATGTCAGGGTGCTGCCCCTTGTAACTCTCCAGGCACTTGATCACATCTGCACAGTGCTCAGCAGAGCTGCAGTCCTCCATGCTGATACAGGCAAGGTGTCGCATCCCTTCCAAGGCCCACTCGTACGCCTGCAGAGCGACAACAAAAAGCAACAGCCAGTCAGAGGGACTCAGTACTAAGAATAACCCTAATTCGGTGCCTAAAGACAAGAGAAAGGATCAGTGTCTGGCCACCACAGTTCCTTGAGTGTGGAGAGTAGGGAGGGCTGCTATTGTCAATGGGGCTTAACAATTCAGCAAAACAAACAGCTCCTTATGCAAAGGGCTTCAGCTGTGCTGGCTGCCCTGCCACAGCCCCAGCTCCCCGTCAGGTCCCTGTGAGCTGGCGCCCACGCTGCTGGGCACGTTTGTCCTCTCCGGGCAGGGGGGCACAGGGAAAGCTGCTGCTAAGACTGCAGGAATTCACACCTCAGTGTGGCCCTGCTCAGTATAAAACTGTCCCTCCTCCTTTGCCCAGCCACTTTCACCACTGTCAAGCAGGACAAGGTCAAGGGGCACCAGTAAGCTGCATGCAACGGGACTGCTGCTCCCTACACCATTTTCCGGGAGCTGATAGCACATAGAAGCCACAGCCAGGCTCTGTGGATCACCCCAAATGCTCTGACCCATCCTTGCAGCAATGAGGAATATGAAATCATGCAGCTTGTGCATTTTCTGTGCCTGCTGGCAGCTTGTGCGGTGTGCTGTGTTCTGCCTGCCTGCCTGGCTCTGCTTGCCACTGCTCTACATGCTTGTGCTGGTTAGTCAAATCCTGAGCTCAGCAGTTTATTTCTAATACTCCAGGAATGCTGGAAGCAGCTTCATGGGGCTTAACTCTAGCAGTGGTGCATATGCTGGCCTTGCTAAAACAGTTCTGCCGCATCAGTCAGCCAAGAGAAGTGGGACAAATGGTGGTCCAGTGGGACAAATACAAGGGGAGAGTGAGTACCTTATCACCATGGAAGGAACGGGGCTCAGCACCAAGACCTGTCATTGAGCAAAGGAGAAGAAAGGCAAACATCTGACTTAGGCTCATAAGCCAACATTTTCTCTATAAAGTAGAGATAGTAAGACTTCATGACAGAGTAAATAAGATGTGACCAGCTGCTGTAGGCCTGTCCAGAGAGCTTTATTGCTCATTAGTGAATACACAGGGTTATTTCTTGAAATCAGACACACAAGGGGAGAAAAACACCCTGGGAAAGGGCTGCCTGGCATCTTCTGCCAACTGCCCAACATCAGTGGATGTGCAGAAACATCACTGGCTTCCCTGAAGTGAGCCAGACCATCTCTAGCACTTGACCTATTAGGTCTTGTGTATCTGCAGAGAAACAACTCTCATGCTTAGTGCCAGGAACAAAGTGACCGGCTTTTCCATTTTCCATTTCCTGAGCAGCCTCACTGTAGCAACCTTCACTCAGAGAGCTTAAATCACTTTTATGCAGCTTTCGACATCAAGAAAATCCACCCAAGCTTCCTGCAAGCAGACACTACATCCCCATCAGGGACATGGCGGTCAAACAGATCAGGTGCCAGGCTCACTCTCTGTTGGTGACGGAGACAGGCAGGGCAGAAGATATTTCACTCACTTGATGCTCAGTCCCTGGATGGGGATGGCTATGACAGCCAAATGCTGCTGTTTGTAGGAGAGCTGAATGCCAGCACAGGCTGCAGCCTCAGTAGAGTCAGTCTAGGGACAGATTCCACAGGAGCTCCCACAGCCACCCACATTCTCTTTTGAGCTGCAGCTGCACGGTGTGCGTGCAGCCAGCCCCATTACTCATGCAGAGTAAGGAGCTGCTTCAGAAACATCAGCAGCTGCTCAGGGAAAATGCTGCTCAGCACCACAGGACAATCCAAAGAGCAGCAGCTCCCTTTCCTCCCATCGCTCTGCCTAAAGCAGCAACAGGCCCCTGACCTGCCTATCTCTTGATCCAGGCTTTATGCTCTAGACTTGCCCACTGCTGGCAGCCAGGAGGGGTGTGCAGAGGCAGAGGACATGTCAGATTCTGCTGGGAACCTGCATTTATCCTCGATGCAGAGGTTCTTCTATTCCCTGGACACAGAAGCATTGCAAGGCGAGGTGAATCTCCAAACGCAGCAGAGCCCAGCAGATCTGCACAGCAGTGACAGATGGCCTATTCTGATGAGGGGTTTTGAGCTGCCTCCTCCAGCTGTACACAAACCAAGAGCAGCCCCTTCCAGCTCTGCCCAGAGAAAGGGCTGCCCATCCTCCTGAGCTAAGGAAGGGCACATCTCACCCCTCTGGCTGTGCAGGTCAATGGGTGAGCCTCACTGAAGGCTGCATGCTGACTGCCTTTTGCTCAGTGATGGGAAAGGCTGAGCTCAAAAGGCACATGGGGCTGTCAAAGAGGGTGCTGAGACCAATGTGCTCTCGTTGTGCAATTGAGCAATGTCACAGGGACATTCAGCAGGTCTGCCTGGACTTTAAAGTAACCAGTCAGAAAGGCAGATTTCCTGTGAAGGCCTTATCTAGGGCTGGGGTACTCACTTCCAAGCACAGATGGGAGAGAGAGAGGAGAGACTTCTCTTATTTCTTGGAAACTCTGAGATCTGCATGCGATTACTGTGAGGAGACATCAGGGCTGCAAAGCACAGCAAAGGACAAAGGACAGCAGCCCCACCACCTCTCATCTTCATATGGTCTCTATCTTGGCAAGGACTCCAGGGCTGAGCAGAAATCACTCTCAATCTCAGTGGTGTTTCCTTCCATCACCAGTGCCTGTTGCAGGCCAGCAAATAGCTCAGCTTTGCACAATGGAGCAGCCCTCCATATCCTGCAGCTCTGCTCGGTAACATGCTAAGTGACCACTAAAGGTTTCTCCAGTCCCACCACCTTCTTCAACTTCCCCTTTCTGCACATAAATGGCAGTCCTCTCTAGGAACCAAGTGTGTCCCCATCCTCATGCAGGCAGGAGTATTGCTGTCATCTCTCCCCCCAGTAAGGCTGCAAACAACACTCAGCCAAGCCAGGATACAGCTCTCTGGACAAGGGGCTTTTGGGGAGCAGGCAGCCCTACACCTTCCCTGCAAAGCTGCTCAGATAAACGGAGGCAACTGTGCACAGGAAAGCTGAAATCTTCCCAACCATGTCTGGAACCAGGCAGCAAGGAGCCTGTACCTCAGCTTTTGATCTTTACCAGCAAGTTGTTACTGAAACTCTCAATTACAGGATTAAAGACAAACGTGCTTCCTGCATACGCAGGACTGACTTATCCTGCAACAGGCATCAGCAACAGGTTGGTCCTGCCAGGCTGCCCAGAAGAGGCTTGGGTTCTCAGGGACCTGCCATGCTGTAAGGAAAAGCCAGGGACTTCACTGGATTATGGCACCCTTCAAGGCCATCATCCTCAGCTGGTCTCTGATCATTTCATCGTGGACAAGGCTTGCAGCACATCGAGGACAGGAGCTCATGGAGTCTGTCAGGTTTGGCACCACTCAAGTACCATCTGCAAACACAGGCCCAGAGAAGTTGCTCAGCCCTAGCTCAGGGCAGACTGCCAGCACTGAAAGCCTTCCAGGGGTCCTGGATCCTCACTTGAGCCACCACTCAAGAAATTACACCTCCCCAACCCAAACCTATCACAAGCCTATCAGACTCCTTGCATACTCGAGGTTAAGTGACCTCTAAGACACCTTCTGGGTAGCCAAAACAGGGAGCAGACACTGTGCATCTCAGACATATACCAGAAGGGGCAATTTCACAGGGCCTGCCCTTGTCCAAACCTCTTTCCCCCTTCCTGTGGGGAGATGATTGTATTTTTCTTGACAAATAGGAAATTGAGTGTCTGAATCGGCAGAGTAGGCAGGTCAACTTTCTGCAGAAGAAAAATGCACCTGGGTGGATGATTAACTCTGCTGTGAGAAGGTTTCCTTCAGAATCTCAAGTGACTGCACAGTGCAACTGAGACAGGGGTGATGAAAAGTCAAGACTGGTCCTGTGGGGAGCAGCAATACAGGCGGGGTGGAATAATGCCTGTGGATATGATGATGGAAGCGCAGCAACAAGACAGACCAAATTCTCACTTCTGTGGGGATGTCCCAGGATTGGAAGTTCCCATCTCCCTCACTCTCTACAGATCAGAGAGAGGGAAGCACAACAGCTGAGGACACTGCCAAGGACAGCAAAAAAGCAACCAACATAATCAAACAAACCCTGATCCAGCTTGGTGCAGCTCCTGCATCCAGGGTATGCTCCACTCTGCTGTTTCTCAGTGAGACACAACTGACTGTAGGTCTCTGTGGCAAGAAATAACTGCACTGCCCCCCATTTAACCAGACCTCCCCTCACCACCACTGTGCTCATTTTAAGGGCCCTTAACTTCAGCTGTAAGCTTTAAGAGCAAAATGAGGTTAGCTTGCAGCAAAGGAGACAAAACTGGTGCAGCCAGCAAAATTAAACGCATCACAGGTAGTGGAGTGAAGTAAACAAAGCACCTCCCAACAGCTATGCAGGTGTCAAACAGGCACTGAGTCCTGCAGCTGCCCTGCTCTGCTGGCCACCCACAGCCTTGGTACTGAACCCTGCAGAGCTCAGACACTGACTGCAGCACTCCCAGCACAGCAGAGTGACAGGGACTCACCAGAACACCATTCCAAAGTAAATGCAGCTCTCTTGCAAGAAAATGACACTGTCATTACAGATGCTCATTTGGGTTTATTCCCTCTAAAGTCCAGCATGGCTTTAGGTTGATTTGAGAAGTGACTCCTGCTCACAACACTGATATAATCCCTTATCACAGGCTGCTGCATGCACAGTGTTAGCAGGGTCCCATGGCTGGAGACTGCCTTATATGCTGACAGTTCAGAAGGACCACGATTAAAAAGTTATTTTACATCAAAATATATTGAAAGCAAAATTACCCAGGCTTACCTTACTTACCACAAGAACTGTCAGCTGGCAAATGGTGACAAGCCTAACTCAAAGATCAAGCAGCTTCAGCAGAAAGTGGTCAGCTCACCACTCACTTGGATCTGCTTTAGGCTTTCCTCAGGCTCCCACCTACCAATACTCACAGCACCCATGAAGAAAGGAGCAGGGAAAGAGCAAGACTTCAAGACCTGCAGATGTTCCCTTGGCAAGTCTATTGGTTAAAAACAGACTTCATCCTACCTTCCCATCTGTCCAGAAGGAGTCCATACCTTTGCTGTGCCCAGCTCTGCGCTGTACATTATCCCCTACAGCCAGACTGAGGCAGGGCCACTGCTTCAGTGCATCATCTCAGCTCTGGTTATTCACAAGCAAATGCTGCTAGCCTAAATACCAGATTGGGGGGCCCTGGTAACCAGAGACAACGCAGAGGGGGAAGGGGCCGCGCTTCACAGGAGAGCTACTGAAGTGTGCAGAGAACACCCTGACTGGGCACAAGCCAGATACCCTCTAACAGTGCAAAGAACAGGGAGAGAAAACATCCCAACTGACCCCAAATTCAAGCAAAATGCGAAGTAAACTGCTACCCAACATATAAGAGTTGTGGAGGAAGCACTGATCCCTCCCAGACATTGTGACACTTTTTCCACATCTCTAAGAGCCAAAGCCCCTGCTCACTTCTACCAAGATCTGTGCCCATGAGCAGGCAGCTACACTCGGACACAAGAAACCACGTAATTTCAGAGCACAAGCATTGCAGCGAAGCCACGAAGTTAGAAGTAATCCCCTCTCTATGCATAGGTTCGCTGTTACTCTCCTACCCCTCCGTAGCACTCAACTTTTCCAAACTGCATTTGCAGCCCTGCCTGCAATTCATTTGCAGCACAAACCAAACTAATCAAAACTGTATCCTACATGGGATGTAGCTGGTAAAAGCTCAGCTTTAAAGACCAAGAAAAGGAGTCATGCTCTTGGAATGAAGAGCTCAATCATTTCTGAGTTGCTGTGTAGCTCAGAGAGCCTCCCCTCCTCCAAGGGAGAACAGACTACTGAAAACTTTACTTTGCCTAAAACTAGCTGCTAAGGAAAATAAACTTTAAATCCTGTATTTGCATTTCTGCCAGTTACCAAGTGCCAGCTGCTGTACAAACACTGTGGGAGGGCAAAGGATGAGAGACAAGCACAAACGAGAAACTCCTTGGATTTAAGCATATCCATTAAGAAAGGAGAACAAGCAGATACCCACAGCTGGGCAGGAAAGAAGAACAAGGGGTCAGGGAAGCAGCACCTGTCAGGGTTGGTCTGAGCATGCCACAGTCCATGTACCATCAAAGGCTGCTCATTAGAGCAATGTGCTTGGACATCCTTTTGCAGCAGCACTCTTGAACAGAGCTCAAAAATCCCTTCATTTGCCCTCCGGGCAGCCAGGCATGACAAGTCCAGGAGAGCCTAATTACAGGAGAATATAATTGGCTAAAATAAGATTGCACATGATTTCTGCTCTCCTGACGACAGCACGAGGACCCAAAGGGCAAATATGGCTTGTTGTGCTGGAGCTGTCGTGCAGGATGTGTGCTTGCCTCTCTTTTCTCTAATGCTGCCACTGCCAAGCAGCACCTAGGGCTGTCCATTACAAACAGTGACTCACCTGATGAATCACCAGCAGCTACAATAACCCCTGCTTCAGAGCAACTCTGGGATTCCACAAGAGCAGCCTGTGCGAGTTTCACTATGTATCAATGTACAGACACACACATAGGTAAATATGACACGTGTGTGTATATTTACATGTGTATGTATGTATAAAATTAATCCCTAGGTAGCTGGGCAGCAAGTGGTGGATTTGCTTTCCTCAAAGCTCCAGAGTCTATCATGACTGCAGCTCTGGGTAGATTCTGCACTGATTATTCTCCCCCTACTTTTCTGTCTCACCACAGGGATTTTCTAAACATCTAAAGGCTCCCAAGTCCAGAGGACCAGGGGCCAAGTTTGCTCCCAGTAAAACCAGGAACTTCAATGTTTGCCTTTGCTGCAAACCAGCCTCCTCACATTTGAGGCACTGCCCATTTTTTCAGCAGCTTTGTGCACCCATGAGCCAAGAGCCTCATATTACCAGCCAAGCTCAAGATCAAGCAACAGGGAGATGTGTGAGTCACCAAAGCTGGAGCTGGCAACTTGCACAACAGCAACAAATTACCCCATTCAGAGACTAATGTCACCTCCAGAGTTTTTCTGCATGCTTTGCTTTTACATCTGTCCCGACAGTCACATCATCAAGCTGTTTAAATACCCCACTGTAATAGCACACCACAGGCAAGTGTGGACAGACTGGACTGTGGTGGGTGTCTCCCCTCTGCCCTGTACTGGCTCCCTTTTAATGAGCTTGCTCGTGCTTCGTGCTCAGGATTGCAAAACCTCCAGTATGCCCTTGGGCCTGCATGGAGAAACATGGGTGCTTTCTCTGTAGCCTTCATTTCACATCCTTTCCCTTGTGACAAGCTGAGCCAAACTCTGCTTAACTACCGCATGATGCGTTGGGATCTCTCTGCACTGCATTTTGGGTGCTTGTGCCCCGGGAGATGTGGAGCTGGAACTGGTTCTAGACACCCAGCACGTTTACTGAGCTCTCCTCCCCAGGGGAACTGAGAATGCTGGAAACAGGTCCCTGTTTTAAGAGCACTCCAAGATGTACTTGGAGGGTGCAGGGCCCTGTAGAGCAGCCAGAGGAGCCTCCTCAGAGGCAGCGGGTGCTTGCGAGAACCCGTCCATATGTCCAGGGCTTTGATATGCAGATCGAGCCATTGTGAGCTTCGGTTCCATCTGTACACTGAGGGGAGCTTCATGACCAGATTGCTTGAACAGATCTATTTAACTCCCATGACTAAAGGGAATTCCAGTCTCCAGGAGGATCTGAGCATCCAGATGGATGCCAGCACACAAAAATTCAGAAAACCTGTCACTCTGTGCAGCTTCTATCCCAAGATTAGAGGGGAAAAAAGTACCCAAACTTTGCACTGCACACATGCACAAGGCTGGGCCCAGGTGAAGGGAGATCTCTGCTGGCATCAGATCTCACACCTCAAGCACAACACATTCCCCTCGCACCTCAGCTGCAATGCGAGCTGTGAAATCCCCAAACCTGCTGGGTGGAAATGCTGTTTCCCTGCCTCGACTGACTGGCTCCCACTGTGATCCTGCAGCAGATTTGAACCCACCTGACAGAGGCCCAAGTCTTTTGGATAACTGTCAATTTATGCCCATGGCAGCCAAGGACACTGAGGGGTTTTTACACAGAGGTGTTCTGACAATCAAGGCTGAATACGGTTTCAGCACGTCAGGCATTGCCCCCTGCATACACGCAGTGGCAGAACAAATGACTCCTTGGATCAAGGAAGGCACATGAGGGGCAAATACCCTACATCCCAAAATATGCTACACACTGGCTGACTGCCTCAGCCTCTTCCTCCTGCTGTGTCCTCCACCAAGGGGGAGAATTTGGCCACACAGTAGGAGGGAGAAGGAGCCCAGACAGATCAAGGCTTTGCCTCTCTGCACGTGTCACAAACACATCACAGACCTCATACTGCACTGAAGCATTGCCTGAGGTGCTGGGACAGGTGTTCAAAAGCGTCTTAACCCAAGAACCTCTCACCTTCAACTGCAAATTGTGCTTGGATTTAGCACATTACAAAAACCTAATTAATTCACTGCTGCTGCCCTGTAACACTGAGGGACAAATGAGTCTCTCACCTATGTTGTGCAACCAGAAAGGAGCACTGAGTGCTGGTGCTAACTACTATTTAGCTTTTACCTCCTGCCACAGAGCTTGCCAGGGCTACAGGCACTGCTGTGCTACCCATTTGACAATACAGTTATTGGTGAAACATAGGAGAAAATAACTCAAGCACCAGTAGAGCTAGTAGTGATTTACTGAATAATTCATAAGTTTCCAAATCACTAATTTTGCAAGACAGAAAACTCATCTGTAGCAGATCAGATTTAAGTGTTCAGGACTTGTTTGTGCAAGAGGGCTGTCTCCAAGGCAAAGCAGAAACTTTCTAATGCATGAATACACTTTGATAGGAAAGTAAACACTTGGTGCTTTTTAACAATGCAAGAAAATTTCTCCAGCAAAAACCTCGCAGGAAGGAGAGGGGAGAGATTTCACGCATTAACCTTGCATGAACTCTGCTAGAGGATCGATTTTCCTCGAGGCTCATTCCCCCAACTGCTTCTGGCCGTGCATGAAAACGGACACCCCTGAAACAGGAGAACAAATCAGACTAGATGTCTGTCTAGGGGCACGACTTTACAGGCATTACTGAGGAAGGAGAGAGAAAGAGAAATGAGACAGCTGCTGTCAGACAATGCTGAAGCCAGAAAACAGTGGCTTCCCCTAAAACAGCACAGTAAATATTCCTCTCCCGTGCCTTTTGGATCTCCTTTAATCATCCTGAGAATTTGCATCAGTAACAAAATGAAAACTGTTATTTGGGAATGTTGTGCAGACCATCTCCAGAAAAGCAAAGCCAAACTCTCCACAGAGGTGAAGAGAGAATAGTGCAGTCCCAGGGACTTTATTACAAACCACAACAAAATCTCACTTGCTCCAAGGTGCTGGGGGGAAAAACCATGCTCTGACCCATGTAGAAATGCTGGCAGCATCATGGCACAAGGACCTAAGTCTCTGCTTATGGTAAGTACGCTACAGTAAGGACACATCAAATGTCTTTTTTTCCACTTTGGTGCTAAATTCTACTCTGCACTTCTCCGAGCATATTCCCAGGGCAGGGAATCATAGAACCCTTTCATTAAAATTACTTCTCAAACTCTGCCAAACAGCCTGCCACAGAAAAATCACACTTTTTAGGTTGCAGACACCAGGATCCTTTCCAGCTTCCCACAGATCAGCATTCACAACCCTCCTTTTTTCATTAAAGGCTCAGAATAAAGAAACATCAATATTTTTCACCTGGAAGGGACTTTTTTTCCCTCAAAATGGTCATCTCCAAAATTGTATCTGGTACATAATCAGAAATGAAACACAGCAGAAAACAAGGTATCAGCAGGTCTGTTCTGAAACATTTGGGGAGAAGTCAGAGGTAACATTCAAGGAACACAACTTATTTAGCATAGTCTGGATTTTTGTTGACAAATCTAAGAACAGATCCATCTCTGGAAGCTGGGAGTGCTGTGCAGCAGGTCTCAGTCACCCGAGGAGCAGGAACCCAGCAAACCTTAGAACAGTCCAAGTGAGCAGCCCCCTCCTGTGCTGTCCACAACATTTGACAGGAGGATGAGAGGTACCACCTGCCCTGCACATTCATCCAGTCAGTCTGCAGCACCCAGCCCTCGCAGCAACTTCTAGCTGCAGGCAAATTATGCCCACTAAAATGATCATGCAGTACCTTCTAATAAAGAGAAAGAGGGACAGGCTCTGCTCTACTACAGACAGCACAACCTTGGGATTCAGAAGGACCATGCAAAGATGCCCACAGCCCACAGGGCTCTGTCTGAGTGCACAAAAGCCGCACACAAAGCACTCTGATTCATGCTAGATGCACACAGACACGCACAAGCAACCGAGTGAAAAGCCTTCTCTACATTGTTTCCAAACAATATCAATACAGCTCACACGTCAGCCGAGGCGCCGCACACTTGGTACTTACAAGAGGCTTTGCTGCGTCCGT
This sequence comes from Hirundo rustica, assembly GCF_015227805.2. NCBI lineage: Eukaryota > Metazoa > Chordata > Aves > Passeriformes > Hirundinidae > Hirundo > Hirundo rustica. The sequence continues at coordinate 7,205,005 of NC_053460.1, forward strand.
CTGCCGGAGCCGGGATGGGGCGATCGCGACTTGGAGGGAAAGGTGCATGGAGATGTGCAGAGAGGCGAGAGCGATGGGAAGAAGGGCCCCAGCCCCTCTTTGGGCCCCAGAGCAGCAACACTTGCTCACGGGATGGAGCGCAAAAAGGCTGGCATTCCTACAGCAGCAAGGACAATGGGGAGGGATGAGGAGGCACTGCCATAATCAAATGCAGGCCAGCTGGCCCTCCCCCAGGAAGGGCAGGCACCTCCTTCACTTGCCAAAGGCTTTGTTTTCTAAGCCACAAAGAACAAAGTGGCTGAGGAGGAGAGCACAGGAGAACTCACTGTGGGCGCAGATCCACCCATGAGCTCAGGTAACCCATTCCTGGAGATGGAAACACAGATGGAGAGGGGTTGGGCAATATTCTGCCCACTCCAAGCAGAGGTCAGAAGCAGCAGCTCCTTGTATGCAGCAGAAAAAAGACAACGGAGGGACAAGAATCAGCAGAGGCTGATGGTCAGGGGTCCTTTGAGGGAAAAGATCCAAGGGAAGCAGACAGAACACGGCTGAAGGAATTGCTTGTGGAACAGAGCCCAAACAAATCCCACTATGGGAAACCCCATCATTTCTCAACCCACCTTGCCCCACCAATCCTGTGCAGTGAGAATTGAAGCTGAACAGCTTCCCTCAGAAAACAAACATAAGGCAAGGGCTCAAGTTGCAAGAGACTCACAAGCTAAGGCAGGGCAACAACCATACTTTCCCTGAACACCAATGAGGCACCATCTTGCACAACATCCTGAGAAGCAGGAAAAAGCCCCTGGAGCTGCCTCAGGCCCTCCTGTAATGATACAGGCAGTTCAGCTCTGGGCACCACACCACCACACAGCCAAAGGGTATGCAGGTGCTGAGCCTGCAATGGAAGCTGCCCCTTCTGGTTGGGTCGGTGCTTTCTTCCACTTGTGCCAGCAAGGATCATGCACTTTTACTCCCAACCTTCAGCAGGACTGGTTGTCACCCCAGGCCTGGTAGAGACTGTCCATGCTGCTGCAAGTAAGGTGCTCACATGGGCCATTTCAAACCTGCAGTCCAGGTAACCTGCACTTCACTTGTGGTAAAGTCAACAGCATGGGATATAAGAGTGTTCTGGGAAATAATTCATCCAGAGAGAGCTTGAGGAAGGAAAAAATATGAATGCTAATGAGATAAACAAGGAGAGGAAGACTTGCTGTGGCTGCTCCTAGTCTTGAGGGTTCATCTATGGCAGTGTTATTGTGAACCCAGCATAGAGAGCAGGAGAAAAGGATACTGGGGCTGTCCCTGTAGGAATCCCAGAACAAAACAGACATTAATGCTTTTGGTACACCATACATACCCTTCCTTGTACAGCTGCTCAGTTTTTCCCCAAAAGCACTGTATGGTGCCAGATCCCAGCACAGTCTTGGAAGTGAGTAAACAAGGGACAGTGGCCAAACCAGGCTTGAAGCCACAGGGAGATGGCAGGACCCCGAATATGCCCACATTGATTTTGTGGTACTGAAAAACAATCCACAGTCAGAGGTGGGGAAGGCAGATTCCTTCACTGTTCCACCCCCCGTCAGGCACCAAGGGCTAGTGCCACAAAGGAAGTGGGGACAAATGGAAACATCCAGCTTGGCACCAGTCATGTCTTTGGGGAGGGAACCCTGCCAGTCCATGTGCAAGCTCCATGTGGTTTGGCCCAGCTCAGCCTGCCTCATTGCAAGGAGCTCTGACAGGCCTTCAGGAACTGCCAAGCAGTGAAAAAACACAGTACAGCATCTTGATGGGGCATATGGGGTTATGCTGTGCTGTCCCAAGGCCTGTCCAGCAGCCACAGGCAGCGCCCTACAGAACACTTGCCCACCACATGCAGGAGGGCCAGCACAGAAGAGCCTCCCATTCCCAGCAGGCAGCGAGGTACGTGAGGGATGAACACCATGATCCCCGTGGTGGGCGTTCCACTCCCTTGGTGCATGCTGAGATGTTTGGAGGTCTGAGCTTGCCAGCTCATTACCATAGCGTACATTGCTTACGCATCTTTGGGCTTCTTCCCCAAATCCTGGGGTTTGGCACTCTGCAGGCTCTTTACGAGAAGGAAAATCAAGGACATTTCTTATTGTAGACTCCTGCTGTAGATATCCCCTCAGATATTAGGGAAGAGAGAAGGGAGTTTGGGTAGGCACTGAGAAGATCACTGCAAGAAGGTCAAAAGCAGAGCAGTATCGGAAAACAGTGAAATCGGCTTAGATAAAATCTTCTGCTTATCCCCCACCTCCCAGACCATGCCACTAACTTTGTTTTGGGATGGCAGAAAGCATTCTGGAGATCAAGATCAAACTCACAGGCACGGAAAGAACTTCCATGCTGTGCAACAACTTCTGCACTGATCCTACAGCTGCAGGATGTCTCCCCCTACACTCCTGGTTTCAGTTGGCCACTGGTTCACAATACACACATGGTATATTTACACCACCAGAATTGTTTATGGCTCTACTGAAACCAGTGAGATCAAAATCCTCCTCCCTCCCTGAGCCAGCTGCCTCTCCTCCACACAAAGCAGTGTGCAAACACACTGTGCCACTATCACTCTGTTTTCACTGGAGCCGTGTGGCATGAAAGGCACAACCCAAAGGGCTGCTGCTGCTGCCAAGGACTGCATCCTGGAATTTTCATCCACCAAAAAGAAGCTGCAATGCCCTCAGAAAATTAATGGGCCACTGTTGGAGTCTATGTAGCATTTGTATCCCTAGAAATGACTCAGGCTCTGAAAAGACATGGAAGCTCTGGAGGAACACACCGCTATGGAGTCATGTGCAACTATCCCGGCGCCCCAAGAGCCACCAGCACAATGTAATTTCCATGCCTGAACAGAGCACTGAGCAGCCTGGAAGCTTTGGGGAGACCTCAGAACACTTTGCAGAACCTGAAGGGGCTCCAAGAGAGCTGGAGAGGGACTTTGGATAAGGGCATGGAGTGACAGGATAAGAGGGAATAGCTTCAAACTGACAGAGGGCAGGATTAGATTGGATATTAGGAAGAATTCTTCCCGGTGAGGGTGGGGAGGCCCTGGTACAGCTTGTCCAGGGAAGTTTGGTCACCCCATCCCTGCAAGTGTTCAAGGCCAGGACAGGGGCTTGTAACAACCTGGTCTAGTGGGTGGAATCCCTGTAGCAGGGAAGCTGGAACTGGGTGATTCCTTTAAAATCCCTTCAAGCTCAAACCACTGTATGGCTCTACGATCATGTGCTACAGTCCACATTTGTGCTCCAGAGACTTCCAGCTCTGGCTGGAAGGGTTCACATACAACCAATGTCTGGCTTGGCTGCAGAACTGTCAATATGCCAAACGAGGCTTGGTGGTTTTATGTGCTTCAATTTATCAGAACAAACATGAGAAAACCCTTCCCAGGATCCTTCCCAGGATTCTCCATGATGGCAAGGGGTGTTCAAGTACCAGAGCAGCCCCTAAACATCTCTTTTCAGTGAGGTAGAAAAGCACAGATTCTTGCCATTCTCCTACGGCACAGAAGGCATTTCTCTCTCCATTGGGGTTAAAAAAAAAATACATATTTCCACAGCAAGAGGGTCCCCCCACCTGCACAGCACACTGAAGAGATGAGGCAGAGCAGACCTGCAGAACGTCACCCAAGAAACTCAGTCCTCATTGCCCTGACAGCAGTGTTCTGGGCTGCCTTCCCCACTTTTCTGCCTCACACAGGACGTTTTCCCATGTTTTCATGTTTAGCTAAATTTCCTCCCTCCTCCCCTGAGCACTTCTGGCTGCCAAGGCAGCTCAGAGACAGCAACAAAGTGGCACCTACATCTGGTACAGCTTAACTTTTAGTGTCTATTCTTTCTGGAATTTGAGAACTTCAATACCCAATGTTTGTACAAGTGTGGAATAAATGGAGCACAGGCTCCCTGGCCTTCTGTTCTTGCCAAAGTTGTATTTTAAAATGCACTTAGAAAATCCTACTGCTTATTCATCTGCAACTTTAGAAATTAAAGAACACCAAATCCAACTGCAGATCTACTAAATGGGTGCATTTACACTAAACCGAACAGGTGGGAAGGTCAGGCACTCAGCACAATCACCACAAACATCCTCTCCTCCTGCTTCCCAGACCCCTGTGATGATCCAGGGAACCCTTGTTCCCTCAGCCACATTTCTCAGCTCTCCATTCTGGTGCTTCCTTTCCTCAGGCAGGCCTCATCATGGGAGGAGTTGGACTGTACTTAGGACTGAAGAGCAGGGTGCTATTCCTGATAGGTCAACAGGCTGAATTTTCCATGTGTAAGGACACAGGAGGAAAATGCAGGAAACCTACGCTGGCATGGCCAAGGCTGGACACAATCAGCCCATCTCTTGGGCCTTGTCATCAGAGCCAGCACTGCCATAATCCTGCTGTCCACTGTGGCCATGAAAGGGGTTAAAAAGCTCCAGCTCAGAGAGCAGAAAACCTCTATGCTTAACAGATGTGGACATTTTCTGGAAGACATACCCACCCCTTCTCTCATATACTTACTTGAAAAAAATCACTGCAGACACATGAGCATGAGGGGACTGCTGCAGGTTAAAGATCCAGCTCCCTGATGGAGCAAATACTACATTACACATCTTTCATAAACAATCTAGCAGACTTTTTACACCTTCCTCTGTGCAGCAGATGCCTTGTCTCACCTTGTCAAAGAATTCATAGAGCCTGACTGTTTCACAGACTCGGTGCCTCGTTTCATCCAGCTGGGTGCAGAACTCCTCCAGCTGATCTTCATAGGCCTGCAGCTTTGCCCTGTAAGAATGCACATCCACAAAGGAAAAGTCTTCCCATTGATTCATCTTCTTTAATGCCTCCTGTCCCCTTTTGCAATATTCCTGAAAACAAAGAGGAATTGCTTATGAGGACAGAGACCTGGAATCAACAGTAAGTAGTCTACAAGGCCATTAATAGCTAAGGCTAATTAGACCAGTTTTTAAGGTTCAAATCACATGAGCAGGGGTGTCTTTGTTTACAGTAGAATCCTGGAGCCTGATCTCTTACGATTTACACTCGTCACACAGCAGCTTGTAAAGGCCTACACAGCAAGACCATGGCTTAATTAGGATCAAAAAAAGGCAGTGTTACAAGCACATCAAAAGAGAAACAAAAAAATCCATCTTTCATCCCAGTAGTTATTTTCCCCAAGACTGGTAAATGCCATCTAAGTGCTGAGCTGGTGGCTTTGTCTGCAAAAGGAGAGCAGGGATACCATGCAGTGAGATGGAATGACACACACTTTGGTGATGAACCCTCTTAGCATCACGTGCTTGGCTGAGCACATACAAGACACGAATGCTACCAACCCAGACGCTGGAGAATATAATTTTCCAATCCAACAAAACTTACACTGGCAACAAGATCAAACTCCTTGAACTGCTTTTGTGCTTGAAGCAGCATCTCCAAAGAATCATCCAGGTTGATAGTTTCCTTTAGCCGTTTTCTGCCAACATTCTCAATCCAACTGCTGACCTAGAAGAAAAGGGAAAAGTCCTGCTTGTTAGTCACCCTGTGCTACTCACCAACATTGCCTTTATGTGGAAAGAGCAAGGAACTGCTCTCATAACGTTGGTCATCTCATTACTGGAAAGAATGTGTGTAGACTTCTTTCCCCCCACCTCTGGCACTTCAGTCTGAGCCTCCTGCTAAGAGTTTTTCCACTTCAGGTTACAGAGTAATTGAAAAGCTCTGCTATTGCTCACTAGCCTTAGGCATAAACAGGGCTAGTGGCTGCCTGGGCTCTGTTTCAGGTGAGCCATGGTCTAAAGCAAGCTCTACAACCTGCAGACTGGCCTGAAATCCCTATTATTGTTACCCCCCAACTGGGATCAAATCTCCTTGCTGCCGGATTTCCTACATCGCTTCCCTTTTCTGACTGCCAGGACATGAACTATGTCAGTGTGAATGTATCGATGGACTCTCCCCATCTGCAATGTTTCATGGTTCTCTGGGACTCTCAGCTGCTGGTTTTCTGAAGGCAGCTCTCCACAAAGCTGAGCAGCAACTGTGTGTTCCTCAGTGGAGCCCAGCTACTGCTGCAGTTATCAGCCCATATCCTCAAAGAGGGGTAGAGGACTGACTAACAAGAGCATTCTAAGAGCAAAGCAGTCACAGGAGGCCAGGCAGGATAACTCAGCATCTCCATCATCACTAGGTTTTAAAAACAGGCTGGTAAACTTGTCTGTAATGCTCCAGGCATTAGGTAGGTGCACCTGGGGGAAGGGACACACTAAGTGCTTCCTAACACCCACGCATCCTGTTTTCCTATGTCACCTGAATCCATATCCCAACTCAACCCCACAGTCAAGGACAAACTCCTAGTTTTGTGGACTGTGAGGTTACAAGGAGCAAGCCCACTGGCAAGAGGAGATGGTGGTGGTTTCTCAGTACTGCAGGGGGGCACACTGCTGCTGCCTAGAGCTCCCAGGCAGGCTTAACAGGGGCAGTCGGAGCAGCAGCAGAAGCTGCTGCTGCCATCATTGGTGATGTACAAGCAAAGTAAGCCAGGAGCAGTTGAGTGTTACTCAATTTAACAACAACAAGAACAACAAAAAAGTTCAGCTTAAAGCAAAAACACGTTGCAGTGCTTACTTCCGTGCCTTTTTTCATTTCTGTTTGGTATTAGGAACCTGTGTGTTTAACAAGTCTCTACCAGGTTCTTGCAACACACTTCTTGTCCTGAACACATCCTGCATGGCGCCCAAGTGTCTACCTCCAAATGGGAAGTCATTAAAACTCCCGGATCCACCTTGGCTTGTGAAGACACTAGGTAGGCTACAGCCTCCTTTTCAAATCCAGTTCCCACTAGAGGAGAGGAGCCCAGAATCCCAGAACAACAGTGAAACTGATCCTAATAGTGATTTTCAAGGACACATAAACTTCACATTGTTGATGAGTTACAGCACAAGAGACCATGAGACTCCATAATCTCAGGGTTGAGTTTAGGCTTATGGATCTACAACATGGAACCTCTGGGAACTGCAACACTGAAAAAGGACTGATCAGCTCTTGAAGGATGCTCAGACCTGAGCTGCTTTATGACTTTTTGAGGTCCTCTATTAACATGGCTACAGGTTTCAAAGGTCTTTCTGAAAGCCAGTGCCTGTTTGCTTCAGTTCATGGCTGTCAGGAGTTTCAACAAGCACTAGATGAAGTTGAAGGTCTCACAGAAGTGCAGGGGGAGGTTGAGCATGGCTCTTGGGCTAAGGACAAAAGGCTGCTCCCTTACAGGAGCCTGTATAGAGGGCTGCACCCAAGAGGCAAACTGAGTGTACCTGGTGCTGCACCCAGAGGGGAAGGAGTGCACCTGAACTTACCAGATATCAGGAACCTAAGAACAGCACAGGAATCTGAACAACAGAGTACACGACAGGGATGGGCAGCCAGTGTGGGGCAGGGATATCCAACAACAGGATGTCAGCAAACCCTGCAGGAGCTACAGCCCAAAGGGGACATGCAGACTTATTACCAGCTTGTTGTCATCACACTGCTGCTTCTCAAGGTGAAATATGAAGAATGCCTCATCAACACTCTCACTGAGAGGGTTAAAAAAGACACCCAACCTTAAAGTATATTGCTTATCTATGAGTCAATTTACAGATATTTATGAGGTTTGACTGATCCACACCTAGAAGAGAAGCCAGGAGACTTCCACCTAGCATCAGGAGATACCAGGGAAATAAGTGGCTTAATTCTCAGCACTGCTGAAACTCTATCTCAAATTTTTATGTTCAGTTGTTCTTTTTAAGCATCAAGCATCACTGTACACCTTCACACAACAGACCAAGAGGCCCAGTACCCAGAACACACAGTCAGAGGGCAGCAGTCACTGGATCTGACAGGCAGGCCTTACCTCCTTAAAACACCCTTCCACTTTCTCGAACTCCATCACCAGCTCCAGTTCCTGGATGCGCTTGTTTGACATCATCACCAGTCGGTGAACGCCCTCATCAACTTGATTATAAAGCACGCTGGCAATATCCAGTGCATCTCTGCAAGGGGACACAGGTCTGGTCAAGGGTTTTGCATCAGGTCCTTCCCCCAGCCCTTCATGCAAACCTGGCTAACAACAGCACTCCAATCATCCTCCCCGTGGGACCATCTCCATATGGAGAACAGAAGAGACTATTGCTGCTCCTTGCACATTACCATGATTCCCCACTCTGACCCCAATGCAGATAACCTGGCAGGAAGGACAAGAGCATCTCCTCCCAGCTAGGCTACTTGGAAGACTTACCATATTTCTCACACTTTCAGCTTTTCATAAACATGAATTGTTGCATCAATGGATTTTCACAAAACACAAGGTCAAGCAGTTTCAGCATCTAAAACCACCATTTGAATTTAATTAATAAGCCAACACTAGTAAGCAAATCTCTCCTGAGTGATAGCAACAATATTAAGTGCCTGATGCCCCACTTACTCTCAGGTTTTCCACCAGCCAAACAAAAATGCAAAGTGTACAACAACTCAGTGCCATGAGAAATCAGATTTTACAGTGTTGTGCTGATGAGATTCAATGAATGAGCTCCCTACCTTCCACAGGCAGCCGTGCTGACCAAAGCCCAGCAGGCAACACCAGGAGGCACTGTCCCTGCCAACCTGCCACAGCACACAGGCAAGCATGGAAGAGTTCAGGATAGAGTCCAGGGCCTTCAGATGCTGCAACCACGGTCTTGGTAAGATGATGAGTATTAGCAAGCTCCTTTTAGATGTGTGCAACACCTCTCCAGAGCACAGGCTTGGGTGAATTACAGATGGGATCCAGGAGACAGAAGAGCATTCAAGCCTATTCTTGTATTTCTTTCACTTCTAGATTTCCCCTCCTACAATTATGGGCTCAAGAGACAGCTACAAGAAAACACTACAGCCTCTTTCAGCTGTGCTCTACACTGGCATATTCAACTGCCTGGTCATCTCCTGTACTCACCCTAAATCAATTTTCATTTGTTTTACAACCTTCTGACTTATTAGAGCGTGGCTTTTTATCATATAATTATCTAAAGCCCTTGCAAAACAGGTAGCTAATATTGTTAATGGAATATAATTCAAAACAATTCAGTATACATGTTTATTTCTTTCTGGGTTTACAGGCAATCTTGAACCTATGAAATGCAACCGAATATGAGCGTTTAGTAGCAGCCATCCTGTAGTTTTAATTGACACGAGGTAGTGCCATAGGTCTGGACAACTAGCTCTGCATAGCAGAAATCCACATTATTTTTCCATTCAGAATTCCATCCAGTGTGCAACAGCCAACTTCTTAAACCTCAGGCTCCTAGATACTTTTGTTTTTCCTCTTTGAAATGCCATTAGACTGAATGAATTTCTCCAAAGTGCAGCCAAAAATAACGTGAATTGTTTCTGGACTAAGATCAGTGCTACTGCAGTGCAGAGCAGACAGGTCCTGTACAGAAAATCTGAAGGCTTCAATGGAAAGATCCGAGCTGTAGCGCTGCTCTGGCATTTCCCAAAACCACCATAAACAAACCGTGATGATATGAGCCTTCTGTTTTGTAATCCTTTCCTACAGACAGGCCCAGATCCAACCCAGGAAACTCACAGCAGCAGAGTCATAATCATTGTCCAAGCTGAGCTCTGGAAAGTATTTACAGGGCAGGTTGTGGAGGCCAGTTCCCGTCAGCAGCAGTGACACAGCTGGGACAGCTAATGAGAAAAAGTTTGGACGATGGCTGCTAGCTAAATTTGGCAACACCATTAATGCTGTTCGGTTTTGTGCAGCAGAGCCTATCTGTCAAGTCCCATTTTCTGAGTCTCCAGCATATTGATGGCCAGACAGGCAGACACCCTTTGGCCTTACTCCCACAGGGCTGAATTCCCTGCTGGCATTAATGCCCTCATCCACTCAGGAAAACTCATGGATACAGCAAACACTTCCTCCCGCTGGCACAGACAATCAAGCGCCTATAACTTCAGGCATTCCATGCTGCTATATGCAAACATTTTCAATTACCCCCTCATGAGGCAAAGTATTTTTCAAACCTTTCCCTGAGCTTCCATGGAAATCACTTTGGTGTTGATGCTACTTCTTTGATGGCACTCATCAGCAAGCCAGATTGACCTGCTAGACCTTGTAATTGGAGTGCTTATGTCCACCCAAGCCAGTGACAAAGCGAGCATCTATGGCCTCAGCACTTAACATGGTATTGTCAGATGTAACCTGACGGCACAGGGAGCTGAGACAAGGGTTCCAGCTCTAGCATTGCCTGAGCTAGCACAGAGCATGATCTGATATGGGGATGGGGGCCAAGGAGTCCCACTCTGCCCCTTTCCATACCTCACAGAGGAAACACCCCCCTCACTGTTTTAAGTCTGAGTAGTTTTTCTTGACAGGAGTCAGTAGCAATTTGGGCTGCAAGGCCTGACAAATACTAGAGATTCTAGCAGAGCAGCACATTTCCCAAAGTCACAAAACACAGGCGTTCCTGAGGACAACACTGCAATTATGTGGGGGGAAAAATCACCCTCAAGGTAAAAGGATAGGAAGTGATAATTAAAATTTTTAAAAAGCTAACAAAACCCACATTTCAAGGTTTTTTTAAACGAGAAATGGGCATACCACAAGGTCACTGTGTAAAGAGGCTAATTCACTGTGCCACTGTGGAAAAGACCAGTCACTCAGAGCCCACTTGAGATCAGTGCTGGCCTTATGACCAGCAAACCCCTCAGGGAAAATCAGGTTCAAAACTGCAGCAACAAAATACTCCTTCCTGCTGGCCCACCAAGCAAAGTCCGAGAGGAACCCATTTCAGGAGAAGGGGCTTGAGTGAACTTCTTGGTGCCCAACCAAAGGACTGAGAAAAATCCACCCCAAACAACACTTCTGGCCCCATGCATTCCTTCTACAGAAGGGGTTATCCTGCCTCTGAAGATCTCAATCCAACCAAGCCTTCATATGCATTTGCAGAAGGTAGAAGGGAGCTCCAGTTTAGAAGTGAGCCCTTTGCCCCATTGGATGTAATCATAAAATACGTATCTCAGTAAATAATGTGGCTGCTAGAGATGTACAGAATCTACACATCTACGCACATCAGCCATCTTCCCTCTATCTCAGCTGATTCAATGATACCAAAAGTGACATCCTGTTACGGAAGACACAGAGAAAACCTCTGCTTTACTGATCCACAAGCATCTCAATCTTACCTGAAGTCAGTCCAGGATGAACTTGGGAGTTTATGCTACAGGCAGGGACTAGACAGAGAATTCAGTTCTGAAGAAGGCTGGAAATTAACTCTTAGCAGTAAGTTGGGCTGTTTGGGGTTATACAAGCCAAAGTCCCTTACTCCTGTCATTTAAGTGAATTTTTTTTTCTCCTCTGTGAATGCTTGCAGCAGGCTATTGATGCCCTTATCAGCCACAATCTAAGGCTGCCCCTTCTCATGGTCCTGCCAATGGTCTTCTGAGCAACTGCAAACAACATGCACAGAAAAAATGTTTCCCAGCAGCTCCTCTGGGCTCAGAGCCCTCAAACAACTTCAGGTGTGGCCTTACACCATTCCTGCTCCTCTGCGAGTTCCTCCAGCACCCTGCACATCAGCTCTTTGTTTCAAGGACCAGCCACGCTGTTTTCACACGTTCTGCCTCGCTTGGCAGGCATTCATTAAAACCTCAACATCTAGTTGTTGATCTTCTGTTGCATCTCCAAGGTAACTCCATTCATATGTTGTCAGCCCCTGACAGTTCACTTTTAGCAGCCGGACAGGCTCTCTGACTAACATTCATCTTTCACTCTCTTACACAGAGGAAAATATAAGCCTTTCCATGCTGTAGTATAAAGTAGGTAGGCAAACTGAGCCAAACAAAGAAATCACTCACAATCCATGGGAAAGTTTGTTTTTTTGATTTACTTGGGCACTTCAGTGCACACAGAGAGGATCTACTGGGCATTAAGCCTGTTCTCCCAAACCTCTGTACATCTGTTTATCTGTTTACACACACACCCACTTGCTGATCTAGATCTTAAAAACTTCCTAAATGATTTCCAGCACGCTAGTAAACTTCACAATATCCTGAAACAGGCAGTTTTATGGAGAAAAATGATACTTCACACAAATATCTATTTCTTTTTCAGCCTCAGATTCAAAAGTTTTTAAATCCTGTCTTTCAGCACCTTCAAGGCAGCTTGGAGTAAACAAACCAAATATTGAAAATTTGGTTGAAGAAAAAAGTGACTTCCATCCTGGCACACAAAGGAAACACCTGGTTGTTAAAGACTTTAAAGATATTTTAATAGTGGCCTGTGCAATTCTGAGCACGAAAGGCAGAGTTGTTTGAAGTCAGTGGAAAGTCTCGTTTCAGCTCAGATTTGTGTGGATGCATTGCAATTTCCCTGCACATGGGAGTGTGGTAATAAGTCTTTTACTACATTCTTCCATGGTCAAATCATCAAAAGCAATTTTGCAATAGTCGGGAGTCAATATAATTTATAGCAAAAAGGAGTAGCTTGATGTCAAGTTTATGTTTCCCCAAATCCTGTTTTCATTGGGCAATTATAATTTCAGTGGAAAAGGTTCCAAATATCTTCATTTTTCTGGAGAAGTGCCAAGCTGTTGTATAATGGTAGGGTAATTTTAAACCTACAATTTAGAAAGACCATTTCTGTCTGAATCCATTCTTCAAAAACAGCCAGCCTTGGAGAGTTACACTTTAGTTTTCAAAGCAAAATACCTGTTTTGTTTTCAAAAAATAGATGACCACAGAAGCAGCATCCAGCAGAGTCACAAAAGCAGGTGCTGCCTGAGCCATGCCTGCTGATGTCAGCGAGATGCAAACAGGAAAGGAAGCAGCAGAACCATCACTATTCTTGTCTGTCCTTGATGCCTGCCCCTTCAAGAACCACTTTGATAAACAGCAAGAACAGCAGATCTAACAAAAGGGCTGAAATCAAGAGTTCATCCTCTGGCCAGCCTTGGTCAATTTTAAAATGGCAAAAATTCATGGATGGAAGGAAGTACTACATGTCAGTAATGTATTTGATGGAGTTTGGGCAAGTATAGGGCAGCTAAGTTGTCCTGGGAAAATCAGATATCCTTAATCTGATTTGTCCTGCAATTTAGAAGAAACACAGTCAGACGTTACATTAGCTTCATCTAGTCTTCCACTCTTGGTGTTGAACTTCCCTTGTCGATACCCCTGCAGGTTTCAGCAGAAAATGAATAGGATCTGGAAACTAGGAGGTTTAAAGAATGGATTAGTCCAAGGACATCATCCAGATCGTGTCTGCTCATACTTTGGCTACAAATCGCTTAAAACGTCCTGAGCAATGCCTCTGGAAGAAATCCTTCCAGGATTTCCACAGGTCTGCAGGGACAGGCCTGTGTGCCTGAGGGATGTCTTGCAGGATGAGAAATGTCATTCTTGGCCATTACTGCATTTTGGTAGCAACCTACATAAGTGTCGTATTTATAATGAGCCCATAAAAGGAGGTCAACCTCAAACACAGTCCTGCTCTTTGAGCTGAGAGCTTCACACGCAGCCAAGGTTAAAATTCAAACTAGCCATGGTGAAGCTAAAGCAGATATGGCTAAATAAAGTAATTATTCTCTGCAGCATACAAACAGACATGGTGGTTTCAATCTCCTGATAAAAGTATCTGAGGAACTGGGTACATTTTTTACAAAGGCACAGCGGTCAAACACCAAACCTGCAACTGCCTGTGGGATGCCTGTTCCCATTGAGGAGGAGACCAGCAGATCAGCTGAGACCACAGACCTGGCTGAATCCCTCCTCACCAGGAGGACCTGGGAGCAAACCACCAATAATACAACACACTGGAGACCACAACTGCCAAGAGAATTCTCTTCTGGAGCACAGTTAGTTTAAGCGTGTTTTTAGCAGAAAGAGACTCAGAAATCCCTTTAAGAGCCAAGGGATCAAAGCACACAGTTAAACAAATGTCCAAGAACAGTCCCAAGATGTGACCTTTGCTTCTTTCTCCTGCCTGACTCGCACTCAGTTACAATAAGACTGTGTTCAGACTATCCATAAAACTGACTGGGAAAAAAAACCAAACCAAACGAAAACATTTTAAGAAATCCCAAACCAACAAGTAGCCTGTTTACAGAGAAAGTTCCCTGTGCAGTGGAGCCTTGGATAGGATTTGGAAACACCATTCTGGCAACACTGAGCCTCAAGATGTGGTTTTCTACCAGCTATAAAAAATTTCTACCTCCAAACCTTGTCTAATGTACATTAACTTGCATATGTTTATACTTGATATCCTGGTCAAATGCACCAGTCTAAGAGCTGTGTTCTTGAAGCTGGGACCACCAGGCTTTCAAGATGCCCTGCTCAAATACATCCACACTGTCATTCAAAGCCACATCTCTATTTCATTGACATGTCCTTTTGTCCACTTCTCAGGCTATGATCCATATAATGGCAGGGACTGTGCTATTAACCAGCCCAGCAACAGAAGCATCTTTCCCAACATAGTTATATAAAAATGGTGCTTGTGGGATAGCCTGGGCTGAGGCAGGAATGTCAGGTCGTTCAGCTAACATCCTATACTGGAAACTTTTCGAAATTTTTTCCATAATTTTTTTTAAACAGATAAAACACAGGGTGTCATTAATTACCTAATGCCATGTTGGCATGACAAGCATTGCAAACAAAAACAAGCAAAATTGGAGTCTTCTGGGTAAATTCTCACTGAATCCAAGAAGATTTAGGACATAAGACAGCAGAAAATAAAATCAGAAAGGGAGCTGAAGGGAACCATCTCATAAAAAGCCCAAGAGGACAATGAAAACTTACCTAGACAGAACTCTGCAATCTTTTAGCTCTCTCCAAATGCCACAACTGACGTCTCACAGCACTTCACGCACTCAGAATGACAACAGCCCCAGCTCCACACTCCTTTATGTGCGGAGCAGCGAGATTTGTTTAATGCGAGTGTAAGTGCTTTCTACCGGGCTAAAACCACCACGCAAACAGAGGGAACAGGTTAGACTGTAACCAAAATGAATACCAAGTAGCACAGTATGTGTTTGGGTAGAAATCTCGCCCTGCGCTCCTCCCTCCACCTGACACAAACAAATAATGCCAGAGAAGAGCACTGCCACCCCTGCTCGGCCAAAGGCTCAGTGCTCGTCAGCACCTTCTGTGTCACCAGCAACAGCGCACAGGCGTCTCGTGGCAGCCTTTGAGGCCAGAATTTAAGCACGTTTTTTCATACCTTCAAAGGCATACTGAGTATACATCTTGTCTCAAGATGGAGGTTTTAGGATTAGGTCCACAGCAGGAACATGGGAAGGACCCTACAATGAAAGGTGCCTCTCGCAGATCACGTTAGGAGGGCACACTGTGGCAAGTGGTAGCATGAGAGGATCCAAAGCTCCCAGAGAGGCACAAAGATGAGCAGGCCTAGTTCAACTGCCATCAGTGAGAGGGACACAAGTATTAGCATCTTTTGAAGCATGTACAAATACACAAAGCCACAGGAGACACACATCTCTAAAGCAGAAAGGGGATGGCAGAAGACAATAATGCCTCCAGGATGGATTTCCCAGTGTAAGCTGCCTGGCTTCGACCCACAGCAGCAGCTGTCAGTTTGACAGTGCACACACTGTACCTTACAAACCAAGAAGTCCAGTCATCTGTCTGCCCAAGCTAGGATTTATACACCAGACACCTATCTCCACCCTAACCTTGCTCCCAACTTGTTCCACATTTTGGATGATCAGCTTAGTCTCTCTGACTCTACCCAAGCTTCAGACGGTGCTGTGCAGTCCCGTGGCAGCGGGCAGAGAGCCTGTACATTATCCAGGTTTACTTCCACCACAAGGAGCTCGTACACCACTTTGCAGAACGGCACATGCAGGCTTTGTAACATCCCAGGAGTTGCTACTAGCAAGAGCCTTGCTGAAGATCCACAAACATGAGGTCTGCAGCCCCACACAGCTACACCCCACTGCATCGTTCACTGGCCACAGCTTCAAGCAGACCCAGACTCTCAGTAGCGTGTGTGGAAGCCAGAACATGAACTATGGAGCTTTTAGCTGTAAGATCACCCCCTCTGTCACTGTAATTAAATCAGGTCCAGCACGAGGGACCTGGCAGCTGCTGCTCAGGAAGTCTGCTCTCTACTGTTCAGTACCTCTGCTCAGCTCAGGTCCCCACCCAGGGCTTCCAACTAGATCACCAAGTTAAAAATAGCCAGCTCACAAAACCAGCTTCTGGCTCTAGCCACTCCACCCTCAAAATACAGAGACTAACTAACTATACTGCCTTCTGCAAACAAAGGAGAATTCACTCATCCATCTATTTATAAGCTGCTTATTCACAGTTTGCAAGCACAGATTCTTTTCAGATGAGGAGCTTGGGGGAAGAGATTAAGCTTTTTCTGGTTCCATGTTGCACAGAGCCAAGTACTCAACATGATCATTCCTTCACCATCTGAGGTTTTTCTCCTCTCAGCTCTCACCTCGAGCCTTGGGACTATCTTGCCCATCACCATGCAGAGCATGACACAATCCCACTCCTGTGCCACAGTGAGAACACGGGTTTGTGGTAGAGCCAGGCAGGTGCATTCTGGTTAAACTAGTATAAACTATCTATATATTCATATAAAATAGTTCTACCTTCTTTAATCTATTTGTGACTCATAACACATCTGCAGGACGAAAGCCATTCACCGGGCACCTGTCTAGGCACATGTTTCCAGCTCTTGGCTATGCTGGAAGAGTAGCAATAATGAGAACAGCAGTGAAAAACATCTGGCTGAAGACCAGGTTAAAAGGATCCTGGCCTTGCTTCCCAGCCCCACATCAGCAAGAGCTCCCACTGCTGCTGCCTGCTTTCTGGCAACTTCTCTGACATTTCCATCATAATCTGTAAGTTACTGACATCCACTACAGAAGCAGCAATACATTAGTCCACCTTTCACAGCTGGCTCAGTGAGTTGCCTGCAAGCTACAGGTTAGTTGATCGCTACACTAGATAGCCAGAAGCCAAAGCTACATCTGCTAACCAACTCTATGTACCTTATTAAAAAGACTGTGGTTATTAAAAAAATCCTGTTTGAAAGTGCAAAAAGACGTATTAACAGCATTGAAGTGATGGAGGTCTCCGTGCCATTTGGCCACACTTACCAAGAGGAACTTCAGGTAGGCTACCAGAGAAAGACTGGGACAGCAAAACCTTGAAGGGTTCAGCTAACAGACCTGGAGAAACACTGAGCCTTCAGTGCAGTGGATGATGTGAAGGCAAATGTGCCGGCTTTAAATCCACCAACAGTGAGCAAGTGACAATGCCACCTCCAGCAGTCCCCCTGCACCTCTGGGTGGCCAGCCCTATCATTACAGCACTTAAAGAGGCGCCACAAAGATACCGGCTCATCAGTGCCACACCCACAGCAACTCCAGGCCAAATTCAGCCTGGTCTTGCTGGAGGTGGGAGATCTCAAAGGGACCAGCTGAGCATACCACAGCCCCTAAGCCAACTCCCTGCAATGAGCTGCCTGCAGGATGTGTATTCTGGTAACTGAGCTCCTCCTTCCTAAGCTGGAAAAAGGCAGAGTTTGATAGACTGCTTGGAGAAGTCTGTCTTTCCTTTTGTGGATAAGCAGCTGGATGGGTAAGGCTATCTTTTACAGTGGTACTTGGTGGAGAAACGAGTATGAAGACTCCTGATCAGCTCACAATGTGAGCAGTTACTGGTCAAAGCCACTGCTGTGGTGCTACAGCATCTCAGCATGAGACCATCCAGGAAACACTCCCAGAAGCTCTTAAATAATCTCCTAGTGAAACAAATGGATGGAGCACAACGCATCTCTCCACCATGCCCACATCTTCAATGGAATGAATTCAACTTCTGCAGGAAAGAACCTGTGGCATTGGCTTAGCAAAGCCTCACAAATTCCAGGTCAGACCTGAGTAGCAGTGAGGTCCCACTGCTCTGTGCCACAAAACACTCCAAAGGGCATCTCTGCTCTCCAGGAAGGCAGAGCAAGCAAAGAAGGTTCCACAACCAATCCCATGAGAAGAGTTTCATTACTAAAGAAAGACTAAAACAATCCTTGATTGCCATGTGCTCTTAGAAGGCATTTGGCAGTAACATCTGACTGCACTGAGTACATGCCTGTTTCCTTGCCTGTTTTACCTTACTATCTCCAACCTGTGGTAAGGCACTTTCAGAAGGGTTCATCCATCTCTATTCTTACCAGCTCCTGGTGTCCTTTTTCCACATGAAACCACAAAATAGCAAGAATGACATCTGTGACAGTTAGAAAAAGATATCACCTGAAATAAATATCAAGTCAACCCCTCGCTTGGTTAATCCCAAGGTGAAGGTGCAGATGAGCTTGTCATCTTTATTCTCAAAAAAAAAAAGAAATCATAATTTTACCTTTAGTTCTCCACTTGTCGTTGGCATATTTTAATTAAGTGGAGCCAAAAGTCCAGAGAACTGCTCTTAAAATCGTCTTCTCCATTTATATGTAATTCCTGCACAGTCAGACAGTCACCTGCTCACAACTGGCCACAACATATGACTAAGAAGTTCTGGCAGTCATGACTCTGTTTTATCAGATTTTTGCACCCCACGAGACAATAAAAAATGACAACAATGGGACACATGATAGACAAAAGAGCCAAAAGGTGGCTCAGAAGAGTAAAGTAATTTGACTTGCTTTTGTAAATAATTTATTTTAAGTATTGGGAGAATGGGTGTGGAATTAGGCTGTTAAGCATTTTACAATTCAAAGTTCAGAGCAGCAGTACCACAAGCCCTGCTGAGTGCGCACACAAAGGCAGTCCTGTTCCCTTTTTAACACATCACCGGTTAGAAATCGAACACTGGACCTGCATTCATCAAGAGCCACTCCATGCTATCTTAGTTGGCCAATTGCAGTATTTCGTCTGTACTCTGCTTTGATCATATCTATTACAGAAGCCTTTGAAAACCATAACCTTTGCAGAATTAGCAAAGCTTAGAACCTCTAATAGCTGCACATCAGAAAGGAAAGGAGTAACTGCAAAGCCATGGAGGACCCAAAACCAATAGTGCTTTATGCAGAGTTGTCTAGCCAAGTGATTAGGGCTTGCTTTCCCATTTGAAGGGATCGTGGAACAATGACTGGACTTCTTTAGTCCTCTGCCCCAAGTTAGAAGAATATTAAAATACTGCAAGCCAAGAAAAGAATAACTTTCTCCTGCTATATTCATTTACACTCGTTAAGCTGGAGAGAGCCATATATATTTGAGTCATGGCATACAGTCTCCTTTCACACTGGCAGGCAATGAATATAACCTGAATTAAGCAGAGAACATGCAGCTTCAGCATGCACTCAAACACTGTACAATCAGAGAATTCTGTGTGTATTCCCCACCCCTGCCCTTGCTAAAGTAATCAAAGCGGTAAATTATCCTTAGGGGCATTGTCAGATCAGGTCTCAAAGTTGATAATTTCCCTGCACAAAAACACAGGCTTAGCTTAAAACCAAAACAAAACATAAAACTCATGAACATTCTCCCCATTCCCCTAGGACTCTAAAGTTGCTGTGTTGTTTAAAATAAAATAAATAATAATAAAAACCAAAACAAAACAAAGCACAAAATCCCACCTTATTGTGCTTCTCGTGTCATGTGAGAATGAAGATATTATAGTGTAGTAATTCAACCCCAAATTGCATCAAGATTACTTCACCAGTTCAGCAAGAGAACTGTGTCTGCATAGTCTGCCAGAGCTCCTGACAGGAGTGACAGCAAGCAGGGAACAGAAACAGTTACACAGCCTGCCCCCACGCTCCTCTCTCTGGACCAAAATGTCGATCCTCTTCTTCCAGTTAAAGGTAGGAACTTGCACTGTCATCCACTTACTGAATTTTAAAAGAGAAATGTTCTTTTCACAGTGTTTGGTTCAGATACTCCATAACTACTTTGTTATCTTCTCTTCGTTCCCTCCCTTCAAACCTCCCAGCTTGTGATGGCAACAGGGAGTTGAACCAGAGCAAGGCTGTGGATGCATTGGAGCTATTCCACACCACCCTGCCACCCCCTGCACCCTCACCTGCGCCCACATGCCAGCGCTTATCTCACACTGGGCTGGAAGCTCCTGGGTGCAAAGGCTGCCTTTCTACCTTGTTGTTTGCACAGCACATAGCACAGAGGCCTTCTCATGCCGATAGGCTTCAGGTGTTTTAACAGTACAAACACAAGTTGTGCAATGCCCTGGGGATGTCAAACAGCTGGGCTCTCTCAGACCCCGCTTCTCATACCACCCTGCAAATGGGCAGTGAGTATTTGTTTGTGCAAACTGTACCAGTGCGCCAGGAGATCAGAGCCTGCTGCAGCCAGCAAGCATTGCTCCCAGCTAAGGGCCCTGGAAATCCCCTTGTGTAAGGAGTGTCCTAGGAAATCACACAGCGATAACGGCCTGCACCTAAACATTCATCACCCATATCATCAATTAAGGCTTGTGTTTTACAGGAACCCAAAATATCCAGCTCTCTCTCCACTACAGAAGATAAGTCTGATTTGGCTTGAAAAAGGAAGTTGAACCATCTAAGTGAATCCACCTGGACTAGTTTTTTGACTGGGGAAGAAGCAATCAAGATAGGAGTCAAATTCATTACATTTTTCACCTTTGTTGTTTTCAACATTAATTCCTTGCTACACAAAGCTGCTCTCCAGCCCACATCAAAGATGGAACACCTCAAGGAGTCTCCCAGCACCTGCTTTTTGCTCATCTCCATCTCCTCCCACTCTGGAGGCTTACCTGTAGTCTTGGGTAAGGGTGACACAAGACTCCTCCTTCCCCAGTCTGGCCAGCAGCGCTCCACCCTCCTGCTGCACCTTGACCAAACTTGCATCTTCAAGAACATTCTTCATCAACTGCCTTGAATTCCTCAGCAGCACAGCTGCATCCTGCAGGGATCACAAGAGTGAGGTGAGCAGTTACTGCAACCTACAGGCAATGAGAGAACAGGCAAAAACCAGCACCCCAACCAAAACACACCCAAACTACAGCTCACCTGGGCCTGCTCTAGGAAAAGAGGTTGGTTCTCATAGCTGTTTCTCTCCAGCCTGACAAGTCTAAAGTGATAAACTGTCCTCATTATGCTCCTGATAGGCTCCCCACCAGGCTAAAATTGTGACCCAATTCCCAGCATTGTTGTTCCATTCATTTGCTGGGCATAGAAGAAATAAGCTTTCCAGCCTCACTTCCCACTTAAACCTAGCTCCTACTGTTCTGAGAGCCTGGATGTGCGTGGCTCCAAGCCTTGTGACAAGATGCACGTGAAAGGTTTGTGGATATACAGATATGTGCAGGAAGGCCACTACCATATCCTCCATAATTTACTTTTGGGACCCTCAGTGCAGAGCTGGCAGCAATGCCCTACCATGTCAGGAGTACAGCAGCCTCTCAAGAGGAGAAATACAAAGTTTGTGACAAACATAGGCTTGGTCTTCAACCCTTCCCCTTCTTGCCCACTTCCAAACTTGTGTACTGGAGGCAGCAAAGCTGGAACCACATCAGAGAACTAAGCTCACCTCATTTTATTCCAGGCTATTTAAGCTGACCTGATGTGGCACAGCCCAAGGCAGCTGCTGTGTACCTGGCACACCAAAGCTTGTATTAGCTACAGAGCTCTGGAGCTGCTGAGAATGCACCCCAATGCTGGAGCAAGCATCCATCAGAAAGAAGCCCAGCTGGAGAGATTTCCTTCCAAACCCACTGAAGCCTCTATCACTTCACGTGGATTAGCTTCTACTAGTAGTGGGAAACCCTGCTACCACAGCTTGCAAATTCAAAGCTACAGCTTTTCTGCAGCTATCCAGTCTCATGCTCTCTTCTGTCTCAGGTCCACCTCTGATCTGAGGTGTGTGACATGCTTACCTCAGCCTTTTCTGGTAATTTTGCAGATTCCACTTTATTAATAGCTCCCTGAAGGAAGGCACAAACACCCTGGCATTGTTGTAGCAAGTATTCCAGTTTCTACAAGAAGAAAAGACCAAGGCAGAGATTATTCTCTCACAGCTGACAGGAAAGGTCCTCTGAGCTCGCAGAAGCTTAGGAGTACAAAAATCAAGAGAGGATCAAACACATTAATACAAGGGATCAATTATATCATTCAGTGAGACTGTATCAGCAGAGAGGCCCATAAGAAGGTTCAGATGGCATCACACTAGACCAAGGCCTCCATGCAGACCTTAGAAACTCATGGCTTGGATAGCTCATGCTTTACAGGAAAAAACCCAGTCCACCCATGTCTCACATTCTTCTATTAGCATTTCTTGTAACTTTCCATGAAGATGAATCACACTGCATGAATTTCAGAGAAACAAAACATAAAACAAGTACTTGGAATTTTTCTACTTTAAATCATTTCTCTTCGTGTTAAAAGCAGTGTAAATTAAAGATGAGGGAACTGGAAAGTTTCCAAAATTAAGCACCTTAACCTATGGAGAAATTTGAAATCCTTCCGCTCTTCAGGGTGGGGGGGAAGCAGGGAGAAAAATAAACAAAAAAAAAGTCCAAACATTTCATAAGGGCTCATGAGGCACTACTTTTTGGAAAAGTAAATCATATAAAGCCTGAATACTGTCAGATGCCACCCTCTAGCCACTAACATCAAGAGAAGGGAGAAACAGTTATGCCAAAATAACCATGTTTAAAACAAAACAAAAAAGCAGTTGTTTGAATCTTTAGTGAATTGAACTCCCTCCTCCCCTGGAGTGCTGGAACACCGCCAGCAGTGACAGATTAGCAGGCAGGATGCAGGTGAGATCACTGAGACAGGAAATAAATGCTGTTTGCCACATAGCTGCAGAGCTAAAGGAGCTGAGCACACGGGTCATTATCACACAGTATAAACAGGCATTCCATGCAAAATGATTCCCATACTTACTCCCTTTGGTAATGTCTTACATGCTAAGACAAGAAGTAGCCTGATATTATGGTCCTTCCTTCAAGAATTACCTTTCTGCACACACAGAGCACCTCAGCCCTCAAGAGATTCTCAACTCTGTCCATTAAAATAACCCATAACTTCTTGCAAAGTTTCTCTGCTTCATCACTGACAAATAAACTTCAACTTCTCAAAGTCAATCCTGGGCACCAAGATTAGGCCTCCATACCTCTACTGCATCAGCAGAGGTTCATACAACTACTTTTAGATAAACTTTTTTTCAAAAAAAGGGTTCTAAAGTAAGTTGGAAATTAGGTGAACATTTGGCACATGCCAAGCCCATCTTCTGAAGCCTGCCACCAGCACCACAGTGATGTTATCAGTGACATCTTAATCTGCTTCAAGCGTTGCACTTTGCCACACAGCACTCTGGGTAGCAAGGTCAGAGCCAAAACACCACTGGATACTCTGAAAGCTGAGGTGACAATTCTATCTCCATGTGAAGACAGCCAGCTTGTGTACAGATTTACAGAGATTTAATCCTGTCTAATCTTGGTGTGCCAAATAACTCAACAGAGCCTTTAAAGATTCAACAAGCACATGGTCCACAGCACTCACAGGTGCATACAGAGCTGGGTATTGGTACCATGGATGCCACCTCTGCAGGCTTCTGCCAGTCTGCACACACCCTGCTGCTTGGAAGTAAAAGATATTCCTAGAAGAAGAAATCTGATTATCCATAACTTCCAAGTCTCACTCATGCAAGGACTGCAGATACTAGCAAGGAGGTAACAGCTTGATCTGGGGAACTTGCTCCAAAACCAAAAAGATTTAACTCATTATTACACTCAAGCTTTACCTTGTTAGTCCAATGGCAACATGATGCTAACACCTTCTCTTGAGATTAGTTTCAGATATCTACCCTCCTATCTAACTCAAGAGGCACTGAGCATCACAACAAAACAGGATTCCATTTCAGACTTCACCATATTTTGAAGGCAAGAAAGAATAGAAGGAATTAATGCAGTTCAAGAAGATGAGTAAAAAACTAGAATTTTAGTTCCTGAAGTCAGGCCAAGAGACCAGAGTGCATACCCATCTTATAAAGACCGTATTAGCATTTTTTTGATACCAGAGACACATTTTGCTTTACAGGAACATTGTCTTTTGATGCTTGTAGGTTCAGCTGTTGACAGGCTCCTCCTGTTCCCACCTGTTACCATGCCATTGCTTCTCCCAGACACCAAAGCACACAAGACACCCTACTCACCCTGCGGAAGCTTAGCCAGTCCTGGTGGCAGTATGGGAAGCTCCCATCCAGTTCTAGAGGCAGCTGTGAGCTGTCTATGTGCTTATGGAGGGATTTCATGGAGGTGAGAAGTTCAAACTGCATAGGAATAGAAAGGAAAAGAAAAAAGCAGACTTGTATTAGGGTGTGAGTTCTGGAGGAGGAGGGGAGGGTTAACAAAAGGCAGAATCTATCATTTCTTTATCTATCTTGCACAGAAGCACAGCATGCAGCGTGTAGCTGCAATATCACTACAATACAAAGGGAAAAAAAAAAACCAACAATTCAATCTTCGAGCAGCTTGCTGAACAGCTCAGTGGGCGAACCCTGAAGGAATGCAGGCCACAACACGCTGTTTCACCAGGCAGAACATCTGTGATGGAAGTCTGGCAGCAGCCAGCCTTCTCCAGAGCCAGTACCTCCTGGTGTAAGCAGAGCAACTCCCTCGGATGTTCCCACAGTCGTGCTGCGATTTGCATCTGTTTGGAGAATCTGGGAGGTTAAACCCAGCCCCCAGCTTCCCCATCTCCCTTCCTGGAAAAGAGTCTAACAGAGCAGCCTCTGCCCTGCCCTCAACTCTCCACTCATCACAGTAGCTATCTGCTCCAAGAGTTTCTTGGATCTTGACACAGGTAACTTGCCTTCTGCAATCCTTTAGTACCTCAGAGCATTTCTACACTCACCAGAGCAACAAGTGCTCCTGCAGGTACATGGAAGCCAGCCCAGACACAAATTCAGGTGCAGACATTGAACTCCCACACACACACAGTGTGAAGTTTCTACCTCCTTACAAAATTGTGATGATGCTTCCAATTCCTCTTGCATGCCCATGTGTTTATTAGCCTTTCCTCTGTTCCCTCCTACATTCTTTGTGTTTGTTCAATGTGTTTAATGTCTTCTGTAGCTCTCCCTGCATGCACATGCCTGCAGCCCCCATCCTGACTCCAAATTCTTCCACATGGGGGCAATAAGGAAATGGACTAATAGCATTTGTTATTCTCTAGCCTTTTGGGACACCACACCACACACAGAGCAAACCTGATGCCTGTCACAATTATCTTCATCCATAGGAGCCAAAATGGAGCTCCTAGGCTACTCTGAAGCCTACAGAGTTTCAGCAGGCACAGAGTTTCAGTCCATTCTTGTAGCTTGCAACAGTCTTGGAGCAAAGAAGAAGTCTGATCCTCTGTTCACTCACCACAGAGTGGCTGGGAGCCTACATTTCTCACACAGCTATAGAATTCCAAGCCAGTTTTACTGTTGTGGTAATTTTCCCTCCTGTTGGTCTTTCCAGACATTTCAGCTACAAAGGGAACCTCACATAAATGCCCATCTTATCTTCCCCTTCTTGCAGAAGTCTCTCAGCCACTGGCAGCAGCAGGAATGAGAGGAAACAGAAGAGATGCAAAATCCAGGAAAGCAACAAGCACCTCCAAAGGTGGAGTTCAGGATTTAGCATAACATGATCTCTTCCTGACCACGCATTTCCCCCCTTGTTAATGGGAGAACATGAAAAGCATCTCTAGCTAATTGTGCAGGGCTCCTCCATACAGTTACCCACGTTCACAACAAACCCCCTGCTCTGAGTCCCTGGCAGACTGACGTAACTGTGGCGCAAATGTCACTGATGGACGTGGCAATAAACAGAGCTTGACAGGGATCTGTTCAGCTCACATAAACACTACAACCCAGTAAATACCACACCCACAGAGACCACAGCCGCAAAACACAGAGGACACCTACAGAAATTTCATGTGAGAATAAACATACATCAATGGCAGGGAATTTGCTGTCTGGAGAGTTAAATAAAGGATATCAAGAGTGGCCCAGCAAACCCCAGATAAATGGTTCCATTACCTGCCCTGCTGGGGGCTTCTCCATCCGAAAAGTCAGATCTCTTTCAACCAGAAGCAGTACTCCATGAATACAGTGAGGATTCATGTCCTACAAAAGAACAGAGCACAAGTCCATTACTGATCTGCCTTGGACACTAAGGAGAATGTTCTCACCAGGTTCATACACAAGTCTGCAATTTATCCTTCAAAGGCATCTACAAAGCCTGAAAGGCAGTCACCAGAAATTAAGGAAGGCCCATCTACAAAGTACCAAGGTGATGTCTTTAAGGTAGTTTGCTTCAGATCAACTAGTCCTGCAATATTTAAGGAAGCAATGGAGAAGATCAGGTGTTGTTTGTACTAAAGAAGCTCTGCCTTCTGCAAAGTGAGTCAGGGAAGAAAAAAAATTTAAAAAAAAAAAGAAAAAAAAAAAGAAAAAACAAACATACAAACAAACCACCAAACATGTTCTGTGCCCCATTTTTTTTCCTGATAACTTTCCTGGTCACTTCACCTAACCAAAAGGAAGCGGCTTTCCCCCCTCCACCCCCAACCCAGTGCCAAAAACCTCATCTTGTCTCCACTTACTGCCAATTTACAGTCAAGTAATAGCATCCTGTTTCTACTGTTAAACTGTCAGAAATTCCAAACACAAGGGATGTTTGGCAGCTGTAGTTCAATCTCACTGATCCAGGAGCAGCTCTCCAATTATAGAAGCATTCTACAGGGAAGTGAGAAACAGGCAGAGAGAGCAACAGCAGGAAGAGGGAAACACGGGCTCCCTACATATGTGATGCCTGGACCAGGGAAGCAAGGAGAAGAGCCATTTAAGCTGCTGTGCCACATGATTAAACAAGAGCCATCCCATTTCGATGTCTCCTACATGGGTTTTGCCTCTGCAAAGATCTCAGGAATCGTCAAGCAACAAATCCTTTCTGGTGTTGCTCAATGTGCAAGGAACCTGCCACACCGCAGGCCACAACAGCAAAGGAAAGTTGTTTAAATAAACAGCTCCAGCAGAGAGTAGGGTTAAATATCTGCCAGGAGCAGCAGAGCCAGAGTACAGAGAGAAGTGGACCAACAGAGACTGAGTGACCTAACCTAACACTGGACCCCGTTCAGCAATTAAGAAACAATGCCAACACAAAGAGTCCCAATTCTGCAAGTGAAAGCAGCAGCAGAGATTCCAGAACAGAGGAAAAAGACCTTTCCTCATCCAGTCCTAAACCACAACTCTTTTAAACAGGCAGCAAAAAAAATCCCAACTGAAACACCTTCCAAAACCATGAGAGGTTTCTAAATTGTCTCAAATTTCTCCAAAGTGAATTATTCACACTTTCACTGTTATTTGAACATGGATCAAAAGGCCAAAAAGTATTTATTGCATAATTAGGCTGCATTAGGTAAATACTGAAGAGATGACAGGGAGATATTACAGCAGTTGTATCACCAACTCCGAATTTACTGGCTAGAAAGTACTGAAGGGTGAAGACTGGACACAGCTTCAAGAGTGATGATGGTACTAAACAGATTTTTCTTACACAATCCCCCTTCTATGCCAACAGTCACAAGATGTGCAATCTGAGTGAGGGATAAAGGTAGTGATGGTGAAACAAGAGGTTACCACAATAGCCAAAACACTCATTTGTTTGTTACTCCTGAAAATAGAAACTGAGAAACCATTCACAAATAAAGCTGTCAAGGGAAAAGTTCAAGGTTTTCCAGCTCAAGAAGAAAATGTATTTCCAAAGAAATCAAGTAGTTTTCACTGCATTTTTTAATTTAAATAGCTAAGAGAAGTCAGTCTCATCCAGCACTGATGGAGCAATACAAAGACTGAAACAGTTTACCAGGAGCATTTCAGGAGCCAAGCAGAGCTGGGAACAGCAGGATGCCACTTCAGGAAGCTTTCCTGCAGCTTGAAGCACAATCTCTTACCACCTTTGCTAACAAAACCAACTACATAGAAGCAAAGAAGCAAAGAGTTCCACACATATAAGCAAACTCCTCACCTCCAAAAGCAGGTATAGTGTGGACAGCATAGAATAGAGGAGCATAAGGGGAGCTCAGAAAGCACCACAGTAAATACAGATCCTTTCCTTATTACTCTTTTAAAAGAGAATTAGATACTTTCTTCAGTGTTTCTCAGACTGAAGTTCCAGTTTTCTGGCTTCCTGCTCCAAGTGGAAACCCATGACCAGACTTAACAACACTGGCACAGTCTGAAGCACAGGCTGCCAGGAATGTTTGTGCAGATGGGAGAGTCCCCAGGCACCTCAGTCAGTCTCAAAGTGACCACTCTAATGGAGTAGCAGGAGATCCCTGGTCCTTAACATGAGACCAAAGTCCTCTGTACTCCTGCACTGAGAATGCAAATACAGCTCTTGAACAGAAAGGTTTGCACAGAACTTCCCTGCTTTCAAATGCTCAGCTGGCTCTTCCCAATCCAACACACAAACACAGCCAATTGCAGGATTGAGCCTTCACACTGATATGGGAAATTCAAAAGAATTCCAGTCTATTAATACTCGGGCAGAGGGAAATCCCACAGACACCTGCTCACTGAAGGCAGGGCACACACCCCACTGTCCCTGCCTGCTCACTGAGCAAGGGATCAGCCTTGCAGTTCTGAGCAGCAAAGTTCCTCTTAAGAGCACATAGCTTACTGGTGACAACCTGTAAGCAAACACGACAGCATTGATCCCTGCAAAAATCCTTGCTCCAAAGCATCATTACGCAGTTTCCCACAGGAACAAGCCTGATCTATTCCTGCAACATGCACACACTGTGCACTTCCCTTCACCTCTGCACAGAGCTGCCAGAGTTCCTCCTGCTTCCTCCTGAGATAACTTTGCAGCAGCTTTTTATTCTGCCCCACTCCCTCTGCTTCGGCTGCTGTCTGGGACAGAAAGATCTCCCAGCCACCCAATACTCTAAAAAGAAGGGGAAAAAAAATTCTTGCAGAATACAACTGGCCCTGCTCTGAAGGCAGAGAGGACAAGCTCCCACTAGTTTACCAGGTGGTTCTGGACAGACCAACTGACAGACTCCCAAGTGCTGTAGGGAAAACTAACCTGCAAGCACCCAAAGTTGCCTACTAGCACTTAATTCCAACCATACATTCATTCTGGAAAGATGGAGAAGTGGAAAAAAGATTTCCTCTGGCTGACATATCTTGACCCAGGAACCTTTGTTCCCCGGGAGACTCTCTAGGTTTAACAGATCCCAGCAGAAAGGGACTCTGCTTTAGGGCATCTGATCTGTGCTTCCCACTGCTGGGTCAAGAGGAAAACAGTCCTTCAGCTTTGAACAAGCAGTGCTGTACCTCAACATTAAACAGAGTCCAGCACATTATCATAGTAGGCTTCACAGAAACTATGTAAGTAAAATCATGTATAAGGAGAGTCCAGGACAGCACAGAAATGAGCTCTAGAGACAGTCTGCCAGAGATAAAAAGACACTGAGATGTGCAAGGAATTTCAGAAAGGACTCCAAGGAGGTGATCTGCTCTGTAAACTTAGAGGCATAACATACAGTCAAGGTTTTCCAGCTCAAGAAGAAATCCTATTTCCAAAGAAATCAAGTAGTTTTCACTGCATTTTTTAATTTAAATAGCTAAAAGAAGTCAGTCTCATCCAGCACTGATAGAGCAATTCAAAGACTGAAACAGTTTACCAGGAGCATCTCAGGAGCCAAGCAGAACTAGGAACAGCACGATGCTGTTCAGTGCAGTCACTTTCAGGCCAAACTTCCTGCTGCACTCTGGAACACTTATATTGCCTCACTCTAGTTACACTCAGTTTTCTGTATTACACTATCTTTGTTCCAGAGCAGAGGAGAACATTGCCATAAGATCATGGAGTGAATGCTGAGGATCTCCAAAAGTCTCAGAGGAGACAGGGATTACTTCTGTGCCATAAAACTAGGTAATGAACTTCCTGAACAGGTCTCCTTTAGAGAGTCTTCAGAAGAGTCAGTGTAAGGATCAAAAAACCAGAAGCAGAGTAATCAGCCTCTGTCAGTCACTGTTACCTGGAGCACACACTTAGGTCCAGCAATCTGTCTTGCAGCACATTAAACTCTGTTAAATAACTGTAGTACCAGCCTGATAAGGAGGTGGTCGGAGCCAAACAGCCATCACAGCATAGCAAAAAGCTTCCCCCCTCCCTCATTTCAGAAGGGAAACTTAAGGTTAAAATGCCATTATTACCATGCTTGTATGAGAATTGAGACAGCCAGAACACGTTACTGATTTCCAAATCAGGCTGCTAAGACTGCCATGCAACTTACATGGACAGTAAAATGCTCAAAAGCTCTAGCAAGCCCACTGCCATGTGGGCACAGCATAAAAGAGAACACATTTACTTGTTACCTCTGCAGAACTGAGCAGGGCACCAGATTACTCCTTCACCAGAGAAAATGAACACGCTGATAGAGCTCACAGCTCCACCCAGCCCAGGAAGCAGGAGGACAGACCTCTGAGTCAGACTCAACTCTCAGATGTGGCACTGAAGCACATAAACCACAGACATCAGCTTCATTAAAACATTGCCCTGCTCCAGTTCGCAGAGTTTGAGTCCTAAGAGACCTAAGCTCTGATTTAAAAGAAACACCTGCTTAAACAAGATTAGTCATCGCTACAACCCAGCATCTCCCTGGCTTTCTAACAGCAACAGATAGTTTCTATCTGGGAGGGGGGGGCAATACAACCCACTGGCTTCCCAAGTCACTGATATGAAAGCCTTTGACCTGAAGCAATATAGAGTTACAGCACATCCGATTCTAATCATTCACCAACAGCCACATCAACAGCTGCAGGTGCTTTTCCACCTGGCATGGCAAGCAGTGTCCTTCCCTTCCCATGACAGCAGGCAGAGGCCCCTCTTACCCCCCTTTCTGTGGCAGGCAAAAATTGCTGCACACTTCACACAGCCCCTCAGCGCAGGGGACAACACCTCCAAGGAGGATAATCCATGACAGCATTGAGACTTGGGTATGGGCTGTTCTCAGCACTGAGATGAAAGCAAATTTGGAGGGTGGGGAGGGGTGTTCTCCCCAAACTCAGACTTTGCTCAGGTTTTTTGCTTTGTCTGCAGTCTGGCAAGTCCAGGTCATCCTCCCAAAGCAGGGCTGGGTGCGTATCTCCACCTCCCAAAGCCAACTGAAAGCCAGGTGGCAGATGGAGGACATAAGCAGCAGATGGAAACGTAACATCCAACCACGACAGCAAGCCAGCCAGCGTCCCTCTGCCCAAGCTCCAGGCTCACCTGCAATGTGCTGAACGCCTTGAAGAGAGCAGGAACGGGCGAACAGCGACGAGCGTCCACAAGAACAGTGAGACCCAAAGCCTGACATTCTAGTCTGCAAGAACAAAGACAAAAAGGTCACCTTTGTCACCAATGAAAATTAACAAGACTATGGAAGCAGAACCTGTAATCATTGCAGGGTGAAAAAAACCCAGTACATTATGGCTTTGTAATAACAGGAACTAACTGGCCACCTTTTCCTAAACAAAACACAGAAAGCACCAACTGATTGCTCACTTTTACCTTTGCCATTTGATTCTATGACTTCTACCCAATTTCCCACTTTTCCTATTCCTAGAATATGTGTCACTGATGGCAAAGGTGCTGATGCCAACTGAATAATATACAAAGGAAAACCAATCCTTCCTAATTGTGTTCAGGGACAAGCCTGGTTTCAGCCTCACTGCTTCAGAAGAACAGCCAGTCCAGAGCAGACTCAATGCTTATCTCACCCAGAATCAGATTTGAAGGGAAAAGCCTAAAAAATAAAGCATGAGTTTTTCATGGGTTAAGCCTCCTCCCCTTATTAACTGTTTAAAGGCCTCAAAAAGAAAAAAAAAAAATCACTATCATAGTTAGCTTTACCTCTTCTTATGTAATAATTTTAAAGTGAAACATTGTGATGAGCTGGTGAATAAGAGTCTGTCACAGTGAAAGGAAGAGAAGCTGCAGCAAACTCCAGCCTGCAGACTCCAAAAACAATTTTCAGCCAGACTTCAAGTCAGACTCTCAACCCTTGCAGATCCTCTCTCCTTGGAGGCCTGGCCCTAAAATATCATGTCACAACACTTTCACTGAGCTGCTGCATGACTGCCCCATGATAGCTCCCAAATCCCATTTTCTGAACTGATGAAGGATAGCCTGAATGGCTTGGACTCATGGCAACACATGAAAACATTCAGTACATACCTAATTATATCACATCATGTGCACATGGCAGATACAGAATAGGTGAAGCGCTTGCTGAACACAAGCCTCTTCACCCTAGCAGGAGATTCCCACCTGTGTAATTTCAGGACTGTTTGGACCAAGTTCCTAGGCCAGTAAAATCATCCTCCTTCCACTCCTGCCTCAATTCCCACCTCCCTGAAAGGCACAGTGGACAGCAGCTGTCTGTCCTGTCAGCTCAAGAGCATCACAAACCTTGGGATGCTGTGCAAGTACAGAAGAAGGCGTACAAGCTCAGTGGTATTGCAGTGGGGGTTTAACCAGGCTGTGTTCCTTGTCGTTATTATGGCCACTGCACGTCCCGATTTGTCTCTTGTACCTGTAAAAAGAGAGCAGGGGGTGGAAATCACGCAAATAATTCAGTTCCAGGTCTGTATGCCTCATGTTCTCCCACTAAGACCCCATCACCTTCCTGGAAATCCTCTACAGAACTCAATATAGTGTATATCGCAGATGGTAGGAGGCTATAAACACACTTTAAGTACCCAAATGCTGCCTCAGAGTGAGGCAGATGAGCTCAGCTTGTCTTTCTCTCATGGTAGTGTTCAATTTTTACTGCTGTCTTCCACCCAAACAGATGTTCTTCATAAATACGGCTGAATTTGCCTAACAGTAATCTTGAGAAAAGCAGAAATCTCATCAATTCCAGATACAGAATCTCACCTTCACATTGTTGTCACACGAGAGAATGCAGACAGGTCTGCAGAATATGCACTACGCAATGAGACTGGGCACATGCTGCAGGCTGAGCCCAGAATGTAACCAGTCAGCTCCTCGAAGCAAAGCCCTGGAGCAGGAACCCAGAGCTCCTCCCCAGAGGCTGCAGAGAGGACAGCCCAGAAGCACACTCCAGCCTGCCTACAGCTCTGACAAGGGCAGAGGCAGGGCCAGGCCTTCCTTAGGTTCAGAGCTTGCTCAGTGCCCAGGGAATAGATACAGCACAGTATGGGCAACCCAGCTGAGATGTAATACACTGAAAAAGGAGAAATCCCTCTGCTCCAGTTAGCCAGGGAGGACAGTGCTTCTCTGCCACCTGTTTTCCAAAAGCCCAAAGTCACAGCTTATCACAGGAGAAGGACCTAACACTGCCAGTTTTGGAATTATGTCCAGCCTCCTCTCCAGATGCAAAAGCAGGGTGAAGAGCAGGAGGACACAGCACTTTGGAAAGCCCGAACTGCCTCTGAGACTCAAAATCAGGCAGCGCCTGCAGCGAGCCTGCTCAAGCAACTGGGAAGGTAAGTGATTTGGAGAACAGGAGGGACAACACCTCTTTTGTGTGAAAAGTAATTCACAAGAACAGGAGCCATTTCCTGTCATACAAACTGTATAAGAAAGATGGGGAGGGCAGAAAACCGAGCACAAAACAAAATCAGAACACTTAGAGAAATATGTTTCTTTCACTCCTTAACTGTTGCTATCACAGGAGATACTGTCCTGGACCACCTCTCTCCTCCATCCCAGGGACAAGCATGTGAGTTGACAGGTAAAACAGACACAGATGGACAGCCTCAAGCACAGAAAGCTGCCCCAGTGTGATCTCAATCTGTCACTAGGACATGACTCGAATAAGTGCCACAGACACAGATGGACACCATTTTGAAGTAGGGCTTTCTCCCTCCCAGGGACCGAAACTGTGACACAGGCTTTCTCCTGCTAACAAAAATCATCAGTGTAATTCAGGAGGACATTTATTACTCCTGAAATACTGCAGCCTGCATGCTGCATAATCAAAGAGATGGAAAGAAATTAGAAAAAGCTCATTAATATAATTTGTTTCATAAGCTAAGGGGACCATCACAAAATAAAATAAAAAACGAAAGCTCTCAATTACCAGGAACACAGCTCAATAAGAGCTTTTTAACTCAGAAGCAACATCTCCTGTCCAGCAAGCAGGTTGGGCATCACCAGAATTTGATTAAACCTTGAACTTCCATCCAGTATTCTGGGAATTGCCTGACCAGACCAAAAAAGCAACCAGAGCCACCAGGGCTAGGTCTTCAACAGTGGCATAATCCAGAACTGAAACTAGGTTGGAAGTTTCGGCTAACTCCATCAGCTACTAGTTTATTAATTAGCTCTTATTCACCATTCATTATAAAAGTTATTCTTTCTAATGTAATTACTGTATCATTACCACAGACTAACATAAAGCACTTAACTGAGTTGTGAGTACATTCCCTCGGGTGTGAGGATTGCCCACTGAAACCTCAAAGACGCAGAGAGGTCAGTCAAATCTGATAGTGGTTTTACAGGAAACACAATTCCCTCCTTAGAGAAAAACTTCCTTGGAAGCAGTATCAAACCAAATCCTTGCTTCTTGCAGGCATTTGAAGGGCATTTGACACCCCTTCATCACGTATTCAAATGCTTTTGTCTCATTTAACAGTGGTACATTATGATAGGAATCTGTGACAAATGGAGCACGGTCAGGCTCCTGCAACACCATGGACTGAGAGCTTCTCTGAAAGAACCTCTCTAACTCTGTAACTTCTTGGGCTCTCCTATACAGCATAAAAATGTCCAAACTGATCAGCAGACCAGAAGATTAAAAATCCTCCTTTGGAATTTGTTGTAACAATTCACCTCCTAATGCAAAGTTACATGTACAAATGTACCATTACTCTGCCCTGCCCTTGGTTTTCCATTTCACCTTCTTCCAGAAACTGGCAAAGTTTTAACTCCCTTCTTTCTTCCTGGCACAAAGGTGATTTCACCTCTTTCTCAATTATCCTATGAGACACACAACCTTCCAGTCTCTTGTCGTAAGACACGCAGCTTGGTTACAAGAAAGCGCTGTCACCCTTCTCTGCACCACCTCTAATATTTACATTTCCTCCTACAATACAGCCCAAACTATTTCAGAGGCATCACCAACAAGT
The DNA here is from genome assembly GCF_015227805.2 of Hirundo rustica. Classification (NCBI taxonomy): domain Eukaryota; kingdom Metazoa; phylum Chordata; class Aves; order Passeriformes; family Hirundinidae; genus Hirundo; species Hirundo rustica. The sequence goes on from NC_053460.1 coordinate 7,240,168, forward strand.
ATACAGAGGTAAAAAAATCAGTCTCTTAATCTGTCTAGTCATCTCCTCCCCTTTACACACCTGAGGTCAAAATGGGTCTTGCAGACCCAGCACGATCTGGGAGATGCCTGTGCTGCCTTTCTGCTCTCCTTCCTAACTGCTCCACACTGCACAGGTCTGCCTGACCTCTCCCCTGAGGCTGGGCTCTCTGCCCAATTTTCAACTCGTATGTGGCCCCTGAGCTGATCAAATGCAGCTCCTCCTGCCCCACACTGAACAACCCTCTCTCTGGCCCTGAAAGGACAAACCCACAGGGGCTCCTTACACAGAGCTGCCAAATGCTGCTTCTCACTAGAGAGACAGATCTTACTTCCACTGCTTTACTTCTTGTTTGGTTAAACACAAAGACGTCTTGTGTGGGCCCTGTACACCAAGAAATCCTGGCTGCTCTGTCCAACAGCCTCAGCTTTGTTCACCCCTCGGCCACTATTTATCCCACGCAGAAATGTTATCTGCAGCTATTTGATATTCATTGCTCTATTAGATGCAAACACTGAATAACATTTCACCTGCAACCCAGGTCAATTCTGGCAGAATAATTCTGGAAAGTTCTCCCTTGATAGCTAGTTTTGTCATCTGCTATTTAGCTACACTATCGTTCACCCTACACATTAACCATTCACTTCAATGGGATATTCCTTTCAACATTATGTGTCATGAAATCAAATGTTTTCTAAAAATCTATTATATCTAGGTGGCTACATTTAATCAACCAAACTTCTAATTACCAAGAATAAAACTGGTTTTCAAGAGTCGTGTTAAAGAGCATCTTCTACATTCCTATCCTTTAATTATCTACCAAGTGAATCAAGTTCCCATTCTTCTGACCAGGTCTGATGTCAGGCCCACCAGCCCATCATTAGCTGCACCCTCTCTCTGCTCTTTTTGAACTCCTGGTATGAGCCCAGAGATTTGGTATTTCTGACTCATACACGCTTGGTTTAACATTTTGAGACTCCTGAGAGCAAATTAACATTAATGGGAGGGAAGTTCTGCTTCCTGTCCTGCCCATTCGGAAACTTCAGAGGATTCAAGAAGTGGAACTTCTGAAGAGGTCTGGACTGTAAGAAATAGAATTGGCACCAGTCTCCAGCGCTGCAAAAGGAGGCTCAATTCCCTTGCCCTCCTACAAACCTCATTTCCAAGACGCGTTCTGGCTCAGCCACTCACCAGGCAGGTAGGCAACTCCGCTCCTGAGCACTTCTGGGTTCACATCCTTCACTATGGTAGGTGCAAACTGACCACCCCAGGCAGTTCCAGAAATTGGGGATGTCGGGGGAGTAACAGGTGCTGAAGCTTCCTCCAGGGCACTGCTTTTACTCACTGGTTTCAACACACCTGTGCCAGTTGCCTCTTTTCTCATTTCTGTCTCTTCTGACATCGTGCCTGTAAGACAAGCAACAAACAGAAGCTTGAGCAGAGTTCCACCCAAAAGATCCCAGCTGAGTACCAGATGGGGAGGGATGTACCCCCAGCACTCTGCAGCTCCTCCAGCCCTTTAGCCAGCAGCATGGATGTTCCAAAACTGGTTTTAACATTAATACCACTGTAATTCTAAAAAAAAAGAAAGCAATTTATTGTGAAGTTTGCAAAGTGTAAGAGCTCGATTCAGGTCGGGGTTACTGTAGTCCTTTTTAAAGGTAACGTATCAAGCAGTACATGTCTGCTCACAGCCTGGAAGTCTGGCACAGTGCAAGTTCCTGGCTGAGCTCCAGCAGCCTGAGCATGCTGAAGTGATAAACCAGCTTCTGACAGGGAGGGCTACTCCATCAGGACAGAATTACTCCCCCAACACCACTTTCAGATTAGTTCCTGAAAATATGAAGTCAGCTGGAGGCTGACAAATCAGCTGGAAATTAGCCAAAGAAACCTTGCTCTCCTCATCCAGCCTTTTTTAATTAACATTTAATGTGAAAGTCAGAAACCCATTTAAAAACACCGAAGAACAGGATGATTACACCAACCAGCTCCTGCTCAAGAACTGCAGAAAATGCTTCCTTTGTCTGACACCTCAACTCTAAAGTACAAGGCATCAGAATCAGAAAATTAAATATCTTGGCTACTACATGGAAACTAAGGCTAGTTCTATCAAGTTTCAATTTTCATGTAAAACTATCTGGAAAGAAGAAAAAAAGTATCTACCCCCTGTGCAGGAAGTATTATTCCCCATTTCCCAACATCACAAGAATTAGAAGCCAACAGTACATCTTCAATAATAGATTTTTAGCAGCCTAAGTACACAAGCAGGCTATCTCTGTGTTTGCAGAAAGCTATACTAAATAAAAGGCTATATTTCACTACAAATCCTGATACCCCAGTATCTACCAACAAAAATATCAACCTTTCTTCAGGAAAACAAGAGTGAAATTATTTATTTGCTTGCTATGAAGTCAGACATTTTAATTGCTATTTAAAATTTACTTCAATCATCCTACCTTCCTGCTGCATCAACAATGTTGACACTTGACTCAGTTTATTTACTAACAGATTCCAATACTTCATTAAAGAGCAGGACCAGGAACAAAGCAGTCCTTGAAGTGGCTTTCAATACAAGTTTTAGCAGTGAAGGAGATTTACAGGTTGAGGCTTAGCCCGAACTGCTTACAAAATTGCTAAAATGGGCGAGAGAAGTGCCCTGAGCAGCACGGCTCACTGCACCAAATCATCCAACAGTGGGGGAAACTAGGAGGAGCTCCCAGGCTCTGCACCATGGAGGGCATAACAGAATAGCTGTGCATTCCTCTTTGGTAACACCCCTGGTTGAGGAGCATCCCTGGGATCCAGCCTGGCATCAGCTGCATTTGGCCCCATAAGCTGCTGGGATGGCTTCAGGGCTCTGCCCAGTTGTGGGCTGTACCAGAGCCCCACTCTGCTCCTAGGGCAACCTCAGCCTCCCCTTCCCAGTGGTGCAAGAGGTCATCCACTTCAGACAACACTGCTGTATCCTCCTGGAGCAGCATTTTAGAGGGCACTGGTCTCCTGCAGAAAGGGTACCCTGAACATCACAGAGTTATAGAAATTGTGCCCAAAGGTTTCACATTAAGAGCTGGCAGACTTTCGGAGAACATGGAATCACATTATGAGCGAGCTGTAAGGCCTGGCAACAAGAAAAACTACAGAGTTTGTAATAAAGGGGGCAGCATTAAATGACAAAAGCCTGCTAAGAGGACCAAAAGGTGAGATTTAAAGAGGACAAGAAATGGAACATAGCTGTGTTCCACACAGGTTATACTCCAGGGCAAGAGAAATACATAAATGTATGTGACAGCCGTGCCTTGGATATCTCTTAAGAATGGGGTAGCAGCTCCCAAGAGGTGGGAGAGAAGCACTTTGCTCAGCCCACCACACACAGTCATGGCACCAGGGCTTTTCAGCCCTGGGGAAACTTCACTAAAGCTGTGCAGCCTCCAGATTATGCACAGCTTGCCCAAACAAAACTCTTCCCCGAGCTTCTGCAGCCCAGCTCAGATCTGCAGATGCCAGCTCTCCCAAGCAGGCCCAAGCACACTATTTGTTATTTGCAATCTGGGGCGGAGGCACTCACTAAAGCGGAAATTGTAGAATGCGGAGGATTACATCTAAAAGCAAATTGAGAACAGGGACATCTGAATTTGCCGTTTGCAGGTTCCACCTTTCCCCGAGGTTAAGGAAGTGGTAGAGGAGGATTTGCTTGTGTGCATTTCAAAGAGACATTAGCATTTTCCATGCAAACTGCCCCAGCACCAGTATCACCTATGCTAACATCAGGTTGTAACCAGGACCAGGAACAACGCCCTAACAGGTGCTGCTGAATATGCCCCGGTGTGGCTTTTCAGCCTATTTCTTGAATATCCAGGTATTTTCCACCCACAAAATAGAGGAATTCTTTCCAGAGCTGCAAAGTTTAAAAATCCACTTTCATTTAGATGTTTAGTCATTAGGAAAAAACAGCAGTCACATTATTTGTGAATGGAACCAGTGTAAGTTTTAAGCCATCAACTCAAAACAGTTCACATTTGTGAACAGTTCAGACTTTTTTCTATTTATATCTAAGTCTTTCTAAGTTAGACTCTATTTGTGCACAAAATAAGCTCACTGAGACTGGAAGTAAAGGGAGAGCGTTAAGGGACAAGGAAAAACCTGCAGACACAGCAAACTCAGATGCCCCAGTTCTGAACATGTATTTTGACATAATCTACAATATCTGCTGTAACAAGCAAGCTCCTCCACCTCATACAGAGCACATTGTGCCTCTGCTGCTGAGGTGTGAACTTCAGATCTGAATTGACCCAGTAAAGCTAAAGCTTTGTTGTTATTTATATTTTAGGCAAGATACCCAGTTTCCAATCATAGTAGCAAGATTACCTCAACAAGACACAGAGAATTTAACCTACAGAATTGCCTTGCTGAAAAAGTAGAGTCCATCTGCAGGACATTTGCTTTGTTTTGTAATTTTATCTCTGAATTATCTTATAAATACATGTCTGAGGGTTTAATGGGGCTAGGTTAGAGGATGGCTTGTTTTGATCTCAAAGCAATCAAATGTAATTGAATGGATTAAGCTTTTTATAGTGCCAGCTATAGTGTTTAAGAAATACTGCCAGCATTAACAGATACTTGAGCTGCCCTTTGCCATAAAGGGTTTATTTGGTTAGTTTGGGTGGTTTTCCTGGCAATTTAGGTTGTTTCTTTTGCTTTACAAACACTGAGATAACAAGGTTTGCTTTTATCTTAAACTGCAGTGCCCAAGTTTAATATCAGCAGACTTGAGCCATGAATGTCACTTATTTCAGCCAAATCCCCATTTGCACTGCCTTTCATTAAAAACAAACTCCGTGTGTACCCCAGAGGGGTCCATCACTGCTGAAACCTCCTGCAGTGGCCAAGATTTCTTCTTTGGACCAGTGAGAACGAACTCAAATGAGCTGGACCTTGCTAATTTTAGACAGAAGAGATGGGAACACTGAACAAGTAGCCACTGGACTCATGAACAAAGCGCCCACCCATCACTAAACACAGACTACGTGTTTCAAGGCCTGGTCCTGAGCAAGCATGAAGTCAAGCTGGGTTCAGCTTGGCGAGGAGAATGGATACCCACAGCATGGTTATTTCCCGGCATAAATCCCCCAAGACCCACAGATAGGCAGAAGGCAATTTTTTTTTTCTGCTCATGGTGACAGATGCTCAGAGAGATGGGCACTGCAGAAATAGAAACCTTTGAGCTGACCCCTCCATTTCACGGAAGAGAAATGCTTGTCACTTCAAAAATATCAGAAATGCCTGGAAACCCTGGGCTTGTCTAACTATGGAATTAAATAAGTTTGATGCAAATGTAATGAAATTACATTTTCATCAATGGATACTAACTTAGCTCCATTAGGAGGTCACTACGACATCCGGTAAAACGTGACTTTTGGACACCTGAGAAGCAGCTGTGTGTGCAGTCAAATGGAATCACGCTGGAGCTCTTGGCCACATAATTTGGGAGTAGGGCAAGCTTTGGATCTGTAACCCCAGAGGGTCAAACATGCTCTAGGAACACGGGTCTGTGCAGCAACCCTTTCAAGAGTCCTCGCTCCAACATTTCAAGCTGGGTAATTTTCCTAGCCAGGGGTCTCAGGGAATGAGAGCTGTTGAACTGGATTGGCATGTTCCACCCGCCCCCGCCACACACCCGCTCCTCCGTGTGATCTGCATATCGAGCTGCAGCTTTCCAGACTCAGCAGAGCTGGGCAAAGCCCACACCAGGCCCATGCGGTTACACACTGCCTGCCTACAGTCTGGTGCAAAAGGCACACACCTGGATTGCCCTCTCATTTCCCCCTGAAGTTGTACAGCTCCAGCTCAGGAACCCAAGCATGAAGAAATCAGGGTAATACCTGCTTGAACATTCCATCTGAGTTGAAGTTAGATGCTTAATCTCTGTGGTCTCCCACTCAAGTTAAACAGCTCCTACTTGAAACATAATCGAGCTGAAGAAAGCATGCCGGAGGGGAAGGCAGGGAAGAGGGGGGGAATCCCTCAGCTCTGCAGTTTGCTGCCTAGATCAATTATCAGCACATGCATTTGTTGATCTTCAGGTCACGTTACACAGCTAGTATTTTACTGTAGCATCCACTGCTGCTCCCTCTTGCCACAGCTGTCTTCCTAAAACCAGTTTTCAACTATGAAAGACTTGTACAGTTAGATGAGTCTCTCCTCACACATTCTGCACATCATGAATGTAGCGGGAAGAGGTCACCAGCAACCAGATTAACTGAAATTCAAAGCTTCCTCCAATGGAACTTTGTTCTGTATCAATGTAAATTTGCAAAGAATTATTGAACAAAATACCACAATAAATCAACCTGTGAAGAGAAAGCTAATTTCAAGCCACAAAAAAAGACAATTTAATCACTTCCCAGTATTTTGTGCTATTACCCCAAAGCCTCCCAGATGTATTTATCAGATCCTGCCTGATAATTAGTATTCAAGCAGTACTCCTTGAGGACTGCTTTCAATCCATGTTACCAAACACAACCACATAAACATCCAACAGCTGTACCTTTAGGAGATGATGCCTCAGAAGCTGCCTCTGGCTGGAAGTGCAGAGCCTCTGTATGCCCCTCAGCAGGTTCTGAGGACAGTGGTCCACCCTCCAATTCCTCTTCAATGGATTCCAGTGTTTTTGAGGCTGTAGGCTTCAACCTTTCCCTGTAAGAACAACTTTCCTGGTTCTCCACCTGTCCCTGCAAGTCCTGCACTGCAACACGCTCCAGGTTCAGCACAGAGCTCTCTTCACTTTCACAGCCATGGTTGTCCACCAGTCTATGTGGTTCCTCAAACCTCCCTCCAGACCTCTGGGTTTTGAACAGACTTGAGTCTTCTTTTTGTGCATCAGGAGCCAACAAGTCACTGTTATTTAATTGTTCTGCCACCTGATTCCCTTCTGCTGACAGGGTAGTTTGGAGTTGTACGGTTTCTTCAGCCTTTTTATGCTCTTGCTCTTCACCATCTGACAAGGTTTCATCTACTAGGGCTTTCACAGAACAGTGACTATGACCAGTCTGATTTTCATTTAGAGTCAACATTTCTTTAGACTCCTTCACTTCCTCTTGGCTGTCCCTTCTTCCCACCTCAAATTCATCTACATCTCCTTGGTTCTCTTCTGGAGAATTTAATGGAGAACTGATATTTGCTTTGTTATTGCTGCAGCAAGCACTTTCATCTGCCATGCTCCCTGAAGGAGAGCCTCTCACCACACCCACATCTGAATTTTCAGGCAATGTAGTGACCTGCACTGGCTCAACACTTCCACTGACACCCTGGCAAGAGACATCAGAACCTTCCTCTAGTGTGCAACACGGTCCCAAAGGCCCTAGGACAGACACAGAAGAAGCATCCATCAGTGTCACCTCCTTCTGAGCCTCTGTCAGTGGTTCTGTGTGTACTCCCAGCATCACTTCCTCTTTAGCAGCAGCAGCAGCATCTAGAATCGCTTCTGGACTCTGCTCCAATGTTCCAACACCAGCATTTTCACCAGGTCCATCACTTTCTCCTTCCATGTTTCCAGGGGCACCAGGCACTTGTGCTTTGCAGCTGACAGCATCTCCAACACACACATCGCTGTAGCTGCACAGTGCATATTGCCAATCCAGTGAGTGTTCACTGTGAGTCCCCTGCTCTGCAGATGAATCTTCTGCATGGCAAGCAGGAGACTCAGCCACAGGAAAGTTATCACCCATACTTCCAGGATCAACCAGTATCAGCTGACCTTCTGGAGACAGTTCTCCATGTGCCATCACTTTGTTGCCCTTCAATGGAATAGCATTTTTGAGAACTTCTGCAGAAGTGCTCAGAGTGTCCATTTGACTGTGCTCCTTTTGCATAAGTGCTGGCTGAATTAAGTTCTTGGAGTAGGTGCTGTCTTGTGTGATAATAAACCTGTGCTTGCCTTTAGACTCATTCACTCGTGCCCTGGGCTGAGTTAGATAACTTAATGCCAGCGACCGGGTTAAAGATCCTGTTTGTGGCCCAAACCTGGGCAGTGAAACTTTTGCCAGCTCAACGTACTCCCCTTCAAGGTCACTTCCCAAGCTCTCTTGAGTCACAGGACTCATACAGACACCATTGACCAGAGCTTCATTTAACTGTGGAGCTGTGCTGCTAATGACAGAGTTGTCTCGATTTGGGCTTAGTTCCTGTAGATGATGAGACCTCAGGTCTGGTGAACCGCACTCAGTATGGTCCGTGGGGAGGCACAGAATTGAGCGTTCCTCCGTTACTTCTGGAGAGATGACATTGTTTTCAATAATTTTTGGTTTATTTATAAATTCAGGATTAACCACTTTATCCCAGGGGACACGGAATATTTTGTCATCAGTGGTTAGTAAACAATTTTCCAGTGCTATGCCCATCCGCTCTCCATTGAAGGTACTCAACCATTCCAGAGTAAAAATAGAGGTATATGAAACTTCTGGAATCACCACTTCTTCTACATTACGCTTATCTTTTGCCAAACATTTCAATACAATTCGTGGAGGCTTCTTTAGAGAGGGGACCACCTGCAGGTAGAAGTCACCAGGCTTCAAGATTCGCCAGTCAATGGAAGCTAGCTGGATTACAATCTTCTCTTGAATACACAGGGGCCAGCCCGCATGGCGAAACAGCAATCCGCAGTACGGAGCCTATGGAGACAAGAGAAAGTGTTTTCAGCCCCAGCAAAAGATCTCAGCTCAAGCTCTTCAATAAGAGAGATCAAGAAAACAGATGAATTTAGGGTCTTTGGTTATGGGTATAGGCAAGTTTTCCACGCTAAGGTCTTCTCTTTAAAAAGCAGAAGAAAGAAAAGCTACCAACACAAACCACCTATGCAGGACAGGTGGGCACAAATTACACTGGGAGGCTGCAACTTCCTGGTGAAGAAGATACTGCAGAGACAAAACAGGAGATAGGAAGCAGCAAACGAGGAAAGCATAGCGGAGACACAGAGAAACAAGGCAGCAAGTGCCACCAGCAAGCTGCGAGGAACCACACTTAACATACCAGCAATTTCCTCATTCTCAAAACACAGCAACACTGAGGCCATGCCTCGGACAAATCCTGCCCAAGATTCATGGCTGAACTGACTTGACTCAATTATTCATAGCTTTATCACAACTTCAAAAAATAATTTCAGTGCTTTGAACTTGATTCTGTTAAATTAAGTCATTATATAAGCCATCAATTCCACAATAATTTCATCTTTTTCTGTACAACAAGGCTTTAGATCCAATTAATTCAAATACTTTACCATATAGAGAGAAACCAGAGAACTGAAAAGAACTTCCTGCATCCTCACATACCTTGAAACAACAGGTATGGGCATAAAGCAATTTCTTTTCTTACGTTCATCAAGCTTTACCTTCAGCCCCACCAAATTTCTAACTCTCCTTGTACCTGAAGCACAACTGCTCACAGGTTTGGACACCCAAATCATCCTTCAGTCAGTAATTCCTCTTCCTCAATCCTGTATTTTCTGGATCTGTTCCTATTGCTTAGACTTATTAACCCAATGTCACATGACCTTAGCACGTCTACCTTCATCAACTCCTCGGTGTGCCTGAAGTATCTCCTCTGCAATGCCCATTTCTTTTTCTTAAAAACCATTTGTTCATTGTGCAAAGCATTGCAAAACACTGTCTATAATGGCACAAGCACTTCCCAAATGTGCTAGAAGCATCTCTTAAAGCTAAGATCCCACCTGTCTTCCAGTCACCTACTGGTTCTGCTTTTCAAACTGATGAACTTCAGCTCACAACAGAAGTTCTGCCTGCCACTTTGTGGAGGCATGCGCTTTGCCCTCCGAGTCGACCATTACAAAAACTTAAGTACAAAGTTTTAGATCTCATCTTATACAATGCATTTATCACCCTCCTCTTCCAGGTTATTGTTTATGTGTCCCAGGTGGTTTCACCACAAACATGCCATACATACTCTTACATTTTATGCCAAGGTCATGGATGAGAAGCACTGGGTGTTTCACGACTCCTGCTCCAACTCCATTTTCCCCGCAGTACAAACATCCTCCCTCCCTTTCACCAGTTTGTAGCCATCTTGCAACTCTTGCATAAACCTCAATCCCTCTGACACAGTAATTAATCTTCCATATGACTCCATAATAAATCCTTTATGGCAGAGATTAAACAATGAAATTTATCTCTCTAGAGAGAGCTGTTTTATTAAAAAGGCTGGTGTGACACTATCTGCCATGGAGCAAACCACATGAAAATGTTATTCAGTTTTTCATGGGTCAGTTAATTCAGTCCTTGCTGAGTGCACGATGTTGTAGGCTCAGCTTGTTCTCTGTATTTTGTTACTAGCCCTGACTTAACAGATTCAGTAAAATCCCTGTTACCAGATATTCAGCATTATATGGTAACTTCTTCCACATTCCAGGATGGAGACCTGCCAGTCCTGTTTCTTCAAAATAGTCAATTTCAGTCACAGTAGTTTTACTTCTGTTCACTTACTGCTACTGCCCTACTGATGTACCTACCGTATCACTACAAAACAGAACCTTGCTTTACTTTTCATTTACTTGAAGGATCATCTTAGTATTACGTTTCTGTTCTAACCTTGACTCAGGGCAGACCCACCTCCCCTTCTTTCTTCTTTCTGTTGAGTCAGAATCAAAACCCCCTATAACCTAACACACACAGCTGCTCGCACTTCCCTCAAAGGCACAGCTAAGCGGTGCAGTCTGACGTTCTCAGGCTTTCTGATCTGCAAGACACAGATGCCTCTATCAGTAAGTTTCTTTCATCCACAGCACAATTAAACTCGGCAAACCAAGACCACCTCTCGCAGCAGTCTGCACAAGCTGCTTTGGCTCCAGCAGGTCTTAGGCTAAATGTACTTCATGGACTTTTATATCAAGACTCACACTGCACCTCAGTCAACAAAGCTTGTGGCTCCTACACAAGTGCCCAAACCAAGTATTTTGTACATGAATTTTAAACTAGAGCAATTTGCAGTTCTCCAGAGGAGACTGTACTGTTGCACCACACCAAACCCTCTTCGCCCATCAGAACATCTCCCAGCTGGTATATTAAGGCAAAGGGTCTGTACCAAGGGTCTTTCAGGGGAAGAAGAGGTAGACAAAGATCAGTTCCCAAACTATTATAGTTTATAGGACTGAAAAGTGAAAGATGCAATCAGCAGCAGCATAAACATAAAGCTGAATTCCATCAGCACATACTTGACATAGAGATTCTGTTAAAATTTGGAGGCAGAGTAACCCGCTGGAGGGCCATTCATGCATTAAGAAATTCAAGAACTTAGGCTCACGGCTTACATGCTTACTTATCTGCCTACTGACTCATAAGGAGAAAACTCAGCAATAAAATCTTGAAAACCAAAATGCAGAATGCATTGAAGCTCCTGAAAAGACCTACAAAGCCACAGTCTTAACTGCATCAAGAGCCAGAGTAACATCCAAAGCAGGAATGCAAGTCCCACGATAGCCTAAACATTACAGAGCTTTATAACTTTAGAAGTGGAGCATCCTCATGCTGCTCCTGCTCCAAAACGCACCTTCAAAGGGAAGATCTTGTGAAGAAGCTTATTACAGTCCCTTTAACATCTCATTCTGAGGCTCAAGGATTGGCTTTTCTCGTGTCCAAACACCACCAAGCCAAACCAGGCTCATCAGAGGAGCGCCAGGAACACCCTCTACACTCAGTGGCTGCAGCCAGGAATAAAGCTGCATCTGAGGAAAGAGCTGTGCACCAATGACAAAAATGGCACAAAGGTGGAATCTTCTAGAGCTAAAGGGATGGTTAAGCTGGAACAGACCATTTAGCCCAGCATGTCACCTCAAAGCCAAGGGCAAAATTTAGTTTTTAACTTTGTGCTAAGGAGAGACAGACACCCCTTCCACTCTCTGAGGAATCACACACAGGCTGATGATTTTAATACACCCAACTGAAGCCCATGAACTTGTTTAATAATTCATATAGCCATTTACACTTTTGTTACTGCAGAGGCTGACAAAAGATCCAGTGCTCTTAAGACTTTCTACAGTAATCATTCAGATAGGAGTTAATTCTTTTCCCTCTAATGTGTTTAGGAAACGCTCATGCGGAGCAGCTGAACTGCAAACTAAGGAGGAAGTATTGCTTTTGTTTAGACTCTCTAAAAGGCAGGCAAGACTTTCAAAAAGCAATTAGTAAGAAACAGTCCTCTGTGCTTTCAGACTGTATGATGAAGAGGCATAGAGTGGAGGATTGGGGAAGAAGAGAGCACAGCAAATTAAGTGAATTTAATAGATCAGAAAAAATATATTGAAAAAAATAAAACAAGCAGAGTTTTAAATAAAATATGGAATACCCGGTGGCTAACTTTAAAGAGGGTACAAGGTACCTAGAGCTTCCCTGAATCTCCCCGTACTACCACTCTGGAAGTAAAAAATCATGAGTCACAGCCAGAAAGGGTCACAACCAAGTAAAAAAGGATCTTGGTGACCACTCTCAGACATTTCACATTTCACCAGAAGCTCCCAGTACATGATATTAAGCCCTGTACAGCCCTCCCTAAAGGCAGCTGCCCAACCAACACCACATCTTGTGGCTACCAGGCAGGCCAGGGAGAGCCAGGCAGGCCTCCAAGCCCAGCTCGTGTCCCTGCATCACCTCCCCTAACTGTGCTACACAAGTAGGACAGCCCCACCTTGCAGGTTTCCCCCTCCCACAGGACACCTCAGACACCCCCATGCCTCCACCAGCATCCTGAGCTCCTCCAGTGCCCACTGCCCTCATACTTCCCTCATCAGCACCCTGAGCTCCCACTGTCCTCAACTCTCGCTCCTCAGAACACGCAGTGCCCACCGCTCTCATCTCTCCTACCTCAGAACCCTCAGCGCCCACTGCCCTCACCTCTCTCCCTCCTCAGGATGCCCAATGCCCATTGCTCTGACCTCTTTCCTTCCTCTAGCATGCCCAGGACCCATTGCCCTGACCTCTCTCCCTCCTTAGGATAGCCAGCGCTCATTGCCCTCACCTCTCTCCCTACTCAGGATAGCCAGTGCCCATTGCCCTCACCTCTCTCCCTCCTCAGGATGCCCCAGGGCCCATTGCCCTCACCTCTCTCCCTCCTCAGGATGCCCCAATGCCCAGTGCCCTCACCTCTCTCCCTCCTCAGGATGCCCCAGTGCCCATTGCCCTCACCTCTCTCCCTCCTCAGGATGCCCAGTGCCCATTGCCCTCACACCTCTCCCTCCTCAGGATGCCCAGTGCCCCTTGCCCTCACACCTCTCCCTCCTCACGGCCGAGCACTTTTGCGCCTCGTGCCCCAACGGCTCTTCAACATCTCAACCGAAGCCACCCTGCCCGTCAAGGCGGTCCCGCGCTGCTATTGGCTGCTGCAGCCGCCGCTGGCCTCCCATTGGCTGTCGCGCGGCCGAGGCCCGCCCCGCCGCCACACCCGTGTCCAACGCGGGGCGCCCCGCGGGCAGCGCGGGCCGCGGTGGGAGCGCGGTGGGTCCCGTCCGTCCCTCGGGTCCCCCTGAGCGCCTCCTCGCTGGGACACAGCACTGTGTGCCCAGCTTACTGCTGCTTTCCCTGCCTCCCCTTCGCTGCCTCACCTGCCCGAGGCCCTGCTGGCCGCTCGGAAGCCGCCGGGATCTCGAGGAGTGGGGAAATTGCTACCTTGGCTCCTTCAGCGAGGGCGGTGTTTTGGGGGAAGCTGTGAAACGTCTTGAAATAATTACCAGTTTGTACGAACGAAAAGCCTTTTGTCTCTTTGAAGGGGGAAAAACACACAATGCACCATAGAATTAGAAGCTCCAATTAGATACTGATGGAATAACATCTATTCCGGTGTTCAGGGTGGGAGAGAGGAGCAAGGTCATGCACCACCTTGGATCCTCCTCGACTCACAGGGATGGCTGGCACCAAGCTGGAGGCTGGTGACAATACGGGGTGACAAATGCTGCACCAAAACACACTTTCAAGATACTTAGCTCACGTGGATCCATCCCATGTGATGTGTCTGTCCCCCCAGTATTTTCTTGAAACAAATGAGTAACTGATTATTTCAGCCTCTATTCCATATTCTTCCTCCTCTTAGAAATTCCTCGTCCTCTACGATGAGGACTTGAATTGAAAGCCTGGCCGCACACCCCCTTCACATTCAGAGACAAAATTATTAGTACAAACCCACATTTTAGGTTATTTGGACTGGTTGGGGTTTTTTCATCTTGCAGACTTGGAGCCAAGTTTTGTGACGGAGGTGTTTGACTCATCGTTTCTAACATTTTAGACTCCCAACACGTTAGTCTTGGACTCGTTCTGGCAGTAAATGTAACGTGACTCCTCAGGGCTACTGAGCCTTGCGACCGTTCCAGCAACCATCAAAGGGGAGCTGGAGTTCTGGGAAAAACACCGACTGGCAGCATTTCGCCCTGCATGTCATCCTGCCAGTGGTGAGAGCCCAACAGCTTCATCCACAGGGCCAGGGAACAGCTGGGGTCAGAGGCCACCTCAGCCAGCCACATACAGCAAACGCTTCGCTAAACCTCTTCCCGTGAATCCCTTAAGCCCTTGGTGTTCCTGATTATGGAAAGGGAGAGCACTGCTCCACACCTGATCTCTGAAGGGTTAAGCTTCAACAACAATTTCTCAACTTTTCCTAATTGTCTGCCTGCCCTCCCACCTAGGCTGCTATACATACCCAAGCGCTTTTTGCCAGCCGTTCTGCATACGAGAGCAGAAAGAAAACTCTCCAAGAAAGCCTTCACAGGCCTTAGAGAGCATGATGTACTCACACAGGCATCCTGCTGAATGCACTGCAGGATGTGCTTGGCTGGAATCAGGAAGTCTATGAGGTAGTGCAGTCCATCCCCACGGTACGTGTTCTCCACCACATCAAAAACTTGGCACAGAACAGTGGCTGCGGTAGCCTCAAATGGAGGGTAGAGTGCTGATAACGTACTCTGAATGCAGCCGTCCAGTGATTCCGAGTCCTGCCGAGAGAGAAAGCGTTAGTGGTACCAGGGCACGATTTGCCCAACGCCCAGGAGCGCAGCCATCTCCAAAATGCAGGAGGAACGAAGATCAAAGGAGCCAAGTGCTGTCCTTTCTGGCTTCTTTTGGCAGCAGCGATTCCAGGTAAACACAAAAAAGCTCTCCCAAAACGGGAGTGGAGTGCTCGCAGAGTGCTGCGCGCAGCGGTGAGAATTCCCAGCTTTTGCTTACGCAGCAAGTCCTTCTCCTGCCTGCGCGGGGTGGGGCGGCTGTTAGACCACACCGCAGCACGTGAGCGCGTGCGAGCGCAGCAGTCGTGGGGTGGGCGCATCACCAGCCAGCCCCGTGTTTCGGGTACGCTCCTTGGCGGGCTGAAGCTCCTCAGCCTCCTGCGCTCTGGAGTCCCAGCACGGGATAAGGTGCCAGAGCTGTTTGGTTCTGTGGAAAGCCAGTCACCAGCGCGACTCCTCGTTATTCAAAGCTGTTTGCCTCTCATGAAAGGCTCTACTCCAGGAGCCAGGAATTTTCTGCGGGGCGAGATGCCTCACACCAGGATTCATGCAATGTTTGTGAACAGGGCTGCCTGTGGTCCCTGAGCACACCCATTGATACCTAGGGTGCCTCTTCAGGGGGATCAGAGGCAATGGCTTCACTGCATCCACTTTCATTTGGGAGAACCTGCCAGCCAGAGCCTGCCCATAGTGTCAGGACCAATTCCAGTGCTGGAGGCCAAATTCTGAGTTATTGCATGGGTGTAAATCAAGACAGCTTGCCAAAAAGTAACAATAAAAAATTTATAAAGCTGTACGTATCTGGAGAGAGGATCAGGATCGCTCTTTTCTATTTTAGAGGAGATCCCTTGGGCTAACTTACAGCCAGTGGGAGTAAGTTTTGCTACAAAACCAAATGAAAGTTTACTCAGGTGTCTCGCCAGATCCTCATCTGATCCAAATCCACCTCTTTTCACTAGAGACAAGCAAACCACTTCAGCTGCTGGCCCAGAAGCCCTACAGCCTCCTGTAGAACAGGAACAACTGCATGGACATGCCTGAAAATACACTTCAGTCCCACAGCAAGATTGGGAGAGAAAGTTAAACAAACCAGTGCCACAACAGCTTACGCCACAGCCGGGGAACAGTAGAACAAGGAGATCAGGAGGAAACAAAGAGTTTCACTGCTTCCACTCCATGACAGCACATCACTGCACGTGCCTCCACCAGCCCGAGAAAGTTCAACAGACTCAGAGCAAGCCTGAACTGACCTGCAGCCAAGCAGAGATGATGCTCCTCACATAAACCTTCCCATCTCTTGCAGCTTAACGATCTCCAAGTTCCTCCTTCAGAGGGCTGGGTGTTTAAGCACAGTATAAACTCCCTGCTCTGATGCAAAGCTGCCTTGTAGGACAGCCTGTGGGACTGCACAGGAGAGGTGAGGACGCCCAGGTGATGCCTCCACAATCCCTGCCTGCAACGAGCTGGCAGAACTACGGTGACAGGCAGACCACACACTGCCTGTGGGGCAGTACTGCTTCCTTACCTTTTCTGCTGTTTCTCCTGATATCAGCAACAAGCAAGGCTATATGGCAGCAGGCTCCTAAAGTGTCCATACCTCTTCTGAGAGAGCAGCTGCCTCCTGCAATACTCAAGGCCAATGTAACCAGATAAACAGAGGTTAAGGAGCTATTTTTCATACGCATAGAATCATAGATTATCCTGAGTTGGAATTCTTAATCCAAGAATTCCAAAAGGAAGGGCCCTAGGGACACACTCCCAAGTGCTGAATTCTAGGGATGAGCATTTAACCCCAGTTCTAAATAGGAAGAGAAGGCTGGTTTAGACAATTTACTTTTCACTTAGAAAAATAATAACCTCAGGTTGATACTAACCTGTCCCAGTAAGTGCCTGTGACCTTGTCAGATAAAACTGGCCTTCACAGAGGTGCTCTCCCGCCCCACCAGTCACCTGCTTGGACACTGTCACAGTAGCATTGCTGCTGGCAGCATTTGACAACAATCTCCCTCTGACCCTCCACAGCCCACAAGTTCAAAATATCAGGCAAAACCAGCTGGAGTTGGTTCTGCACCATCTTCTGTCCTCATGCTCTGCTTGAGCAAAATTCTTTCAGATATCAATCCCTCCCCAAAATAAATTTCTTAAGTTCACTGTTGCAAATAAAACAAAGAAGTCAAAATATTTACACATGAGTCAGTGCATCGCGCTAAGGTTCTCACACCATTCCTGCTGCCTTAGCCTTCACAAAACAATTATTAACATTGGCACCAAATCAAAAATCCTTTATATGGTTAAAATAAACCAGGTCGTACATTATCCTTCCTTTAGTAGAATACAGAATAACCATAGCCTGTAGCCATTGCACAGTGCAGTGCTGACTGCACTCCCAAGCACAGAGGCTTTATCTCCCTCTGACTAGATTATACCACAAAGCCATGATAGCTGTGTAGGTTTCCAAGGGATAGAGAGAAGGTTTCAACCACTGCCTCTTGGTAGAAAGAGATGTTTGCACCAATCTCCGCTAATTCTGCAGGAAAAACCCCAAACAGAAAGTTGATTCCCACATTCCACCATGCTGTCTGGGATTGCAGCATCAGCATCCTTGGAAGGCTACAGAACAAGGTTCAGAACGAGGCTACAGAACTCGGCAGCCTCTGTGTGCCACAGATGATGTGGAGGTGACACTGTGCTCCAGGATGGTCACCCAGGAACAGCTCCTGCCTGGATGGAGGGTGAAACATGGCAGTGCCTCAGAAGCCACCCTGAAAATACAGGGGGTAGAACGTGGCAAAGTTTGGAGCCTCCAACGGCAACAGATTCTCCCTCAGTAAGGGACTCACTAACCCAGGTCACAATCCTAGGGATGGGGCTGCTTATTTGCACTAATTAACTTCTCAGACTGCAGAGGGGCTGGAGGACAACACCTCAGCCAGAACTGCAAGAGGCCTCATGGTCCTGCTGTGGAATGCCAGAGCACAGATGGGCAGCCTCACACATCCAGCCTGCCGGCAGGGCCAACCACCATGCACGTGGAGGAGACAGGGTATGCAGGCACAGGGAGCTCATACAAACCAGAGAAAGGGTAGTGCCCCGTGGTCCTGAGTCTGATAAACCTGAAGTCTAGAGCCCATCTCACCTACATCATGGAATCATGGAATGAGTAAGGTTGGAAGGGACCACTGGAGGTCATCTAATCCAACTTCCCTGCTCCAGAGTGCCCTAGACCATGCTGGGAGCCCCCTAGACCCCTGCAGGGTCCTCTAGAGCATGTTACTCCAGACAGTTTTTGAATATCTCCAGAGAAGATGACACCACAATCTCTGGGCAACTTGTTCCAGAGGTCCCATCCCTTATCTCAAACAAGCAATGTAAACCCCAGCAGGCATGAGGAGAAACTTTTGTGATCTGGGATACATGAACAGCGCCGAGAGAGAAGAACAAACTGAACCTAACAAGGATCCATGGAGGGGGCACTGCTGCTCCAGCACATTTCCACTACAACCAGCCCACAGTGGTCCCCAAGAGCTGGCAGAGCCTAGCACAGGAAGCTACTGAAAAAAACCAGCCTCCTTCAGGGATTGCAGCTTTCAAGTTTCCCTGCTTCCAACACTGTTGCCACATCCCTCTCACAAGAAAGGTCCTGGACATGTGCTCCTTTTCAGCCACTGGGCACAAACACCCACAGAAGCACTTTCCAAGCAAGCCAGAGAGCATCACAGCAAGCAAAAGGAGTCTTGGGATTCAAATGATTCTTTGTCAATGGCACAGGAGGACCTCTAAACTCCAGCTCACTGCCACCACTCCACCACACCTCCCAAAAGAGAAACACGCTTTTAAAATAACTCCTCTATAAATCAAGGCGCTAAATAAAGCCCAGGTTAAGGTCATGTCCGGCCAAACTGGCTTTCACTGCTGCTCAGCTGGGAGCCGGCTGCCGGTGCAGGGGCTGGAGCACAGCGAGGGAAGAGGAAAGCACTTCATGGGGATGGGATGGGCTTGGCTCCATGGGACAGGAACAACCTAGCATGGTCCCACCCAGGGCCCCAGGGGAGCAGTGAGAAGCCAGGAGGACTTCACAGCTGGCAGAAGGCTTTGGTCTGAACAGTGGGTAGGTGGGCTGCCCTTTCTCCCCTGCATATGACAGGAGCCACAGATGCTATGACAAGCAGAATAAAGATTGTTGTGGCAAAGCTCTGCGGCTCAGCCCTTAGAGCCCCACTACATCACAAACTGCAGCAAGAACCAGGAGTCAATAGGAATGAGGCTACGAGTGCCTGGGCAGAAGAGGAGCCCAGCAGTTGTTACAACCCTGCTCAGGGGTCATCTACTTCTCCTGGTGCAAGCAGACAGTGCAGGTTGGAGGAGGAGCCTGTCATGAGGCATCTGGAGTAACCAGAAGCTTCTTGGGCTTTTCTAGGTGCACTGATTGAATTTTCTGCCTACCTTTGTGGGCACGAAGAGAGCAATGTAGCAGCTCCAGCCACTGGGAACTCCTGTCATTCTACATTTTTTTCTGACTCAGGACTGAACTTCTTCCTCTTTGGGACCTGCTCCTCACCAATTAAGTCTGAACCCTGGAGAACCCTCCTACAGGTTTGGAGAACAAAAAGTCAGCCTACCTGGGGAGCAGAGAGATCATCCCCAGGGCTATAAACACACTTCACACAGC